>NC_073272.2:75935000-76535000 GCF_029289425.2 Pan paniscus
CGTACCTCAGTTGGAAATACAGAAATCACCCATCTTCTTTGTCAATCTTGCTTGGAGCTGCGGAATGGAGCTCTTTCTATTCGGCCATCTTGTCAGCCCACCCTTGTTTAGTCTTTGTACTTAAGATAAGGGTAGTTTGCACACCACAGTTACAGTATTATAATATTCTGTGTTTTTCTGTGTACCTACTATTACCTGTAAGTTTTGTACCTTCAGGTGATATCTTATTGCTCATTACTGTCATTTTTTTTTGACTGAAGTACTCCCTTTAGCATTTTTATGTATGACAGTTCTGATGTAGATAAAATTCTTCAACTTTTTTTTTTTGCCTAGAAAATTCTTTATTTCCTTTTTATGTTTTAAGGGTAATTCCACCATATATACTATTGTAAGGTGAAAGTTCTTGTCTTTTAGCCTTTAAATATGTCACGTCACTCTCCCCTGGGCTTTAAGATTTCCACTGAAAAGTCTGCTGCCATACATACTGGAGCTCCACTGTATATTATTTGTTTATATCTTCTTGCTGCTTTTAAAATGATTTATACTTGACCTTTGGGAGTTTGATTATTAAATATTTTGAGGTAGTCTTCTTTGTTTTACATCTGGTTGCTGTTCTGTCACCTCTTGTACTTGGATATTGATATCTTTCTCTAAGTTCGAGAAGTTCTTTCTTATTATCTCTTTGAATACCCTTTCCACCCTTATCTCTTTCTCTACCTCTTCTTTTAAGCCAATTACTCTAAAATTTGCCCTTTTGAGGCTATCCTCTGGATCCTGGACACATGCTTTATTATTTTTTATTTTGTCTCCTGAATGTGTATATCGAAATAGCCTGTCTTAAAGCTCACCAATTTCTTCTTCTGCTTGAATAATTTTTCTTTTTTATTTTATTTTATTTTATTTTTTAAAATTATACTTTAAGTTTTAGGGTACATGTGCACAATGTGCAGATTAGTTACATTAGGTATATCTCTACCTAAAGCTAAATGACGAGTTAATGGGTGCAGCACACCAGCATGGCACATGTATACATATGTAACTAACCTGAACATTGTGCACATGTGCCCTAAAACTTAAAGTATAATAATAATAAAATAAAAATAAAAATAAAAATAAAAAAAAGAAAAATTTCCAGGCAAATTCTCAAGTTCAGATCGTAATGTGCCTTTTATCCTATTAGGGGCCATTTCTTTCCTGAGCATTGTAAGGACAATATCTGAGATGTGCTTGATTAATCCATAGGGATTTAAGGCCTTTTGAAAAAGACACTCAAAGACCTAAGCAAGTATACTTTCTGATTTTTATAAATATTTTATTCTTTACTTATTTGCCTGAGCAAAATTGCATATCTTACTATCAACTCCAACTACATGTAACAAGTAGGGAAGAAAAATGAGGTTTAGTTAAAATTGAAAATTCATTTCTTTTATCTGTAATACTGACTTCTGTGAGGATTTTTAACAATGAGGTCAATAAAAGTATTTAAAGCCAAAAAAAAAAATTAGGTATATCTCCTAATGCTATCCCTCCCCCCTCCCCCCACTCCACAACAGGCCCCGGTGTGTGACGTTCCCTTCCTGTGTCCATGTGTTCTCATTGTTCAATTCCCACCTATAAGTGAGAATGTGCAATGTTTGGTTTTTTGTCCTTGTGATAGTTTGCTGAGAATGATAGTTTCCAGCTTCATCCATGTCCCTACAAAGGACATGAACTCATCAAATTTTTCTATCAATAGATTCTGTTGTGCTTTTAAGTATGCCAATTGCATTCTTCAGCTCCAGAATTTCTGCTTGCTTTTTAAAATTTATTTCAATCTTTTTATTAATCTTATAAAATTCTGAATTTCTTCTCTATGTTATCTTGAATTTCTTTGAGTTTCTTCAACACAGCTAATTTAAATGATCTCTCTGAAAGTTCACATATTTCTGTTTCTCCAGCATTGGTCCCTGGTACTTTATTTAGTTCATGTGGTGAAGTCATGATTTCATGGACCATCTTGATACTTGTAGATTTTTGAGCCTGGGTGTTCAACAATTTGGTATTTATTTTAGTCTTTGCTGTCTGGACTCATTTGTACTCTTTCTTCTTTGAAATGTTTTTCAAATATTCAAAATTACTTGGGTGTTGTGATATAAACTTTAGGGGAACCCAAAGTCTAGTAATGCTCTAGTTCTTGTCAACTCATAGAGGTACTGCTTTGTTGGTCTTGGACAAGATTTAGAAGATTTCTCTTGATTAATAGGCAGAGACTCTTGTTCTCTTCTTTTACTTTCTCCCAAACAGACAAAATCTCTCTCTCTCTCTCTCTCCCTCCCTCTCTCTGTCTCTCCTGAGCCACCTATAGCTTGGGATAGAGAGAAAAAAGCACTCATGTTGTCACCATCCCTAGAATATGCTGGGTCACACTTGAAGCCAGCATAGCACTTGGTCTTATCCAAGGCCTTCTGTAATGACCCCCTCATTAGTATCTATTTCTGCTAAAAGCTCTGGAGCTCTACAGTCAGGTGGCAAAGCCAGCCAGGCCTTTGTTCTTCCTTTCAAAGTGGTGAGTTCACTCAGGCCACAGCCAGGTACAGAGATGCTGTCTTGGATTGAGGGACTAGAGTCAAAAACCTTAGAACCCCACTTGGTGTTCTATTGTACTGAAGCTGAGCTGGTGCTCAAATCACAAGATGCAGCCCTTTTCACTCTTTCTTTTTGTTTATAAAGGCAGAGGTTCCTCACCCTATGGCCACTGCCATCTCAGGCCCACTGAGAGTACTGCCAAACTGCTGCCAATATTCTCTTTTGTCTCAAGGGCATTTTAGTCAGCTTGTGGTAACTGCTGTTTGGTCTGGGACTCACCCTTCAGTGAAATGGTCTCCCTTCTGGCCCAGGCCATGTCCAGAGATGCCATCCTAGAGTCAAGGTCTGGAATTGGGAATTCCAAGAGCCCACTTTCTCATTTACCACTCTGTGGCCGAGCTGATATCTGAGGTGCAACACAAAGTACCCTTTACTTTTTTCTCCACTTTTCTCAAGCAGAAGGAGGCTTGCCTTGTAGCCAGCACAGCTGGAAATGCGATGAGACTTACCTGAGGCCAGCAAGTCTCAGCATCTCACCCAAGGCTCTCAACACAGTGCCTGGATATCACTGCAGGTTATTCAGGACCCAAAGTCTCTTCAGTTAGCAGGTAATGAATCTTCCACAAATGAGTCCTTTCCTTCAAGCCAATGAGTCCCCTACTGCCCCAGAGTGTTTCTAGAAACATCATCCAGGAGCTAGGGCCTGTAACATGGGCCTAACGACTCTGACTAGTGCTGTATTCTCCTTTGGCTGAGCTGTTTTTTAAGAAACAAGACAAGTATTCCCCACTCTTCTCTCTCCTTTCCTCAAGTGGAAGGAACGGTTCTCTTTTGGAGCCATGAACTGTGCAGCCTGGGGCTTGGGGAGGATAACTGCCAGCACTCTCTTAGCTGCCCCACCTGGTGTCTCAGTAGGGCATGTGCTCCCCACGTCCAGCCTCTGGGCCCAGTTCAGCCCTAGAACTGACCAAGCAGTTGCAGTGTTTGTGGTATAGACTACCTTTCAAGTTTACTTGGAGCTTCAGAGCACCTTAGCCCATGCTGTTGAGGCTTGCTGGAACTCAAGTTCTGACCACTGGCATTAGCAGATTCCCTCTACCTAGGATTGGTTTAAAATTACACTCTGAGTGGGCATCAGCTTAATTTTTTTTTCTGTTATAACAAGGACAGCACTTAGTTTAATGTCTCACAGTTGCCGGCTCTCCCTCTCTCCAGAGCATATAAATGCTCTCTGCAACATGCCACCACTGCCAGGGTGTCAGAGAGGAGTGGCTTTGGCAATTCAAAACTGTTTTTCCTACCTCTTCAGTGCTGCTTTTGGTTATATGAACGTGAAGCCATGTTCTGTGACTGCTCACCTATTTTTTAGTTTTTACAAAGGTGCATTTTTGTGTAGATAGTTGTTAAATTGGTCTCCTTGTGTGGGGGACAATCAGTGGAGCCTTCTATTCTGCCATTTTGCTCTCTGTTTTTATTTCTCTAATCTGTTCTTTATTCTTCTTTTCTTTTTTCCCTGTTTTTGCATTAATCAATAATTTTTGTTATTCCATTTTATCTCCTCAGTTGGATTATTAGCTACAATCCTTGATTTTGCTTGGGGCTTTTTGCTTTCATATTTATAGTTTACGACTTTGGCTTATAACATTGTTCCTCCAAGTAACCATATAAAAATACATATATATTACAAGAACACTGCAACAGTATACTTCCATTTTTCTTCTTCTGACCTTTGCCTTAGTTTTATCATCCATTTTACTTTTGTGTTTGTTATAAGCCCCAAATTTATTATTATTTCTTATAAACAGTAAATTATTTTTAAAAAGATTTAGATTATGAGAAAATGTCTTATATGTTGTTACCAACTCTGTGGCTCTCCATTTCTTTGTATAGATTAAGATTTCTATCTTTTATTATTTTTTTCTGTCTGATAAACTTACTTCAACATTTCTTGTCATACAGTCTGCCAGTGATGAATTCTTTACACTTCATAAATCTAAAATATATCTGCAACTTTCTTTATTTTTGAGAGATTCTTTACTGGGTATAGAGACCTAGGTTTAAATTTTTTTTCTTTCATGCTATAGAGATGTTGCTTTGCTCTCATCTATCTTTGATTCTCACCAGCACATTTGATATTATCATCATCTTTGTTATTTGGTACCTAATGCATCTTCTTTTTTCTCTGAGTGCCTTTAAAATACTCTGGCCAGGCATTGTGGTTCATACCTGTAATTCCAGCACTTTGGGAGGCCAAGACAGTGAAATCCCATGAGCTCAGGGATTCAAGACTATCTGGGCAACATGAAAAAACCCTGTCTCTAAAAAACAAATATAAAAATTGGCCAGGTGTGTTGGTGTGTGCCTGTAGTCCCAGCTACTCAGGAGGTTGAGGTGGGAGAATCACTTGACCCTGGGCGGTCAAGGCTGCAATGAGCCACAATTGTGCCACTGCACTCCAGCTTGGGTAGCAGAATGAGACCCTGTCAAAAAAAAAAAAAAAAAAAAGAAAAGATATTATATTTTTCATAGGTTTTAAGCAATTTGATTATGATGTGCTTAATGTAGTTTTATTTCTATTTATTGAATCTATGAATTATAGTATTTATCAAATTTTTTAAAATTTTAGCCATTATTTTTTAAAATTTTTTTCTGTCTTATTCTCTCTTCTTCGACCAGTCAAATTATACTTGTATTATGTCACCAAAAGTTGTCCAACAGGTCAGTGATGCTATACTTATATTTTCAGGTTTTTTCTGTGTTTCATTATCTCCTCAGTTGTCCAACAGGTCAGTGATGCTATACTTATATTGTCAGGTATTTTCTGTGTTTCATTATTAGATTATTTCTATTGATATGTCTATTTTCAGTAATGTTTACATCTGAAGTGTTAAATATGCTAATAGACCCATACAGTGTAATTTTCTTCTAAGAAATAGTATTTTTTCAGTTCTTGACTATGTTTTGAGCCTTTTTAAATTGTAAAAAATTTAATTGGTAAAACTATATATATTCAACATGTACAATGTAATGATTATATATAATTTTACATGGTATAATGTTTACCAAAATAAAATTACCATGCCAATTACCACCTATAATTCACATTGTGTGTATATGTTTGTGTGTTTGTGTAGTGAGTACACTTAAATTTTCTCATATCAAATTTAAAATTTATAATACATTATTAACTATAGTCACCATGCTCTACATTATTCATCTTATAATGAAAGTTTGTATCCTTTGACCAACATCTTCCCATTTTCCTTACACCTGCCCCCAGCCCCGAGCAAACATCTTTTTGCTTTCTGCTTTTTTATAAGTTTAAATACTTTAGATTTCAAATATAAGTGAGATCATGCAATGTTTTTCTCTCTGTGTCTGGCTTAATTCATTTAACATATCCTCCAGGTTTATTGATGTTGCCTCAAACAGCAGGGTATCCTTTGTTTAAAATTTTTATTTTAAGTTCAGGGGTAAACATTCACGTTTGTTACATAGGTAAACTTGTGTCATGGGGCTTTGTTGTACAGACTGTTTCATCGTCCAGCTATTAAGCCTAGTACCCATCAGTTATTTTTCCTTGTCCTCTCCCTCTTCCTATCCTGCACCCGATGATAGGCTTCAGTCTATGTTGTTCCCCTATGTGTCCGTGTGTTCTTATCATTTAGCTCTCACTTATGAGTGAGAACATGTGGTATTTGGTTTTCTGTTCCTGCATTAGTTTGCTAAGAAAAACGGCCTTCAGCTTCATTCATATCTCTGCAAAGGACATGATCAGATTTTTTATTTTATGGTAGCATAGTTTTTCATAGTGTGTATGTATCACATTTTCTTTGTCCAGCCTATCATTCATGATTATTTAGATTGATTCCATGTCTTTGCTACTGTGAATAGTGCGATGATAAACATTCCTGTGCATATGTCTTTATTTTATTTTAAAAAATTTTTATTATTTTACTTTATTTTTCCATAAGTTAATGGGGTACAGGTGGTATTTGGTTACATAACTAAGTTCTTTCATGGTGATTTGTGAGATTTTGTTTCACCCATCACCCGAGCGCTGTACACTGCACCATATTTGCAGTCTTTTATCCCTCCCCACCTCCCACTCTTCCCCCCGAGTCCCCAAAGTCCATTGTATCATTCTTATGCTTTTACATCCTCACAGCTTATCTCCCAAATATCAATGAGAACATACGATGTTTGGTTTTCCATTCCTGAGTTACCCCACTTAGATTTATAGTCTTCAATCTCATCCAGGTCACTTCAAATGCTGTTGATTCATTCCCATTTATGGCTGAGTAGTATTCTGTTTATATATATATATATATATATATATATAACATATATAAATATATATACCAAATATATATAAATATATATACCATATATATAAATATATATACCAAATATATAAATATATATATACCAAATATATATATAAATATATATATCAAATATATATACATATATATCAAATATATATACCAAATATATATATAACAAATATATATAAATATATATATACCAAATATATATATATAAATATATATATACCAAATATATATAAATATATATATACACCAAATATATATAAAAATATATATATCAAATATATATATATAAATATATACCAAATATATATATAAATAAATATATACCAAATATATATATAAATAAATATATATATATATCAAAGTTTCTTTATTCACTCATTGATTGATGGGCATTCGGATTGGTTCCACGATTTTGCAATTGTGAATTGTGCTGCTATAAACATGTGCAAGTGTCTTTTTTGAATAATGACTTATTTTCCTTGCAGTAGATACCCAGTAGTGGGATTGCTGGATCAAATTGTTGTTCTACTTTTAATTCTTTAAGCAATCTCCACACTTTTTTCCGTGGTGGCTGTACTAGTTTACGTTCCCACCAGCAGTGTAGAAGTGTTCCCTGATCACTGCATCCGTGCCAACATCTACTATTTTTTGATTTTTTGATTATGGCCATTCTTGCAGGAGTAAGGTCACATTGCATTGTGGTTTTGATTTGCATTTCCCTGATCATTAGTGATGTTGAGCATTTTTTCATGTGTTTGGTGGACATTTTTCTATCTTGTTTTGAGAATTGTCTATTTGTGTACTTAGCCCACTTTTTAATGAGATTGTTCATTTTTTTTCTGATTGGTTTGAGTTTATTGTAGATTCTGAATATTAGTCCTTTGTCAGATTGTATAGATTGTATAGATTGTGAAGATTTTCTCCCACTTTGCCGGTTTTCTGTTTACTTTGCTGACTGTTCCTTTTGCCATGCAAAAGCTCTTTAGTCTAATTGGGTCCCAGCTATTTATCTTTGTTTTTATTGAATTTGATTTGGGGATTTTGGTCACAAAATCCTTGGCTAAGCCAATGTCTAGAAGGGTTTTTCCAGTGTTATTTTCTAGAATTTTTATAGTTTCAGCTCTTACATTTAAGTCTCTAATCCATCCTGAGTTGATTTTTGTATAAGGTGAGAGATGATGGTCCAGTTTCATACTCCTACATGTGGCTAGCCAATTATCCCAGGCCATTAGTTGAAAAGGGTGTCCTTTCCCCACTTTTTGTTTTTGTTTGCTTTGTCAAAGATCAGTTAGCTGTAAGTATTTGGGCTTATTTCTGGGTTCTCTATTCTGTTCCATTGGTCTAAGTGCCTATTTTTATACCTGTGCCACACTGTTTTGGTGACTATGGCCTTAGAGTATAGTTTGAAACCAGGTAGTGTGATGCCTCCGATTTTGTTCTTTTTGCTTAACCTTGCTTTGGCTTTGCAGGCTCTTTTTTTTTTATTCCATATGAATTGTATTCTTTGTCTCTGTGAAGAATGATGGTATTACTTTGATGGGGATTGAATTGAATCTGTAGATTGCTTTCAGAAGTATGGTCATTTTTACAATATTGATTCTAATGGTCCATGAGCATGGAATGTGTTTCCATTTGTTTGTGTTGTCTATGATTTTTTTCAGCAGTGTTTTGTAGTTTTCCTTGTAGAGGTCTTTTGACTCATTGGTTAGGCATATTCCTAAGTATTTTATTTTACTTGTTTGCAGCTATTGTAAAAGGGGTTGAGTTCTTGATTTGATTCTCCACTTGGTTGCTGTTGATGTGTACAAGAGCTACTGATTTGTGTACATTAATCTTGTATCCAGATAGTTTGCTGAATTATTTTATTAGTTCTAGGAGCTTTCCTGAGGAGTCCTTAGGATTTTCAAGGTAAATGATAATACAGTCGTCAAACAGAGACAGTTTGACTTTCTCTTCACCAATTTGGATGCCCTGTACATCTTTCACTTGTCTGATTCTTCTGGCTAAGACTACCAGTACTATGTTGAAGAGGAGTGGTGAGAGTGGACATTCTTGTCTTGTTCCTGTTCTCAGAGAGAGTGCTTTCAACTTTTCCCCAGTCAGTATTATGTTGGCTGTGGGTTCATCATAGATGGCTTCTATTACATTAAGGTATGTTCCATGTTTGCTGATTTTGATGAGAGTTTTAATCATAAAGTGATGGTGGATTTTTTTGAATGCTTTTTCTGCATCTGTTGAGATGATCATGTGATTTTTGTTTTTAATTCTGTTTATGTGGTGTATCACACTTATTGACTTGTGTATGTTAAACCATTCCTGCATTCCTGGTATGAAACTCACTTGATCATGGTGGATTATCTTTTTGATAAGTTGTTGGATTCAGTTAGCTGGTATTTTGTTAAGGATTTTAGCATCTATATTCATCAAGAATATCAGTCTGCAGTTTTCTTTTTGGTTGTGTCCTTTCCTGGTTTTGGTATTAGGGTGATGCTGGCTTCACAGATTTAATTAGGGAAAATTCCTTCTTTCTCTATACTGTGGAATAGTATGAAAAGGATTGGTACCAATTCTTTTTTGAATGTTCGGTAAAATTCTGCTGTGAATCCATCTGCTCCTAGACTTTTGTTGTTGTTGTTGTTGTTGGTAATTTTTAAATTACCATTTCAATCTTGCTGCTTGTTATTGGTCTATTCAGAGGATCTAATTCTTCCTGATTTAAGCTAGGAGGGTTGTATTTTTCCAGGAATTTATCCACCTGTTCTAGATTTTCTATTTATGTGTGTAAAGGTGTTCATAATAGCATTAAATGATCTTCCGTATTTCAGTGGTGTCAGCTGTAATATCTCTTGTTTTGTTTCTTAGTGAGGTTAGTTGGATTTTCTCTCTTCTTTTCTTGGTTAATCTTGCTAATGGTGTATCAATATTATTTATCTTTTCAAAAAACCAGATTTTTCTTTCATTTATCTTTTGTATTTTTTTGTTTCATTTTTATTTAGGTCTGCTCTGATCTTGGTTATTTCTTTTCTTCTGCTGTGTTTGCATTTGCTTTGCTCTTGTTTCTCTATTTCCATCAGGTGTGGCCGTAGATTGAATGTTTATGCTCTTTCAGTCTTTTTGATGTAGGCATTTAGGGGTATGAACTTTCCTCTTAGCACTGTCTCAGCTGTATCCAAGAGGTTTTGATAGGTTTTGTTGTTCTTGTCATTCAGTTGGAAGAATTTTTGAATTTCCATCTTGATTTTGTTTTTGACCCAATGCTCATTCTGGGACAGTTACGTAATTTCCATGTATTTACATGTTTTTGAAGTTTCCTGTTGGAATTGATTTCCAGTTTTATTTCACTGTGGTCTGAGAGAGTGCTTGATATAATTTCAATTTTCCTAAATTTACTGAGGCTCATATTGTAACCTATTATATGGTCCATCTTGGAGGAAATTTCGTGTGCTGTTGAATAGAATGTGTATTCTGCAGTTGTTGAATGAAATGTTCTGTATATATCTGTTAAGTCCATCTATTCCAAGGTATAGTTTAAATCCATTGTTTCTTTGTTGACTTTCTGTCTTGATGACCTGTCTAGTGCTGTCAGTGGAGTATTGAAATCCCCCGCTATCATTGTGTTGCTGTATATCTCATTTTTTAGGTCTATTACTAATTGTTTTATTAATTTGGGAGCTCCAGTGTTAGGTGCATATATGTTTAGGATTGTCATATTTTCCTGTTGGACAAGGCCTTTTATTATTTTTTATTTTTATTTTTTATTATACTTTAAGTTTTAGGGTACATGTGCACAACGTGCAGGTTAGTTACATATGTATACATGTGCCATGTTGGTGTGCTGCACCCATTAACTCATCATTTAACATTAGGTATATCTCCTAATGCTATCCCTCCCCCCTCCGCCCACCCCAATACAGGCCCCAGTGTGTGATGTTCCCCTTCCTGTGTCCATGTGTTCTCATCATTCAATTCCCACTGATGAGTGAGAACATGCAGTGTTTGGTTTTTTGTCCTTGTGATAGTTTGCTAAGAATGATGGTTTCCAGCTTCATCCATGTCCCTAAAAAGGACATGAACTCATCCTTTTCTATGGCTGCATAGTATTCTATGGTGTATATGTGCCACATTTTCTTAATAGAGTCTATCATTGTTGGACATTTGGGTTGGTTCCAAGTCTTTGCCATTGTGAATAGTGCCACAGTAAACATACGTGTGCATGTGTCTTTATAGAAGCATGATTTATAATCCTTTGGGTGTATACCCAGTAATGGGACTGCTGGGTCAAATGGTATTTCTAATTCTAGGACCTTGAGGAACCGCCACACTGTCTTCCACAATGGTTGAACTAGTTTCCAGTCCCATCAACAGTGTAAAAGTGTTCCTATTTCTCCACATCCTCTCCAGCACCTGTTATTTCCTGACTTTTTAATGGTCACCATTCTAACTGGTCTGAGATGGTATCTCATTGTGGTTTTGATTTGCATTTCTCTGATGGCCAGTGGTAATGAGCATTTTTTCATGTGTCTTTTGGCTGCATAAATATCTTCTTTTGAGAAGTGTCTGTTCATATCCTTTGCCCACTTTTTGATGGGGTTGTTTGTTTTTTTCTTGTAAATTTGTTTGAGTTCATTATAGATTCTGGATATTAGCCCTTTGAAAGATGAGTACATTGCAAAAATTTTCTCCCGTTCTGTATGTTGCCTGTTCACTCTGATGGTAGTTTATTTTGCTGTGTAGAAGCTCTTTAGTTGAATTAGATCCCATTTGTCAATTTTGGCTTTTGTTGCCATTGCTTTTGGTGTTTTAGACATGAAGTCCTTGCCCATGCCTATGTCCTGAATGGTATTGCCTAGGTTTTCTTTCAGGGCTTTTATGGTTTTAGGTCTAACATTTAAGTCTTTAATCCATCTTGAATTAATTTTTGTATAAGGTGTAAGGAAGGGACCCAGTTTCAGCTTTCTGCATCTGGCTAGCCAGTTTTATCAACACCATTTATTAAATAAGTAATCCTTTCCCCATTTCTTGTTTTTCTCAGGTTTGTCAAAGATCAGATAGTTGTAGATATGTGACACAATTTCTGAGAGCTCTGTTCTGTTCCATTGGTCTATATCTCTGTTTTGGTACCAATACCATGCTGTTTTGGTTATTGTAGCCTTGTAGTATAGTTTGAAGTCAGGTAGCATGATGCCTCCAGCTTTGTTCTTTTGGCTTAAGATTGACTTGGCAATGTGAGCTCCTTTGTGGTTCCTTATGAACTTTAAAGTAGTTTTTTCCAATTCTGTGAAGAAAGTAATTTGTAGCTTGATGGGGATGGCATTGAATCTATAAATTACCTTGGGCAGTATGGCCATTTTCACGATATTGATTCTTCCTACCCATGAGCATGGAATGTTCTTCCATTTGTTTGTATCCTCTTTTATTTCATTGAGCAGTGGTTTGTAGTTCTCCTTGAAGAGGTCCTTCACGTCCCTTGTAAGTTGGATTCCTAGGTATTTAATTCTCTTTGAAGCAATTGTGAATGGGAGTTCACTCATGATTTGGCTCTCTGTGTGTCTGTTATTGGTGTACAAGAATGCTTGTGATTTTTGCACATTGATTTTGTATCCTGAGACTTTGCTGAAGTTGCTTATCAGCTTAAGGAGATTTTGGGCTGAGATGATGGGGTTTTCTAGATATACAATCTTGTCATCTACAAACAGGGACAATTTGACTTCCCCTTTTCCTAATTGAATGCCTTTTATTTTCTTCTCCTGCCTGATTGCCCTGGCCAGAACTTCCAACACTATGTTGAATAGGAGTGGTGAGAGAAGGCATCCCTTTCAGACAAGGCCTTTTAGCATTATGTAATGTCCCCCTTTGTCTCTTTTAACTTCCATTGCCTTAAAGTTTGTTTTGTCTGATATAAAAATAGCCAGCTCTTCTCACCTTCGGTGTCCACTTCCACGAATTTCCTTTTTCCACCCTTTTACTTTAAGTTTATGAGAGTTCTTATGTCTTATGTGGGTCTCCTGAAGGCAGCAGATCATTGGTGAGCTCTTACCCATTCTGCAATTTTGTATCTTTTAAGTGGAACATTTAGGCCATGTACATTCAATATTTGTATTGAAATGTGAGGTCGTTGGGTTCATCATGCTCTTTATTTCCTGTGTACACTGTTTTGTTTGTTTGCTTGCTTTGTGCTTTAACTTCTATTTTTGTTTTATAAGTCGTGTGTGATTTATGCTTTAAAGAGCTTCTGTTGTGATGTATTTCCAGCATTTGTTTCAAAATTTAGAGCTCCCTTTAGCAGTTTTTGTAGTGGTGGCTTGGTAATGGTGAATGTTCTCAGCATTTTTTTTTTTTGGTCTGAAAACGACTGTATCTTTCCTTCATATGTGTGCTTAGTTTCGCTAGATACAAAATTTTGGGCTAAAAATTGTTTTGTTTGAGGAAGCTGAAGATAGGGCCCCAATCCCTGTTATCTTGTAGGGTTTCAGCTGAGAAGTCTACTGTTAATCTGATAGGTTTTCCTTTATAGGTTATCTGGTGCTTCTGTCTCAGAGCTCTTAAGATTCTTTCCTTTGTCTTAACTTTGGACAACCTGATGACAGTGTGCCTAGGCAAAGATCTTTTGGGGACGAATTTCACAGGTGTTCTTTGTGCTTTTCTTGTTTGCATGCCTAGGTCTCTAGCAACACCAAAGCAGTTTTCCTCCATTATTTTTCCAAATATGTTTTCCAAGCTTTCAGAATTCTCTTCTTCCTCAGGAACACTGATTCTTCTTCTTCTTTTTTTTTTTTTTTTTTTTTTTGAGATGGAGTCTCACTCTGTCACCCAGGCTGGAGGGCAGTGATGTGATCTCGGCTCACTGCCATTTTTTGCCTCCTGGGTTCATGCCATTCTCCTGCCTCAGCTTCTTGAGTAGCTGGGACTACAGGTGCCCACCACCATGCCCGGCTAATTTTTTGTGTTTTTAGTAGAGACAGGGTTTCACCGTGTTAGCCAGGATGGTCTGGATCTCCTTACCTTTTGATCTACCCACCTCAGCCTCCCAAAGTGCTGGGATTACAGGCATGAGCCACCACACCTGGCCTGATTATTCTTAGGATTGGTTATTTAACATAATTCCAGAGTTCTTGAAGGCTTTGTTCGTGTTTTCTTCTTATTATTTTTTTGTCTTTGTTAGCTTGGGTTAATTTGAAGACTTTCTCTTTGAGCTCTAAATTTCTTTCTTCTAAATGTTCAGTTCTATTGCTGAGACTTTTCAGAACATTTCGCATTTCTAAAAGTGTGTCCAAAGTTTCCTGAATTTTTTGTGAAGTCTGTGAAGTCTGTAAGCCAGATTCAAGCCCTCCCCTGAGTTCTGGCCAGGAGGCTTCTCACCTGGTTCAAACTGTTACAAAGTTTAGGTAGAGAATTCCTTCTGCCTGTGGAATTTTACCCCCTGCTCATCTGGACACCCTCCTGATGGATCCCTATGGTACCAGGCAGGAATGGGCTGCTTGGGGAACCCGTGAGCTCCCATGGCCTTTTCACTGCTTCCTCTACCCCTGTATTTCGTTTGGTTCAGCTCTCTAACTTGATTTGGCTCCAGGTAAAGTCGGAAACTTCTCCTGCAAACAGACCTTCAGCTTCTTCAGTGGGTGTGTGCATTTGGGAGAGGAGGGTCTCCCTTTCCCACTTCCACAATTAGGGCACTCACATTATTTGGGGTGTCTCCTGGGTCCTGTAGGGGCAGTTTGCTTCCTTCAGAGGGTCTGTTTGTCCTCTCAGGATTGCTGGTTTGTTCTTTCAGTCGATCTGGAGCTAAAATTCACAGTACAAGTCTCCACATGCTGCTGTGTCCACAGCTGCAACCTAGTTTTGCCTCCTATCCACCATGACCCACTCATGCATGTGTCTTTATAATAGAACAATTTAAATCCCTTTGGGTGTATACCCAGTAATGGAATTGCTGGGTCGAGTGGTATTTCTGTCTTTAGATCTTTTAGAAATCGCCACAGTGTCTTTCACAATGTTTTCACTAACTGACATTTCCATCAACAATATATAAGCCTTCCTTTTTCTCCAAAACCTCACCAGCCTCCTTTATTTTTTGATTTTTTGATAATAACCATTCTGACTGGTGTGAGATGGTAACTCATTGTTGTTTAGATTTGAATTTCTCTAATGATTAGCAATATTAAGCTTTGTATTATATGATTGTTGGCTGCATGCATGTCTTCTTTTGAACATCGTCTCTCTATATTAGTTTTTTATGAGGTTGTTTTGCTGTTGTAAATTTGTTTAAGTTTCTTATATATGCTGCATATTAAACTTTTGTTTAATCCATTGTCTGCAAAAATTTGTATCTAATTCTATGGCTTTGAGTGAATTTCTTAGTCTTGATTTCTAATTTGATTGCACTGTCCTTGAGAGATTGTATGTTATGATTTCAGTTTTTTGGCATTTGCTGAGGAGTGTTTTACTTCCAATTATGTAATCAATTTTAGAGTATGGGCCATGTGTCAATCAGAAAAAATGCATATTCTTTTGTTTTTGAGTGGAGAATGCTGTAGCTATCTATCAGGACTTTTTGATCCAGTGCTGAGTTCAAGTCCTAAATATCTTTGTGAATTTTCTGTCCTGGTGATCTAATATTGTCAGTGAAGTGTTAAAGTCTCCCACTATTATTGTGTGAGAATCTAAGTATTCCTGAGGGTCTTCAAGAACTTGCTTTATGAATCTAGCTGCTCCTGTGTGATAAATGTTTAATCCAACAGCTCCAGAATGCACATTTTTATCTTCAGCACATGAATCATTCTCAAAAAAGACCTTATGTCAGGTCACAAAACAAGTCTTAAAACATTCAAAAGCATTGAAATAATATCAAGCGTCTTCTCTGACCTCAATAAAGGAAAACCAGAAATTAATAAGAATAGGAATTTTGGTAACTATATAAATACCTGGAAATTAAACTGTATACTTCTGAATGATCAGTGGGTCACTGAAGAAATTAAGAAGGAAATTGAAAATTGTTTTGAAACAAATGATAATGAAAACACAATATATCAAAACCTATGGTGTACAGCCAAAGCAGTACTAAGGGAAATTAATAGCTATAGGTGCCTACATCAAAAAAGAAGAAAAATCTCAAATAAAAAATATAATGATAAAACATAAAGAACTAAAAGTAAGAGCAAACCATATCAAAATTAGTAGAAGGAAAAAATGTAGACCAAAGAAGAAATAAATATAATTGAAATGGAGAGAAGGATAGAAAATATGAATAAAACAAAAAATTGTTTTTGAAATGTTAAAAAAATTGACAAACCTTTGGTGAGGCTAAGAACTATAGCAGAGAATATGCAAATAAATACAATCAAAAATGAAAAAAGAGACATTACAACAGATACTTCACAAATTCAATGGATTATTAGTGCCTACTCTGAGCAACTATATGCCAATAAGTTGGAAAATCTAAAAGAAATGAACAGTTTCCTAGACACATACAACCTATAAAGATTGAACCAGAAATAAATCTATAACTTGAACAGATTTATAAGAAGGAATGAAATCAAAGCTGTAACAAAAAGTTTCCCAGTGAAGAAAAGCCTGGGAACAGATGGCTTTACAGCTGAATTTTTCCAAACATTTAAGTAAAAATTAAAAACTAATACCAATCCTGCTCGAACTGTTTGGAAAAATAGAGGAGGAAATATTTCCAAATCTCTTCTATGGGACCAGTTTTACTCTGATACCAAAACCAGAAAAAGACACATCAGAAAAAAGAAAACTATAGGCTAATGTTACTTATAAATATTGATGCAAAGATCCTCAACAACTACTAGCAAACTGAATTCAACAGCATATTATTAAGAGCATTCATTATGACCAAGTGAGATTTATCCCTGGTATGCAAGGATCATTCAACATATGCAAACTAATTAATGTGATGTATCATATCAACAGAATGAAGTATAAAAACCATATGATTATTTCAATTGATACTGAAAATACATTTGATAAAACTCAACATCCATTCATAATAATAAAAAAAAACCCTCAAAAACTGGGAGTGGAAGAAACATACCTCAACACAACAAAAGACATACATTACAGGCTGACAGTTAGTATAATACTAAATAAAGAAAAACTGAAAGACTTTTTCCAAGATCTGGAACAAGCCAAGAATGCCCATCTTCATCACTGTTATTTAACATAGTACAGGAAGCCCTAGCTAGAACAATGAGTCAACAGAAAAAATAAAGGACATCTAAATTAGAATAAAAGAAGTCAAGTTATTTTTGTTTGCAGATAATATTATCTTATATATGAAAAACCCTGAAGATTTTACTAATAAACATTGGAATAAATAAACAAATTCAGTAAAGTTGCAGCATACAACATCAACATACAAAAATCTGTAGCATTTCTATATGCCAACAGTGAACAATCTAAAAACAATTTAAAAAGTAATTCCATTTACAATAGCCATACATAAAACTAAATACCCAGAAATTAAGCAAAGTAGTGAAAGATTGCTATAATGAAAAGTATAAAACACTGATAAGAGAAATTGAAGCGGACAGAAAAAATAAAAAAATTATATGTTCATGGATAGAAAGAATTAATATTGTTAAAATGTCCACACTTCCCAAAGCAATCTACAGATTCAATGCATTTTCTATCTAAATATTTCAGTTGCTTCTAAGTGCAAAAACGTCAATTACTTTTGCACCAACCTAATATCAACTATATTCTTCACATAAATAGAAAAGCTACTATAAAATTTTTATGAAATCATTAAAAATCCAGAATTGTCAATGTTATCCTAAGCAAAAAGAATAAAATGGGAAGAGTCACATTATCTGACTTCAAATTATATTACAGAGCTACAGTAACCAAAATAGCATGATCCTGCCATAAAAACAGACACATATACCAATGCAACAGAATACAGAACTCAGAAACAATTCCATGCATTTTTAGTGACTTCATTTTCAAGAAAGGTGCCAATAGCATACACTGGGGAAAAGACAATCTCTTCAACAAATAGTGCTGGAAAAACTGAATATCTATATGCAGAATGATAAAACTAGACACCTATGTCTCACCATATACAAAAATCAAATCAAAATTGATTTAAATTTAAGACCTCAAAATGTGAAAAATTAGTATAAGAAAACTTTAGGAAAAGTTTCCAGGGCAAAGGTAGGGGAAAAATTTCTCAAGCAACACCCCACAAGCACATTGAACCAAAACAAGAATTGATAAATAAGATTTTACCAAGCTAAATAACTTCTGCATAATGAATGATACAGTCAACAAAATGCAGAGACAACTTAAGATTGGAGGAAAATATTTTGAAACTACTCATGTGACAAGGAATTAACAACCACAATATATAAGAAGCTCAAACAACTCTATAGAAAAAGTCTAATAATCCAGTTTAGAAAATGGGCAAAAGATTTGAATAGACATTTATCAAAAGAAGACATACAAATGCCAAACAGACATATGAAAAGTTGCTCAACATCATTGATCATTGGAGAACTGCAAATTAAAACTGCAATGAGTTATCACCTCACTCCAGTCAAAATGCCTTATATTCAAAAGGAGACAATAACAAAGGCTGGTGAGAATGTGGAGAAAAGGGCACCTTTGTACACTGCTGGTGGAAGTGTAAATTAATACAACCACTATGGAAGACAGTTTGAAGTTTCCCCCAAAAACTAAAATTAAACTACCATATGATACAGCAATCCCACTGCTGGGTATATACCCAAAAGAAAGGAAATCAGTATATTGAAGAGATATCTGGAGAAGTGGGGCCATGATGGTTGACTTGAAATAGCAGAGATCAGAGACTCCCATCAATAAGAACTAAAACAGTGTGTGAATCCTGCACCAGCAACTGAGGTATCCAGGTTCTGTCATCAGGACTGACTAGATGGCTGGGATGACCCACAGAGAGGAAGAAAGAGCACTGTGGTGTGGTGGCACTTCTGAGAGCCACATGGGGCAAAGAAGCCCCCAACCCCCAGCCAAGGGAGGCAGTGAGTGAGTGTGCTACCCAGCCTGGGAAACTGTGTTTTTGCACAGTTTCTGTGCAAAAGAACTGTACAACCCATGGAAATAAAGATCCTACTCATGAGCCCATGCCACTGGGGCCTAGGGTCCCAACAATGGAGCTGTGCAGATTCTCAACAGCCACTCAGCTAGAATCTGCTTAAGCCTGCTGAGTTCCTTGGCAGAGGGGTGGCCATCATCACAGCTGTTGCTGCCTGCTGTCTAAGCCATCTGAGTTCCTTGGGGGAAGGGTGGCAGCCAACACTGGGACTGCTAGCTGCCTAACACACTAAGCTTCTAGAACTGGGGAAGAGCGGCAGCCATCTCTATAGCTCCAGGTAACACTTTTACCCTGCTAGAGCCAAGGGTGCTTGATTGCCAGGTCCCAAGATGTATTCCCCACAGCCCAACACACCAGCTGTGGAAGACTGCAGTCAGAGTGCCTCTTCTGGTCTGAACCTGAGCAATCCCTCCTCACTGGGTGGGGCCTCTTAACACTGCTTTAGCTGTGTCCGAGAGATTCTGGTACATTGTCTCTTTGTTCTCATTGATTTCAAAGAACTTCTTGATTTCTGCCTTAATTTTATTATTTACCCAGGAGTCATTCAGGAGCAGATTGTTCAATTTCCATGTAGTTGTGTGGTTTTGAGTGAGTTTCTTAATCCTGAGTTCTAATTAGATTTCACTGTGGTCTGAGAGACTGTTTGTTATGATTTCAGTTCTTTTGCATTTGCTGAGGAGGAGTTTACTTCAATTATGGGGTCTATTATAGAATAAATGCCATGTATGCAGCACTGAGAAGAATGTATATTGTATTGATTTTGGGTGGAGAATACTGTAGATATCTATTAGGTCCACTTGACCCAGATCTGAGTTCAAGTCCTGAATATTCTTGCTAATTTTCTGTCTCATTGATCTGTCTAGTATTGACAGTGGAGTGTTAAAGTCTTCCACTACTGTTGTGTGGGAGTCCAAGTCTCTTTGTAGGTCTCTAAGAACTTGTTTTATGAATCCGAGTGCTCATGTGTTGGGTGCATATACATTTAGGATAGTTAGCTGTTCTTGTTGAATTGATTCATTTACCATTATGTAATACCCTTCCTTGTCTTATTTGATCTTTGTTGGTTTAAAGTGTCTTTTGTCAGAAACCAGAATTGTAACTCCTGCTTTTTTCCACTCTCCATTTGCTTGGTAAATTTTCCTCCATTCCTTTATTTTCAGCCTATGTGTGTCTTTGCACATGAGATGGGTCTCCTGAGTACAGCACACTGATGGGTCTTGGCTCTTTATCCAATTTGCCAGTCTATGTCTTTTATTTGGGATATTTAGCCCATTTACTTTTAAGGTTAATATTTTTATGTGTGAATTTTATCTTGTCATCATGATACTAGCTGGTTATTTTGCACACTAGTTGATGCAGTTTCTTCATAGTTTTATTGGTCTTTATAGTTTAATGTGTTTTTGCAGTTGTTGGTACCAGTATTTCCTTTCCATATTTAGTGATTCTTTCAGGAGCTCTTGCAAAACACACCTGCTGGTGACAAAAATCCCTGAGTAGTATTCCATCATATATGTATACCACAGTTTCCTTATCCAAAGTTAAGACAAAAGAAAGAATAAAAAGCACAAAGTAACCTATAAAGAAAAGTCTGTCAGATTAACAGCAGATTTCTCAGCAGAAAGCCTACAAGCTATAAGAGATGGGGGGGCTGGTGACTGTCAAGATGGCCAAATAGGAACAACTCTGGTCTGCAGCTCCCAGCAAGATCAATGCAAAAGGTGGATGATTTCTGCATTTCCAATTGAGGTATCTGGCTCATCTCATTGGGACTGGTTAGACAGTGGGTGCAGCCCACAGAGGGTGAGCAGAAGCAGGCTGGGGTGTTGCCTCACCCAGGAAGCACAAGGAGTCAGGTAACTCCCTCCCCTAGCCAAGGGAAGCTGTGAGGGGCTGTGCCATGAGGGGTAGTGCACTCTGGCCCCAGATACTATGCTTTTTCCACAGTCTTCACAACCCACAGACCAGGAGATTCCCTTAGGTGCCTATGCCACCAGGGCCCTGAGTTTTTAGCACAAAACTGGGCAGCCATTTGGACAGACACCAAACTACCTGCAAGAGTTTTTTTCATAACCCAGTGGCGCCTGGAATGCCAGCGAGACAGACCTTTTTAGCCTTCTTAAAGAAATAAATGCCAGTCAAAATTTTATATCCTGCCAAACTAAGTTTCATAAATGAGGGTGAAAAAAGTCTTTCAAAGATAAGCAAATGCTAAAGGAATTTATCACCACTAGATCAGCCCTACAAGAAATATTCAAAGGAGTTGGAAGCATGAAAGCAAAAGGATGATATTCATAATCATAAAATCACATGTAAGTGCAAAATTCACATCCTATAAAGCTGTCACAAAATGGAGACTATAAATTAGCTAACTAAAAACACTATCACAAAAAGAAAACCTCACTGATACCAATATTAACTCTAAACACACCTGGTTTAAATGTTCCACTTAAAAGATATAGACTGGCAAATTGGATACAATGAAAAAGACTCAACCACCTTCTACCTACAAGAGACACAGAAAATGGCTAAAGGCACCTACAGATTTAAAGTAAAGATGTGAGAAAAGATATATCACATACATGAAAAAAAGTAACTAGGAGCAGCTGTTCATATATCACATAAAACATAAAACAAACTGTAAATCAACAACAGTTAAAAAAGGACAAAGGAGAGCCTTGTATAATGATAAAGTGGTCAATAGAACAAGTATTCTAAATATGTATGCATTAAATACAATAGCACTCAGATTCATAAAACAACTACCACTAGGCTTAAAAAAAGAAATGAACAGCAATAAAATAATAGTGGGGGACTTTAGCACCACACTGACAACACTAGGCAGAGCATCAAGGCAGAAAATTAACAAAAAATTATAGTTAAACTAGACTGTTGACCAATTGGAACTAATAGACATTTACATCATTTACAGAACATTCTACCCAGCAACTGCAGAATACACTTTTTCTCATCTGCACATGGAACATCCTCCAAAATTGGTCCTATCCTTGGCCATAAAACAAGTCAATATATTCAATAAAAAGCAAAATTCTATCAAGTATCATCTTGGACCACAATAAAATAAAATTAGAAACAATTCCGAATGGAACTCTCAAAACTATACAAGTACACTGAAGCTAAACAACTTGTTCCTGAATAACTTTTGAGTAAACAACAAAATTAAGGCAGAAATAAAACAAGTTTTTTAAATGAACAAAAATAGAGATACAACATAGCAAAACCTCTGGGATACAGCAAAAGTAGTGTTAAGAGGAAAGTTGACAGCATTAAATGCCTACATCAAAGGCATAGAAAGATCTCAAATGAACAACTTAACATTGCACCTCAAGCAATTTGAGAAACAAGAACAAACTAAATACAAAGTTAGCTTAAGAAAAGAAGTTACAAAGATTATAGCAATAATAAACAAGACTGAGACCACAAAAACCGTGCAAATTATTAACAAAAATTTGTTCTTGGAAATAATAATGAAATTTATAGACCACTAGCTAGATTAACCAAGAAGAAAGAGAAGATTCAAATAAATATTAGAAGAAATAATAGAGGTCACAATAGATTCCACAGAAATACAAAATGATCATCAGAGACTACTATGTACATTGCTATGTGCACAAACTAAAAAATCTAGAGGAAATAAATAAATTTCTGAAAACATAAAACCTACCAATATTGACCAGGAAGAAATAGAAAAAAATAAATTCATTGAGATAGTGAGTAGAAGGATTGTTACCAGAGGCTGGGAAGGGTAGGAGGGGGTTGGGGAGGATGTAGGGATAGTTAATGGGTATAAAAAAATAGAAAGAATGAATAAAACCTAGTATGTGATAGTACAACAGGGGGGCTACAGTCAATTATAATTGATATTGTTTGTATGTGTGTTCCTATCCAAATCTTATATTGAAATGTAATCCCCAGTGTTGGAGGTGGGACCTGGTGAGAGGTGATTTAATCATGGGGGTGGACTTCTCATGAATGGTTTAGCAGTATTCCCCCTTGGTACTCTCATAATAGTGAGTGAATTCTTGTGAGAGCTGGTCATTTTAAAGTGTATAGCACCTCTCCTCTCACTCTGTTGCTCCTGCTTTCACCATGTGATGTTACGGCTCTCCCTTTGCCTTCTGCCATGATGAGAAGCTTCCTGAGGCTTCCTCAGAAGCAGATGATGCTATGCTTTCTGTACAACCTGCAGAATCATGAGCCAATTAAACCTTCTTGCTTTCCCTTTTTTTTTTCAGAAACACACTACAATAGTTAATTTTATTTGTTCAAGAACTCATACTGCAAGCATTAAACCAAGCATAGGCTTTGATTCTGTGAGCCCAAATTCACGTTAAAGAAGATCAAAGCAAACTGGGATCCAGTAAATGGATGAAAACTAAAGGCTCAGAGTTAATCACATTGTAGTTTTTAAATTTCTACAGCCTAGAGCTCAGTAGTCACAGGTCTTTTAGGTCCTTCTGTATGTCCCACGGGGTATCTGTACTTTTCTTGAACTGAGCAACCTCATCATCCTTTAGCTTCTGGTTGATAACGCTGGTTAATCCCCGGGCATTGAGGATATATGGAAGGCTCAGGAAGACTTCATTCTCGATGCCATACATCCCCTTTACCATTGTTGACACGAGATGAATCCTGGATAGATTTTTCAACATGGATTCAATGAGATCAGCCACACTTAATCCAGTATCCCAGTGGGTATATCCATTTAGTTTGTTGACTTCATAGGCATTTTCAACCACCATCTTATGCACTTCTTTCCAATTTTCACTATCATTGTCAGTTCCTATTTCTGGATTCAATTCCTGGAGAGAAAAACCTGTCACATTCATGCCAATCCACACAGCCACACTTGAGTCACTATGTTCCCCCAAAATCCTTCCATGGCAGCTGCTGGGATGAATGCCAAATTTTTCATCCATAAGGCAGTGAAATCTAGCAGAATCCGGATTACATCCACTTCCAATCACATGGTGTTTGAGTAATCCACTTATTTTCCAGGTAACATATGTAAGAATGTCCCCTAGGTTGGAAACCACAATTATGTGCAATCAAAAGTGTACTTGACAGTTTGAGGAATAATGAATTTGAAGACATTAACATTTTTTCTGCACCAAATTGAGACGCCTCTCCCCCTCTTGCTGAAGGACTCCTGCAGTTACCACTACAATCTTATAACTGGCAGTCACAGAATAATCTTTATCTGCCACAATTTTAAGCGTCTTGAGAAATAAGCTCTCATGCTGCAGATCCATCATTTCTCCTTTAAGCTTATCTTCCAAAACATCCACAAAAGCAAATTCATCAGCCAGAGATTTTCCCAGAATGCTGATAGCACACGCCATACCAACTTGTCCAACACTCACTACAGTGATCTTATTGTTTTGGACTGTTGCTTCTTCTTCCGCAACTGGTACAATGAGTTTTTCCTTAAGAGTTGCTATTTTGCACAGGAGAGAGAAGGCTCTGGAAAGTGCTGTAACAGCGTGTGGAGGAGACAATGTCAGCTGTGTCAAAACCTTCTTTATAAATTACCCAGTCTCAGGTATTTCTTTATAACCATGTGAGAACAGTCTAACACAGTAATTTAATTGCACATTTTAGAATAACTAAAAAGAGTTATAATTGGATTGTTTGTAACACAAAAGATATATATTTCAGGGAATGGATGCTCCATTTTCTATAATGTGATTATTATGCATTATGTGCCTGTACCAAAACATCTAATTTACTTCACAAATATATACACCTACTATGTACTCACAAAAATTAAAATAGATAATTAAAAATAGAAGCAGAAATCCTGAACAGACCAATAATGAGCAATTAAATCAAATCAGTAGTAAAAGTTTTCAACAAAGAAGACCAGGACTAAACAGATTCATAGCCAAATTTTGCCGGATGTACATGCAAGCTCTAGTACCAATTCTACTAAAACTATTCAAAAATACTAAAGAGGAGAGATTTCTCCCTAACTCATACTACAAAGCCTGTATCACTCTGATACCAAATCAGGCAAACACACAATAACAAGAAAGAAAACTACAGACAAATATCCACGGTGAACATAAATGAAAAAATCCTGAGCAAAATACTAACAAGTCAATTCCAATAGCACATCAAAAAGATAATACATTGTGATCAAATGGATTTTCTCCCAGAGATGCAAAGATGGTTCAAGGCATACAAATCAATAAATCAATCACCACATAAACAGATTTAAAAATAAAAACCATATAATCATCTCAATAGATGCAGAAAATGGATTCCACGAAGTCCAACATTCCTTCACGATAAAAACACTAAAAAACCAAACTAGACATTAAAGAAACATATGTCAAAATAATAAGAGCCTTATATTACAAACCCACAGCCAACATTATACTAAATGGAAAAAGTGGGGAGCATTTTCTCTCAGACTAAAACAAGATGAGGTTGTGCACTCTCACCACTCCTATTCAACATAGTTCTAGAAATCCTACAGAGCAATGAGACAAGTGAAAGCAATAAAAGACATTCAAATAAGAACTTAAATCAAATTACCTATTTTTACTGATATGATTTTATACCTAGAACACTCTGAGGACTCCACCAAAAGGCTCTTAGAACTGACAAAATCTGCAGTCAAAGTTTCAGAATAAAGAATCAGTGTACACAAATTAGTAGCATTTTCATACACCAATAACAATCAAGCTGAGAACCAAACTGAGAATGAAATTTTATTTACAATGGCCTTAAGAAAGCCAGAATACATTTAAGTAAGAAGGTAAAGTCTCTACAAGGAGAACTAGAAATCATTGATGAAGGAAATTGTAGATGATACAAATGGAAAAATGTCCCATACTCATCAATTAGAAGAATAAATATTATTAAAATGACCACACTGCCCAAAGCAGTCTATGGATTCAATGCAGTTAATATCAATTTACTAATGACATTTTTCACAACTTTAGAATAAACAATTCTAAAGTTTATGTGGAGCCGGGCACGGTGGATCATGCCTGTAGTCCCAGCATTTTGGGAGGCTGAGTCCAGTGGATCACTTGAGGCCAGGAGGTCAAGACCAGCCTGGTCAACATGGTGAAACCCCATCCCTACTAAAAATCCAAATAAAATAAAATAAAATAGCCTGGCATGGTGATGCGTGCCTGAAACCCCAGGTACTCTAGAGACTAAGGGAGGAGAATCACTTGAACTCAAAAGGCAGAGGTTGCACTGAGCCAAGATTATGCCACTGAATTCCAGCCTGGTCAACAGAATGAGACTGTCTCAAAATAAACAAACAAACAAACAAACAAATAAATAAATAAATAAATAAATAAATAAAGTTTATATGGGATCAAAAAAGAGTACAAATAGCCAAAGCAATCCTAAGCAAAACATACAAAGCTGGAGCCACTACATAGCCTGACATCAAATCATACTACAAGGTTATAGTAACTAAAACGGCATTGTACTAGTACCAAAATAGACACACAGATCAATGGAACAGAATAGAAAATCCTGAAATAAAGCCATGCACCTATGACCAACTGACCTTCAACAAAACCAGCATAAATAAGCAATAAAGAAAGAACTCCTTTTTCAATAATTGGTGTTGAATAAATTGGCCAGCCATATGCAGAAGAATAAATCTGGACCTTCACCTATCATGATATACAAAAATTAACTCAAAATGGATTAAAGACCTAAATGTAAAGCCTGAAACTATAAAAATTCCAGAAGAAAATCAAGGAGAAACTCTTCTGGTCATTGATTTAGGAAAATAATTTATAAATAAGACCTCAAAAGTGAATACAAAATAAAAACCCAAAATAGACAAAAGGGACCAAACTAAACTAAGAAGCTTCTGCACAGCAATAGAAATATTCAACAGAGTAAACAGACAACCTACAAAGTGGGAGAAAATATTTGCAAATTAATCCTCTGACAAAAATAATCTTCAAGGAACTCAAACAACTCAACAAGAAAAAACAAACAACTTCATTAAAAAGTGGACAAAGAACAAGAATGAGCATTTTTTTAAAAGACGACATACAAGCAGCTAAGAAACATGAAATAATGCACAACATCAGTAATAATCAGATAAATGCAAATTAAAACCACAATGAGAAACTAGTTTATACTAGTCAGAATTATTATTAAAAAATCAAAAACAATAGATGTTGGCACGGGTGTGGAGAAACACAGTTGTTTATGCACTGTTGGTGGGAATGTAAGTTAGCACAAGCCTCGTGTAAAACAGTATGAAACTATTTCAAAGAACTGAAAATAGAACTACCATTCTACCCAGCAATCTAACTACTATCTACCCAAAGGGAAATAAGTTATTGTATAAAAAACAAATCTGCACTCATATGTTTACTCTATTCATAGTAGCAAAGTCATGAGATTAACCTCATTGTCTTCACTGGTTAATTGAATAAATATAATGTGGTATACATACACAATGGAATACTGTGCAGCCATAAAAAGAATAAAGTCTTGTTCTTTGCCAGAATATGGATGGAGCTGGAAGCCATTGTCCTAAGTAAAATAACTCAGAAACAACAAATCAAACACTGCAGGTTCTCACTTATTAGTTGGAGATAAACAATGGGAACACATAGACACAAAGATGAATGTTATGAACACTGGGGGCTCCAAACAAGGGGAGGGGGAGAGGAGTGTGAGTGTTGTAAAAATATCTATTGGGTACAATGTTCACTGTTTGAATGATGGGTACACCAGAAGCCCAAACCTTACCATTATGCACTATATTCATGTAAGAAACCTACACATGTACCCCTTGAAAATAAAGTTAAAATACATATTCTATTTCAGTTGTGCATAAAATGAGTGAAAAAAATATAAGAAAAGAGGATAAATATTTTATTTCTAGTGTGCTTCCCTCCACCAAAAATGATGAATGATGACAAGTGTTGTCAAGGATGTGAAAAACAGGGTACACTTGTACCTAATTGGTAAAAATGTAAACTAGTAAAACTATTTTAAAAATTGTATGGAGCTTTCTCAGAAAGATAAAAATAGAATTACAATATGATCCAGCAATCCCACCCCCTGGTATTTACTCCAAAGGGTTGAAATCTGTATGTTGAAAAGAAGTCTGCATTTTCATGTTCATTGCAGCATTGTTCGTAATAGCCAAGTTATAGAATAAACCTTAGTGTCTATCAACAGATGAATGTTGGCATGGATGTGGAGAAACAGGGATGCTTATGCACTGTTGGTGGGAATAAAGAAAGATATGAAGATGAATAAAGAAAGATAAAGTGGTATATATAGGCACGTTTTATTTAATTCCACTTCACAGTTATTGCCTTTTTTTTTTTTTTTTTTTTGCAAATTGAAGGTTTGTGGCAATCCTGCATCAACCAAATTTATCAGTGCCATTTTTCCAACAACGTGTTCACATAATGTTTTTGCCATATTTTGGTAATTCTCATAATATTTTAAGTCTTTTCATTTTATTATATTTTTCATGGTGATCTGTGATTAGTGATCTTACTATTGAAATTGTTTTGAGAAGCTAATTATGCCCATATAAGACAGTGACCTTAATAAATATACGTATATGTTTTGACTGATCTACTTTCTGGCTATTCCTCTATCTCTCTCCCTCTCCTCAGGCCTCCTTATTTCCTGAGACATAACAATATTAAAATTAGGTTAATTATAAGCCAAAAGAACAAAGCTACAGGCATCACGCTACCTGACTTCAAACTATACTACAAGGCTATGGTAACCAAAACAGCATGGTACTGGTACCAAAACAGAGATATAGACCAATGGAACAGAACAGAGCCCTCAGAAATAATACCACACATCTATAACCATCTGATCTTTGACAAACTTGACAAAAACAAGAAATGGAGAAGCGATTCCCTATTTAATAACTGTTGCTGGGAAAACTGGCTAGCCATATGCAGAAAGCTGAAACTGGAACCCTTCCTTACACCTTACACAAAAATGAATTCAAGATGGATTAAAGACTTAATTTTAGACCTAAAACCATAAAAACCATAGAGGAAAACCTAGGCAATATCATTCAGGACATAGGCATGGGCAAGGACTTCATGTCTAAAACACCAAAAGCAATGGCAACAAAAGCCAAAATTGACAAATGGGATCTAATTAAACTAAAGAGCTTCTGCACAGCAAAAGAAACTAACATCAGAGTGAACAAGCAACCTACAGAATGGGAGAAAATTTTTACAATCTACTCATCTCACAAAGGGCTAATATCCAGAATCTACAATGAACTCAAACAAATGTACAAGAAAAAAATCAAACAACCCCATCGAAAAGTAGGAAAAGGATATGAACAGATACTTCTCAAAAGAAGACATTTATGCAGCCAACGGACACATGAAAAAGTGCTCATCATCACTGGTCATCAGATAAATGCACATCAAAACCTCAATGAGATACCATCTCACACCAGTTAGAATGGAGATTATTAAAAATTCAGGAAACAACAGGTGCTGGAGAAGATGTAGAGAAATAGGAACACTTTTACACTGTTGGTGGGACTGTAAACTGGTTCAACCATTGTGGAAGACAGTGTGGCGATTCCTCAAGGATCTAGAACTAGAAGTACCATTTGACCCAGCAGTCCCATTACTGGGTATATACCCAAAGGATTATACATTATTCTGCTATAAAGACACATGCACACATATGTTTATTGTGGCATTATTCACAATAGCAAAGACTTGGAACCAACCCAAATGCCCATCAATGATAGACTGGATT
Source organism: Pan paniscus (assembly GCF_029289425.2). Classification (NCBI taxonomy): domain Eukaryota; kingdom Metazoa; phylum Chordata; class Mammalia; order Primates; family Hominidae; genus Pan; species Pan paniscus. The sequence goes on from NC_073272.2 coordinate 75,964,761, forward strand.
AAGAAAATGTGGCACATATACACCATGGAATACTATGGAGCCATAAAAAATGATGAGTTCATGTCCTTTGTAGGGACATGGGTGAAGCTGGAAACCATCATTCTCAGCAAACTATCACAAGGACAAAAAACCAAACACCGCATGTTCTCACTCATAGGTGGGAATTGAACAATGAGAACACTTGGACACAGGAAGGGGAACATCACACACCGGGGCCTGTTGTGGGGTTGGGGGAGCTGGGAGGGATAGCATTAGGAGATATACCTAATGTAAATGACGAGTTAATGGGTGTAACACAGCAACATGTCACATGTATACATATGTAACAAACCTGCACATTGTGCACATGTACCCTAGAACTTAAAATATAATAAAAAATAATGATAATAATAATTTTAAAAAATTAGGTTAATTAATAAGCCTACAATTACCTCTAAGTGTCGAAGTCAAAGAAAGAGTTGCATGTCTCTTAATTTAAATCAAAAGGTAGAAGAGACAAAGTTTTATGAGTAATAAATATCAAAACCCAAAACACGTCAAAAGCTAGGCCTCTGGCACCAAGCAGCCATGCTGTGAATGCAAAGGAATGGTTCCTGAAGGAAATTTAAAATGCTACTCCAGTGAACACATGAATGAAAAGAAGGTAAAACAGCTTTATTGCTGATATGGACAAAGTTTTAGTGATCTGGATAGAAAATCAAATCAGTTCCTACACTCTTTCAAGCTAAAACCTAATCCTGAACAATGCCCTGACTCACTTAAATTCTATGAAGGCTGAGATAGGTGATAAAGCTGAAGAAGGAAACTTTGAATCTAGCAGAGATTGGTTCATAAGGTTGAAGGAAAGAAGCCATCTCCACAACATAGAAGGATATGTGAACCAGCAAATACTGATGCAAAAGTTGCAGCAAATTATTTAGAAGATTTAACAAAGATAATTGACAAAGGTGGCTACGGTAAACATTTTATTTTTAATGCAGGTTAAACAGCCTTATATTGGAAGAAGATGACATATATAATAGAATATTCATAACAGAGAGAAGTTAATGCCTGGCTTCAAAGCTTCAAAGGACAGGCTGATTCTCTTGTTAGAGGTTAATCCAGCTTGTGACTTAAAGGTAAAGACAATGCTTATTTACCTGTCTGAAAATCCTAGAGCCTTTAAGAATTACCCTGAGTCTACTCTACTGTGCTTTATCAATGGAACAACAAAGTCAATATTAAAGCACATCTATTTACAGTATGGTTTACTGAATACTTTAAGCCCATTGTTGAGACCTACTGCTCAGAAAGAAAGATTTCTTTCAAAATATTACTTCTCATTGATAATGCACCTGGTCAGCCAACAGTGCTGATTGAGATGTAGAAGGATATTAATGTTGTTTTCATGCCTGGTAACACAACATTCATTTTATTCCGCATGGGTCTAAAAGTACATTTGACTTTCAAGTCTTATTCATTAAGAAATATATTTAGTAAGGCTATAGCAGCCATAGATAGTGATTCCTTTGATGAACCTGAGCAAAGTAAACTAAAAACCTTCTTGAAAGGATTCACCATTCTACATGCCATTAAAACTTTAATATTTCATGGAAGGAGGTCAAAATATCAGCATTGACAAGAGTTTGGAAGATATTAATTTCAATCCTCATGAATGATTTAGAGGAGTTCAAGACTTTAGTGGAGTAAGAAACCGTAGATATGGTGGAAATAGCAAGAGAACTAGTATTAAATGTGGATCTAGAAGATGTGACTGAATTACTGCAATCTCATAGTAAAACTCAAATAGATAAAGAGTTGCTTTTTATGGATCAGCAAAAAAAGTGATTTCTTGAGATGGTATCTATTTCTGATGAAGATACTGTGAACATGGTTGAAATGACTATAAAAGATTTGGAATATTACATAGACTTAATTGATAATAAAGTGTGAGAAGTTGAGAAGATTAACTAATTTTGAAAGAAGCTCTACAGTAAATAAAATGCTATCAAATACCAAGGCATGCTACAGAGAAATGTTTTGTGAATGGTCAATCAATGCAGCAAAATTCATGTTTGTCTTTTGTAAGTAATTGTCACAAGCACTCAAACCTTTAGCAATTTTCACCCTAATCAGTAAGCAGCCATCAACATTGAGGCAGAATCTTCCATCATTAAAAAATATGATTCCCTGAAAGCTCAGATAAGTTTTTAGCACTTTTAGCAATAAAATATTTTAGAATTAAGGTATATACATTGTACTTTAGACATAATGCTATTGTACACACAAATGGTCTACAGTATAATGTAAACACAACTTTTATATGCACTGGAAAACCAAAAACTTTGTATAATTTGTTTTATTGTAATATTTGCTTTTTTGCTGTGGTCTGGAACCAAACCTGCAATATCTACGAGGTCTGCCTGTATGCACAATGAAATACTATTCAGCCTTAACAAACAAAAAAAATTTGTCAATTTTGACTATGTGAATGAAATTGGAGAACATTATGCCATATGAAATAAGCTAAGCACAGAGAGACAAATATCACAATACTTAATGTGGAATCTAAAACAATCCAACTCAAAGAATCAGATAGTAAAATTGTGATTATCAGAGGCCTGGAAACTGGGAGAAATAAAGAAATTATGGTTAAGAGGTGCAAAACCTCAATTAAATAGAAGGAATAAGTGTTGCGCTTTTTTTTTACATTCCAATATATTGCATACCATGTAGAATATAGTAGATAATAATGTACATTTTAAAATAGCTAAGAAAGCTTCAAATGTTCTCACCACAAAAATAAGTATTTGAGGTGATAGATATGTTAGCCTTATTCAATTATTACACATTATATTCATAGATTATAACCTCATTTTGTACCACATAAACATATACAACTATAATTTGTCAATTTAAAATTAAAAATAAAAATTGAAAATTATTTATTAACAAATAATATACAACTACCACACAACCCAGACACTTTATTTTTGAGTATTTACTGAGAGAAATGAAATGTCAATAAATAGACTTGTAAGACCGGCGTGGTGGCTCATGCCTGTAATCCCAGCACTTTGGGAGGCCGAGGTGGGCGGATCACCTGAGTTCACGAGTTCTAGACCAGCCTGGCCAACACGGTGAAACACTGTCTCTACTAAAAATACAAAATTTAGCTGGGCATTGTGGCGGGTGCCTGTAATCCCAACTACTCGGGAAGCAGAGGCAGGAGAATTGCTTAAACCTGGGAGGCGGAAGTGGAAGTGAGCCAAGATTGTGCCATTGCACTCCAGCCTTGGTGAGAAAAAGTGAAACTCCATCTTAAACTAAACTAAACTAAACTAAAATAAAGGCTTGTACATGATTATTCATTGTAACCTTATGTATAAAAATAAAAAGCTGGAACAACACGAATTTTTATCAAAAGGTGAATTGATAAATGAATTATCATATATTCATATAATGGAATGCTACTCAGCAATAAAAAGGAGCCAAGTATTGATACACACAACAACACAGATGACTCTCAAAATAGTTACACTAAGTTAAAAATTCAGGTGTGAAATGGTTACATGCTATATAAGTCTAGTTATTTAGAATTTAAAAAAATTATGACAGGAAAAGGTCAGTGATTGTCTGGGACAGAAAGTGGGGATGGATTACAGAGGAGCATGAGAAAACTTTTGGTGGTGATAAACATGTTTGTTATCTTAATTGTTGTAATGGTTTATTGGATGTTACAACAAGACTTTAGAATAAACAGAAAAAAAACCAGAAATGGATTTCTTGACTATCATGTTGAAAGTAACCATGACTTAGCTAGTTAATGATGTAGCAAAGAAACTGCTTGTTTTAGATCAGGTTAGTTAAGTAAACTGTGACTCAGTTATGCTGCTGTATTTAATAGATAACTTCTTTTTCTCCTGTCTTTCTGCCTACCCTAACTTTTTCTTTTTTTTTCAAATTGCATACTACAAAATATGTATGTGTGTGCACACATGTATATATATATATATATATATATATATATAACAGTTTAATTTTAAAATATGGGTAAAAAATGTGAATAGACATTTCTCTACAAAAAAAATTATACCAATGGCCAATAAGCACATGAAAACATGCCCAACATGACTAATCATTAGAAAAATACAAATCAAAACTACAAGGAGATACTACTTCACATCCAGTAGGATGGCTATTATAAAATAAGAAGGAACTAGTGTTGGTGAGAATGTGGACAGATTTTAACTTTTGTTCATTGTTGATGACATTGTACAATGATGTAGCCACTATGGAAGCAGTGTGACATTTTTGAAAAAAAAACCTTACCATATGATCTAGCTGAGTAAGATTTTCTGAGTGTATACTCAAAAGAATTAAAAGTAGGAACTCAGATATTTCTATACCTTGTTCATAGCTGCATATTCACATTAGCCAAAAGGTGAAAACAGCCTGTGTCCACCATTGGATGAATGGATAAACAAAATGTGGTATATAAAATGTGACATTATTCAACCTTAGAAATTGTGACGCCTGTTACAGCATGGATAAAATTTGAAGATATGATGCTAAGTAAAATAAGCCAGTCAGAGAAAGACAATTTGCATAATTCTACTTGCATGATGTACCTGCAGGGGCAAATTTATAGAGACAGAAAGCAGAATTGTGATGGATGGGGACTGGGTGTAAGGAAAAGTGGTTATTTAGTGTTTAATGAGCACAGAGTTTATTGTTTTATTTTGTTTTATTTTTTAACTTTTATTTTAAATTCAGGGGTACATGTGCAGGTTTGTTACATAGGTAAACTATCATGGAGATCTGTTGGACAGATCATTTCATCACCCAGGTATTAAGCCTGGTACCCATTAGTTGTTTTTGCTGTTCCTCTCTCTCCCCCAACTGTCTACCCACCAAAAGGCACCAGTGTGTGTTGTTTCCCCACCATGTGTCAATGTGTTCTCATCATTTAGCTCCCACTTTAAGTGAGAAAATGTGGTATTTGGTTTTCAGTTCATGCCTTTGTTTGCTAAGGATAATGGCCTCCAGCTCCATCCATGTTATTGCATAAGACATGATCTCATTCTTTTTTATGGCTGCATACTATTCCATGGTGTATATGTACCATATTTCTTTATGTAGTCTATTATAGATGGACATTTAGATTGATTCCATGTCTCTGCTATTGTGAATAAGATGGACATTTAGATTGTTTCCATATCTTTTCTATTGTGAATAGTGCTGTAGTAAACACATTTGTGCATGTGTCTTTATAATAGAATAACTTATGTTCCATTGGGTACATACCCAGTAATGAGATTGCTGGGTCAAATGCTATTTCTGTCTTTAGGTTTTGAGGAATCACCATACCGTCTTCCCCAATGGTAGAACTAATTTACAGTTCCACCAATAGTTTGTAAGCATTCCTTTTTCTCCACAATCTTGCCAGCATCTGTTATTTTTTGACTTTCTAATAATAGCCATTCTGACTGGGTGAGATGATATCTCATTGTAGTTTTGATTTGCATTTCTCTAACGATCAGTGATGTTGAGTTTTTAAAAATATGATCATTGGCCAAATGTATGTCTTATTTTCAAAAGTGTTTGTTTATGTCCTTTGCTCCCTTTTTAATGGGGTTATTTGTTTTATACTATAAATTTGTTTTAGTTTCTTATAGATGCTGGATATTAGACCTTTGTCAGATGCATCATTTGCAAAAATTTTCTTTCATTCTGTAGGCTGTTTATTCTGTTGATTATTTATTTTGCTGTGCAGACATTATTTAGTTTAATTAGATCCCACTTGCCAATTTATGCTTTTGTTGCAATTGCTTTTGGCATCTTCATCATGAAATCTTTGCCTGAGCACCGAGTTTCAGTTTTGGAAAATAAAAAATGTTTTGGAGATAGATCGTGATGATAGTTACACAACAAGGTGGATGTGCAAATGCTTCTGAACTGTATAGTGGCAAAAAGTTAAAATGGTAAATTTTATGCTGTGTATATTTTGCCACAATTAAAAAATAAAAGTAAGAATTTAAATTAAAAAGTCAACAAATAAATGATGATTAAATAATATCTCTTTGGTACAAAGTAAGCTAGTAAAGTAGGAACAGAGGAACAAAACAAGCACACACATATATGGAACACATAGAAGACATAATTCCAACCATATTAATAATAAAATTAGCTATAGATGGATTAAACACTCCATCAAAAACATAAATAGGCTGAATTAATATATCTACTAGTTGCTGTCTACCAGAGACACACTTAAGTTTTAAAAACATAAAGAGATTGAATGTAAATGACAGAAAAATATATACCATGAAAACAATAACTGAAAAACTTAAGTGGCTATACTAGTATTACATAAAGAAAATTTAAAATATAAAATTCACCAGAGACAAGAACATACATTTATAGTGATAGAAATATAAAATCACCAGGAAGATATACAAATTATAAAAGTGTTGGTACTTAGAAGATGCACCAAAATACATAGAACAAAAACTGATAAATTTGTCCCTATAGACATTTCTCTTTTTAAAATTTTATTTTATTTTAATTATATTTAATTTTTATTTTAAGTTCATGGGCACATGTGCAGATTTGCTGTATGGGTAAAGCTGTATCATGAGGGTTTGTTGTACAGATTATTGCATCACCCAGGTGTTAAGCTTAGTACCTATTAGTTATTTTTAATTCTCAAGTAAACATGGGACATTCTATATAACAGACATATGATAGGCCTTAGCGAAAATCTCAATGGAGTTAAAAGAATAGGAATTATCCAAAGTATGTAATTGTATCATAATGGAATTAAACAGGAAGTCATCAAATGAAGGAATGTTAAGAAATCCAAAAATTGTAAAAATTAAACAATTGTAAAAACAATTAAAAAATTTAAACATTGTAAAAATTAAACAATGCACTTCTAGAGAACATATGGGTCAAATAAGTAATCATAAACTTAGAAAATTCTTTGCGGTAAATCAAAATGAATATACAATATATCAAAATTTAAGGAATGCAGCTACAGTAGAGCTTAGGGAAAGAGCTATTGCTCTGTACACATATATTTGAATATAATAATCTCATATCAATAACCTATTTTTCCACTTTTAAAAAATAAGAAAATGAAGAGATACCTAAACATAAAGGGTGAAAATAATAAATATGAGAATCAAAGTTCAATAAATAGCAGAAAACAATACAAAAACAAAAATAATTTGATCTGTGAATGATCAACAAATTTGACAAAACTTTTTCTTTACTCCCTAACAACAGCAAAAAATAAATTAAAAACATACATTATTAAATCAGGAATCAAACATAGAATATCAACATAATTCAGTGGTCACCAAATAATTACATGTGCTTAAACACTTTTTGTCTGTATATATTTTACTCTTTGCTTAAGGTATTTGTGTGTAAAAGTGCATTTAATATTCAGGATGTTTACAATTCTGGCTGAATTTTCACTTTTTGCTGGGACAATGCCTCATCTATGGATCACACTTTTCTATTTTTGTGTAACATAATTTCTTATTCAAACATTATACTGTAAAATATATGATGGCAAGTATGCATTATTATTTTCCCACCCAGGAATCATTTTGTTTGCTCTTCATTTTGTTTTACTTATTTAGTGATTTGACAGTACTCATTTTGTAGTGTTTTTCCCCCTGCAACGTATAGTCACTTTTGTCTCTGTTCAGTTTTTTATAATTTTGTTACTGTTTTTGTTATTATCCTTATTGTTGCTTTTAAGTATTTAGTTTTTTTTTCCCTTGGAGCCATCTCTGAATCAGCATAACTTAGGGCCCACCAAATGACTCATTTCCATCTAGAGATTCACCTGGTGTTGGAAATATTTTATTCCCATAAGTACTCTTGATATTAGTTCTTGTATTAAGTTACCATGCTTCAAACAGTTTGATCCCCTCAGGTCTTGCTTTTTAGCTTTATAAGGGTGAGAAAATAGCAACAATTAGTGTAGGGATCTTCTTGCTTTTTAGCTTTATGAGGGTGAGAAAATACAATTAGTATAGGGATTTTTTCCCCCACCATTGAGAAAAAAAAGTTCTTATTTTTCAACACAACTTCCAATGAAGTTTTCACTTTGGGTGGTGCGCACAGACAGTATTCCTGTCCCTGTATTAGCTGTGGATTTTTCTATCTAATTCTGCTATGTAGTCCTTGCTCCAGCTTTCAGTAATTTCTCACTTGCAGTTCTCACTCCGCAGCTTTCTAGTTTTCAATACTTTGTCCTACAAATGCTATTTATTTGGGCTTCCTTGAATTCAAAGCTTACTCTAATTATTTATTTTTCAGTAATAATAATAAAAGCACTTTAACTCTCTATTCTGATATCATTTTTCCTTATTACATTGGCTGGAACCTTCAATATAATGTTTAATAAAAGTGATGGGGATTATTTTCCTAGATGGCAGATTGTAGGCAGTGTTAGCCTGCCTCTCCCACTTGGAAGAACAGAATAGTATGTAGAGATTCACACTGTGAACTTTTATCCAATAAGCAATGCAGGAATTTAACATTAAAAGAAAAAAAATCCACAGACCCTTTGAAAAAAGTGACAGGATGCAGCCTACTCTGTGAGACAGGTGAAAAACTGTAAGTCCCCAGAGTGTGATAGGGACAGAGACTGCCTCCAGAATACACATCTCCACTGGGAAACTGAAAATTGAGGCCACAGGAAAAGGCCTTAACCCTACCCAGAGCTGGAACTGATTTAGGGAGTGGCAAGGAATATAAAAGTATAAGGAGCAGTGAGAAGTGCCTTGCAGGCATTTCCAGTCTCCATCATGGACAGAGGGAAGTTATTCCTAATTATATCTCACACAAGATGCTAGGAAAGTCAGCCAACTAGCTCAAGGAATGGTCACAGGTTGAAAGAAGCTCCCAAATGAATTTCTTAATAAAATCTTGAGTGGGGCAAAACTCCCTTGACCAGAACTCAGGGGGTGAGTGAGAAATGTGCTGCAGACACAAACACGGGACTTGGGTGACTGATCTTGTGGCCAGACAAGGAGGCAAGTGGCGTGAAACCTGCTGTTGCTATCTCTGTGGGAAAAGCTCATTGCTTTGGGCAGGACTGAGTTCTGTGCACAGACTGCCAGGATCTTATCCTGGTGCTGTTAGTGGAGCACTGCAGAAGTGAGATTTACTTTGCCAACTGCATTGGAGCTGCATGAATCTTACTGCCACCTGCTACTCCCCACTCCCTCTGTGAACTCTTCTGTGTAGAAGGGACATTTATAATCCCTTCTGGAACATTACCCCAGCAGCCTGAGTACCACCCCCTGACCTCATAGGGGCCATGGCTTGCCGCTCCCAAGGAGAGTTTGAGTCCAGACCTGCCTAATGGTATCCCTAACCTGGTTGTGCCTCCGTCTGCCCTGGTAGCTTACCATGAATGACAAATTTTTGGGAGCTTTAGCCCTGCTCATCACCTGAGAAACCAGAATACACTCCCTGGGCAACTTAGGAAAAGCTCAAATCTCACCACTACTACTGGAGCTGGTGTTCTTTTGCAAGTGCCACCTCCAGGCTGGAGGACAACCAACACAGTCCATTACAGCATTTCAAGGTAGAATAACACTGTGACCAGGAAGGAGAAAACAGCTGCATGGCCTCAGCTATCACCACAGCCTGCAACACACTGGCTAACCAGAGGTCCTGAGTCTGTTTATGTGATATGTTCACTACAATTATGACCAACATTTGTGAAAGCCAGCACGCTAAGCCTATCTACAACCAAGGAATTTCACAGTCTATGTCACTCCCCTGCCACCTCCATTAGAGCTGGTTCTGGTACCCACTGCTGAGAGAGTTGATGACAGGTTTCATCAATGGATCCCTGCAGACATTCCCAAGCACAAGCCCAGAGTGTGGCAGTCCCACTGGGTGGCTAACACTTGAAGAGCAGTAACAATTACTGCAGTCTGGTTCTTAGGAACTCTTACTCCTAGGGGAAAAGAAAAGGTGCCACATCAAGGGAACACCCATAAAACAAAAGAATCTGGACAGCAAGCCTTGATTCTCAGATTTTTCTGCTGGTGGGAAGTTTCATACAGCAGAGACACAATTGCAGTGCTGAGTGCAGCAGGGAATGTCTGCACCACTACTCCAGTCAGGAAGACTTCATGCCAATAAAGGATCTTGGAGACGAGATTCTTGTTCCACATCCCCCTTGTCTACCACTGCAGACACAACTGAGGCTTCTCCCATGAGACTTCAGCATGAATGCACCTATAGACAGCCTTTCTGAAATGATTAAGAATGATTGCAGGCTGGGCGCAGTGGCTCATACCTGTAATGTTAACACTTTGGGAGGCCAAGTGGGCAGACCACTTCAGGTCAGGAGTTTGAGACCAACCTGGCCAACATGATGAAACCCCGTCTCTGTTAAAAATACAAAACTTAGCCAGGCATGGTGGTGGATGCCTGTAATCTCAGCTACTTGGGAGGCTGATGCAGGAGAATCACTTGAACCTGGGAGGTGAAGGTTGCAGTGAGCTGAGATCGTACCACTGCACACCTTCCTTGGGGACAAGAGCAAAACTCAGTCTCAAAAAAAAAAATTGCATCCCCACTGGAGGAGCACTCCCCAGGTTCAGGCTTGCACAAAGGCAGAGTTACAATTCATTTTTACTTGGAACATCAACATTTCTACAGATAAAAAGAGATGCCTGAGTGACCTGAATAGCCAGGACATTGGGTCAGGAATGAGGCTGCGATGTAGATAGCTTTTCTGCTGACCCGGCAAGTGAGTTGAGGCAGCTCCCACCCTTCACCCCAATGAAACTTAAGTGCATTTAATTGAGAGCTCCCCAGGCACATTCATCAATGCTGGGATCTTTGTCCACCATTGGTTATTGCATCTGCCCAAATGCTTTAGCTACAATAAGTTCCTAGCCAGGGATACCTCCCCTACTGGCCTGAAGCCTGAACCATCAACTCAGTAAATAAGATACTGGTGGGGAAAATTAAATTAAAAAGGTGTGCACCACGAAGGAATGAGATAAGCTTCAAGAGATCCTTGCCATTCCAACCCCATGGGAGATAGTAAACTTGCTCATACAACAAGTACATAACTACTATTAATACAACCAGAATCTGAGAAAGCCAGCACACAAAGACTCTCTATAACCAAGAAACTCATACATAGTATTTACCCCTAAAAGCATCAAGAACCAAATTAAGCTGTAATAAATTACAAACATTAAAGTCATATCCTTAAGAAGAAAAACAACTTTTTTTAAAGTCAAACCAACAATAAAATTAAAAAAATATTAAAGAAGTAGTGTACTCAAGTGAGAAGAAAGCAGAAAAGTAATTCTGGTAATATGACAAAACAGGATGTTATAGCACCCCCAAGAGATTGTACTAATGTCCAGCAATGGATCCAAAACAAGAAGAAACCTTTGAAGTACCAGATAAAAAATTCAGAAGTTTAATTAGTAAGCTACTCAAAGAGATACCAGAGCAAGGTGAAAATCAACATATAGAATTAAAAAAAATCAGTATAAATATTTTAAAATTTCCAGAGAGATAGATATCATAAACAAAAACCATTCAAAACATTTGGAAACGAAAGACACACTTATAAAAACACAAAGTATGGTGGAAAGCTTCAAAAATAGACTAGAACAAGTAGAAGAAAGAATTTCAGAGCTTGATGACCAGGCTTTCAAATTAACCCAATCACACAAAGATAAAAAAGAAATAATCAAAAGAAATGAACAGAGTCTCTAAGAAATATGGGGTTATGTAAAATGGCCAACCCTAAGAATTATTGATGTTCCTGAGGAAGAAAAAGCTAAAAGTTTGGAAAACATGTTTGAGGGAATAATTCAGGAAAATTTCCTTGGCTTCGATAGAGATTTAGATATCCAAATATAAGAAGCTCTAAGAATCCCTGAGAAATTTATTGCAAAAAGATTACCAAAGCACATAGTCATCAATCTATCTAAAGTCAACATAAAAGAAAGCATTCTAGAAGCTGTGAGACAAAAGCATCAGGCAACTTGAATATATATATAAAACTAACAGTGGACTTTCCAGCGGTAGCTTTACAAGCTAGAAGAGAATGGGGTTCTATCTTGAGCCTCCTTAAACAGAATAATTATCAGCCAATAATTTTATATCTGGTAAAACTGAGCTTCATAAATGAAGCAGAGATAGTCTTTTACAGACAAAAAATGTGGAGGAAATTTGTCACTACCAAACCAGTACTATAAGAAATTATAAAAGAAGGATTAAGGTGGTGGATAGGAGGCAGGACTAGCTTGCATCTCTCTCTGAGATGGACAGAACAGCATGTGGAGACTTACATCATAAACTTTTGCTCCAAGAACTACTGCAGGAACATACCAGGAAAGCCAAGAGAATCCACAGACCCTTTGAAGAAACTGGATCACTGCTGCAGGTGTCCTGAGATGCGGAAAAACTGTGAGTCTGGTAGCTTTCTCAACAGGGAGGCTCATGGTCTGTTGCAAGTTCTCAGCTGTGATTACCAGCTGCCTCAAAATAGACTCCATGCTTTTGCGGGGGCATGATGGGAATGAGACTGGTCTTTAGGACTGTGGGCTGCACGGGAGCAAGGTGAGGCCTGTGACTGCCAGCTTTCCCCTAATTTCCTGATGACCTGTATGACTCAGCAAAGGCAGCCATAAGACCCTGGGAATATAACTCCATTGGACTGGGAACCACACTCCCATCCCCCACAGCAGATGGGGCAAGCCCCACTCAAGGAGAGACTGAGCTCAGACATACCTATCCCTGCCCTTATCTGATGGTCTTTCTCTACCTGCTCTGGCAGTGAAAGACAAAGGTCATAATCTCTTGGAAGCTCTGTGGCCCTGTCCACTGCATGAGAAACCTAAATACTTAACCATGCATCTGTAGGGCAAGTTTTCATCATCTCTATAGGACTGCAGCTGATGCACTCTTGAAAGTGCCACATTCTGACTGGAGGCCAACCAACATAAAGCCAGCATACTAAACAGAAACACAACCAAGGACCCAAAGAGAGTCTGCTTCCTGTGATTCCTTGTGTTAGATGAGTCTCCTGAAGACAGCAGATACTTGGTTGGTGAATTCTTATCTATTTTGCCGTTCTATATCTTTTATGTGGAGCATTTAGTTCAAAGGCATCTATGACAAAGCCACAGCCAATATTATACTGAATGGAGAAAAATTGAAAACATTCCCTCTGAGAACTGGAAATAGAATACTTAAGAATATACCTAACCAAGGAGGTAAAAGATTTCTAAATAACAAACTACAAAACACTGCTGAATGAAATTATAAATGACACAAACTAATGGAAACACAGCTCATGCTCATGGATAGGTAGAATCAATATTGTGAAAATGACAATACTGCCAAAAGCAATCTAAAAATTCAATGCAATTCCCATCAAAATACCACGATAATTGTTCACAGAACTAGAAAGAACAATCCTAAAATTCATGTGGAACCAAAAAAGATGCCACATAGCCAAAGCAAGACTAAGCAAAAAGAACAAAGCTGGAGGCATCACATTCCTCAACTTTAAAATAACTACAAGGCCACAGTCACCAAAACAAAGTAGTACTGGTATTAAAATAGGCACATAGACCAATGGAATGGAATAGAGAACCCAGAAATAAAGCCAAATGCTTACAGCCAACAGATCTTTGACAAAGCAAACAAAAAGACAAAGTGGGGAAAGGATACTTTATTCAGTGAATGGTGCTGAGATAATTGGCAAGCTACATGTAGAAGAATGAAACTAAATCCTCATTTCTCATCTTATACAAAAATAAACTCAAAGTGAATCAAATACTTAAATCTAAGACCTGAAACCATAAAGATTTTAGAAAATAGCATCAGAAAAATCCTTCTAGACATTGGCTTAGGCAAAGTCTTCATGACCAAGAATTTAAAAGCAAATGCAACAAAAACAAAGATAAATAGATTGGATTTAAACTAAAAAGTTTCTGCACAGCAAAAGAAATAATCAGCAGAGTTAATATACAACCCACAGAGTGGGAGAAATTTTCACAATCTATACATTCAACGTAGGACTAATATTCAAAATCTACAAAGAACTCAAACAAATCAGCAAGGAATAAGCAAACAATCCCATTCAAAATGTGGGCAAAGGACATGAATAGACAACTCTTAAAAGAAGACATACAAATGGCCAAGAAGCATATTAAAAAATGCTCAACATTACTAATTATCAGGCAATGCAATTCAAAACATAATGCGATACCATCTCACTCCTGTAGGAATGGCCATAATCAAAAATTAAGAAAAAAATAGGTGTTGGCATGGATATGGTGGAGAGAACACTTTTACACTGTTTGTGGAAATGTAAACTAATACAACCACTATTGAAAATAGTGTAGCAATTCCCTTAAGAACTAAAAGTAGATCTACCATTTGACCCAGCAATCCCACTACCAGTCATGTATCCAAAGGAAAAGGAATCATTTTATGAAAAAGATACTTGCACATGCATGTTTATAGCAGCACAATTTGCAATTGCAAAAATATGAAACCATCCCAGATACCCATCAATGAATGAGTGGATAAAGAAAATATGGTATATATATCCCATCGAATACTGCTCAAAATGTAGTGAAATAATGGCATTCCCAGCAACCTGGATGGAATTGGAGACCATTATTCTAAGTGAAGTAATTCAGGAATAGAAAACCAAACATTGTATGTTCTCACTCATATACACAAGCTAAGTTATGAGAATGCAAAGGCATAAGAATGATACATTAGACTGTGGGGACTCAGGAGAAAGAGTGGGGGGCAATGAGGGATAAAAGACTGCACCTTGGATACAGTGTACACTGCTCAGGTGATGGGTGCACCAAAATCTCAGAAGTCATGACTAAATAATTTATTCTTGTAACCAAACAACACCAGTTTTCCAAAAAAATATTGAAATAAAAAATTAAAAAAGAGAAATGCTAAAAGAAGTTTTAAATCCTGAAGCAACAGCCCAATATGCAGCAAAGTAGAACCTACTAAAAGTCTAAAACTCACAGGGACTATACAACAATAACACAATGAAAAAATTTAATTAGGTAACAACTAATATGATGAATAGAATAGTACCTCGCACCTCAATATTGACATTGAATGTAAATGACCTAAATGCTGCACTTAAAAAAATACAGAATGGGAGAATGGATAAAAATCCACCTACCAAATATCTTCTGTCTTCAAGAGACTCACCTAACATAAGGATTCATATAAACTCAAGGAAAAGGATTGGGGAAAAAATATTCAATTCAAATGGAAGCAGAAAGCAAAGAGAAGTAACTGTTCTGAGACTAAACAGACGTTAAATCAATGACAGTTAAAAAAAGGGCATTATATAATTATAAAAGGATCAGTTCAAAGAGAATATATTACAATCATAAATTTAAATGAACCTCATATTAGAGCTTTATAAATCATGAATGGGTAGAATCAATATTGTGAAAATGACAATTTATAAAACAATAACTACTAGACCTAAGAAATGAAAGAGACAGCAACACAATAATAGTGAGTTACTTCAATACTCCACTGACAGCACTAGACAGATCTTCAAGAAAGAAAGTCAACTATAGCAGCATGATTTATAGTCATTTGGGTATATACCCAGTAATGGGATGGCTGGGTCAAATGGTATTTCTAGTTCTAGATGCCTGAGGAATCGCCACACTGACTTCCACAATGGTTGAACTAGTTTACAGACACATGCACACGTATGTTTATTGCGGCATTATTCACAATAGCAAAGACTTGGAACCAACCCAAATGTCCAACAATGATAGACTGGATTAAGAAAATGTGGCACATATACACCATGGAATACTATGCAGCCATAAAAAATGATGAGTTCGTATCCTTTGTAGGGACATGGATGAAATTGGAAACCATCATTCTCAGTAAACTATCGCAAGAACAAAAAACCAAACACCGCATATTCTCACTCATAGGTGGGAATTGAACAATGAGATCACATGGACACAGGAAGGGGAATATCATACTCTGGGGACTGTGGTGGGGAGGGGGGAGGGGGGAGGGATAGCATTGGGAGATATACCTAATTCTAGATGACGAGTTAGTGGGTGCAGCGCACCAGCATGGCACATGTATACATATGTAACTAACCTGCACAATGTGCACATGTACCCTAAAACTTAAAGTATAATAAAAAAAAAAAGAAAAAAAATAAAAAATAAAAAAATAAAAAATAAATTAAAAAAAAAAAAAAGAAAGTCAACTAAGAAACAATAGACTTAAACTATGTCCTAGAACAAATGGACTTATATATTTACAGAACATTTTCCCCAAAAAACTGCAGAATACACATTCTTTTCATTAGAACATGGAACATTCTCCAAGGTAGACCATAGAGCAGGCCACAAAACAAGTCTCAATAAATTTAGAAAAATCAAAATTATATCAAAGTATCTTCTCAGACTACAGTGAAATAGAACTGGAAGTCAACTTTAACAGCAATGCATAAAACTGTACAACAACATAGAAATTAAATAATCTGTTCTTAAATGAGTTTTGGGTTAACAAAAAAATCAAGATAAAAATTTAAAAATTTTTTGAAATTAATAATTGTGACACAAATTATTTAAACCTCGGGGATACAACATAAGCAGTGCAAAGTGGAAAACTCACTGTGTTAAATTCTGACATCAAAATGTCTGAAAAAGGGTAGATTGACAACTCAATGTCATGCCTCAAAAAAACAGAGAAACAAGAGAAAATTAACCCAAAGCGAGCGAAGGAAAGAAGTAACAAAGATCAGAGCAGAGCTAAATAAAATTGAAACAAAAAAGGAAGACAAAAGATAATTAAAATACTTGTTCTTTGAAAGCATAAACAAAATTGGTAGACCATTAGCAAAATAACCAACAGAAGAGAAACGATCCAAATAAGCTCAATTAGAAATGAAACTGGAGATAATACAATGGATATCAAAAAATGCAAAAGATCTTTCAAGAATGTTATTAATATCTATACATGCATAAACTAGAAAATCTAGACAAAATGGATAAATTCTTAGAAACATATAATCCTCCCGAATTAAAACAGGAAAAAATAGAAGCCCTGAACGGATCAATAACAAGCACTGAGATTTAATCACTAAATAAAATATTGCCAACAAATAAAGGCCAGGGCCAAATGAATTCAAAGCTGAATTATACTAGACATCCAAAGAAGAACTGATACTAATTCTACTGAAACTATTCCAAAAGATACAGAAAAAGAAATGTGTAATAACTTTTTATTGACTGTAATTACCTTGCTGTGCTGTTACATACTAGATCTTATTCATTCTATTTTGATACTTATTAACCATCCTCTTTTTCTCCCACCCACTTTGCTTCCCAGTTTCCAGTAACCATCATTCTGCTCTATATCTTCGTGAGTTCAATTGTTTTAATTTTTAGCTCCTACAAATAAGTGGAAATATGCAAATTTGTCTTTCAGTGCGTGGCTTATTTTACATAACATAATGTCCTTCAATTTTATCCACGTAGTTGCAAATGACAGAATCTCATTTTTTATGGCTGGATAGTATTCCATTGTGTATATGTAACACAATTTCCTTATCCATCTGTCTGTTTATGAACACTTAAGTTGCTTCCACACTTGACTGTTGTCCATTATGCTGCAATAAATATGGGAGTTCCGATATCTATTTAATATACTATTTTTTTTAAATTTGGGATACAGATTTCGCAGTCAGATTGTTGGATCATATGGTAGTTCTATTTTTAGTTTTCTGAGGAAAGTCCAAACTGCTCTCTATAGTAGCTGTACTAATTTACATGCCCACAGTGTACAAGTGTTCCCTTTTCTCCACATCTTTGCCAGCATTTGTTACTGCCTGTTTTTTGACTAAAAATCATTTTGAGAGGGGTGAGAAAACCTCATTGTAGTTTTGATTTACAATTCTCTGATGATTAGTGATGTTGAGCACCTTTTGGTATACCTGTTTGCCATTTGTATGTTTTCTTTGAGAAATGTCTATTCAGATTTTTTGCCCATTTTTAATTAGAGAAATAAATTCTTTCATATTGAGTGTTTGAGTTCCTTATATATTCTGGTTATTAATGCCTTTTCAGATGGATAATTTGCCAACGTTTTCTCCTATTCTGTGGGTTTGTTCTTCACTTTTTTGATTATTTCTTTTGCTGCGCAGAAGATTTTTAACTTGATGGTATCCCATTTGTCCATTTTTGCTTTGGTTGGCTGTGTTTGTGGGGTATTACTCAGAAAATTTTAGCCCAGTCTAATTTCCTGGAGAGTTTCTCCAACGTCTTCTTTCAATAGTTTCATAGTTTGAGGTCTCTAATGTAAGAGTTTAATCCATTTTTATTTTGCTTTTATGTATAGTGAGAGATAAGAGTCTACTTTCTTCCTTCTGATTATGGATATCCAGTTTTCCCAGCACTATTAACCAAAGAAACTGTCCTTTCTTCTATGTATGTTTTTGGCATGTTTGTCAAAAATGAGTTCACTGTAGATGTATCGATTTTATTTGGAATTCTATATTCTGTTCTATTAGACAGTGTGTCTGTTTTTGTTTTATTGTACTTTAACTTCTAGGGTACATGTGCACAACGTGCAGGTTTGTTACATAGGTATACACGTGCCATGTTGGTTTGCTGCACCCATCAACTTGTCATTTGCTTTAGGTATTTCTCGTAATGCTATTGCTCCCCCAGCACCCCACCCACCGACAGGCCCCTGTGTGTGATGTTCCCTGCCCTGTGTCCATGTGTTCTCATTGTTGAACTCCCACCTATGAGTGAGAACATGGGTGAGAACATGAATGAGAATATATCACAAGAACTCTGTTCTTGTGATAGTTTGCTTAGAATGATGGTTTCCAGCTTCATCCATGTCCTTGCAAAAAAAACATGAACTCATCCTTTTTTATGGCTGCATATTATTCCATGCTGCATATATGCCACATTTTCTTAATCCAGTCTATCATTGATGGGCATTTGGGTTGGTTCCAACTCTTTGCTATTGTGAATAATGCCACAATAAACATGCGTGTGCATGTGTCTTTATAGGATGATTTATAATCCTTTGGGTATATACATAGTAATGGGATCGCTGGGTCAAATGGTATTTCTAGTTCTAGATCCTTGAGGAATCACTACACTGTCTTCCACAATGGTTGAACTACTTTACACTCCCACAAACAGTGTAAAAGCATTCCTATTTATCCACATGCTCTCCAGCATCTGTTGTTTCCTGACTTTTTAATGATCGCCATTCTAACTGGCATGAGATGGTATCTCATTGTGGTTTTGGTTTGCATTTCTCTAATGACCAGTGATGATGAGTATTTTTTCAAGTGTTCAATGGCTGCATAAATGTCTTCTTTTGAGAAGTGTCTTTCCATATCCTTTGCCCCCTTTTTGATGGGGTTGTTTTTTTCCTGTAAATTTGTTTAAGTTCTTTGTAGATTCTGGATATTAGCCCTTTGTCAGGTGGATAGATTGCAAAATTTTTCTCCCATTCTGTAGGTTGGCTGTTCAGTCTGATGATGGTTTCTTTTGCTGTGCAGAAGCTCTTTAGTTTAATTAGATCTCATTTGTCAATTTTGGCTTTTTTGCCATTGCTTTTGGTATTTTGGACATAAAGTCTTTGCCCTTGCCTATGTCTTGAATGGTGCTGCCTAGGTTTTCTTGTAGAATTTTTATGGTGTTAGGTCTTATATTTAAGCCTTTACTCCATCTTGAGTTAATTTTTGTATTTGGTGTAAAGAACGAATCCAGTTTCAGCTTTCTACATATGGCTAGCCAGTTTTCCCAGCACCACTTATTATATAAGGAATCTTTTCCCCATTGCTTGTTTTTGTCAGGTTTGTAAAAAAATCAGATGGTTGTAGATGTGTGGTGCTATTTCTGAGGCCTTTGTTCTGTTCCACTTGTCTATATATCTCTTTTGGTACCAGTACCATGCTGTTTTGGTTACTGTAGCCTTGTAGTATACTTTGAAGTCAGGTAGCATGACGCCTCCAGCTTTGTTCTTTTGACTTAGGATTGTCTTGGCTATGTGGGCCCTTTTTTGGTTCCATATGAACTTTAAAGTAGTTTTTTTCCAATTCTGTGAAGAAAGTCAGTGGTAGCTTGATGAGGATAGCATTGAATCTGTAAATTACTATGGGCAGGAATGCCATTTTCATGATATTAATTTTTACTATCCATGAACATGGAATATTTTTCCATTTGTTTGTGTCCTCTCTTATTTCCTTGAGCAGTGGTTTGTAGTTCTCCTTGAAGAGGTCCTTCACATCCCTTGTAAGTTGGATTCCTAGGTATTTTATCCTCTTAGTAGCAATTGTGAATGGGAGTTCACTCATGATTTGGCTCTCTGCTTGTCTGTTATTGGTGTGTAGGAATGCTTGTGATTTTTGCACACTGATTTTGTATCCTGAGACTTTGCTGAAGTTGCTTATCAGCTTAAGGAGATTTGGGGCTGAGAAGATGGGGTTTTCTAAATATACAATCATGTCATCTGCAAACAGGGACAATCTGACTTCCTCTCTTCCTATTTGAAAACACTTTATTTATTTCTCTTGCCTGATTGCCCTGGCCAGAATTTCCAAGACTATGTTGAATAAGAGTGGTAAGAGAGGGCATTCTTGTCTTGTGCCAGTTTTCAAATGGAATGCTTCCAGTTTTTGCCCATTGAGTATGATATTGGCTGTAGGTTTGTCATAAATAGCTCTTATTATGTTGAGATATGTTCCATCGATACCTAGCTTATTCAGAGTTTTTATCATGAAAGGCCGTTGAATTTTGTCAAAGCCCTTTTCTGCATCTATTTAGATACTCATGTGGTTTTTATTGTTGGTTCTGTTTATGTGATAGATTACATTTATTGACTTGCATAAGTTGAACCAGCCTTGCAGGCCAGGGATGAAGCTGACTTGATCGTGTTGGATAAGCTTTTGGATGTGCTTGGTTTCGGTTTGCCAGTATTGTATTGAGGATTTTTGCATTGATGTTCATCAGGGATATTGGTCTAAAATTCTCTTTTTTTGTTGTGTCTCTGACCGGCTGTGTTATCAGGATGATGCTGGCCTCATAAAATGAGTTAGGGTGGATTCCCTCTCTTTCTATTGATCGGAATAGCTTCAGAAGGAATGGTACTATCTTCTCTTCATACCTCTGGTACAATTTAGCTGTGAATCTGTCTGATCCTGGACTTTTTTTGGTTGGTCACTTATTAATTATTGCCTCAATTTCTGAATCTGTTATTGGTCTATTCAGAGATTCAACTTCTTCCTTGTTTAGCCTTGGGATGGTGTATGTGTCCAGGAATTTATCCATTTCTTCTAGATTTTCTAGTTTATTTGCATAGAGATGTTTATAGTATTCTCTGAAGGTAGTTTGCATTTCTTTGGGATCAGTGGTGATATTCCCTATATCATTTTTTATTGCTTCTATTTGAGTCTTCTCTTTTCTTCATTATTATTCTGGCTAATGGTCTATCTATTTAGTTGATTTTTCCAAAAAACCAGCTCTTGGATTCATTGATTTTTTGACTTTTTTTTTTTGCATGTCTCTATCTTCTTCAGTTATACTCTGATCTTAGTTATTTCTTGCCTTCTGCTAGCTTTTGAATTTGTTTGCTCTTGCTTTTCTAGTTATTTTAATTCTGATGTTAGGGTGTTGATTTTAGATCTCTCCTGCTTTCTCTTGTGGGCATTGTTGTAAAGATCTTTTACCTTCTTAGTTCGGTATATTTCTAAGTATTTTATTCTTTTTGTGGTTATTGTGAATGGGATTGCATTCTTGGTTTGGCTCTCAGCTTGGATGTTGTTGGTGTATGGAAATGCTACTGATTTTTGTATGTTGATTTTGCATTCTGAAATTTTGTTGAAGTTATGCACCGTATCAAGAAGCTTTGGAACAGAGACTATAGGGTTTTCTAGGTACGAAATGATATTGTCTGCAAACAAGGAGAGTTTGACTTTCTCTCTTCCTATTTAGATGTCCTGTTCTGGCTAGGCCTTTTTGTACTATGTTGAATAGATGTGGTGAGAGGAGATATCCTGTCCTTGTTTCAGTTTGCAAGGGGAATGCTACTAACTTTTGTCCATTCAGTAGATGTTGGCTGTGGGTTTGTCATAGATGGCTTTTATTAAAGTATGTTTCTTCAATGCCTAGTTTGTTTAGGGTTTTTAAAATCAAGGGATGCTGAATTTTATTGAAAGCCTCTTCTGCATCTATCGAGATAATGATGTGGTTTTTGTTTTCAGTTCTGTTTATGCAGTGGATAACATTTATTGATTTGTGTATGTTCATCCAAACTTGCATCCTGGGGATGAAGCCTACTTGATAGTGGTACATTAGCTTTTTAATGTGCTGCTGGATTCGGTTTGCTAGTATTTTGTTGAGTATTTTAGCATCCATGTTTATCAAGGGTATTGGTCTCTAATTTGTGTGTTTTGTGTGTGTGTGTGTGTGTGTGTGTGTGTGTGTGTGTGTGTGTGTCTGCCAGGTTTTGATATCAGGATGATGCTGGCCTCATAGAATGAGTTGGAAAGGAGTCTCCCTTCTTCGATTTTTTGTCTTAGTTTCCGTAGGAATAGTACCAGCTCTTTTTTGTACATCTGGTGGAATTTATCTCTGAATCCATCTGGTCTTGGGATTTTTCTGGTTGGTAGGCAGAACTCATTATTGGTCTGTTCAGGGATTTAATCTCTTCTTGGTTTAATCTTAGAAGGTTGTATATTTCAAAGAATATATCAATTTCTTCTAGGTCTTATGGTTTGTGTGTATAGAGAAGTTCATAGTGGTCTCCAAGGGTTTTTTATTTCGGTAAGGTCAGTGGTAATATTCCCTTTGTCACTTGTAATTGTGTTTATTTGGATCTTCACTCTTTTTTGAATAGTTAATCTAGCTAGTGGTCTAAGTTTCTTAGATTTTCAAAAAAAAAACAAGCTTCTGAATTCATCGACCTCTTGTATGTTTTTTCATGTCTCAATTTCCTTCAGGTCAGCTCTAATTTTTGTTATTTCTTGTATTCTGTTAGATTTGGAGTTAGTTTTCTCTTGTTTCCCTAGTTCCTCTAGATGCAATGTTATGTTGTTAATTTGAAATCTTTTTAACTTTTTGATGTGGGTGTTTAGTACCATAACCTTTCCTCTTAACATCGTTTTGGCTGTTTCTGAGAATCTGGTATGTTGTATCTTGATTCTCATTAGTTTCAAAAACTGTCTTGATTTCGGCTTTAATTTTTATTATTTACCCAGAAGTAAATCAGGAGCAAGTTGTTTAATTTTTTTAATTGTGTGGTTTTGAGTGATTTTCTTAGAATTATGTAATGCTCTTCCTTGTCTTTTTAATATGTTTGTTAGTTTAAAGTTGTTTTTTTTCTGAAATTAGAATAGCAACCCCTGTTATTTTCTGTTTTCTGTTTGCTTGGTAGATTATTCTCTATTCCTTTACTTTCAGCCTGTGGGTGTCATTGCATGTGAGATGGATCTCTTGAAGAAATCATACCACTGGGTATTGTTTCCTTCAAACTTGCCACTCTGTGCTTTTCAATTGAGACATTTAGTCTGTTTACATTCAAGGTTAGTATTGATATATGCGGATTTAAACCAATTGTTAGCTAGTGATTAGGCAGACTTGTTTGTGTGGTTGCTTTATAATGGTAATGGTTTATGTACTTCAGTGTGTTTTTCTAGTGGCTGATAATAGTATCTCCTTTTCATATTTAGCACTTCATTCAAGACCACTTGTAAGGCAGGTCTGATGGTAACTAATTGTCTTATAATTTGCTCTTCTTAAAAGCATCTTATTTATCCTTCGCTTATAAACCCCAGTTGGACTGGACATAAAATTATTGGTTGAACAATTTATTTTGTATTTTTTTAAATTTTTATTATTATTATACTTTAATTTCTGAGTTACATGTGCAGAACTTGCAGTTTTGTTACATAGGTATACACATGCCATGGCGGTTTGCTGCACCCATCAATCCGTCACCGACATTAATTATTTCTTATAATGCTATCTCTCCCCTAGCCCCCACCCCCCGACAAGCCCTGGTGTGTGATGTTCCCCTTCCTGTGTCCATGTGTTCTCATTGTTCAACTCCCACTTATGAGTGAGAACATGCGGTGTTTGCTTTTCTGTTCTTGTGATAGTTTGCTGAGAATGATGGTTTCCAGTTTCATCTATGTCTCTGCAAAGGACACACACTTATCCTTTTTTATAGCTGCATAATATTCCATGGTGTATATGTGCCATATTTTCTTAGTCCAGTCTATCATTGATGAGCATTTGGGTTGGTTCCAAGTCTTTGCTATTGTGAATAGTGCCACAATAATCTTACGTGTGCATGTGTCTTTATAGTAGAATGATTTATAATCCTTTGAGTATATACCCAGTAATGAGATTGCTGGGTCAAATGGTATTTCTAGTTCTAGATCCTTGAGGAAACACCACACTGTCTTCCACAATGGTTGAACTAATTTACTCTCCCACCAACAGTGTAAAAGTGTTCCTATTTCTCCACATCGTCTCCAGCATCTGTTGTTTCCTGACTTTTAAATGATTGCCATTCTAACTGGCATGAGATGGTATCTCATTGTGGTTTTGGTTTGCATTTCTCTAATGACCAGGGATGATGAGTATTTTTTCACGTGTTTGACAGCTGCATAAATGTCTTCTTTTGAGAAGTGTCTTTTCATATCCTTTGCCCCCTTTTTGATGGGGTTGTGTTTTTCTTATAAATTTGTTTAAGTTCTTTGTAGATTCTGGATATTAGCCCTTTGTCAGGTGAATAGATTGCAAAAATTTTCTCCCATTCTGTAGGTTGGCTGTTCACTCTGATGACAGTTTCTTTTGCTGTGCAGAAGCTCTTTAGTTTAATTAGATCCCATTTGTCAATTTTGGCTTTTGTTGCCATTGCTTTTGGTGTTTTAGACATAAAGTCTTTGCCCATGCCTATGTCCTGAATGATATTGCCTAGGTTTTCTTCTAGAAGTTTTATGGTTTTAGGTCTTATGTTTAAGTCTTTAATCCATCTTAAGGTAATTTTTGTATAAGGTGTAAGGATGGGGCCCAGTTTCAGTTTTCTGCATATGGCTAGCCAGTTTTCCCAACACCATTTAGTAAATAGGGAATCTTTTTTTTTTTTTTTTTTTTTTTCACAAATGCTGACTATAGGCCTGTAATCTTTTCTGGCTATATTCTGGCTTATAGAGTTTCTGCTGACAGGTTTGTTATTAGCCTAATGAGATTCCCTTTGTAGGTGACCTGCCTTTTGTCTCTAGTTCATATGTATATATTTCATTTTGACCTTGGGATTCTCTGCATCTCCTGAATTTAACTGTTGGCCATTCTAATGAGGTTGGAAAATTTTTCCATGGACAATATCCTATATGTTTTCCAAGTTGCTTGATTGCTCTCTCTGTCTCTCAGACATGCCCATGAATTGTAGATTTGGTCTCTACATAATTCTATATTTCTTGAAGGTTTTGTTTATTCTTCTTTATTGTTTTTTCTTTATTTTTCTCTGAGTGAGTTATTTCATAGAACCAGTTTCCAAGCTCTTAGATTCTTTCCTCAGCTTGGTAAATTATGCTGTTAATACTTGCCATTGCATTATGAAATTTTTTTAGAATGTTTTTCAGCTCTATCAGATTTGTTTGGTTCTTTCTTATAACGGGCCATTTCACCTATAAGATCCTGTATTATTTTACTGTAATCTTTAGATTCCTTGGATTTTTTTTTATTTTATCCTTTATGCCTGTGACCTTCATTTCTATCTATATTCTGAATTCTATTTTTATCATTTCAGCCATCTCAGTGTGGTTAGAAACCCTTGCTGCAAAATAGTGCAGGTGTTTGGAGGGAAAAAGACATTCTGGCTTTTTGAGTTGGCAGAGTTTTTGTGCTGGTTCTTTCTCATTTGGGGGGGTTTTTATTCCAGCAATCTTTGAAGTTGTTAATCTTTGGAATTTTTTTCTTTTATAGTATTCAATGTCCTTGGGTGTTTGATTGTGGTGTAAGGTGGGTTTAGTCAACTTAATTTGTTTCTGGAGAATTTTAGCAGGCCAACGCTCAACTGAGGACTCCCAGACTGTGTGTTGTCATTCTGGGGACTTGTATTAGACCTCTAGCTTTGTTCTGTTGCCCCTGGAGGTTAGCAAACTCTCATGCTGGCTGGGCTGAGTTGTTTCTGGACTGCTGGTCACAATAATCCAAAAGATGGTGCCAGCCACAGTGCTTCATAGAATGGTGGTAGCAGGATCCGTCTGTATTTGCACATGCCAGCAGCAGCAACAGTGAGGCTGGGTGCACACTCCTTGGGATTAGCAAAGTGCTGATGGGTGAAGGTTTCCTGGCCTCTGTGTGGGCATTCACAGTGGTAGCAGTGGCAGCATGGCATGGGGGGCCCTGCCAGTGTCTGTTTTTGTTTGCAATAGTGGTGGTGTTAGCACGGGGGCTAGATACTGACGGGTGTGGGACTGTGCCCTCTATGCATGCATTTATATGGGTGGCACCTGTCACTAGGAATGAGGGAGGTCCTGCTGGTTCCTGCATAGTTTTGCATGAGCAGCAGTCTCACAGATGGGCAGGGCACTGGTCAGCACAAGGCTGATGGTCTCCATGCTCACAAATGCTCTGACAGCAATGGTGGCATGGCAGGAGTTTTTGGGGTCGGGGTGCACTATGCCAGTAGCTGTGGCACACTGGGGTGATCAAGCACATGTGTGCTGGTGGAGAAGTGGAAGCAAGGTTTGCCCGCATGCCCACACACCAGCAAAGTGATGTGAAGTGTGGCCTTGGGTGAGTGGATGCAGGCAAAGTGGCTTGGGGAAGGCAGCAATGTGGAAAGGGCATGATCAGGCTTATGCACTTCTGTGAGAGTGCACTACTGAAGCTCTCGGCTGATCAAGTATTCAAGTATGGTCTGCCAGCTCAGGAGCTACAATATGGGCCCCAAGGAGTTACCCCACTTGGGCACCTGAGGCTGCAGTGCAAACAGACATGGGCAGGCTGAGGCACTGGAAGAAGCCAGCTGAACAAGGGGTGCCCAGCTTAGATCAGCTTTTTTTTTTTTGAAGGTGTCAGTTCTTTTTTTTATTTTATTATTTTTATTTTATTATTATACTTTAAGTTTTAGGGTACATGTGCACAATGTGCAGGTTTGTTACATATGTATATATGTGCCATGTTGGTGTGCTGCACCCATTAACTCGTCATTTAATATTAGGTATGTCTCCTAATGCTATCCCTCCCCCCTCCCCCCACCCCACAACAGTCCCCAGAGTGTGATGTTCCCCTTCTTGTGTCCATGTGTTCTCATTGTTCAATTCCCACCTATGAGTGAGAACATGAGGTGTTTGGTTTTTTGTCCTTGCGATAGTTTGCTGAGAATGATGGTTTCTAGTTTCATCCATGTCCCTACAAAGGACATGAACTCATCATTTTTTATGGCTGCATAGTATTCCATGGTGTATATGTGCCACATTTTCTTAATCCAGTCTATTGTTGTTGGACATTTGGGTTGGTTCCAGGTCGTTGGTATTGTGAATAGTGCCGCAATAAACATACGTGTGCATATGTCTTTATGGCAGCATGATTTATAATCCTTTGGGTATATACCCAGTAATGGGATGGCTGGGTCAAATGGTATTTCTAGTTCTAGATCCCTGAGGAATCGCCACACTGACTTCCACAGTGGTTGAACTAGTTTACAGTGCCACCAACCGTGTAAAAGCATTCCTATTTCTCCACATCCTCTCCAGCACCTGTTGTTTCCTGACTTTTTAATGATCGCCATTCTAACTGGTATGAGATGGTATCTCATTGTGGTTTTGATTTGCATTTGTCTGATGGCCAGTGATGATGAATATTTTTTCATGTGTTTTTTGGCTGCATAAATGTCTTCTTTTAAGAAGTGTCTCTTTGTATCCTTTGCCCACTTTTCGATGGGGTTTTTTGTTTTTTTCTTGTAAATTTGTTTGAGTTCATTGTAGATTCTGCAAAATTCAGCAACCCTTCATGCTAAAAACTCTCAATAAATTAGGTATTGATGGGATGCATCTCAAAATAATAAGAGCTACCTATGACAAACCCACAGCCAATATCATACTGAATGGGAAAAAACTGGAAGCATTTCCTTTGAAAACTGGCACAAGACAGGGATGCCCTTTCTCACCACTCCTATTCAATTAGGCAGGAGAAGGAAATAAAGGGTATCCAATTAGGAAAAGAGGAAGTCAAATTGTCCCTGTTTGCAGATGACATGATTGTAAATCTAGAAAACCCCATTGCCTCAGCCCAAAATCTCCTTAAGCTGATAAGACACTTCAGCAAAGTCTCAGGATACAAAATCAATGTGCAAAAATCACAAGCATTCTTATACACCAATAACAGACAAACAGAGAGCCAAATCATGAGTGAACTCCCATTCACAATTGCTTCAAAGAGAATAAAATACCTAAAAATCCAACTTACAAGGGATGTGAAGGACCTCTTCAAGGAAAACTACAAACCACAGCTCAAGGAAATAAAAGAGGATACAAACAAATGGAAGAACATTCCGTGCTCATGGGTAGGAAGAATCAATATCGTGAAAATGTCCATACTGTCCAAGGTAATTTATAGATTAAATGCCATCCCCATCAAGCTACCAATGACTTTCTTCACAGAATTGGAAAAAACTACTTTAAAGTTCATATGGAACCAAAAAAGAGCCCACATCGCCAAGTCAATCCTAAGTCAAAAGAACAAAGCTGGAAACATCACACTACCTGACTTCAAAATATACTACAAGCCTCCAGTAACCAAAACAGCATGGTCCTGGTATCAAAACAGAGATATAGATCAATGGAACAGAACAGAGCCCTCAGAAATAATGCCGCATATCTACAACCATCTGATCTTTGACAAACCTGACAAAAACAAGCAATGGGAAAAGGATTCCGTATTTAATAAATAGTGCTGGGAAAACTTCCTAGCCATATGTAGAAAGCTGAAATTGGATCCCTTCCTTACACCTTATACAAAAATTAATTCAAGATGGAAACCATCATTCTCAGTAAACTATCGCAAGAACAAAAACCAAACACCGCATCTTCTCACTCATAAGTGGGAATTGAACAATGAGAACACATGGACATAGGAAGGGGAACATCACACCCTGGGGACAGTTGTGTGGTGGGGGGAGGGGGGAGGGATAGCTTTAGGAGGTATACCTAATGCTAAATGACGAGTTAATGGGTGCAGCACACCAGCATGGCACATATATGCATATGTAACTAACCCAAAAAATACGAAAAAAGAATGACATTCCTTGCACTTGTCATTCCTGAATGAAAGCTTTGCCTTCCACAAAATATTTAAACATATTCTGCAGTCAAAGCAATAGTCTTTAATAAATTTCAGCATAATAAGAAAATAAAAAAAAGACGGATTAAAGACTTACATGTTAGACCTAAAACCATAAAAACCCTAGAAGAAAACCTAGGCAATACCATTTAAGACATAGGCATGGGCAAGGACTTCATGTCTAAAACACCAAAAGCAATGGCAACAAAAGCTAAAATTGACAAATGGGATCTAATTAAACTAAAGAACTTCTGCACAGCAAAAGAAACTACCGTCAGAGTGAACAGGCAACCTACAAAATGGGAGAAAATTTTTGCAACCTAGGCCAGCTTTATCTTGTGGGCAAGACTGCTCTTCACTTTTCAGGCCCAACAGTTTCCCTTGGGTTAAAGTCTCCTAAGAAAGCAAGGCAAGCCTTGGGGGATGAGTGTTTCCTATCATGCCCCCCGACAGACACTCAAACACCAAACCCTCTGGGCTCTGCATTAGATGGAGTTATGTCCCGACCACTTTTCTAAGCAGAAATCCCTGACAGCTCAAGTGTCTGTTGGTGTTGTGGAGTCTTCTGCTGGCAGGTTTCCAGAGGCCCATGGTGAGAACAGGTTGCTCCTTGCTTGCTCAACTCACCCCTTCCCCAGAAGTCACTGGGTGCTAAGAATGAGTCCTGGTGTGTGGTAGCCCCATGCAGGGTTCCTAGCTTCCTCCCACTTCACCCCAGCATCTGAGTCTTCCTTCCATCTACTCTCAACGCCTTCCCTCTGAAGGTCTTCCTTTTTATTTTTGTCAAGTTGATATTGAATCTTTCCTCTGTTTCTTTCTTTCATTTATTTTTTTGATCAGGCTAAATTTTTGTGAATTTTGTTGATAATTTTAAACAATCAACTTTTAATTTTGTTAATTTTTCTCTATTATCTAGTTTATTTATTTCCTCCATAGTGTTTCTGGTTTTCTTCTTTCTGCATGTTTTAGGTTTAGTGTCCTGTTTTTTTAGTAATTTATTAAGGTGAAAGTTTAAAATATTTTTCTTCTCCTTCATTATGGGTATTTTGAGGTATAAATTTCCCCCCTAAGCACTGCTTTCGCTTCATTTCCTACATTGTGTTATGTTTTCTTCCCCTCTTTACTTATCTGGAAGTAATTTCTAATTTTTCTTGTGATTTCTTCTTTTCTCCTTGGTTATTTAGACAGGTGTTGCTTAAATTCCATACATTTTTTAAGTTGAGTTCTAGTTTTATTACAATGTGTTCAGATACCAGCTGGGATGATTTTAATTTATTTAAATGTATTGAGACTTGTTTTATAGCCTGTCTGTTAATGGTGGAGGGTGTCCAGGTTCTTGGCATCTTGAACGAAGAATTGGACAAAACACACAAACAAAGTAAGGAAGGAATGAAGAGTTTTATTGCAAAATGGAAGTACACTCCACAGTGTGGGAGTGGGCCCGAGCATAAGGGCTCAAAGGCTGCATTACAAAATTTGGGGGAGTTTAAATAGCCCCCCAGAGGATTCAATTGGTTACTTTGGGTATGCCCTATGTAAATGGAGAGGATGAAGTAAAGTGACAAACTCATTTACTGTTTACATCCTATGAAGAGGATATTTCCTGTTGTAGCTGAAGTGTGAATCGGCCTTATGTTTTATGCCTCCAGACCCTATTTCCTGCCTCATCTCCCCCCCTGAGAGATGTTATTTACAATGAATCTTTATGGGAGGCAGATGGACCTATTGTCCTTTTTCTGTAGCTGCTTCATGCTGGCTCGGGACATAGTCCCTACCTACCGGGGATCACCGAAGTGCTCTATCTAGTGGAGGCAGGGTAGCTTCTTGATGGCCAGGGATGATGTCTTCGCCTGTACCTGGCTGGAACCTTTGTTGGATGATCATCTGAAACTTGACAGTAACTAGTGAGAGGAAATAAATTTGGTTAAAAGATTTAATGGGAACTTCAGAGGGTGGATACCAATGCTCTCAGAAATGTTTGTCATAGTAATTTGCAGGAGAAAAAAACAAAACGTGGTCTGTTCTAGAATCTATGTGTTTCCTTAAAGTCTTAGCATAAATGACTCCGTTTTGGTTTGATTTGATCTGCAGGGGCCTAGCGCTTGAGTTTAGTTCAAAGCAATGGCCTCCTAGAATTTTGTTTGAAAAATTCCCCCTTTTTTGGTCACACTCTCACTTAGTACCCTAGCGCTAAGTTAGGGCCCTAGCGCCAATCTCAGTTGCCATCATTTTGGGTTTCTGGTCTCAGCAAGTCATTTATAGGTTATGGTGTCCTCATGGTTACACATTTCTTTAAGCTCCTGTCATTCCAGTTGAAGAGAGGCCATATGACATTCTAGAGATGGCTGCATGCAATCATTTAAAACCTTTGAGAGAATACAGTGCACCGGGGAGACTATTATTATGACTATTGGGAGGATAATACCAAGAGTTCAGAATATGCTCCTTATCCAAGGTCCCAATAAACCAAACCTCCTAAAATCAAATAGATAAAAAAAGAGTTAAATAATGAACGTTTACTTACTTAACTAAGTAGTCTCTTTGTTAATCCCCTATCACTGAATTTTTGTAATCTTTATTTGATGTATTTCCTTATAGGCCACAAGTGCCAGTGGCTGCACAGATACTTCTCTGTTCAGTGAATTTTATCATAACTTTCACAAGAGATTTTAAGGCTATTGTGTAGCTGTAGCCTTTACAGTAGAATTTCCTATAGAGCCTATCATGGGAGATACATTTCTATTCACTTCTTCTTTTATTCTAAACCAAGGAAAAAGGACTTACCAAATGATGCCTTTCTAGAATAGTGAAGGTCTCCTGACAATGTTCTCTTTAACCCATTATGAGGGTTAAGAGAAGTAAACCAATGTTTTGTTTTTGGCTGATTATGATGCAACGTATGTACCATTAAAGTTTCTTGCCTAGATTGGGCTGTCATCTTTTATCTGTCAAAGTATAAGGGAATCCTTGTATAAAGCTGACTGAAAATTCATTCACAAATAAAGGTACACCCCATTAGTGCATATAACAAACCCCTTGTCCACTTCTATTGTTCATAGAAGCATAATCACAAAAAAAATTCAAAGATAAGAGTTTCATAATAGTAGAAGTCTTAATCTGTGAACTTGGGAAAAGCTGTTCACATGAAGGATGCCATCTTTTTCCTGGGAGAAATTTCCCTGGTTAGCTTTACATCAAAGGTTCCAGTGGTGCACAGTTCCAAAACTGTGGTGGGGCCCTTCTCAGTTGTTAGACCATGAACCCAAAGCCCAAGGTCCTGAAGATTTATTGTAGTGTGGATGGCAAGGACAATCTTTCTCTGATGTTTCCAAAAAATTCAAACCATAAAAAGCTTTAATTACCTGGTGAAAATATACTGTAGCATAATAATTTACTGTTATAACATCAGCCCTCTTGAATGGAAAACTTTTATACAACCAGAAAACCTGCACTGAAAATAACAATTGAATGAAATTCCTTTATAAAATGTTTAAATGACCCACCAGGTGACAAAATGTACCTGAAGATTTAATTGTCTTCCCAGGAATATGGGAGCAAGCATGGTTATAACCTATTTTAAACAATTTCAGTATCAGCTGGTTTAACATGAAAATCTGACAAAGCATTTTCTTTTTTTTTTATTATACTTTTAAGTTTTAGGGTACATGTGCACATTGTGCAGGTTAGTTACATATGTATACATGTGCCATGCTGGTGCGCTGCACCCACTAACTCGTCATCAAGCATTATGTATATCTCCCGATGCTATCCCTCCCCCCTCCCACCACCCCACAACAGTCCCCAGAGTGTGATATTCCCCTTCCTGTGTCCATGTGATCTCATTGTTCAGTTCCCACCTATGAGTGAGAATATGTGGTGTTTGGTTTTTTGTTCTTGCGATAGTTTACTGAGAATGATGATTTCCAATTTCATCCATGTCCCTACAAAGGACATGAACTCGTCATTTTTTATGGCTGCATCGTATTCCATGGTGTATATGTGCCACATTTTCTTAATCCAGTCTATCATTGTTGGACATTTGGGTTGGTTCCAAGTCTTTGTTATTGTGAATAATGCCGCAATAAACATACGTGTGCATGTGTCTTTATAGCAGCATGATTTATAGTCCTTTGGGTATATACCCAGTAATGGGATGGCTGGGTCAAATGGTATTTCCAGTTCTAGATCCCTAAGAGGAGTCACCACACTGACTTCCACAATGGTTGAACTAGTTTACAGTCCCACCAACAGTGTAAAAGTGTTCCTATTTCTCCACATCCTCTCCAGCACCTATTGTTTCCTGACTTTTTAATGATTGCCATTCTAACTGGTGTGAGATGGTATCTCATTGTGGTTTTGATTTGCATTTCTCTGATGGCCAGTGATGATGAGCATTTTTTCATGTGTTTTTTGGCTGCATAAATGTCTTCTTTTGAGAAGTGTCTGTTCATGTCCTTTGCCCACTTTTTGATGGGGTTGTGTGTTTTTTTCTTGTAAATTTGTTTGAGTTCATTGTAGATTCTGGATATTAGCCCTTTGTCAGATGAGTAGGTTGCGAAAATTTTCTCCCATTTCGTAGGTTGCCTGTTCACTCTGATGGTAGTTTCTTTTGCTGTGCAGAATCTCCTTAGTTGAATTAGATCCCATTTGTCAATTTTGGCTTTTGTTGCCATTGCTTTTGGTGTTTTGGACATGAACTCCTTGCCCATGCCTATGTCCTGAATGGGAATGCCTAGGTTTTCTTCTAGGGTTTTTATGGTTTTAGGTCTAACGTTTAAGTCTTTAATCCATCTTGAATTGATTTTTGTATAAGGTGTAAGGAAGGGATCCAGTTTCAGCTTTGTACCAATGGCTAGCCAGTTTTCCCAGCATCATTTATTAAATAGGGAATCCTTTCCCCATTGCTTGTTTTTGTCAGGTTTGTCAAAGATCAGATAGTTGTAGATATGTGGCGTTATTTCTGAGGGCTCTGTTCTGTTCCATTGATCTATATCTCTCTTCTGGTACCAGTACCATGCTGTTTTGGTTACTGGAGCCTTGTAGTATAGTTTGAAGTCAGGTAGTGTGATGCCTCCAGCTTTGTTCTTTTGGCTTAGGATTGACTTGGCAATGCGGGCTCTTTTTTGGTTCCATATGAACTTTAAAGTAGTTTTTTCCAATTCTGTGAAGAAAGTCATTGGTAACTTGATGAGGATGGCATTGAATCTGTAAATTACCTTGGGCAGTAGGGCATTTTCACGATATTAATTCTTCCTACCCATGAGCACGAAATGTTCTTCCATTTGTTTGTATCCTCTTTTATTTCCTTGAGCAGTGGTTTGTAGTTCTCCTTGAAGAGGTCCTTCACATCCCTTGTAAGTTGGATTCCTAGGTATTTTATTCTCTTTGAAGCATTTGTGAATGGGAGTTCATTCATGATTTGGCTCTCTGTTTGTCTGTTGTTGGTGTATAAGAATGCTTGTGATTTTTGTACATTGATTTTGTATCCTGAGACTTTGCTGAAGTTGCTTATCAGCTTAAGAAGATTTTGGGCTGAGACAATGGGGTTTTCTAGATATACAATCGTGTCGTCTGCAAACAGGGACAATTTGACTTCTTCTTTTCCTAATTGAATATCCTTTATTTCCTTCTCCTGCCTAATTGCCCTGGCCAGAACTTCCACCACTATGTTGAATAGGAGTGGTGAGAGAGGGCATCCCTGTCTTGTGCCAGTTTTCAAAGGGAATGCTTCCAGATTTTGCCCATTCAGTATGATATTGGCTGTGGGTTTGTCATAGATAGCTCTTATTATTTTGAAATATGTCCCATCAATACCTAATTTATTGAGAATTTATATCATGAAGGGTTGTTGAATTTTGTCAAAGGCTTTTTCTGCATCTATTGAGATAATCATGTGGTTTTTGTCTTTGGCTCTGCTTATATGCTGGATTACATTTATTGATTTGCGTATATTGAACCAGCCTTGCATCCCAGGGATGAAGCCCACTTGATCATGGTGGATAAGCTTTTTGATGTGCTGCTGGATTCAGTTTGCCAGTATTTTATTGAGGATTTTTGCATCAATGTTCATCAAGGATATTGGTCTAAAATTCTCTTTTTTTGTTGTGTCTCTGCCTGGCTTTGGTATCAGAATGATGCTGGCCTCATAAAATGAGTTAGGGAGGATTCCCTCTTTTTCTATTGATTGGAATAGTTTCAGAAGGAATGGTACCAGTTCCTCCTTGTACCTCTGGTAGAATTTGGCCGTGAATCCATCTGGTCCTGGACTCTTTTTGGTTGGTAAGCTATTGCCACAATTTCAGCTCCTGTTATTGGTCTATTCAGAGATTCAACTTCTTCCTGGTTTAGTTTTGGGAGAGCGTATGTGTCCAGGAATTTATCCATTTCTTCTAGATTTTCTAGTTTATTTGCGTAGAGGTGTTTGTAGTATTCCCTGATGGTAGTTTGTATTTCTGTGGGATCGGTAGTGGTATCCCCTTTATCATTTTTTATTGCATTTATTTGATTCTTCTCTCTTTTTTTCCTTATTAGTCTTGCTAGTGGTCTATCAATTTTGTTGATCCTTTCAAAGAACCAGCTCCGGGATTCATTAATTTTTTGAAGGGTTTTTTGTGTCTCTATTTCCTTCAGTTCTGCTCTGATTTTAGTTATTTCTTGCCTTCTGCTAGCTTTTGAATGTGTTTGCTCTTGCTTTTCTAGTTCTTCCAATTGTGATGTTAGGGTGTCAATTTTGGATCTTTCCTGCTTTCTCTTGTGGGCATTTAGTGCTATATATTTCCCTCTACACACTGCTTTGAATGCGTCCCAGAGATTCTGGTATGTTGTGTCTTTGTTCTCGTTGGTTTCAAAGAACATCGTTATTTCTGCCTTCCTTTCGTTATGTATCCAGTAGTCATTCAGGAGCAGGTTGTTCAGTTTCCATGTAGTTGAGCGGTTTTGAGTGATATTCTTAATCCTGAATTCTAGTTTGATTGCACTGTGGTCTGAGAGATAGTTTGTTATAATTTCTGTTCTTTTACATTTGCTGAGGAGAGCTTTACTTCCCAGTATGTGATCAATTTTGGAATAGGTGTGGTGTGGTGCTGAAAAAAATGTATATTCTCTTGATTTGGGGTGGAGAGTTCTGTAGATGTCTATTAGGTCTGCTTGGTGCAGAGCTGAGTTCAATTCCTGGGTATCCTTGTTGACTTTCTGTCTCGTTGATCTGTCTAATATTGACAGTGGGGTGTTAAAGTCTCCCATTATTAATGTGTGGGAGTCTAAGTCTCTTTGTAGGTCACTCAGGACTTGCTTTATGAATCTGGGTGCTCCTGTATTGGGTGCACATATATTTAGGATAGTTAGCTCTTCTTGTTGAATTGATCCCTTTACGATTATGTAATGGCCTTCTTTGTCTCTTTTGATCTTTGCTGGTTTAAAGTCTGTTTTATCAGAGACTAGGATTGCAACCCCTGCCTTTTTTTGTTTTCCATTTGCTTGATAGATCTTCCTCCATCCTTTTATTTTGAGCCTATGTATGTCTCTGCACGTGAGATGGGTTTCCTGAATACAGCACACTGATGGGTCTTGACTCTTTATCCAATTTGCCAGTCTGTGTTTTAATTGGAGCATTTAGTCCATTTACATTTAAAGTTAATATTGTTATGTGTGAATTTGATCCTGTCATTATGATGTTACCCAGTTATTTTGCTCGTTAGTTGATGCAGTTTCTTCCTAGTCTTGATGGTCTTTACATTTTGGCATGATTTTGCAGCAGCTGGTACTGGTTGTTCCTTTCCATGTTTAGTGCTTCCTTCAGGAGCTCTCGTAAGGTTGGCCTGGTGGTGACAAAATCTCTCAGCATTTGCTTTTCTGTAAAGTATTTGATTTCTCCTTCACTTATGAAGCTTAGTTTGGCTGGATATGAAATTCTGGGTTGAAAATTCTTTTCTTTAAGAGTGTTGAATATAGGCCCCCACTCTCTTCTGGCTTGTAGGGTTTCTGCCGGGAGATCCGTTGTTAGTCTGATGGGCTTCCCTTTGAAGGTAACCTTACCTTTCTCTCTGGCTGCCCTTAACATTTTTTCCTTCATTTCAACTTTGGTGAATCTGACAATTATGTGTCTCGGAGTTGCTCTCCTCGAGGAGTATCTTTGTGGCGTTCTCTGTATTTCCTGAATCTGAACGTTGGCCTGCCTTGCTAGATTGGGGAAGTTCTCCTGGATAATATCCTGCAGAGTGTTTTCCAACTTGGTTCCATTCTCCCCATCACTTTCAGGTACATCAATCTGACGTAGATTTGGTCTTTTCACATAGTCCCATATTTCTTGGAGGCTTTGCTCATTTCTTTTTATTCTTTGTTCTCTAGACTTCCCTTCTTGCTTCATTTCATTCATTTCATCTTCCATCGCTGGTACCCTTTCTTCCAGTTGATTGCATCAGCTCCTGAGGCTTCTGCATTCTTCACGTAGTTCTCGAGCCTTGGTTTTCAGCTCCATCAGCTCCTTTAAGCACTTCTCTGTATTGGTTATTCTAGTTATACATTCTTCTAAATTTTTTTCAAAGTTTTCAACTTCTTTGCCTTTGCTTTGGATGTCCTCCTGTAGCTCAGAGTAATTTGATCGTCTGAAGCCTTCTTCTCTCAGCTCGTCAAAGTCATTCTCCATCCAGCTTTGACGAAGCATTTTCTTGGTACTTAATTAATTTTTGTTTTACTTCAGTTAGTAGCCTTATGCAAGGAAATTTGGTTATTTCTGTGGTTTAGAATAACTTAATAACTATACTAAAATATTGGAATTTTAGACATTCTATACAATTTTGGAACATATTTTAGTATTATTCACAAAAATACAAACTAAAGAAGATTGAACATCATTTTGGCAATCCTATGTACCTAAGCACTTTAAATAATCCGTTTATGTCTTTTCTGGATGTTTTCACAGGCCCTCTGATTCATCCTAAAAAGTCAGGCATTAAAAAAGAGAATTTTGAAACTGACATTTGATTTTGGAATTCCAAATTACCGTAAATTATTTATTTTGCCAAAATGATGACTAAAAAATTTTAAAGAATTAAAAAACATTTATAACCGTTTACAAAATAAGAAACATATTCTATTGCTCTTACACACCTTGCATGTAAAACTGTTTCTAGTTGTCTTGATTTTATGTTAAAATGGTGAACTTTAATGTAAATTCTGGTAAGTTATGTTCTGATAATATTTGACAATTTCCAGCATAGCTAGGGGTATGGCCAACTCTGCACATCCACAGGCTTTAGTTAGCTGAAAAGCAGACAATCTAAACAATTTTCAAAAGCCAAAGAAGCAGTTTATGACCCTAAAGCATTTATCAAACCTATTATTTGAACATAATTTAGACCACATGTTTACATTTTGAAGAAAATTGTGTTTTACCAACAATATTTATAACCATCGTTATTACCCAAAGATTACTATAGTCACGTGAACTAAAAGGCATTACATTTTCTAAAATGTGGGTAAATGGGGTGGCTTGCAAGATGGATGAATAGCAACAGCTCCCAGTGAGACCAACGCAGAAGGTGAGTCATTTCTGCATTTCCAACTGAGGTACACAGCTCATCTCATTGGGACTGGTTAGACAGTGGGTGAAGCCCATAGAGGGTGAGTTGAAACAGGGTGGTGTGTCACCTCACCTGGGAAGTGAAAGGGATCAAGGAACTCCCTCCCCTAACCAAGGGAAGCCTTGAGGGAATGTGCTGTGAAGAACGGAGCATTCCAGTCCAGAAACTACACATTTCCCACAGTCTTTGCAATCCACAGAACAGGAGATTCCCTCAGGTGCCTATGCCACCAGGGCCCTGGGTTTCAAGCACAAAACTGTTCAGCCGTTTGGCCAGACAACAAGCTAGCTGCAGGAGTTTTTTTTCATACCCCAGTGGCTCCCAGAATGCCAGCAAGACAGAACTGCCTACTCCCCTGGAAAGGACGCTGAAGCCAGGGAGCCAAGTGGTCTAGCTCAGCAATTCCCACCCCCATGGAGCCCAGCAAGCTAAGATCCACTGGCTTGAAATTTTCACTGCCAGCACAGCAGCCTGAAGTCAACGTGGGATGCTACAAGTTGGTGGGAGGAGGGATGTCTGCCATAACTGAGGCTTCAGTAGGCAGTTTTCCCCTCACAGTGTAAACAAACCCTCTAATAAGATTGAACTCGGCAGAGCCCACCTCAGCTCTGCAAAGCCACTGTAGCCAGACTGCCTCTCTAGATTCTTTCTCTCTGGGCAGGACATCTCTGGAAGAAAGGCAGCAGCCCCAGTCAGGGGCTTATAAATAAAACTGTCATCTCCCTAGTATAGAGCACCTGGGGCAAGGGCTGGATGTAGGTGCAGCTTCAGCAGACTTAAACTTTCCTCTTGCCAGCTCTGAAGAGAGCAGTAAATCTCCCAGCACAGTGCTGAAGCTCTGCTAAGGTACAGACTGCCTCCTCAAGTGCGACCCTGAAACCCGTGCATCCTGACTGAAAGACACCTCCCAGCAGGGGTCGACAGACACCTCATACAGGAGAGCTCTGTTTGGCATCTGGTAGGTGCCTCTCTGGGATAAAGCTTCCAGAGGAAGGAACAAGCAGAAAACTTTGCTGTTTTGCAGCCTCCGCTGGTGATACCCAAGCAAACAGGTTCTGGACTGGACTCCCAGCAAACTCCAGCAGACCTGCAGCAGAGGGGCCTGACCGTTAGAAGGAAAACTAACAAACTGAAAGGAATAGCATCAACATCAACAAAAAAAAGTTTACACAGAAACCCCATCCAAAGGTCACCATCATCAAAGACCAAAGCTACATAAATCCATGAAGATGAGAAGAAAAACAGTGCAAAAAAACTGAAATTTCCAAAAACCAGAATGTCTCCTTTTCTCCAAAGGATCATAACTCCTTGGCAACAAGGGAACAAAACTGGACAGAGAATGAGTTTGACAAATTGACAGAAGTAGTTCAGAAGGTAGATAATAGCAAACTCCTCCAAGATAAAACAGCATGTACTAACTGAATGCAAGGACGCTAAGAAACTTGAAAAAATGTTAGAAGAATTACTAACTAGAATAACCAGTTTAGAGAAAAACATAAATAACCTGAAAAACACAGCATGAGAACTTCGTGAAACATAGACAATATCAAGAGCCAAATTGATCAAGCAGAAGAAAGGATATTAAAGATTGAAGATCAACTTATTGAAATAAAGCGGGAAGACAAGACTGAAGAAAAAAGAATGAAAAGGAATGAACAAAGCCTCCAAGAAATATGGGACTATGTGAAAAAAAAAAAAGAAACAAAACAAAACAAAACAAAAAATACATTTGACTGGTGTGCCTGAAAGTGATGGGAAGAATGGAACCAAGTTGGAAAGCACCCTTCAGGATATTATCCAGGAGAAATCACCCAACCTAGCAAGACAGGACAACATTCAAATTTGAAAAATACTGAGAACACCACAAAGATACTCCTCGAGAAGAGCGACCCCAAGACACTTGTCAGATTCACCAAGGTTGAAATGAAGGAAAAAATGTTAAGGGCAGCCGGAGAGAAAGGTTGAGTCACCCGCAAAGGGAAGCCCATCAGACTAATAGTGAATTTCTCTGCAGAAGAGCATGGGGCCAATATTCAACATTCTTAAAGAAAAGAATTTTCAACCCAGAATTTCAAATCCAGCCAAATAAGCTTCATAAGCAAAGAAGAAAAAAAAATCATTTACAGACAAGCAAATGCAGAGAAATTTGTCACCACCATGCCTGCCTTAGAACAGCTCCAGAAGGAAGCACTAAACATGGAAAGAACAACCGGTAGCAGCCACTGCAAAAACATACCAAATTTTAAAGACCATCAACACTATGAAAAAACTGCATCAACTAACGGGCAAAATAACCAGCTAGCATCACAATGACAGGATCAAAATATTAACCTTAAATGTAAGCAGGCTAAATGCCCAAATTAAAAGACACAGACTGGCAAATTGGATAGTCAAGACCCATCAATGTGCTGTAATCAGGAGACCCATCTCACGTGCAAAGACACACATAGGCTCAAAATAAAGGGATGGAGGAATATTTACCAAGCAAATGGAAAGCAAAAAAAAAAAAAAAAGAAAAAGCGGGGGTTGCAATTCTAGTCTCTGATAAAACAGACTTTAAACCAACAAAGATCAAAAAAGACAAAGCATCACATAATTATAAAGGGATCAATGCAACAAGAAGAGCTATCTTAAAAATATATGCACTTAATAGAGGAGCACCCAGATTCATAGAGCAAATTCTTAGAGATCTATGAAGAGATTTATACTCCCATACAATAACAGTGGGAAACTTTAACACCCCACTGTCAATATTAGACTGATCAATGAGACAGAAAATTAACAAGAATATTCAAGACTTTAACTCAACTCTGGACAAAAGGGATTTAATAAACACCTACAGGACTCTCCGCCACAAATCAACAGAATATACATTCTCCTCCAAACTGCATTGCATATATTCTAAAATTGACCCCATAATTGGAAGTAAAACACTGCTCAGCAAATGCAAAAGAAGGGAAATTATAACAGTCTCTCAGACCACAGTGCAAATTAGAGCCCAGCATTAATAAACTCACCCAAAACCGCACAGTTACATGGAAACTGAACAACCTGTTCCTGAATGACTACTGGGTAAATAACGAAATTAAGGAAGAAATAAATAAGTTCTTTGAAACAAATGAGAACAAAGACACAATGTAACAGAATCCCTAAGACACACATACAGCAGTGTTTAGAGGAAAATTTATAGCAGTAAATGCCCACAGGAGAAAGTGGGAAAGATCTAAAAGTGACACTCTAACATCACAATTAAAAGAACTAGAGAAGCAAAAGCAAACAAATTCAAAAGCTAGCAGAAGACAAGAAATATCTAAGATCAGAGCAGAACTGAAAAAGATAGACATAAAATCCCTTCAAAAAATCAATGAACCCAAGAGCTGCTTTTTTGAAAAGATTAACAAAATAGACTGCTAGCTAGGCTAATGAAGATGAAAAGAGAGAAGAATGAAATAGACACAATAAAAATAATAAAGTGGATATTACCACAGATCCCAGATAAATATAAACTACCACCAAATAATACTATAAACACCTCTACCCAAATAAACTAGGAAATATAGAAGAAATGGATAAATTGCTGAACACATACACCCCCCCCAAGACTGAATCAGGAAGAAGTCGAATCTGAATATCTGAATAGACCAATAACAAGTTCTGAAATTGAGGCAGTAATTAATAGCTTACCAACCAAAAAAAAAAAAAAAAAACCCAGGACCAGATGGATTCACAGCCAACTTCTACCAGAGGTACAAAGAGGAGCTGGAACCATTACTTCTAAAACTACTCCAAACAATAGAAAATGAGGGGCTCCTCCCTAACTCATTTTATAAGACCAGCATCATCCTGATACCAAAACCTGCCAGAGACACAATAAAAAAAAAGAAATTTCAGGGGAATATTCCTAAGAAACATCAATGTACAAATCCTGTATAAAATACTGGTAAATCGAATCCAGCAGCACATCAAAATCTTAACCACCATGATCAAGTCGGCTTCAACCCTTGGATGCTAGCCTGGTTCAACCTACACAAATCAATAAATGTAATCCATAACACAGAACCAATGACAAAAACCACATGATAATCTCAATAGATGCAGAAAAGGCCTTCCATAAAATTCAACACCCCTTCATGCGAAATACCCTCAATAAACTAGGTATTGATGGAACATATCTCAAAATAATAAGAGCTGTTTATGACAAACCCACGGCCAATATTATACTGAATGGGCAAAACCTGGAAGCATTCTCTTTGAAAATCGGCCCAAGACAAGGATGCCCTCTCTCACCACTCTTATTCAACATAGTCTTGGAAGTTCTGGCCAGGGCAATCAGTCAAGAGAAGGAAAGAAAGTGTATTCAAATAGGAAGAGAGGAAGTCAAATTTTCTCTGTCTGCAGATGACATGATTGTACATTTAGAAAACCCCATCGTCTCAGCCCAAAATCTCCTTAAGCTGATAAGCAACTTCAGCAAAGTATCAGGATACAAAATCAATGTGAAAAAATCACAAGCATTCTTATACACCAATAATAGGCAAACAGAGAGCCAAGTCATGAGTGAACTCCCATTCATAATTGCTACAAAGAGAATAAAATACCTAGGATACAACTTACAGCGGATGTGAGTGACCTCTTCAAGGAGAACTACAAACCACTGCTCAAGGAATTAAGAGAGGACAGAAACAAATAGAAAAATATTCCATGCTCATGGATAGTAAAAATTAATATCATGAAAATGGCCTTCCTGCCCAAAGTAATTTATAGATTCACTGCTATTCCCATCAATCTACCACTGACTTTCTTAAAAGAATTAGATAAAACTACTTTAAATTTCATATGGAACCAAAAAAGAGCCTGTAGAGCCAAGAAAATCCTAAGCAAAAAAACAAAGCTGGAGGCATCATGCTACCTGACTTCAAAGTATACTGCAAGGCTACAGTAACCAAAACAGTATAGTACTAGTACCAAAAGTGATATATAGACTAATAGAACAGAACAGAGGCCTCAGAAATAGTACCACACATGTACAACCATCTGATCTTTGACAAACCTGACAAAAACAAGCAATGGGGAAAGATTCCTTATTTAATAAACGGTGTTGGGAAAACTGGCTGGCC
This sequence comes from Pan paniscus, assembly GCF_029289425.2. NCBI lineage: Eukaryota > Metazoa > Chordata > Mammalia > Primates > Hominidae > Pan > Pan paniscus. Next base: position 76,008,861 of record NC_073272.2, read on the forward strand.
TTATGTGAAAAAATGAAATTGGGCCTATTCTTTACAATTTATACAAAAAGTAACTCAAGACGAATTAAAGACTTAAATGTAAGGCCTAAAACCATAAAAGCTCTAGAAGAAATCTTAGGCAATACCATTCAGGACATAGGAATGGGCAAAGACTTCATGACTAAAACACCAAAAGTAATGGCAACAGAAGCCAAAATTGACAAATGGGATCGATTTAAACTAAAGAGCTTCTGCACAGCAAGAGAAACTATCATCAGAATGAACAGGCAACCTACAGAATGGGAGAAAATTTTTGCAATTTATACACCTGACAAAGGGCTAAGATCCAGAATCTAAGACAAAATTAAACAAATTTACAAGAAAAAAACAACCCCATCAAAAAGTGACAGAAGGATATGACCAGACATATCTCAAAAGAAGACATTTATGCTGCCAACAAACATATGAAAAAAAGCTCATCATCACTGGTCATTAGAGAAATGTAAATCAAAATCACAATGAGATACCATCTCATGCCAGTTAGAATGGCGATTATTAAAAAGTCAGGAAACAACAGATGCTGGAGAGGATGTGGAGAAATAGGAACACTTTTACACTGTTGGTGGGAGTGTAAGTTAGTTCAACCATTGTGGAAGACAGTGTGGTGATTCCTCAAGGAACTGGAACTAGAAATACCATTTGACCCAGCAATTCCACCACTGAGTATATACCCAGGGAATTATAAATCATTCTACTATAAAGACATATGCATGCGTATGTTTATGGCTGCACTGTTCACAATAGGAAAGACTTGTAACCAACCCAAATGCCCATCTGTGATAGACAGGATAAGAAAAATGTGGCACATATACACCATAGAATACTATGCAGCCATAAAAATGTATGAGTTCATGTCCTTTGCAGGAACATGGATGAACCTGGAAACCATCATTCTCAGCAAACTAACACAGAATCAGAAAACTAAGCACCACATGTTCTCACTCATAAGTGGGAGTTGAACAATGAGAACGCATGGATACAGGGAAGGGAACGTCACACAGTGGGGCCTGTCAGGGGGTTGGGGGCTAGGGGAAGGATAGCATTAGGAGAAATACCTAATGTAGACGACAGGTTGATGGGTGCAACAAACCACCATATCACGCATATACCTATGTAACAAACCTGCACATTCTGCACATGCATCCCAGAACTTAAGTATAAAAAAAGCATTAGATTTTATACCTTTTTGACAAAATATTTTATCTCTTATTATTTATTAAACCAATTAATTTAAAACTATATAGCAGGGATAAACAGTGATTTCTACTTTATATTTAACCAGTTTGCATGCAAGAAATAGGTAAGAGAGAGAATGGTAAGAAATTTTTATTCTTTTCCTTGTGTGCTGAGTTTCAGGGTTCTTTCTTTCTAAGTAGCCCCAGCAATCCTTCATGACTGTATGGAAGCAAACAGATTGCATAAATTAAGAATTTAATTAGAATGAATTAAATTGTTAATGAATTCAAAATTTTTACAAATAGTTTAAACATTTTGGAGTAATTTTGCAGAGAGAGAAATATGACTCAAATTTTAAGTATGCTCAGTACACTTAAAGTATCAGGAAGCCTAAAATTCAAGAAGTTAGTTTAAGAATAGAAAGCCTGTATGCTCCACTATTTCCTGTGGGCCTAACAAAGGTAACTTAAGAATTCCAGATAAATGGAATGAATGATGACTTGGTAGAAATGCAAAGGAAACAAAATAATTATTCAAAGAACCAAATAAAAGCCTTTCACTAGAGAGTAAAAAGCATCATGGTTTTATATATATGGATACCCAAGCAAAGCCAGAAGAGAATAAACAGCAAACAAGTGAAAACTAGAAGCAAAAACAAATAAAGAGAAACCAACCCTAAATTTTCATACTCAATTTACCCTGGAGGCTACAGAGTTACACAGGGCCCCCCCAAAACACACACAATGTATATTCTATTTCTGTTACACAATTTCATACCCTTAAGTTTACCAATATTATTATACATCCTGTGGCATTAACAAATTCACTTTAGGCACATAACCAACAAGTACTCTACACTATCCATGCAAAACAGTAAACACAGTGTGAAGTAACGCAAGTATGTATGTGAAATTTGGCTTTACTCTAAATCCAGCTTCATGCTTAACTATATTTAAAAAATTGCCAAGCTGCTGATGCATCTGTACAATACTTTTTATTTTACTTTAATCAAGACTAAGAGCTTTAACTATGAAAATGTTAATTAGCCAAATGTCTCCAATTCTTTATTAGGTTTTAAATAATATTATATTTTTAACCTTTTACACATCTTTCTCCCCTACTTAACGGTTTCTTACCACATTGTATCATAAATAACCTTTTAAAATCTGTAATTTGAACTAACCTTTAGATAACTTCTGATTTAGACAAAATTATCCCTTTTTCCACTAATAAAGTAATCCTTTCTGACACATTCTTAAATACAGAATTACTTGTTAACTAGAATTTTATCCTTAGTACTCTAAAACTTTAGTGAAACCCTAACTTTGGGATTTCCTCTTCCTCCTGGCTGGCTCGCCAAAATATGTTATGGTGGAGGGTGTCCAGGTTCTTGGCATCTCGAACAAAGAATTGGACAAAACACACAAAGCAAGGAAGGAATGTAGGGATTTATTGAAAAATTGAAGTACACTCCACAATGTGGGAGCAAGCCCAAGCATAAGGACTCAAGGGCAACATTACAGAATTTTTGGGAGTTTAAATACCACCTAGATGATTGCATTGGTTACTTTGTGTATGCCCTATGTAAATGGAGAGGATGAAGTAAAGTTACAAAGTCATTTACTGCATGCGGCCTATGGAAAGGATATATACTGTATAGCTGAAGTGTGAATTGGCTTTATGTTCCCTGCCTCCACACCCTATTTTCTTGCCTCATTTCTATTCCAAAGAATGGTCTGTGTGCACCTGAGAAGAATGTTTGTTTTTTAATGAGTGTTTTACATATGTGTAGTTTAATCATAGTGTTATTTAATTATTCTGTTTCTTTGTTGATCTGTCTGCTGTTCTTGTCCTTGTGGGAAAGTGGTATACTGAAGTCTTCAATTATTGTTAAATTGTCTATTATTTCTTTCAATTTACCATATTTTACTTTATATATTTTTTGAACTCCGTTGCTAGGTCCAGGTAAGTTTTTATGTCTTCTTCAGTAATTAACTTTTGTCATTATAAAATGCCTTCCTTTGGCTCTATGTGATTTTTGTTTACTAATGTGTATTTTGTCTGTAATAGCATAGTCACTTCAGCTGTTTTTTAGTTTATGTTTGCTTGGTAAGTTTCCCCCTCCTTTTACTTCCAACCTATTTTTACTTTTTTTTTCTTTTTTTTTTTTTGGCTAAATCTGTCTCTTTTTGACAGTATACAATTGAATCACATTTTTAAAGTTCATTCTACTGAAATTTACCTTTTGATTGAAGCCTTTATTTCACTCACATCTAACATGATTACTGAGAAGGTACTATTTACATATACCAGTTTTTAGTTAATTAATAAATGAACTTTATTTTTTAATAATTTCAGATTTTCAGAGATGTTGTCAAGATGGTACAGAGTACCTACATATGCTACACTCAGCTTCCCCTTATATATTAGTATGGTACACTTGTGTACAGTTGATAAATCAAAGTTTTATTTTAAAAGTTCTGGGGAACATGTGTTTTTTGGCTCCATGGATAAGTTCTTTGTGTTGATTTCTGAGATTTTGGTGCACCAGTCACCTGAGCTGTGTACACTGTACCCAATGTGTAGTCTTTTATTTCTTACCTCCATCCCATTCTTACCCCGAGTCCCCGAAGTCCACATTATATCAGTCTTATGCATTTGCATCCTCATAGCTTAGCTCCTACTCATAAGTGAGAACATACAATATTTGGTTTTCCTTTCCTGAGTTACTTAAGTTAGAATAAGGGTCTCCAGTTCCATCCAGGTTGCTGTGAATGCCTATATATATCACATTTTCTTTATTCACTCATTAGTTGGTGGGCAGTTAGGCTGGTTTCATATTTTTGAAGTTGCAAATTGTACTGCTATAAACATGTATGTGTAAGTGTCTTTTTTATATAATGACATTTTCCTTTAGGTAGATACCCAGTAGTAGAGTTGCTGGATCAAATAATAGTTCTACTTTTAGTTCTTTAAGAAATCTTCTTACTGCTTTTTATAGTTGTTGTACCAGTTTACACTCCCACCAGCAGTGTAAAAGTGTTCCCTTTTAACCACATCCATATCAACATCTATTTTTTTTTTAATGGCCATTCTTGCAGGAGTGAGGTGGTATCACATTGTGGTTTTAATTTGCAGTTCCCTGATCATTGGTGGTGTACAGCATTTTTTCATATGTTTGCTGACCATTTCTATATCTTTTATTGAGAATTGTCTATTCATGTCCTTTGCTCACTTTTTGATGAAATATTTTTTCTTGCTGATTTGTTTGAGTTCCTTGTAGATTTTGGATATTAGTTTTTTTGTTGGATACTGAGTTTGCAAAGATTTCCTCCCACTCTGTGGATTGTCTGTTTACTGATTATTTTCTGTGCAGAAAATTTTAGTTTAATTATGCCTCATCTATTTACTTTTGTTTTTGTTGCATTTACTTTTGGATTCTTGGTCATAAAGTTTTTGCCTAAGTCAATGTCTAGAAGGATATTTCCTATCTTATCTTCTAGAATTCTTATGGTTTCAGGTGTTAGATTTAAGTATTTGATCCATCTTGCATTGACTGTTGTATAAGGTGATAGATGAGGATCCAGTTTCATTCTTGTACATATGGCTTGCCTATTATCCTAGCATCATTTGTTGAAAGGGTGTCCTTTTCCCACTTTATGATTTTTGCTTGCTTTGTCAGAGATCAGTTGGCTGTATTTGCCTTCATTTTTGAGTTCTCTGTTTAGTTCCATTGGTCTACATGCCTATTTTTATACCAGTACTGTGCTGTTTTGGTGACTATAGCCTTATAGTATTGTTTGAAGTCAGGTAATGTGATGCCTCCAAATTTGTTTCTTTGGCTTCGTCTTACTTTGGCTTTTCAGGCTCTTTATGGTTCCATATGAATTTTAGGATTGTTTCTTCTACTTCCGTGAAGAACGATGTTGGTAATTAGGTGAGAGTTGTATTGAATTTGTAGATTGTTTTTGGCAGTATGGTCATTTTCACAATATTGACTCTACTCATCCATGAGCATGGAATGTGTTTTCATTAGTGTGTGTCATTTATAATTTCTTTCAACCATGTTTTGTAGTTTTCTTTGTAGAGGTCTTTCACCTCTTTGATTAGGTATATTTCTAAGTACTTTTTTTTTTTTGCAACTGTTGTAAAGCGGTTGAGTTCTTGTTTTGATTCACAGCTTGGTCGTTGGTGGTGTATAGCAGACTTGTGTGCATTGATTTTTTTATCCTGAAATTTTTATTTATCAGTTCTAGGAGCTTTTTAAATGTCTCTTTAGGGTTTTCTAGTTATATGATCATATCATCGGTGAGTAGCGATATTTTGACTTCTGTATTTATTTGGATGTCCTTCATTTCTTTCTCTTGTTTGATTATTCTGGCTAGGACTTCCAGTACTACGTTGAATAGAAGTGGTGAGAGTGGGCATACTTGCATTGTTCCAGTTCTCAGGGGGAATGCTTCCAACATTTCTCTGTTCGATATAATATTGGCTATGGGTTTGTCATAGATGGCTTTTATTACATTGAGATATGTCCCTTTTATGCCGATTTTTCTGAGAGTTTTAATCATAAATGGATGCTGGATTTTGTCAAATACTTTTTCAGTATCTATAGACATAATAATGTTATTTTTGTTTTTAATTTTGTTTATGTGGTGTATCACATTTATTGACATGAGTATGGTAAACCTTCCCTGCATCCCTGGTATTAGACCCACTTGATCATGATGTATTATCTTTTTGATATGCTGTTGGAGTTGGTGAGCTGGTATTTTGTTGAGGACTTCTGCATTGATGTTTCTCATGGATAGTGGTCTGTCATTTTATTTTTTATGGCCTTTCCTGGTTTTGATATTAGGGTGACACTGACTTTGTAGAATAATATAGATAGGATTCCTTCTTTCTCTATCTTTTGAAATAGTTTCTATAAGATTGGTACCAATTCTTCTTTGAATGCCTGATAGAACTCAGCTGTAAATCCATCTGGTCTTGGATTTTGTTGTTTACAATTTTTTTTATTACTGTTTCAGTCCTGTTACTTGTTATTGGTCTGTTCAGAGATTTTATTTCTGCCTGACTTAATCAAGGAGGGTTGCATATTTCCAGGAATTTATTCATCTTTTGTAGGTTTTCTAGTTTGTGTGCATAAATGTGTTCCTAGTAGCTTTGGGTGATTTTTTCTATTTCTGTGGTATCATCTGTAATATCTTCCATTTTATTTCTAATGGAGCTTATTTGGATCTCCTCTCTTCTTTTCTTGGTTAATCTCACTAATGGCGTATCAATTTTGTTTATCTTTTGAAGGAACCCCCTCTTTCTTTCGTTTATCTATGGTAATATCTTTTTTGTTTCAATTTCATGTAGTCCTGATCTTTGTTATTTATTTTCTTCTGCTGGGTTTCAGTTTGGTTTTTCTTGTTTCTCTAGTTCCTTGAGGTGTGAGCTCAGATTGACTATTTGTACTCTTTGAGACTATTTGATATACGCATTTAATCCAATGAACTTTTCTCTTGACATTGCTTTTGCTGTATTCCGGAGATTTTGATAAGTTGTGTAACTGTTCTTGTGCATTTCAGAGAATTTTTAAATTTCCATTTTGATTTTATTGTTGATCAAAATATCATTAAAAGGCAGATTGTTTGATTTCTGTATATTTGTATAGTTTTGAGGGTTCCTTTTGAAGTTAATTTCCAGTTTCATTCTACTGTGGTCTGAGGATACTTGATATAATTCTGATTTTCTTTTTTCCTTTTTTTAATTATGCTTTAGGTTCTAGGGTACACGTGCACAATATGCAGGTAAGTTACATATGTATACATGTGCCATGTTGGTGTGCTGCACCCATTAACTCGTCATTTAACATTAGGTATGTCTCCTAATGCTATCCCTCCCTCTCCCCCTACCTCACAACAGGCCCCGGTGTGTGATATTCCCCTTCCTGTGTCCATGCGTCCTCATTGTTCAGTTCCCACATATAAGTGAGAACATGCGGTGTTTGGTTTTTTGTCCTTACGATAGTTTGCTGAGAATGATGGTTTCCAGTTTCATCCATGTCACTACAAAGGACATGAACTCATCATTTTTTGTGGCTGCATAGTATTCCATGGTGTATATGTGCCACATTTTCTTAATCCAGTCTGCCATTGTTGGACATTTGGATTCATTCCAAGTCTTTGCTATTGTGAATGGTGCTGCAATAAACATAGGTGTGCATGTGACTTTATAGCAGCATGTTTTATAATCTTTGGGTATATACCCAGTAATGGGATGGCTGGGTCAAATGGTATTTCAAGTTCTAGATCCCTGAGGAATCGCCACACTGATGTCCACAATGGTTGAACTAGTTTACAGTCTCACCAGCAGTGTAAAAGTGTTCCTATTTCTCCACATCCTCTCCAGCACCTGCTGTTTCCTGACATTTTAATGATCGCTATTCTAACTGGTGGGAGATGGTATCTCACTGTGGTTTTGATTTGCATTTGTCTGACGGCCAGTGATGATGAGCAGTTTTTCATGTGTCCTTTGGCTGCATAAATGTCTTCTTTTGAGAAGTGTCTGTTCATATCCTTTGCCCACTTTTTGATAGGGTTGTTTCTTTCTTGTAAATTTGTTTCAGTTCATTGTAGATTCTGGATATTAGCCCTTTGTCAGATGAGGAGATTGCAAAAATTTTCTCCCATTCTGTAGGTTGCCTGTTCACTCTGATGGTAGTTGCTTTTGCTGTGCAGAAGCTCTTTAGTTTGATTAGATCCCATTTATCAATTTTGGCTTTTGTTGCCATTGCTTTTGGTGTTTTAGACATGAAGTCCTTGCACATGCCTATGTCCTGAGTGGTATTGCCTAGGTTTTCTTCTAGGGTTTTTATGGTTTTAGGTCTGACATTTAAGTCTTTAATCCATCTTGAATTAATTTTTGTATAAGGTGTAAGGAAGGGATCCAGTTTCAGCTTTCTACATATGGCTAGCCAGTTTTCCCAGCACCATTTATTAAATAGGGAATCCTTTCCCCATTGCTTGTTTTTGTCAGGTTTGTCAAAGTCAGATGGTTGTAGATATGCAGCATTATTTCTGAGGGCTCTTTCCTGTTCCATTGGTCTATATCTCTGTTTTGGTACCAGTACCATGTTGTTTTGGTTACTGTAGCCCTGTAGTATAGCTTGAAGTCAGGTAGCATGATGCCTCCAGCTTTGTTCTTTTGGCTTAGGATTGACTTGGCAATGCGGGCTCTTTTATGGTTCCATATGAACTTTAGTTTTTTCCAATTCTCTGAAGAAAGTAATTGGTAGCTCGATGGGGATGGCATTGAATCTACAAATTACCTTGAGCAGTATGGCCATTTTCATGATATTGATTTCTTCTTACCCATGAGCATGGAATGGTCTTCCATTTGTTTGTATCCTCTTTAATTTAATTGAGCAGTGGTTCGTAGTTCTCCTTGAAGAGGTCCTTCACATCCCTTGTAAGTTGGATTCTTAGGTATTTTATTCTCTTTGAAGCAATTGTGAATGGGAGTTCACTCATGATTTGGCTCTCTGTTTGTCTGTTATTGGTGTATAAGAATGCTTGTGATTTTTGTACATTGATTTTGTATCCTGAGACTTTGCTGAAGTTGCCTATCAGCTTAAGGAGATTTTGGGTTGAGACGATGGAGTTTGCTAGATATACAATCATGTCATCTGCAAACAGGGACAATTTGACTTCCTCTTTTCCTAATTGAATACCCTTTATTTCCTTCTCCTGCCTGATTGCCCTGGCAACTACCACCACTATGTTGAATAGGAGTGGTGAGAGAAGGTATCCCTGTCTTGTTCCAGTTTTCAAAGGGAATGCTTCCTGTTTTTGCCCATTCAGTATTATATTGGCTGTGGGTTTGTCATAGATAGCTCTTATTATTTTGAGATACATCCCATCAATACCTTATTTATTGAGAGTTTTTAGCACGAAGGGTTGTTGAATTTTCTCAAAGGCCTTTTCTGCATCTATTAAAATAATTATGTGGTTTTGTCATTGGTTCTGTTTATATGCTGGATTACATTTATTGATTTGCATATGTTGAACCAGCCTTGCATCCCAGGGATGAAGCCCACTTGATCATGGTGGATAAGCTTTTTGATGTGCTGCTGGATTCGGTTTGCCAGTATTTTATTGAGGATTTTTGCATCAATGTTCATCAGGGATATTGGTCTAAAATTCTCTTTTTTTGTTGTGTCTCTTCCAGGCTTTGGTATCAGGATGATGCTGGACTCATAAAATGAGTTAGGGAGGATTCCCTCTTTTTCTATTGATGGGAATAATTTCAGAAGGAATGGTACCAGCTCCTCCTTGTACCTCTGGTAGAATTCGGCTGTGAATACATCTGGTCCTGGACTGTTTTTGGGTGGTAAGCTATTAACTATTGCTTCAATTTCAGAGCCTGTTATTGGTCTATTCAGAGATTCAACTTCTTCCTCGTTTAGTCTTGGGAGAGTGTATGTGTCGAGGAATTTATCCATTTCTTGTGGATTTTCTAGTTTATTTGCATAGAGGTGTTTATGGTATTCTCTGATGGTAGTTTTTATTTCTGTGGGATTGTTGGTGATATCCCCCTTATCATTTTTTATTGCGTCTATTTGAGTCTTCTCTCTTTTCTTCTTTATTAGTCTTGCTAGTGATCTATCAATGTTGTTGATCTTTTCAAAAAACCAGCTCCTGGATTCATTGATTTTTTGAAGGGTTTTTGTGTCTCTATTTCCTTCACTTCTGCTCTGGTATCAGTTGTTCCTTTCCATGTTTAGTGCTTCCTTCAGGAGCCCTTTTAGGGCAGGCCTGGTGGTGACAAAATCTCTCAGCATTTGCTTGTCTGTAAAGTATTGGATTTCTCCTTCACTTATGAAGCTTAGTTTGGCTGGATATGAAATTCTGGCTTGAAAATTCTTTTCTTTCAGAATGTTGAATATTGGCCCCCACTCTCTTCTGGCTTGTAGAGTTTCTGCTGAGAGATCCGCTGTTAGTCTCATGGGCTTCCCTTTGTGGGTAACCCGACTTTTCTCTCTGGCTGCCCTTAACATTTTTTCCTTCATTTCAACTTTGGTGAATCTGACAATTATGTGTCTCAGAGTTGCTCCTCTTGAGGAGTATCTTTGTGGCATTCTCTGTATTTCCTGAATCTGAATGTTGGCCTGCCTTGTTATATTGAGGAAGTTCTCCTGCGTAATATCCTGCAGAGTGTTTTCCAAGTTGGTTCCTTTCCCCCCGTCACTTTCAGGTACACCAGTCAGATGTAGATTTGGTCTTTTCACATAGTCCCATATTTCTTGGAGGCTTTGTTCATTTCTTTTTATTCTTTTTTCTCTAAAGTACTCTTCTCACTTTATTTCATTCATTTCATCTTCCATCACTGATACCCTTTCTTCCAGTTGATCAAATCATCTACTGAGGCTTGTGCATGCATTATGTAGTTCTCATGCCATGGTTTTCAGCTCCATCAGGTCCCTTAAGGATGTCTGTGCATTGGTTATTCTAGTTAGCCTTTCGTCTAATTTATTTTCAAGGTTTTTAACTTCTTTGCCATGGATTTGTACTTCCTCCTTTAGCTTGGAGTAGTCTGATCATCTGAAGCTTTCTTCTCTCAACTCGTCACAGTCATTCTCCATCCAGGTTTGTTCCATTGTTGGTGAGGAGCTGCATTCCTTTGGAGGAGGAGAGGTGTTCCGATTTTTAGAGTTTCCAGTTTTTGTGCTCTGTTTTTTCCCCATCTTTGTGGTTTTATCTACCTTTGGTCTTTGATGATGGTGACGTACAGATGGGGTTTTGGTGTGGATGTCCTTTCTGTTTGTTAGTTTTCCTTCTAACAGTCAGAACCCTCAGCTGCAGGTGTGTTGGAGTTTGCCAGAGGTCCACTCTAGACCTTGTTTGCCTGGGTATCACCAGTGGATGCTAGAGAACAGCTGATATTGGTGAACAGCAAATGTTGCTGCCTGATCATTCCTCTGGAAGTTTTGTCTCAGAGGAGTACCTAGCCGTGTGAGGTGTCAGTCTGCCCCTACTGGGGGATGCCTCCCAGTTAGGCTATTCAGGGGTCAGGGACCCATTTGAGGAGGCAGTCTGTCCGTTCTCAGATCTCCAGCTGTGTCCTGGGAGAACCATTACTCTCTTCACTGCTGTCAGACAGGGACATTTAAGTCTGCAGAGGTTTCTGCTGCCTTTTATTTGGCTATGCCCTACCCCCAGAGGTGGAGTCTACAGAGGCAGGCAAGCCTCCTTGAGCTGCAGTGTGCTCCACCCAGTTCGAGCTTCTCAGCTACTTTGTTTACCTACTGAAGCCTTGGCAATGGCAGGCGCCCCTCCCCAAGCCTTGCTGCCGCCTTCCAGTTTGATCTCAGACTGCTGTGCTAGCAATGATTGAGGTTCTGTGGGTGTAGGACCCTCCGAGCCAGGCACGGGATATAATCTCCTGGAGTGCCATTTGCTAAGACCATTGGAAAAGCACAGTATTAGGGTGGGAGTGACCCAATTTTCCAGGTGCCATCTCTCACCCCTTTCTTTGACTAGGAAAGGGAATTTCCTGACCCCTTGTGCTTCCCGGGTAAGGTGATAACTCGCCCTGCTTTGGCTCATGCTCAGTGCACTGCACCCACTGTCCTGTACCCACTTTCTGACACTCCCCAGTGAGATGAACCCGGTACCTCAGTTGGAAATGCAGAAATCACCTGTCTTCTGCATCGCTCATGCTGGGAGCTGTAGACTGGAGCTGTTCCTATTTGGCCACCTTGGCTCCACATTCCAGGTTGTTTCAATTGCCATTGTTTTAAAATCCATGTCAGGCTGAGCACGGTAACTCATACCTGTAATCCCACTGCTTTGGGAGACCAAGGTGGGAGGATTGCTGGAATGTCAGGAGTTTGAGACAAGCCGGAGCAACATAGTGATACCTAATCTCTATAAAAGTATTAAAAATTAGCTGGGCATGGTGACATAACATGCACCTGTAATTTCAGCTACTCAGGAGGCTGAAGTGGGAGGATTGCCTGAGCCCTGGAGTTCAAGGTTACTCTGATCTGTGGTAATGTAACTGCACTCCAGCCTGGGCAACAGAGAGAAACTGTGTCTCTTTAAAAAAAAAAACCCATTGTCTTTCTGTGTAACCCATTTAAATAAATAAAAGCCCATGTCTTTCTGTGTGAACTGTTTCCAGGAAGATAGGGTAGGCCAAAAAGTTAAGCAGTTTTCTTTGAGATACTGTCTTACTCTGTCACCTAGACTAGAGTACAGTAGCACGATCATGGCCCACTGCAATCTCTGCCTCCCATACTCAAGCAATCCTCCAACCTCAACCACTGGAATAGCTTGCACTACAGGTACACACCACCATGCCTGGCTGGTTTATTTTTGTAGAGGCAAGGTTTTGCCCTGCTGCCCAGGATGGTCTTGAACTCCTTAGTTCAAGAGATCCTCTGTTCTCAGCCTCCCAAAGTGCTAGGATTACAGGCATGAGCCACCATGCCTGGCCAGCAATGTTATTTTGTAATGCCTACATTTGCACTTGCTTTACAGTGAAGTGGAAGCCTTGTTTTTACTGTGTAACTTGTGTTATTCCCAAAGAATATAAAAGCTGTTTTGTTAACCACCCAATAACATCAGCAGAGGTTGGTGTTTTGTATTGGTAATCCAATAAAAAGCCTGTAGAAGTATACATAATTGCTAAGGCATATTCAATGGTTCCTGCCACTTGCAGAGAGAGAACCAATGAAATTGTTTTCCAAGTTTTGATTGACCCTTCTATTTAAATTTATCCTTCCATAAGGTAGGCCTAGTGTCCAGATTATTCGAGTGTGGTACAGTTCTTGGTAGCTTTATGTGAATGTCTCTTAGCTGTAGCCACTCCTCTTAATCCATTTTTAAAACCCATCATATCCAAATGCCCTGATGTCTCTTGTGCCCACTGGTAGAAGCATTGAAGGGTTCATATCAAAGTTCTAGGAACCCCCTATCCTTCAAGATATTTACCTGCTTTGGTGGTTTTGTTAGTTTATTGGCTTTTTGCACTTTATACCACCTCCTCTGTGTCTTGTCTGTTGTGAGTGAAGGTATGGTACACAAATATGGGAAAAGTGGGAGCCAATGGTGAAATTTATTCCCATCTCTCTACCCCCAATGTCTTGGCCTTGTTTTTAAAGCCCTGATTTTGCCAAAGTCCTGACCAAATAATTAGCCCATTAGCTGCAAAGCGGGAGTTGATCAAAACATAAAACTTAGGAGAATGTTTCTCAAGGGCATACTCTGTGTCTAGTAGTATCGTGAACAGCTTAGCCTATTAAGCACTTTGTTCTAACCCCTGCATTGAATTTGGAATGTTTTAATAAGGGTCACAGGTTGCATCTGTTCATTTTCTGGCTCCCTTATATCCTGTGCTTCCTCCATTGCTTTTCTTTTTTGACAGTGCTGACCATTCTATCTCCAGTACCCATTGAACAATATTTAAAAAATCCCATTTCTGGGATTTTTGACAACATAACATCAATGACAATGCACGTGGCTATTTCCTTATGAAATTGTGACATTCCAGCAAGGCCAAGTTTAACTTGATCACATAGATGTCATATCCATCTTAATAAGGAGGGTGATGTCAACAAGAAGGTGGAATAGGCGTTCTCTAGCTCTATTACCCCTTATGGAAATCCAAGTAGCAACTATCTGCAAACAAGAATACCTTTGTCAGTATCTCAGAACTTGGGAATGAGACTGAAACATCCCCTTGGACCGCAGACCTCCACATTTTATGTGTAAGAGAAACAGTTTCTCTTACTGCATTGGCTCTCCTCCAAGTTGGCACGGTGCCACACACAGAAAATTCCCCTTGCCCATGGTTTCTACAGTGGGAAAAGAAAGTTGGAGGCAGACATTCAGCTACCTCACCATTCTGGGACTCTTTTCAGGAGGCCCACTCCTATCTCACATGACAGAAAACATTGCAGGTATCAGCAGAACTAGGCTGTCTTGGGTCGGTTAGAAAGAAAGAATGGGGGTGGGGCTTGCAGCAATCAGCACACAGTTCTTGGTGGTGATGCTGCCTTCCAGCCAAGAGGGGTACCACACCAGAGAGATTAGCCAATAGCATTACTCTGCTGGAAGCATGATCTGCATGCTTGCCAGGCACAAGTCCCTAGCCAGCTTCTCCACATAGTATTGGTCCTCTCCTTTAGCTTGCATCAGTCTGGGAAGCAAGGGAAAGTCAGCAGCTATCCATAGAGGGAGCATCTGGCCCCAGTCAAACCCAGAAGTTGAGTGCTGGCCCAACCAAGCCCCAGTGCTCTCCTCAAGCCTTTCCTAAGACAGGAGAAAAGTGCAAGTCATCAATTATCTGTGGAGAAAGCACTAAAACTCAGCAAATGAGTGGTGACCTTACTAAGCCTCAGTGCTCTGCTTGGGGCTATCCTAGACCAAGAGGCAAGCTGAAGTCTATACATATCTGTGAAGCATAGACTCTGATCCTGTCCAACCCAAGTTGCCCAGTGGTGACCCCAGAGCCATTACCCAACCTTGGAGCCCAACACACAGCACTGCTCAACTACTGATTCCAAACACAGTGCCTTCCCAGCCATGGAAGACAACCTGCAAACCTGCCTGATCAGAGGCAATAACAGAGCCTAGTCATCAGGCCCACTTGACTACATTGTTTAGCTAGTGGTCTCACCAGATTGTAGAGGACAGCCAGCAGTTCCATTTTACCTCAGAGTGCAATTACTGTCCCAGCCCAGGTAGGGAACCAAACACTAAACTCTGCCTGTCCAGAGTTGCTACCAGCTGGCTCATCCAGAGTCCTAAGCTAGGCTAAATAGTGAAGGTTTATCACCACCAAAGAACACCTGCAAAAGTCAGAAGAGATGGCCATTTCCTCAAAAGTGCAGGCATCAATGCAGAGACATAAAGACTACTTAAAAATCAGAAAAAATATGACACCACCAAAAGAAATTAATACAGCTACAATAGTGAATCCTGAAGAAATGAAGATCTATGAATGACTGACAAAGAGTTCAAGATAATCCCTTAAAGAAGTTCAGAGAACTTCAAGAAAATACAGATTAAAACATTAAATAAATTTGGAAAACAATATATGAACAAAATGAGAATTTTGACAAGTAAATAGAAAATATAAAAAGAGGTCCTAGAGATAATATAATAATCAAACTAAATTTAATAGAAAGCTTCAACAGCAGACTTGATTAAATGAAGACTCAGCGAGCTTGAAGATAGGACGTCTGAAATTATCCACTCAGAAAAGCAAAAAGGAAAAAGAATAAAAAAGAAATAAGAGGTCTATGAGAATTATGGAACAACATCAAGAGAACTAACTTTCATATAATACAAGTTTCCGAAAGAGAAGAGAAAGTGAAAGGAAGGCTGTTTAAGGAATAAATGGCTGAAATTTCCCTAAATCTGGAGAAATACAAAAACACCCAGGTTCAGGAAACTCAGAGTTTTCCAATCAAACTCATGCCAAAGAAAAGTTCACTAAGACACATCATAATCAAGTTATCAAAAATCAAAGACAAATAAAGGATGCTGAAAGTCATAAGAGATAAGAAATATGTTACATTCAAAGGAATTCCAATACAACTATCAGCAAGGTTTTCAGCAGAAAACCTGCAGGCCAGGAGAGATTGGGATGATATATTCAATGTGCTGAAGGAACAAAATTTTGTGAAATAATAATGCTTTAACCAGCAAAGCTGTCATTCAAAAATGAAAGAGAAATAAAAATTTGTCATGACAAACAAAAGCTAAGGGAGTTTATTACCACTAGGCCTGCTTTACAGAAATTGCTAAGGGAGTTTTTAAAGCAAAATGAAAAACTGTTAATTAATTACAAAAAATAAATAAAACTTAAAAACTCAATTGTATAAGTAATACATACTTATATTCAGAATTCTCTAATACCGTAAGGATGGTAGGTAAAGCAATTTTATTCCCACTATGAGAATTTAAAAACTCTATTAAAAATATAACTATAATAAATAGATAAGAATACAAATTACTATAAATAAATACATTTTGAAATCAAAATCATAAAAAGTGGGGAGGAGGAAGTAAAAGTATAAAGTTTCTTATGTCGTTAAATCTCAGTTATTATCAATTTAAAATAGCCTGTTATGAATAGAAGATATTTTGTGTAAGCTCTCCTGGTAACCACAAAATCAAAACCTATAGAATCTACACAAAATATAAAAATAAAGGATTAAAAGCATACCACCACAGAAAACCATCAAATCACAAAAAGATGTGAAGAGAGGAAGAAAGAGTTCAATTGTCATCAGTTTGAAATAATTGGCCATAAGATTTTGCTTGTGGCTGGGCACGGTGGATCATGCCTATAATCCCAGCACTTTGGGAGGCTGAGGCGGGCAGATCACCCGAGGTCTGGAGTTTGAGACCAGCCTGCCCAACATGGAGAAACCCCATCTCTACTAAAAATACAAAATTAGCCAGGCGTGGTGGCACATGACTGTAACCCCAGCTACTTGGGAGGCTTAGGCAGGAGAATTGCTTGAACCCAGGAGGCAGAGTTTGTGGTGAGCCGAGACTGTGCCATTGCACTGCAGCCTGGGCAACAAGAGTAATTTGAAATGTATTACCAGAGAAAATTCCTTTTTCACAATAGAAGGCTGGAAAGAAGGAAGGGAGAACCAGAAAACAACCAGAAAAAAATTACAAAATGTAAGTAGTAAATTCTTACCCATTATTGATTACCTTGAATATAAATAAATTAAATTCTCTAATTAAAAGACACAGTGTGTCTGAATGGATTTGTTTTTTTAAAAATCTAACTATGTGCTGTCTACAAGAAACTCACTTTACAAGTAAGTATACACATAGACTAAAATTGAAGAGATGAAACGTTATTTGACACAAATGAAAAACAAAAGAGAGCAGAGGTACTTATATTAGACAAGATAGACTTTAAGTCATAAACTATGAAAAGAAACAGAAAGTAATTATATTTTGATAAATGATCAATTTACCAAGAGGGCATAATAATTGTAAATGTACACGCACTTAACATTGGAGCAACTAAGTACAAAGAGTAAGTATCAAAAGATCTGAAGTGAGGCCGGGAGCAGTGGCTCACGCCTGTAATCCCAGCAATTTAGGAGGCCGAGGTGGGTAGATCACGAGATCACGAGTTCAGGAGATCGAGACCATCCTGGCTAACATGGTGAAACCCCGTCTCTACTAAAAATACAAAAAATTAGCCGGGCGTGGTGGTGGGTGTCTGTAGTCCCAGCTACCCGGGAGGCTGAGGCAGGAGAATGGCGTGAATCCAGGAGGCAGAGCTTGCAGTGAGCGGAGATCGTGTCACTGCACTCCAGCCTGGGCGACAGTGCAAGACTCCTTCTCAAAAAAAAAAAAAAAAAAAAGATCTGAAGTGAGAGACTGCAATACAATACAATAATAGTGGGAAACCTCAATACACTTTTGAAAGTGAACAGATGATCTAGACATAAAACCAATAAGGAATCATTAGATATGAATTACACATTAGACCAAATGAACCTAACAGACATATGCAAAACATTCCATCCAACAGCAGCAGAATACACATTCTTCTCAAGTTTACATGGAACATTCTTCAGGGAAAAAACGATTGAAATCATATAAAGTATCTTCTTGGATTGCAATAGCATGAAACTAGCAATCAATAACTGGAAAATACTAAAATATGTGGAAATTAAACAACATGCTCCTAAACAGCTAATGGGTCACAGAAGAAATAAAAAAGGAAATAAAAAATACTTCAAGACAAACCAAAATAGAGATAAATTTATAGAAATAATTGCCTATATCAAAAAGGAGAAAGACCTCAAATGAACAACACATTATACCTCAAGGAACTAGAGAATATAAGAGCAAGCTAAGCCCAAATTTAGCAGATGGAATAAAATAACTATCAGAGAAGAAATAAGTAGAATAGATACAGAAAAATATATGTGAAAAAAGTGAATGTAAGAGTTGGGTTTTCTTTTTTGAAAAGACAAATGAAATCAACAAACCCTAAGCTAGTCTAAATTTAAAAATGGGAAAGATTGAAATAAATAAAATCAGAAATAAGAAAGTAGATATTACAACCAACCAAAGAAATACAAAAGATCCTAAGAATCTACTATGAAAAATCATGTCAATAAATTGAATAATATAGAATAAATGGATGCATTTCTAGACACATACAACCTACCAAAACTGAATCTTGAAGAAATAGAAAACTTGAACAGAGCAATAATGAAAAAGAAGATTGAATCAGCAATAAAAATTCTCCCAACAATGAAAAGCCCAAGACCAAATATACTAGACAGAGATTGTAAGAAAAATAGCATGGTGCTAGCACAAAAACAGACACACCATACAATGCGAAAAGATACAAAGATATAAAGCCCAGAAAATAACCCATGCATTTATGCTTAATTAATGTTTGACAACAGTCCAAAGAACACAATATGGGAAAAGGACTGTCTCTTCAATAAATGATGCTAGCAAATCTGGTTATCCAAATGCAGAAGAATGAAATTGGATCATTATCTCCCACAATATAAAAATGTCAAATCAAGATTGATTAAAGACTTAAATATAAGACTTAAAACAATAAAAGTACCAGAAGAAAGAAGAAAGCATAGGTGAAAAGCTACATGACATTGGTCTGTGCAGTAAATTCTTGGATATAATTGCAAAGGCACAAGCAACAAACGCAAAAATAAACAAATAGGATTGCATCAAACTAAGTCTTCTGCATAGCAAAGGAAAAAACTGAGTGAATAGACAACCAACAGAATGAGAGAAAAAATATTTGCAAACCATACATCCAATAAGGGGTTAAAATCCAAAACATTTAAGAAATTCAAACAACTCAATAGTGAAAAAAAACAAATAAACCAATTAAAATGTGGGTAAAGAAACAGAATAGACATTTCTCAAAAGAAGACATACAAATTACCAACAGGTACATGAAAAAAGCTCAACATAATTAAATATTAGAAAAATAAAAAGTAAAACCACAGTGAGGCATCACCTTCACACCTGTTAGAATGTCTTTTATAAAAAACATGAAAGAAAATAAGTGTTGGCAAGGGTTCAAAGCAAGGGTAATTCTTGTTCATTTTTGGTGGGAATGGAAATTAATACAGCCATTGTCAAAAATGGTATGGAGTTTCTTCAAAAAAAAAAAAAAAAAAACTAAAAATAAAACTACCATATATTCCAGCTGATCCACTTCTGTGTATATATCCAAAGGAATTGAAATCAGTGTGTCAGATATCTGCACTCCTATGTTAATTGCAGCATTATTTACTATAGTCAAGACAAGGAATCAATCTGTGTCTATTAGCAGATAAATTGATAAAGAAAATATGGTACACATACACAATGAAATACTATTCATCCATAAAAAATAATGAAATCCTAATCATTTGTGACAATATTGATGAACCTGGAGAACATTATGCTAAGGGAAATAAGCCAGACATAGAAAGACTTCATTATTTTACTTATATGTAAAATCTAAAAAATCTAAAAAAGTAGAAAGCAGAATGGTGGTTATTAGAGGCTGAGGATGGGGGAATGAATAAGGAAGTTGTTGGTCATAGGATACGAAGTTTCAGATAGAAGGAATAAGTTCTGATATCTGTTGCACAGCCGAATGATTATAGTCAACAATAATGTACCATATATTTCAAAATAACTAAAAGAGTAAATTTTATATGGCTCATCACAAAAAATAAGTGATGTAATGGGTGTGTTAATTACTTTGATTTAATTATTCCACAATGTATGCAAGTATCAAAACATCACTTTGTACCCCAAAAATGTATACAATTATTATTTGTCAATTAAAATAATACAGATGCTTCTTGACTTATCATGGGGTTATGTCCTGATAAACCCATCATAAGCTGAAAACATCCAAGTCAAAAATGCATTTCAGCTAGTGTACTGAACATCATAGCTTGTCTAGTGTAATTTAAACACTCTCAGAACACTTACAGTAGCCTACTATTGAGCAAAAGCATCTACTCCAAAGCCTGTTTTGTCATAAAGTGTTGATTATCTCCTGTAATTTATTGAGTACAGTACTCTGTATAGTATTGGTTGTTTAGCCTCATGATTACATGGCTGACTGGGAGGTGTGGCTCACTGCTGCTGCCAAGCATCATAAAAGAGTATTGTACTGCATATCACTAACCCAGGAAAATGTCAAACTTAAAAATTTTGTATGCTTTCTGCTGAATGCATATCAATTTTGCACCATCATAAAGTTGAAAAACATAAGTCAAACCATCATAAGTTGGGGACCATCTATATTAATTTTTTAAAAACTTTGAAGTCCCACCCCACACCCCCCAAAATGATGCTTTTATTTATTATGGGACATTTTCCATTACCCAGGGTATAATAAAAATCTCAATTACTAGGATAATTGGCTCTGTCTTTAATTTTGATAAGTGCTCAGTGTGACACCAAGAGTCACTTCTTCAGTGGTGAATACTTTTGGGCTGAGTCTGGCAGCCACTTATACCAAAAATCCATTGGTGTACATTTACCAGTCCATTCAGTCCAAAGGCTCCAGAGAGCAAATGTTTGGGTGGTTGAAACTTCTAATTGTAAGTCTTGCCCTCAGGGAGCTAGTGTGAAAACAAAAGCTATGGCTTCTTTTAGTTTATCTAATGCCTGTTTTTGTTCAAGAAACCACTAAATAGTAGAAGACTTACAGATGACTCAATAGAATGGAACCAACAAACGTCAGAGGTGAGGAACAGCTTGGTGCTTGAATCCAAACATTTCTACCAAATATTGGCGCTATTTTATCAATGTGGGAGGTAGAAATGCTGGGAGCTTGTGTTTTGCCAGATTGAGAAAAATTCACATTTCCGAGTTTTAAGAGTAGCCCCAAAATTTATCTATTGCACAGCCTTAACTTTCAGGCCTGCCTCTAATTTCCACCTGTGGCAGGGTTCTGCCCACATGAAAATACAGTGGTAGATGAAGTAGGACTTTTCCAACACAAAGTAGTTTGAGTGCCAGAAAATATAAAATATCAGAGGTGCTTTCTGGAGCCTTGGACCCAATGGACTGGTAAACGTACACCCATGGGTTTTTGGTATAAGTGGCTAGATCTGTTGGACAGGAATACCCAAGGGAAGAGTCTTCTACATCCTGCAGAACAGTTGCCCATGTCTTCTCAGTATTTCTTCAGGGTTGTGATGTCCTGTGAGACAGATTTTTGGCCAGGTTCAGTGACTAAGTTGCCATTAATATAATGGCAAAACTAAGCTTCTGATAGGGGTGTGGGGCAGGCATTTAGGCCCTGTTGGCAAAGCTTTCACACAATTCCTAGGTTACTTGAGTTTTCCATAAGAAATTAGGAAAATGTGTACTGTTGACCTTCAAATTTGAAGAGAAGCTGTGGTTGACTCTTTGAAATTTTTACTAAATAGAACATGTAAGTCAAGTCTATAACTCCAAACTATTTACACGTGTTCTTTTGAATGGCATTCATTAAGGTGACAATATCTGGTAGAAGTACTCTGATAAAGGAAACAGCCTTGTTAAATCTCTATAGTCTACAGTTACCCACCACCATGTAGTGACTTTAAGCACAGGCCATCATGAAAACTTGACAAGTGAGGTAGTAGGAATTAATACTCCTTTTTTTAGTTAAGTTGTCTATGAGGGATTCTATGCTTCAGTGTCTTGCCTTATCCAGTACTGTGGCATGTTTACCACCAATACCAATAGGGCAAGGTTAGCTGAATTCTATCAGTCAGTGTCCATCAATAGCAAAAATCATTTTTCCATGAGGTTACCTGCTTCCTGAGGATGTCCATTCCAATTTTAATAGTTAAGCAGGTAATTATCCAATTTATTATCCTCCTCCAAAGCCAGTCATCCCCTGAGGGCGTTCCTTTAAAGCATGGATACTTTCTGGGATTAGGGAGATTTGCGTACCCCTGTCCAACAGATCTAGCCACTTATACCAAAAACCCATGGGTGTATATTTACCAGTCCATTGGGTCCAAGGCTCCAGGAAGCACCTCTGATATTTTATATTTTCTGGCACTCAAACTACTTTGTGTTGGAAAAGTCCTACTTCATCTACCACTGAATTTTCATGTGGGCAGAACCCTGCCACAGGTGGAAATTAGAGGCAGGCCTGAAAGTTAAGACTGCATCTGAAGGAGAAGGCTGCTGAAGATTGTCCACTAACCCTAACAGGTACTGTAATTGTTCATTTATCAGAGTTCTTCCAATTTGGGTCCCCCTTTGTTCCTTAAGGATCTCTATAACCTCTCTTATTCATCTCGAGGTTCATGCTTAAGTGGAGGCCTGACTACAGTTGTTTTGTTTGACCTAAGAGTGAGATAACCACACTGTTTACAGAAATTTTGATTTAGGCCAATTGGGGAACTGTTTGGAGAATTAACAGGCAACAGTTGACTCTGAGTTTGTCTTTCATGAGTTTCTATCAAATTCAGGGCATCCATTGCCTGTTGAATTGTTTCAGTATTAGCCATGATTGCCAGTAAAGAGAGCTTATACTTGTCAGAAGCACCCTCACCAAAAAACAAACAAACGAAAAAACAACTGAATGGACTCAGGACTCAATTCAGCCTCCTCCAGATTTGCCATGACCTCATGCTTCATGCCATCTGTTATCTGATAAGCCCATTTAATCCCAGCTGGTGGAGGAAATCTTTTGCCTTAGCTAATGATTTATATTGACAGTTTGACCAGCCTAATGGTATGAGGACTAAGGCAAGATGAACAGCCCTATAAGCCTTAAATTTTTCATCAGTTGAATGCATAGAAGTAGAAAGTAGAATGGTGATTGCCAGGGGCTGAAGTGGGGAGGGAGATTGCGGAGACGTTGCTCTATGGATATAAAATTCAGTTAGGAGGAATAAGTTTGTGATATCTACTGTACAATGTGGTGACTATAGTTAATAACAATGTATTGTATTCTTAAAAATTGCTGAGAAAATAGATTGTGTTCTTACCACACACACACACACACACACACACGAAAAAAGAAAAAAAATCCACATCAACAAGTTGTATGCAGATTGGGGTTAAAAATCTCTGTGAGTCATTTCCACTTCTCACAATAACTGTGCAGGATTTATTAGTAAGGAAACCACTTTTCCATTCTTTACTATGGCAATGAATCATTAAATTTAAGCTCCCATTGGTGAAGCTTGCTCCTCACCGGATACATTCCCTATAACCAGGCAGCCACTTTTTAACTTGACTCCAAAGTTATTAAGGAAAGATTGGGACTCACAGTGAGAGAGATAATGTCCTATTTCTCCAACTGAGAACCAATCTCTTCTTGTGCCTTTTTTGCCTTTTCTATCTTTCTTACTCTGCTGTTGATTACAACAGAACAGAAAGTAAATTATTCTCATCACTATCATGGTGATAACGTGCTGCATTTTGCTCTAGAGAATAAAATTCTTTTTCTCTGGAGTCCTGTTCTTCATCTGGTCTCTCATAGGAATTCAAGATTCTACCTCATCTCCAGGGAGTGTCCTGGTAAGAAGGAGCCTCTAGCAGATTTCACTATATATCTGGTCCTTTGGAGCATCTGTTCAGTTAGATATCTACCTCTTTGGAGACCTGGGAGGGACTGCAATAAAAACTTCCATTTCTTTTGTTATTATAAGTAACATTTTAGCTGGCCGAGCCCTAGCACTGGGGGCTCAATATCCCTTGGGGATATAGGACTAGAATGATGCTATCTGGGACAGAAGGTCCAAGTACAACAGTAGCAGAGGCAAGCTAACTATTTACAAAATTTTTTTTCCCAATTGCACTTAGGAGGTTAGCCTCAGCCTTACATCTCAGACTTACTGTCTTGTTTACCTACCACAGAAGTCCACAGGAATAAGGATCTCCTCTCACCTTGTAGTACCTCAAATGACCATCCCTAATGCAGAGAGTTTCTTCCCCCATAGCCCATTATTCAGAGGTGTGTACTCCATCCCTTTTTTATTTAGGCCCACAGGTTTTATAATGTCCAGTGCCTGCCTAGTGGGAGATTCAGACAGGCAGGCTGACCTTCCCAGGAATCTACGTGTCTCTGATCCCCCAAAATCAGTTCCAACAGTGTGGGTTAATACGTATTCTGGTGCTACAACTTGGCTAGGCTAATGGAAAGACCATAAAAATATAGAAAGCAGTACAGCACTGAGGATGCTATGTCAAATTAATATTGAGGCATTCTGAGTTTTCTTTTGAAACAGTGTGTCACTTTGCTGCTCAGGCTGAATTATGTAGTGGCATGATCATGGATCATTGCAGCTTCCAACTCCTGGGCTCAAGCGATCCTTCTGCTTCAGCCTCCCAAGTAGTGAGGACTACAGGCATGAGCCACCACATCCAACTCATTCTCAAATTTCAGTCCCAACTACTTAAGTCTTTCCAAGATCATTTTGCCAAATGATTGTTCTACTGACTGAACCTCATCACCAAATCCTCCCCTTTTCTCTCCATCACTTATAGTGAGATTCAGGGAATATTAGAGATATCAAGAAAAAAATATGAACATGAGATGGTAGTAGCACATAATAAGCTTTATTTAGGCAACACTTTGCCAAGTTTTTATGCAGGAAGTGCAAAGATTAGAGGGGTAAAAGGAGATGTTTGTTATACCATGAGATCTTCTAAGCAGGGGTGTCCAATCTTTTCACTTCCTTGGGCAACATTGGAAACAGAAGAATTGTCTTGGGCCACACATAAAATACACTAACATTAATGATAGCTGATGATCTAAAAAAAACTCATAATGTTTTAAGAAAGTTTATGAATTTGTATTGGGCTTCATTCAAAGTCATCTTGGGCTGCAGGCAGCCCATGGGCCACAGGTTAGACAAGCCTGTTCTAGAGGCTGTCAGTGAAGGAAGAGGAAGGGAACCAACCAGAAGGGGAAAGGGCAAGGGAAGTCCTGGGGAAGATGGGAATTTAAAAAGCCGCTTATGTCCCTAGGTGATGTTACTCAGAAACGTGATGGGAAATCTCTGGGTTACAGAGCTCTGAAGGGCAGCAGTGGCTTGGGGTCATCTTGCACTAGGGTTTTTCTTACTTATGACTAGCAGATGTTTGGTGTAGTTTCATAGGGCCTGTAAAGCATCTAGCCTCTAAATGGCTAAGATGTGCTTATTTGAGTTATATTTGAAATAACTGGATATATAAAACTTTGATTTTTTTCACCAATGGGGTTTTGAGCTAATGGAACCTGACCTGCTCTGAAGAGGTACACAACAGGAGCAAAACACAGAGGACATCTTTGGCTTAGTTATATAAAAGATACAATAGCATTAAGATGTGGAAAAAATGTAGTTTAAATGTTCTAAGATCCTTGCAATATCTAGGACATGGTGAAAGTACCAATTGAAATTAGTCAATAAGCAGTTCTTGTAGTGCTAAAAGGAGCTCTAACTCTTGAAACAAATCCTGGAAACAAATTGAAACAGAACCTCTTTAACACATAAATCTCACAGGACCTATGAAGAATACAATTTAAAAATCCCCAAGGTATACAGCAACCAACAGCACGATGAATGTATTAGTACTTCACATCTCAATACTAACATTGAATGTAAATGGCCTAAATGTCCCATTTAAAAGATACAGAATGGCAGAATGGATAAGAATTTATCAACCAAGTATCTGCTGCTTTCAACAGACTCACCTAACACATAAGGACTCACATAAACTTAAGGTAAAAAGGTAGAAAAAAAATTCCATGCAAATAAACACCAAAGACAATCAGGAGTAGCTATTCATATATTAGATGAAACAAACTTTAAAGCAAAAGCAGTTAAAAAAAAGACAAAGAAGGACATTATATAATAATAAGAGGCCTTGTCCAACAGGAAAATATCACAATCCTAAATATATATTCACCTAATACTAGAGATCCCAAATTTATAAAACAATTACTACTTAACCTAAGAAATGAGATAGCAACACAATAATAGTGGGGGACTTCAATACTCCACTGACAGTGCTAGACAGGTCATGAAAGCAGGAAGTAAACAAAGAAACAATGGATTTAAACTATACCCTGGAACAAATGGACTTAACAGATATTTACAGAACATTCTACCCAACAACCACAGAATATACATTCTATTGATCAGCGCATGGAACTTTCTCCAAAATAGACCATATGATAGCCCACAAAACAAATCTCAATAAATTTTTTAAAATTGAAATTATATCCAGTGCTCTCTCAGACCGAAGTGGAATAAAACTGGAAATCAACTCCAAAAGGAACCTTCAAACCCATGCAAATACATGGAAATTAAATGACCTGTTTCTGAATGATCATTGGGTCCACAATGAAATCAAGATGGAAATTAAAAAATTCTTCGAGCTTAACAAGAATAGTGACAAAACCTATCAAAATTGCTAGGATACAGCAAAGGCGGTATCCTAAGGGGAAAGTTCATAGTCCTAAATGCCTATCTCAAAAAGTCTGAAAAAGAACAAATACAGAATCTAAGGTCACACCTTAAGGAACTAGAGAAACAAGAACAAACCAAAACCTGAATCCAGCAGAAGAAAGAAAAGAACCAAGATTAGAGCAGAACTAAATGAAATTGAAACAAAAAAATAGAAAAAATAAATAAAACAAAAAGCTGTTTTTTGAAATAATACATAAAATTGATAGACCATTAGAAAAATTAACCGAGAAAAGAAGAGAGAGGATTAAAATAAGTTCAATTAGAAACAAAATGGGAGATATTACAACCAACACCACAGAAATACAAAAGATCACTAAAGGCTACTATGAACACCTTTATGTGCATAAACTAGAATACCTAGAGGAGATGAATAAATTCCTGAAAAAATACAATCCTTCTAGCTTAAATCAGGAAGAATTAGAAATCCTGAACAGACCAATAACAAGCAGCCAGATTGAACTGGTAATTAAGAAATTACCAACAGGCTGGGTATGGTGGCTCACATCTGTAACCTCAGCACTTTGGGAGGCATAGTTGAGTGGATAACCTGAGGTCAGGAGTTCGAGAACAGCCTGGCCAACATGTTGAAACCCCATCTCAAGGATAATACAAAATTAGCCAGGTGTGGTGGTGCATGCCTGTAATCCCAGCTACTTGGAAGACTGAGGCAGAAAAATTGCTTGAACTCGGGAGGTGGAGGTTGCAGTGAACCCAGATCACACCACTGCACTCCAGCCTGGACAACAAGAGTGAAAATCTGGGCCAGGTGCAGTGGCTCACACCTGTAATCCCAGCACTTTGGGAGGCCGAGGTGGGCAGATCACCTGATGTCGGGAGTTCAAAATCAGCCTGAGCAACATGGAGAAACCCCGTCTCTACTAAAAATACAAAAATTAGCTGGGCATGGTGGTGTGCACCTGTCATCCCAGCCACTTGGGAGGCTGAGGTAGGATAATCTTTTGAACCCAGGAGGCAGAGGTAGCAGTGAGCCAAGATCACACCACTGCACTCCAGCCTGGGTGACAGATTGAGGCTCCATCTCAAAATAATAACAATAATAAAATAAAAAATAAAAGAGTGAAACTCTGTCTCAAGAACATTTTTTTAAAAAATTACCAACAATAAAAGGTCCAGAACCAGATGAATTCACAGCTGAATTCTTCCAGGGACTCAAAGAAGGATTGGTACCAATCCTATTGACACTATTCCACATGATAGAGAAAGAAGAAATCCTCCCTAAATCATTCTATGAAGCCAGTATCACCCTAATACCAAAAGCAGTGAAGGACATAACAAAAAAAATGACAAACCAGTACCCCTGATAAACACAGATGCAAAAATCCTTAACAAAACACTAGCTAAACGAATCTAACAGCATATCAAAAATATAATCCACCATGATCAAGAGAGTTTCACACGAGGGATGCAGGGATGGTTTAACATATGCAAGTCAATAAATGGGATACACCACATAAACAGAATTTTAAAAAATTACATAATCATCTCCATAGATGGAGAAAAAGCATTTGACAAATCTTAGCATACATTTGTGATTAAAATCCTCAAAAAAGTCGGCATACAAAGGACATACTTCAGTGTAATAAGTCATCTATGACAAACCCACAGCCAACATAATATTGAATGGGGAAGCTCTTTAGTTTAATTAGATCCCATTTGTCAATTTTGGCTTTTGTTGCCATTGCTTTTGGTGTTTTGGACATGAAGTCCTTGCCCACGCCTATGTCCTGAATGGTAATGCCTAGGTTTTATTCTAGGGTTTTTATGGTTTTAGGTCTAACGTTTAAATCTTTAATCCATCTTGAATTGATTTTTGTATAAGGTGTAAGGAAGGGATCCAGTTTCAGCTTTCTACATATGGCTAGCCAGTTTTCCCAGCACCATTTATTAAATAGGGAATCCTTTCCCCATTGCTTGTTTTTCTCAGGTTTGTCAAAGATCAGATAGTTGTAGGTAAGCGGCGTTATTTCTGAGGGCTCTGTTCTGTTCCATTGATCTATATTTCTGTTTTGGTACCAGTACCATGCTGTTTTGGTTACTGTAGCCTTGTAGTATAGTTTGAAGTCAGGTAGTGTGATGCCTCCAGCTTTGTTCTTTTGGCTTAGGATTGACTTGGCGATGCGGGCTCTCTTTTGGTTCCATAGGAACTTTAAAGTAGTTTTTTCCAATTCTGTGAAGAAAGTCATTGGTAGCTTCATGGGGATGGCATTGAATCTGTAAATTACCTTGGGCAGTATGGCCATTTTCACGATATTGATTCTTCCTACCCATGAGCAAGGAATGTTCTTCCATTTGTTTGTATCCTCTTTTATTTCCTTGAGCAGTGGTTTGTAGTTCTCCTTGAAGAGGTGCTTCACCAAAAGCAATGGCAGCAAAAGCCAAAATTGACAAATGGGATCTAGTTAAACTAAAGAGCTTCTGCACAGCAAAAGAAACTACCATCAGAGTGAATAGGCAACCTACAACATGGGAGAAAATTTTCGCAACCTACTCATCTGACAAAGGGCTAATATCCAGAATCTACAGTGAACTCAAACAAATTTACAAGAAAAAAACAAACAACCCCATCAAAAAGTGGGCGAAGGACATGAACAGGCACTTCTCAAAAGAAGACATTTATGCAGCCAAAAAACACATGAAAAAATGCTCATCATCACTGGCCATCAGAGAAATGCAAATCAAAACCACTATGAGATATCATCTCACACCAGTTAGAATGGCAATCATTCAAAAGTCAGGAAACAACAGGTGCTGGAGAGGATGTGGAGAAATAGGAACACTTTTACACTGTTGGTGGGACTGTAAACTAGTTCAACCCTTGTGAAAGTCAGTGTGGCGATTCCTCAGGGATCTAGAACTAGAAATACCATTTGACCCAGCCATCCCATTACTGGGTATATACCCAAATGACTATAAATCATGCTGCTATAAAGACACATGCACACGTATGTTTATTGCGGCATTATTCACAATAGCAAAGACTTGGAACCAACCCAAATGTCCAACAATGATAGACTGGATTAAGAAAATGTGGCACATATACACCATGGAATACTATGCAGCCATAAAAAATGATGAGTTCATATCCTTTGTAGGGACATGGATGAAATTGGAAACCATCATTCTCAGTAAACTATCGCAAGAACAAAAAACCAAACACCGCATATTCTCACTCATAGGTGGGAATTGAACAATGAGATCACATGGACACAGGAAGGGGAATATCATACTCTGGGGACTGTGGTGGGGAGGGGAGAGGGGGGAGGGATAGCATTGGGAGATATACCTAATGCTAGATGACGAGTTAGTGGGTGCAGCGCACCAGCATGGCACATGTATACATATGTAACTAACCTGCACAATGTGCACATGTACCCTAAAACTTAAAGTATAATAAAAAAAAATATTGAATGGGGAAAAGTAGAAAGCATTCCCTTTCAGAAACGGAACAAGACAAGGCTGCCCACTCTCACCACTTCTATTCAACATAGTACTGGAAGTCCTAGCCAGAACAATCAAACAAGAAAAAGAAATAAAGGACATCCAAATAGGTAAAGAGAAAGTCAAACTGTTGCTGTTTACTGATGACATAATTGTATACCTAGAAAACTCTAAAGACTCATCAAAAAGCTCCTAGAACTGATAAATGAACTCATCAAAGTTTCAGGACAGAAAATTAATGTATAAAAATCAGTAGCTCTGCTATATACAACAGCGATGAAGCTGAGAATCAAATCAAGAACTCAACCCCTTTTACAATAGCTGCCAAAGAATAAAATACTTAAGAATTTACCTAACGAAGGAGGTGAAAGACCTCTACAAGAAAAACTACAAAACACTGCTGAAAGAAATCATAGATGACACAAATAAATGGAAACACATCCTATGCCCATGGATAGGTAGAATCAATATTGTGAAAATGACCATACTGCCAAAAGCAGTCTATGAATTCAATGTAATTCCCATCAAAATACCACCATCATTCTTCACAGAACTAGAAAAAACAATCCTAAAAATCACATGGAACCAGAAAAAGAGCCCGCATAGCAAAGGGAAGACTAAGCAAAAAGAACAAATCTGCAGGCATCACACTACCTGACTTCAAACTACACTATTAGTCCATAGTCACCCAAACAGCATGGGACTGGTATAAAAATAAGCACATAGACCAATGAAACAAAATGGGACTGGTATAAAAATAAGCACATAGATCACTGAAACAGAATAGAGAACCCAGAAATAAACCTAAATACTTACAGCCAAACTGATCTTCAGGAAACCAAAAAAAAAGAAAAAAAAAAGCTAAGCGGAAAAAAGACACCCTATTTAAAAAATTATTCCAAGATAATTAGCAAGCCACATACAGAAGAATAAAACTGGATCCTCATCTCTCACCTTATACAAAAATCAACTCAAGATGAATCAAGAACTTAAATCTATGACTTGAAAATATAAAAATTATGGAAGATAACATCAGAAAGACCCTTGTAGACATTGGCTTAGAAAAAGATTTCATGACCAGGAACCCAAAAGCAAATGCTATACAAAAATCAAGTGAAGACGGATCAAGGACTTAAATCTACGACTTGAAAATATAAAAATTCTAGAAGACAACGTCAGAAGGACCCTTCTAGACATTGGCTTAAAAACATCACTAATGATCAGGGAAATGCAAATTAAAACCATAATGTGATACCACCTTACTCCAACAAGAATGGCCATAATGAAAAAATAAAAAAATAATAGATATTGGCATAGATGCAGTAAAAAGGGAACACTTCTACATTGCTGCTGGGAATGTAAACTAGTACAAACACTATGGGATACAGTGTGAAGATTCCTTAAAGAACTAAAAGTAGAAGTACCATTTGATCCAGCAATCCCCCTACTAGGTATCTACCCACAGGAAAATCAGCCATTATACAAGAAAGATACTTCCACATGCATGTTTATAGCAGTACAATTTGCAATTGAAAAAACATGGAACCAGCCCAAATGCCCACCAATCAATGAGTGGATAAAGAAACTGTCATATATATATATATATATATATATATACACAATTGAATACTACACAGCCAAAAAGGAATGAATTAATGGCATTTGCAGCAACCTGGATGGAATTGGAGACTATTATTCTAAGTGAAGTAACTCAGGAATGAAAAACCAAACATTAAATATTCTCTCTCATAAGTGGGAGCAAAGCTATGATGATGCAAAAGCATAAGAATGATACAACGGGAGGGTGGAGCCAAGATGGCCAAATAGAAACAGCTCCAGTCTACAGCTCCCAGCATAAGCAACAGAGAAGATGGGTGATTTCTGCATTTTCAACTGAGGTACCGGGGTCACCTCACTGGGGAGTGTCGGACAGTGGGTGCAGAACAGTGGGTGCAGTGCACTGAGCATGAGCCGAAGCAGGGCAAGGCATCACCTTAACCAGGAAGTGCAAGGAATCAGGGAATTCCCTTTCCTAGTCAAAGAAAGGGGAGACAGAGGGCACCTGGAAAATCGGGTCACTCCCACACTAATACTGTGCTTTTCCAATGGTCTTAGCAAATGGCACACCAGGAGATTATATCCCACGCCTGGCTTGGAGGGTCCTACGCCCACGGAGACTCACTCATTGTTAGCAAAGCAGTCTGAGATCAAACTGCAAGGTGGCAGCGAGGCTGGGGGAGGGGTGCCCGCCATTGCCAAGGCTTCAGTAGGTAAACAAAGTGGCCAGGAAGCTCGAACCTGGTGGACCCCACTGCAGCTCAAGGAGGCCTGCCTGCCTCTGTAGACTCCACCTCTGGGGTCAGGGCATAGCCAAACAAAAGGCAGCAGAAACCTCTGCAGACTTAAATGTCCCTGTCTGACAGCGGTGAAGAGAGTAGTTGTTCTCCCAGGACGCAGCTGGAGATCTGAGAACGGACAGACTGCCTCCTCAAATGGGTCCCTGACCCCAATTCCAGAGGAACGATCAGGCAGCAACATTTGCTGTTCACCAATATCAGCTGTTCTGCAGCCTCTGCTGCTGATACCCAGGCAAACAGGGTCTGGAGTGGACCTCCGGCAAACTCCAACACATCTGCAGCTGAGGGTTCTGACTGTTAGAAGGAAAACTAACAAACAGAAAGGACATCCACAACCATACCCCATCTGTACATCACCATCATCAAAGACCAAAGGTAGATAAAACCACAAAGATGGGGAAAAAACAGAGCAGAAAAATTGGAAACTCCAAAAATCAGAGAACCTCTCCTCCTCCAAAGGAATGCAGCTCTTCACCAGCAATGGAACAAAGCTGGATGGAGAATGACTTTGACGAGTTGAGAAAAGAAGGCTTCCGATGATCAAACTACTCCGAGCTAAAGGAGGCAGTTCAAACCCATGGCAAAGAAGTTAAAAACCTTGAAAAAATTTAGACAAAAGGCTCACTAGAATAACCAATGCAGAGAAGTCCTTAAAGGACCTGATGGAGCTGAAAACCACGGCACGAGAACTACATGATGAATGCACAAGCCTCAGCAGATGATTTGATCAACTGGAAGAAAGGGTATCAGTGATGGAAGATCAAATGAGTGAAATGAAGTGAGAAGAGAACTTTAGAGAAAAAAGAATAAAAAGAAATGAACAAAACCTCCAAGAAATATAGGACTATGTGAAAAGACCAAATCTACATCTGATTGGTGTACCTGAAAGTGACGGGGAGAATGGAACCAAGTTGGAAAACACTCTGCAGGATATTACCCAGGAGAACTTCCTCAATCTAGCAAGGCAGACCAACATTCAGATTCAGGAAATACGCAGAAGGCCACAAAGACTCTCCTCGAGAAGAGCAACTCCGAGACACATAATTGTCAGTTTCACCAAAGTTGAAATGAAGGAAAAAAATGTTAAGGGCAGCCAAAGAGAAAGGTCGGGTTACCCACAAAGGGAAGCCCATGAGACTAACAGCGGATCTCTCGGCAGAAACTCTACAAGCCAGAAGAGAGTGGGGGCCAATGTTCAACATTCTTAAAGAAAAGAATTTTCAACCCAGAATTTCATATCCAGCCAAACTAAGCTTCATAAGTGAAGGAGAAATCAAATACTTTACAGACAAGCAAATGCTGAGAGATTTTGTCACCACCAGGCCTGCCCTAAAAGAGCTCCTGAAGGAATCACTAAACACGGAAAGGAACAACCAGTACCAGCCACTGCAAAAACATGCCAAATTGTAAAGACCATCGAGGCTAGGAAGAAACTGCATCAACTAACAAGCAAAATAACCAGCTAACATCATAATGACAGGATCAAATTCACACATAACAATATTAACCTTAAAGGTAAATGGGCTAGATGCTCCATTTAAAAGACACAGACTGGCAAATTGGATAAAGATTCAAGACTCATCAGTGTGCTGTATTCAGGAAACCCATCTCACGTGCGGAGACACACATAGGCTGAAAATAAAGTGATGGAGGAAGATCTACCAAGCAAATGGAAAACAAAAAAAGGCAGGGGTTGCAATCCTAGTCTCTGATAAAACAGACTTTAAACCAACGAAGATCAAAAGAGACAAAGAAGGCCATTACATAATGGTAAAGGGATCAATTCAACAAGAAGAGCTAAGTATCCAAACTATATATGCACCCAATACAGGAGCACACAGATTCATAAAGCAAGTCCTTGGAGACCTACAAAAGAGACTTAGACTCCCACACAATAATAATGGGAGACTTTAACACCCCACTGTCAATATTAGACAGATCAACGAGACAGAAAGTTAACAAGGATATCCAGGAACTGAACTCAGCTCTGCACCAGGCAGACCTAATAGACACCTACAGAGCTCGCCACCCCAAATCAACAGAATATACATTCTTTACAGCACCACACCACACCTATTCCAAAATTGAGCACATAGTTGGAAGTAAAGCACTCCTCAGCAAATGTAAAAGAACAGAAATTATAACAAACTGTATTTCAGACCACACTGAAATCAAACTAGAACTCAGGATTAAGAAACTCACTCAAAACTGCTCAATTACATGGAAACTGAACAACCTGCTCCTGATTGACTACTGGGTACATAACGAAATGAAGGCAGAAATAAAGATGTCCTTTGAAACCAACGAGAAAAAAGACACAACATAACAGAATCTCT
This sequence comes from Pan paniscus, assembly GCF_029289425.2. Taxonomy (NCBI): domain Eukaryota; kingdom Metazoa; phylum Chordata; class Mammalia; order Primates; family Hominidae; genus Pan; species Pan paniscus. The sequence continues at coordinate 76,043,717 of NC_073272.2, forward strand.
GGGACACATTCAAAGCAGTGTGTAGAGGGAAATTTGTAGCAGTAAATGCCCACAAGAGAAAGCAGGAAAGATCTAAAATTGACACCCTAACATCACAATTAAATGAACCAGAGAAGCAAGAGCAAACAAATTCAAAAGCTAGCAGAAGGCAAGAAATAACAAAGATCAGAGCAGAACCGAAGGAAATAGAGATGCAAAAAACCCTTCAAAAAATTAATGAATCCAGGAGCTAGTTTTTTGAAAAGATCAACAACATTGATAGACCACTAGCAAGACTAATAAAGAAGAAAAGAGAGAAGAATCAAAGAGACGCAATAAAAAATGACAAGGGGATATCACCACCGATCCCACAGAAATAAAAACTACCATCAGAGAATACTATAAACACCTCTACGCAAATAAACTAGAAAATCTAGAAGAAATGGATAAATTCCTCGACACATACACCCTCCCAAGACTAAACCAGGAAGAAGTTGGATCTCTGAATAGACCAATAACAGGCTCTGAAATTGAGGCAATAATTAATAGCTTACCAACCAAAAAAAGGCCAGGACCAGATGGATTCACAGCCGAATTCTACCAGAGGTACAAGGAGGAGCTGGTACCATTCCTTCTGAAACTATTTCAATCAATAGAAAAAGAGGGAATCCTCCCTAACTCACTTTATGAGGCCAGCATCATCCTGATACCAAAGCTGGGCAGAGACACAAGCAAAAAAGAGAATTTTAGACGGATATCTTTGATGAATATTGATGCAAAAAACCTCAATAAAATACTGGCAAACCGAATCCAGCAGCGCATCAAAAAGCTTATCCACCATGATCAAGTGGGCTTCATCCCTGGGATGCAAGGCTGGTTCAACATACGCAAATCAATAAACATAATCCAGCATATAAACAGAACCAATGACAAAAACCACATAATTATCTCAATAGATGCAGAAAAGGCCTTTGACAAAATTCAACACCCCTTCATGCTGAAAGCTCTCAATAAATAAGGTATTGATGGGACATATCTCAAAATAATAAGAGCTATCTATGACAAACCCACAGCCAATATCGTACTGAATGGACAAAAACTGGAAGCATTCCCTTTGAAAACTGGCACAAGACAGGGATGCCCTCTCTCACCACTCCTATTCAACATAGTGTTGGATGTTCTGGTCAGGGCAATCAGGCAGGAGAAGGAAATAAAATGTATTCAATTAGGAAAAGAGGAAGTCAAATTGTCCCTGTTTGCAGATGACATGATTGTATATCCAGAAACCCCCATCATTTGAGCCCAAAATCTCCTTAAGCTGATAGGCAACTTCAGCAAAGTCTCAGGACACAAAATCAATGTGCAAAAATCACAAGCATTCTTATACACCAATAACAGACAAACAGAGAGCCAAATCATGAGTGAACTCTCATTCACAATTGCTTCAAAAGAATAAAATACCTAGGAATCCAACTTACAAGGGATGTGAAGGAACTCTTCAAGGAGAACTACAAACCACTGCTCAATGAAATAAAGGAAGATACAAACAAATGGAAGAATTTTCCATGCTCATGTGTAGAAAGAGTCAATATCGTGAAAATGGCCATACTGCCCAAGGTAATTTATAGATTCAATGCCATCCCCATCAAGCTACAAATTACTTTCTTCACAGAATTGGAAAAAACTACTTTAAAGCTCATATGGAACCAAAAAAGAGCTCACATTGCCAAGTCAATCCTAAGCCAAAAGAACAAAGCTGGAGGCATCACGCTACCTGACTTCAAGCTATACTACAAGACTACAGTAACCAAAACAGCATGGTACTGGTACCAAAACAGAGGTACAGACCAATGGAACAGAACAGAGCCCTCAGAAATAATGCTGCATATCTATAACTATCTGATCTTTGACAAACCTGACAAAAACAAGAAATGGGGAAAGGATTCCCTATTTAATAAATGGTGCTGGGAAAACTGGCTAGCCATATGGAGAAAGCTGAAACTGGATCCCTTCCTTACACCTTACACAAAAATTAATTCAAGATGGATTAAAGACTTAAATATTAGACCTAAAACCATAAAAACCTTAGAAGAAAACCTAGGCAATACCATTCAGGACATAGGCATGGGTAAGAACTTCATGTCTAAAACACCAAAAGCAGTAGCAACAAAAGCCAAAATTGACAAATGCGATCTAAATAAACTAAAGAGCTTCTGCACAGCAAAAGAAATTACCATCAGAGTGAACAGGCAACCTACAGAATGGGAGAAAATTTTTGCAATCTACTCATCTGACAAAGGGCTAACATCCAGAATCTGCAATGAACTCAAACACATTTACAAGAAAAAAACAAACAACCCCATCAAAAAGTGGGTGAAGGATATGAACAGACACTTCTCAAAAGAAGACATTTATGCAGTCAAAAGACATGAAAAAATGCTCATCATCACTGGCCATCAGAGAAATGCAAATCAAAACCACAATGAGAAGACATGGACACAGGAAGGGGAACATGACACACCAGGGCCTGTTGTGGGGTGGGGGGAGGGTGGAGGGATAGCATTTGGAGGTACACCTAATGTTAAATGACGAGTTAATGGGTGCAGCACCCCAACATGGCACATGTATACATATGTAACTAACCTGCACATTGTGCACATGTACCTAGAACTTAAAGTATAATAAAAAGAAAAAAAAAATGAAACAACCTGGAGAACAATGGTCCCCCCAGTGGTCAAAAATAGTACCTGTAGCCCTGATTATATGGCTTAACTACACTACACTGAAATTTACAACAAATGAGGAGACCGCCAACAGAGATGTTGTGACCTCTGTTGGTGTACATACTCACACCAAACACAACCTATTACCAGTTTTCATAAACATGAGAGCCCAGAAATTGCCACCTACAGCAAAGAAACACCCATATGGTACTTTTACCTTGCACTTCTTCCTCATAGAAAACCAGACCCTAGCCACTTTCCCCTCACTGTGGATCACTTACTCTGGAATCATCCTCAGTCTGCATTCACTCATCTCTTCAAATAAGTTGAGCAAACCATCCACAACTATCTGGAGTTAGAGGTGCCCTTATCTGTCATCCATGTACTTTGCCCCACTAAAGGCACTGTGAAACAAACCTGGAACTACTCCCAACACCCAGAAGGTGGAACTAATCTCCATGGACTGGGTAACATCATTGGTGATACCCAGGGAACAACCAGATCTCATACTTCTGGTTGGAGATAACCTCTAATTTTACTCCATTTTTGCAGTGCTGTCCTTGCTTAAGAAGTTACTACGCTCACCAGTGTTGGCTACACATCAATTGGTGGATCACCCTATCTCTGATAATCTATACCCTACTGCTGACAAGGTATGTTTGGAAACAACATGCCACAGGTTCATCACAGGGAAACACACAACATGGGTCAGTTTGGGAACAATGGGAACCACACCATTAACTATTTAGGTTGTCCAATCCTACTAACATAACCACAGACATCACCTCTGAAGTTAGCACTCCCCATCTTTTCTCTGCTACTCTTAGCAGCACTCAGTATGGCTAAGCCAGACTCTAAGATACCACTTGTGACCCGTATAAATGCTTTCTAAGCCCTATGTGCCATCATTTTCTTCAAATTAGACAAAACTCACTATTATTAACTACTGCCATTGAGTAAATAGATCAATGGGCCATGACCTTTTGAGTTCCATTTAAGGAATGCCCAGAGACCGTATGTACCCAGTATTATAACCAAGATACTTGTGATTTATGTAATCAAATTAGAAATGCTGTATTTCAAAGACAATAACAACAAACACTAAAGGATTGCCAAAATAAAATTATACTTTGTAATAATCCCTGGGATGATGATAAATGTAAACAATATAAGTCCTTACAACTATTGGTGTCTTTTCTTATTAATTATGATGTTCTTGCTCCCCTCTAGTACAAACCCCATTTATTGAGACTCTGTGTACAACTTATTAATAAATAGCCTTTGCTTTCCACATTTGGGTGGTTTTTGTTATTCCAACAGTATATTATTTGGGATACCCCAGAAAAATAACATTGGGCAGAAATTTTTCCCAAATATTTCTCAAGCGTTTATTCATGGCAATTTTGGTATTTTTTAAATATTTGCAAAATTTCTAATAAATATAAGCAAGTAGTTGTCAATTTGGGTAGAGAAACTCCTATTTAGAGAGCAGTTAGAGTTCTTCATGGGATCAAATATGTTTTTAGTAGGAATTGTCTTTGCTGTTACCCTCAAGAGCTATGAAAATATTGTACTAAGTGGCCAGGGGCATCTTACTATGGATTTCCTCTCTGGTGGCCAATTAATTTAAACAAGTAAAGCAATATTTACTATGTAATATTACCTGGGCCAAGACACATCTGATAAATCAGGGACTATAATCAGCTTAAGAATTCTTCTATAGTAACCTTCTTGCAATACCAACTGCAAGTTTTACATAACACTCAATGGAAGCTGGCTCTACAACAATTGCAAGACTGGCTGTCCATGGTAAATAATCGTAGCTCTTGAGGGTTACAGCAAAGACAATTCCTACTAAAAACATGTTTGATCCCATGGAGAACTCCAACTACTCTCTGCATGGTAGTTTCTCTACACAAATTGATAACTACTTGCTTGTATTTATTAGAAATTTTGCAGGGTCTGCCAAAACTGCCATTAATAAAGTCTTGGGAAATATTTGAGGAAGATTTATGACCAATGTTACTTTTCTGGAGTATCCCAAATAGTATACTGTGGGAACAACAAAGACCACCCAAATGTGAAAAGCAAAGGCTATTCAGAGCTTGCTATAGTGAGGGAGTCAACTATTGTCATTTGTGTTTTGGCAGAGACTCAATGGTGAGCAAAACAGTGAGAAAGTTTGTGGCGGGAAAAAGAAAGGCTACAGCTACACACTGAATAGAGATTATTGGCATGGGGAAGATGTAGGCAGGCTAACTAGAAGTGGATCATCCTATGCGATTAGTTAGAGATGCATACTTGGCTTTCTCTGGTTGGATCTAAGTTGGATGCAGAGACAAGAATTAAGAAGTTAGTCAGTTATTAATCAAGTCCTGGCCATTTTGGGCTGATTGTTATAGAAATTATTGTTTATTTCCTTGAATTGTTACTAAAGATAAAAATTTGACATCCTACAAGTCTGACTTATAGCAGGCTAATGCTCTGGTCTGCTTACTGTAGTTAAGTGGGTTGGTTTCCTAGGCAAGTTGTTGAAGGTTGCGGGTCACTGTTCTACTTTTTATATATGGTCCAACCATTGTCCATTTGTACATTCAATCTTTCAGTATACATCCCACCATACAGGAGATAGAAACAATAATGAGAAGCCTGATATCAAAGCTAACCTGGGAAGAAACTTATTGGTGACATCACATTGCCACCTCTAAAAAGGTCACCCTTGAACTTATTCGAGCTATACAAATGGACTCCCTAGAAAAGTTTCCCTGGAATAAAAATGATGGAACAGGTGGCCTCCCACTAAAATTAGAACAACATCATCATAAACAGGGAAATAAATAGGCCAAATTTATAATATGATTGATGGTTATTTTTGAAATAATTTGGCCTACCTTTGAGGATCACATATGTGAGTACTCCACAGTTCAGAATCAAATTTGGTGCATGTATAAATTAATAACTTTTTAAAAACTGCCAAGAGATACTGTGAAGCTTACTCTAGACCCATGCAAACATTCTGATGCTATTTACTACTGGCAATCACCCGGAAACTCAAGGAAGGCACACCAATCCAAATAAGGAGGAACATTCATTTGCCTAAACCTGCAGATATCTTAAGTCACAGAAACACATATAATGACAAATTTAACTGCATGCTGGACTTACTTCTGCCAATCTGATTCTAGCATTATGGATAGACAGGAACATGTAGCAAAGGGGTTATAATGTCACTCTACTGACTGAACAATTGAACAAATTAAAATCTGCTCCTCTTTCTAATCGATTCCCCTGGCTTTCCTCCATTACATGGGCAGATTGGCTATGAAAGGGTTTTGAAATCCTTGTTTGTACCCTTATAGGATTCTGTCTCCTTTATTTCTGGCAAGAAACTTAGGCACTGCAAAATAACATACAATTTTAATTATAAGACAACATTGGGCCAGGGGATGGACTGTTATATGCATGAGCCAAAGTTAGTCTCTATATATTGATTCTGCCAGTACCAAACTCAATTTTTTACACATCAATTGTTTTAAATATAGACCAATAAGTAGATTGTTAGCCATTTAGAGGCTGCCTTCTTTGCATGTCCCTGTGAAACTACAATCATCTGTTAGCTATAGATAGGATAAACTCCAGGAGATAAAAACCCTAACCTACTGCTGCCCTTCAGAGATCTCTGACCCAGCAACTCCCTGTCTTGCTGCTGAGAGACATCGCTACATGTATAAGCCATCTCTTTGATTCCCCTCCCTCTCTCCAGTTAGCTTGTCCTCTCATTTTCTAGGTTGTGACCTCCCACCAGCCTCTGGAAGATCTCAGACTTTGATTAGCCCCATGCCCTTGCAAACCTGTCAAAGGGTTGACCAAATGAAACTCGTATGCTTATACACTGTTGGTGGGAATGTAAATTAGTAATAATAAACACTATATATAGTTCAACCACTATAGAAAGCAGTTTGGAGATTTCTCAAAGAACATAAAACACAACTACCATTCAATTCAGTAATCACATTATCGGGCATATATCCAGAAGAAAAGAAATCATTCAACCAAAAAGACACATACACTCATAGTTGTTTGCAGCCTTATTAACAAGAGCAATGACATGGAGTCAACTTAGGTGTCTATCACTGATATTTGCTAAAGAAAATGTGGTACATATATACCATGGAATACAACACAGCCATAAAAACTAATGAAATAATGTCCTTTGCAGCAACATGGATGCAGCTGAAGGTCATTATCCTAAGCGAATTTACACAGAAACAGAAAACCAAATACCACATGTTCTCATTTATAAGTTGGAGCTAAACATTAGGTACTCATCAACATAAAGGTGGCAAAAACAGACACTGGAGGACTATTAGAAGGGGGAAGAAGAGAGGGGGTCATGGGTTGAAAAACTGTTGAGTATTATGCTCACTACCTGGGTGATGAGATCATTTGTTTTCCAAACCTCAGCATCATGCAATATACCCATATAACAAACCTGTGTATGTATCCCCAGAATCTAAAATAAAAGTTGAAATTCTAAAACAGACAAACAACAAAAACTCACTGTGTGTTACTGAAAACGTGTGGTAGTATATATTTTTCTTGATCAGTCCCCAAATCTCTTGCACTCACTTGTTTCCTATATTTTAATTCTACATATAAATTACACAAAACATATTATTATTATTGTTTTACATTGTCAATATGTCTGTTTACCCACATATTTATCCTTTCTATTACTGTTCGCTTCTTGCATCTCTTCAGTTTCAGAGGAGAACCTTTCAGTATTTCCTCAGTGTGGGTGTACTGGTGATCAATTTACTCAGCACTGATTTCTGAACATGTATTTATTTTGCCTTCATTTTTGATGTACTATTTCAGTAAGTTCAGAATTCCAAATTATCAGCTTACAAATCATTAAATTCCTTAAGTGACAAACTTGTATACAATGTAAGACTCACCTATTTGCACTTCCCTTTTTTCTGAGATCATTACTCTTGAAGTCCTCATTGCCTTTATAGGTTTCTGATGCTGTATTGGTAGCCTTTGTTGCCATAAAAGGGTTTCTTTACCTAAATTTCTGGGGTTTTTTTTCCGCAGGGCTGCTGCAATCAACTATACATTATTAGAAATGGAATTCTTTGATATCATTATAATGACTTACTGGTATTCCATTTTTAGTACCATAATTTCTTCAAATACTCTTTAGTTATTTAACATTCATTTAGTTTTCAGCTCTGTTATACTAGAACAAATTATATAATAAAAGTTATTTTAGCTAAATATTTGCACATATATCTTATTATTTCTTTAGAATATATTTCTAGAGGTAAAAATTTTTAGTTTATAGGTTTGAACAACTTCAGGGTCTTTAAAAATCACTGTACCCTAGGTTAGGAATATCTGTTGCTAAAGCTTAGAAATATCTTAGGTTTTTTTGTGCCTCCCATTCTGAATAGGCCCCGGGCATAAAAACTGCATTGGACTTCACAGAACCGAAACTGGTTATTCATATAAGGGATTGCTTCTCCAATTGGAGACAGAGATGGTGACACATTGTGACTGTAGCCAGTTATTTTCCCTTTCCTAAAGACATATTAAAAAAAAGTATTGGAACCAACCCAAATGCCCATCAATGACAGACTGGATAAAGAAAACATGGCACATATACACCGTGGAATACTATGCAATAAAAAAGGATGAGTTCATGTCCTTTGCAGGGGCATGGATGAAGCTGGAAACCATCATTCTCAGAAAATTAACACAAGAACAGGAAACCAAACACCACACGTTCTCACTCATAAATGGGAATTGAACAATTACAACACATGGACACAGGGAGGGGAACATCACACACCAGGGCCTGTCAAGGGGTGGGGAGATAGGGGAGGGATAGCATTAGGAGAAATACCTAATGTAGATGATGGGTTGATGGGTGCAGCAAACCACCATGGCACGTGTATACCTAGGTAACAAATCTGCACATTCTACACATGTACCCCAAAACTTAAAGTATAAAAAAAGAAAAAAAGACAAAAGTATACTCCCAGATTTTTGAGAAGATATAAAGAAAGACAACATATAATAAATGTTTGCAGCAAGATATAAACATATCAATAGAGGGTCAATAGTGGTAAGCTGAATTGTAGTGGTTGTGTGAGTGTCAGAAAGTTAGTGTTTTCCCTCTATCTCTCTTCCTCTCTCTCTCTCTCCTACTTCTAAAAACAGCCTGCCCGTCCTCTTCAGTGTTTTCTTTCTTACTCACTGCTGCCGTGCTACTCTCAGTTGGAATGATTTTCTCATCCTTGTCCTTTTGGTAAATATCTACCCACTCATCTTTTTAAACATCTCCTCTTTTATGAAGCCTTTTCTGCATCTACAGGTAGAACTGACCCTGCCATCCCCTGCATTCTTTACAAACTTCTAGAAAATTTAGCTTTACTTTTTCTTTGACTCCCATTTTTACATCGGGTGCTCCTTGATGACAAAGAGATTAACTATAACTTCGGGATAGATGACCAGTGTTTGTTGAGTGAATGAATAAAGGGATCAGGGTTGGATCTGCTCAAAAGTGCTAGAGTAATAGAGCAAAACAGAGCAGGTAACACATCCCTTAACACTCGGTATCTCAACTGACTTTCACAAAAGCTCTATTAAATGAGCAGGTGATTGTGGAGTGAAAGAATTAAACAAATTTTCAAGAGTTTTAGTGGCTTTCCCACTAAAGCCTGGGTGACTGGGAAAGTTTGGGCTGGGAATGTTGGGCTTTTCAAGCGTTTTCGAAGCTCCCTAATTGGTACTAAATTTCAGGCATTCAGACCCTCTAGGAAAGAGTTCTTTCTAGCTCACAACATTAGGGGAGGAGTTAGACACATAAATGGAGAAAGTGATAGAAGAGACATGGTCAGGGATGGGGGGTTCTACCCTTCCAGAGACAATGCACATTTTCTTTGAAACAGCTTCGGGAAAACTGCAAATCTCAATGATATTTACCAATTTTGAGAATCTATTAAGTGCCTGGCACTCTGTGTAGAAGCCCTCCAATCGTACCCTAAATCTGAGAAGTATTTATTATTATTTCCATTTTTACTCCCTAATGCATCTACTCTAAGCTCCTTGCTTCACCCTACCAAAGTTTCCCTTCTGCTAGTGCTCTCCTTTGGTGCAGAACCACCGCATCCACTTTCTCAGGCCCAGGGGAGGGGCGGGGCGGGGCGATTTCGCCTTGCCGCAGAGCCAGTCTGCGCCTGCGCGGACTGCGGCAGAGGGCGGGGTGTGAGAAGCAGAGTACAGTGAGACTAGCATTCACTGCTGGCCAGTGCCTGCCTTTTTCACCACCTCTAATTTCAGCTTCAGCAGTTGCTTGGAACTTTGGTTCTGGCAGCAGCAGCAACATCATTACCGCTAGCGGCAGTTTTGTGCCGAGGCACCTACACACCTCCCGTCCTCTCTGCCAGATCGCGGGCCTGTCGGTGTCTGCTCCTACACGCCAACGCCGGTGGGCAGGACCATGTCTCTGGTAAGCCAGAATTCGCGCCGCCGCCGCCGCCGCGTTGCAAAGGCTACTGCGCACAACAGCAGCTGGGGCGAAATGCAGGCCCCTAATGCCCCCGGTCTCCCCGCTGATGTGCCAGGCTCAGACGTCCCCCAGGGTCCCAGCGATTCCCAGATCCTCCAGGGCCTCTGCGCCTCTGAGGGCCCAAGCACCTCCGTTCTGCCCACCTCCGCTGAGGGCCCAAGCACCTTTGTGCCGCCCACCATCTCTGAGGCCTCAAGCGCCTCCGGGCAGCCCACCATCTCTGAGGGACCTGGCACCTCCGTGCTGCCCACCCCCAGTGAGGGCCTAAGCACCTCCGGGCCTCCCACCATCTCTAAGGGGCTGTGCACCTCTGTGACGCTTGCCGCCTCTGAGGGCCGGAACACCTCCAGGCCGCCCACTTCCTCTGAGGAACCTAGCACCTCCGTGCCGCCCACCGCCTCTGAGGTACGGAGCACCTCCCTGCCGCCCACCCCAGGTGAGGGAACGAGCACCTCCGTGCCGCCCACAGCCTATGAGGGACCAAGCACCTCCGTGGTGCCCACCCCTGATGAGGGACCAAGCACCTCCGTGCTGCCTACACCTGGTGAGGGACCAGGCACCTCCGTGCCGCTCGCCGCCACTGAGGGCCTGAGCACCTCCGTGCAGGCCACTCCTGATGAGGGACCGAGCACCTCCGTGCCGCCCACCGCCACTGAGGGCCTGAGCACCCCCGTGCCACCCACCCGTGATGAGGGACCGAGCACCTCCGTGCCGGCCACTCCTGGTGAGGGACCGAGCACCTCCGTGCTGCCCGCCGCCTCTGACGGACAAAGCATCTCCTTGGTGCCCACACGCGGTAAGGGATCAAGCACCTCCGTGCCCCCCACCGCCACCGAGGGCCTGAGCACCTCCGTGCAGCCCACTGCTGGTGAGGGATCGAGCACCTCCGTGCCGCCCACCCCTGGTGGGGGACTGAGCACCTCCGTGCCGCCCACCCCTGGTGAGGGACTGAGCACCTCTGTGCCTCCCACCGCCACTGAGGACTTGAGCACCTCCGTGCCGCCCACTCCCGGTGAGGGACCAAGCACTTCCGTACTGCCAATCCCCGGTGAGGGACTGAGCACCTCTGTGCCGCCCACCGCCTCTGATGGATCGGACACCTCCGTGCCGCCCACTCCTGGTGAGGGCGCAAGCACCTTAGTGCAGCCCACCGCCCCTGACGGACCGGGAAGCTCCGTGCTGCCTAACCCTGGTGAGGGCCCGAGCACATTGTTTAGCTCTAGTGCTTCTGTGGACCGGAACCCCTCCAAGTGTTCCCTTGTTTTGCCAAGCCCTAGGGTAACCAAGGCCTCCGTGGACTCAGATTCTGAGGGTCCTAAGGGTGCAGAAGGCCCTATAGAATTCGAGGTCCTGAGAGACTGTGAGAGCCCCAACTCCATTAGTATTATGGGCCTCAATACTTCCCGGGTTGCAATTACCCTGAAGCCCCAAGACCCTATGGAACAGAATGTAGCTGAGCTGTTGCAGTTCCTGCTGGTGAAGGATCAGAGCAAGTACCCTATCCGGGAGTCTGAAATGCGGGAATATATTGTTAAAGAATATCGCAACCAGTTTCCTGAGATACTCAGGCGAGCAGCAGCCCACCTGGAGTGCATTTTTAGGTTTGAATTGAGAGAACTTGACCCTGAGGCACACACCTACATTCTGTTAAACAAACTGGGACCTGTGCCCTTTGAAGGGTTAGAAGAGAGCCCAAATGGGCCAAAGATGGGCCTCCTGATGATGATTCTAGGCCAAATATTCCTGAATGGCAACCAAGCCAAGGAGGCTGAGATTTGGGAAATGCTCTGGAGGATGGGGGTGCAGCGGGAAAGGAGGCTTTCCATTTTTGGGAACCCAAAGAGACTTCTGTCTGTGGAGTTTGTATGGCAGCGTTACTTAGACTACAGGCCAGTAACTGACTGTAAACCAGTGGAGTATGAATTTTTCTGGGGCCCAAGATCCCACCTAGAAACCACCAAGATGAAAATTCTGAAGTTCATGGCGAAAATATATAACAAAGATCCTATGGATTGGCCAGAGAAATACAACGAAGCTCTGGAAGAAGATGCTGCCAGAGCCTTTGCTGAGGGTTGGCAGGCTCTCCCTCACTTTAGGAGGCCCTTTTTTGAGGAAGCTGCTGCAGAGGTAGCATCCCCTGATTCAGAGGTTTCCAGCTATTCCTCAAAATATGCCCCACATTCATGGCCTGAGTCAAGATTGGAGAGCAAGGCAAGGAAGCTGGTGCAGTTATTTCTGCTTATGGATTCAACTAAGCTGCCTATACCAAAGAAAGGAATTCTGTACTACATTGGCCGAGAGTGCAGCAAAGTGTTCCCTGACCTCCTGAATCGTGCTGCCCGCACCCTGAACCATGTCTATGGGACAGAACTAGTGGTACTTGATCCCAGGAATCACTCCTATACTCTGTACAACCGAAGGGAGATGGAAGAAACTGAGGAGATCGTAGACAGTCCAAACAGGCCTGGCAACAACTTTTTGATGCAGGTCCTAAGCTTCATCTTTATTATGGGCAACCATGCCAGGGAGTCTGCAGTCTGGGCCTTTCTGCGGGGCTTAGGGGTTCAAGCTGGGAGAAAGCATGTGATTACCTGCAGATACTTGAGTCAGCGCTATATAGACAGTTTACGGGTTCCTGACAGTGATCCAGTGCAATATGAGTTTGTATGGGGTCCTAGAGCCCGTTTGGAAACCTCTAAGATGAAAGCCTTGCGATATGTGGCCAGAATCCACAGAAAGGAACCACAGGACTGGCCACAGCAGTACAGGGAGGCAATGGAAGATGAGGCCAATAGAGCTGATGTTGGGCACAGGCAAATCTTTGTTCACAACTTCAGGTAGAGGAATGCATGGCAGTCAGAGGGGCCTTGCAAGGAGGGGCCTTTGAGCCTCAGTTCTCATGTATTGGGGGGTGGGGGTGGGTACATACTGTATTTGGTATTTGTGTTCCAGTTATATTTATGTCTTTTCATATTTAGTTCTTGTGTGGTGTCTGGAAATGTTTCAACTGTTTTAATATATTGTCTGATTGGGTAAATGTGATTGACCACTTGCTGTCTCTGTTGTATTTTGGTATGAGTTTTGATAGCTCTATAAAATGTTTTGGAAATCTTTCCATCTTGTTGCATTATCTAGAAAAGAATATAGCATATAGCTATAGATATAGGCTTTTCCTTGAAAGCTTGAAAAAAATTTGCCAGTAAAATAATCTAGCTTAAAGTGATAAACTAACAAACAAATATAACAACAACTGAAAAGGCACTCTAAATTGTGGCTGGCTTCCCTTTCTGTCTGCTATTGTATGAAGAATACTGATGTTTACCTGTATTTGCTTTGCTGTACTAAAATGTAATGAAAAATAAAAGATTAATAAATGAAACATAATGCTAATACACTGACTTATTCAACTGCTTTCATACAGTGAGCACAGTGGTGTGCCCTAGTTATGGAAGTATAAAAGTTTACAAGATATAGTACCTGCCCAAGAATTCAGAGACTGGATAGGGTACAGGGGGAGGTCATTTAAATCACCAATTTATTATGGTGTACTATGTGCTACAATAGAAAAATAGAGAGTGCTATGGTAGTTAAAAAGAGGCACAACTGACCAATTCCTGGGGTGTTCAGGGTGGTCCTTAAGGAAGATGTTTGGTATGTGGGGTGGGGACAAGATGGGGTCTTTTTTTTTTTTTTTTTTTTTTGAGACAGAGTCTCGCTCTGTTGCCCAGGCTAGAGTGCAGTGGCATGATCTCGGCTCACTGCAACCTCTGCCTCCTGGGTTCAAGAAATTCTCCTGCCTCAGCCTCCAGAGTAGCTGGGACTACAGGCACGTGCCATCACACCCAGCTAATTTTTGTATTTTTAGTAGAGACAGGGTTTCACTATTTTGGCCAGGCTGGTCTCAAACTCCTGACCTCGTGATCTGTCCACCTCAGCCTCCCAAAGTGCTGAGATTACAGGCGTGAGCCACCATGCCCAGCCAAGATGGGGTCCCTAATACAATCATGAATTAAACTGATTCAAGGCTGGATTTCAGTCTTTATGTGTGCTGGTAGGAAAAAAAGTCAAAGATGTAAGGCCAGAGAGCAGGATATATTGTGTCATCAATGGTTTCAATAAGATACATGAGCCAGCTTTCTCTAAGTTATGCTGTGGGTTTTTAAAAAATACCCAAATCTCAGAGGCTTACAACAACAAAATTTTGGGCTCATTTTACATCCCTTTCATGGGCTGTCTGTGATTCTGTTTATATTGTCTTCCTTCAGGTAACCAGGCTAAAGGAGTAAATCATATATGGGACACCTGTTCTGGTGGCAGAAGTAAAAGAGCCATAGTGGAACCATGTGATAGTTTTCAAAGCCTGTGCTCATATATGGCATATTGTAGTCATAATCCATTGGCAAAAGCAAGTCACATGGGCAAGCTTGATGTCAATGAGCTGGGAAGTGTACTCCTTCTACAGGGAAGAACATATAGGAATGGGCCCAGTAGAGAGGAAGAACATATATTTTTGAATAAAAAATTAGTCTACCATATAAGAATTTGGCTTTAGTTGTGAGTGAGATGGAAAACTATTTAAGGCTTTTGATCTGAGCGATGGCAGGAAACCACTTAGTTTTGACAGGATTCTTTTGGCTCTCGTATTGAGAAACTAAAGGGGGTGGGGAGGGCAGAAACTCTAATTTTAGCATAGTAATTTCTTCTTAATGTACCTATGAAAAGAGGTGTTATTTTCTGAACAAAATCAAATTTAAAGAAATTGAAGTCAGAAAGCCTGTTATCTTTTAAAAAACACCTTGGAAATCAAACTCCATGGTATCAAGGTTAAAAGGCATTAGAACATAGTAGTAAGAGCATGTAGTCTAGAGTCAAAGTGCCTGGGTACAAACCCTGGCTCTCTCTGATACTAGAGATGAGAACTCAGGCAAGTTACTTAACTTCTTTGTGCCTCCATTTTTTCATCTTTAAAATGGGCATAATAATTTCACCTACGCCATAATATTGGGGATTAAATGTGTTAACATGTAAAACACAAGAGCACTTGACATGTAGTTAGCAATATATAAGTGACATTGTTGCATGTTGATTTTTTCCAGGAATGAGACTGTGAGTGATTTCCTTGCAGAAA
The DNA here is from genome assembly GCF_029289425.2 of Pan paniscus. Lineage (NCBI taxonomy): Eukaryota > Metazoa > Chordata > Mammalia > Primates > Hominidae > Pan > Pan paniscus. Next base: position 76,059,123 of record NC_073272.2, read on the forward strand.
TTTTACTGGGGAGTTGTTTTGGGTTCAACAGGTGTGGGGAGCAAGAGAAGCAGAATTGTGTAGAAGGAGAAGTCGAGCAGTGATTCAGTCACAGCAAATAAATTAACTGATTCCACAGGGAGCTCTGGAGTTGGTGTGGTCCTGCAGAGTTGTCCCAAATTAGGAAAAAGAGGCCAAAGTTTTATCCCACCATACTCACCAGTCGTTGGATGCAAACTGCCTCCTGGTAAGGGGGTATGACTTTTTGAGAGTCAGTTCTTTTCAGCTGAGAGTAATCCCTGAGAAAGGTACTCAGCTGTAAACACAGCAGCTGTCATCACCCTCAAGAGCTGGAGGAATGAGTAATGTGATCCTGAAGAGTAGGACCATCTGGGTGATACATCACAATCTCCACTACAGTTGTTGCTGTTTTTATTGGTTTCCTTCCCCTCCCCTCCTACTCTTTAATAATAATTCTTCCTCTTCTTCTTCTTTCTCTTCTTCATCATCCTCATCTCTTTCCCCTTTCCTCTTCCCACCTTCTCCTCCTTGTTATTATCACTATTACTATTGTTATAATCTAAAAGAATTACATATCTTCTTATATCATTACTAATATTATTTTTTTAAAAAATCTGTAAAGATTACATATATTCTTATTGTTCTGCCTGGGATATAACACCCACATCACTGAATCGTTTTACTCTTCGCACAACCTTCCTGAGAGAGAGGCTCTGATAATAGAGCTTCATTTACCTCTTAAGTTCTGTATTAGTTGTCTATTCTTTTCATGTTTCTTAGTAGACTTGTGTGTTATCCAATTGTTGCCAGAAGATGTTACCTAAGCAAGTTTCTTGGTTGTTTGTCATTTAAATATTGCGAACTATTTTTCTCTCAGATAAACTTGACCAACATGCACAAACATTCAGAATATCCCACTAAAGACAACCAAGGAAGAAAATACGTTTTTTTCATGCATTTCTCTCAAAAGTAACCATTTTGGTCTCAGAAAATGTCTGATTAAATGTCTTTGTTCAAATGCACCTGTTAGATTAGGATGCAAGCTTTTGTTTCAAGATTCCATGTGTTCAGTGGAGGGTCGTGCTCTCATGATTACATGAATGTGTACTATTTTTTTAAAAAGGATCTTGTCATTCTTCATTAAGGTAATGATCATCGACTTGTGTCAAACCCTTGCAAAGAGCTACAGTTAATGTGACTGACTAATTGCAGTACTCATCTGTGGTGGAATGGAAAAGCTTCTAAACTTCACAGGAGAAGTCTCTTCTCTTTATGTAGAGAGAAATCATGGGTGGGACTCTGGTGATTGTCTTCACATTGTTATTCAATCTTGCCAATGAATGGTTCTGTAAGATTTCCCCTTTTGCCTAAGAAGTTATGTAGCCACTTAATCTAATCTAAGTAACTGCTAAAGTTCTCTAGGTTATCCACATATCTCAGATGATGACTCATCAAAATTGATTAAAAACAATTATTTCCCCAAAATTGAATTTGAGATACAGCCTTAAAAATTGGTAGATTGAACAGAAAGGATGATTATGGAAATTCACAACTGTGATCCTTTGTTGGTAGAGTGGATAGCGGAAAAGCAGTCATTTTGAGATGAATGTGGGGTTTGATTGTTTTGTTTTGTTTTGTTTTGTTTTTTGATGAGTGAGATAACTTTGCTCTGTCTTCCTGGATTAGAATATTTCAAGTAGTAACAGTGATAGAAATCAGGTAGGTAAATGGAAGTCATCATATTTTGATGAAAATATGTGAGGCAGTAAAATACCCAGTTCTCAGATAATCATATAAAGTGTAAAAACTACTTTAAAAGGCTAACAAGAAGAAAAACACAGTAGCTAAAGTATGAAAGGAAGGAAATTAGAAAATGCCAAGGTTTTTTTTCAGTGCATTTGCTAAAATTGAAAAAGAGTTATTGTTACTACTGCTTTCTTTCTTGGAAATGTTATTATTAACATTCAATGTTTAACTGAAATTATCTTCTAAGTGTGCTCAGATTTAAAAGATTACTTTTGCTGGCAGAAATCAGAAGAATATCCTTTCCAGCAGAAGCCAAACTCCTTGAAAGAATGTTTATTTTTGATATCTCCTATTTCTCTTCTACTATTTATTTCTGAACTCAACACAATTAGGTTTTTCTTACACCAATCAACTGCAGCTGCTTCTCTCAATGTGTACAGTGACCTATATAAAAATTGATAAATCCACTGATCTTTTCTCAGACATTATCTTCATCAGTGGATTTTGACATAGTTAATTTATTTTTTCCTCTTCAAAACATTTTGAACATGTGAGATACTCTTCTGGTTTTCCTCCTGCCTTTCTTCCTACTGCTTTCTCACCTCCTTTACAGGTTCCTCGCCTCCCAGAATTCTAAGAATGCTCCGGGATAATAAGTCCTTGAACTTATTCACTTTTTTTTCTGTTTACATGCTCTCCTTAATCTCACCCATTTATTTCTTATATTTAAAAAATATTTTATATGCTGGAGAGCCCAGAATTTGTAACTCAAGCCTCAGGGTATGTACCCCTATTGTGAATTCCTCTCACATTCAATTATTTTCTCAGGTTTTCCACTTGGATGTCCAGTATGCACTAAATTCTAACATGCCCAAATCTGAGCTCCTGGTATTTATTTACAAACCTGTTCCTTCTACAGATTTTCTTACCTTAATCAATGGCCAGTTCATTCTTACAATTGCTCAGCATAAAAGGTTGGGCACGTACTTGACTGTTTTTTTTTTCATTTTCTGGATATTAGAAAAAATTTAATATGTCAACAAATTCTGATAGCTCTGCTCCCAAAATAAGTTCAGAAACTAATATCTTGTCAACTCCAGTATTACTACTATGATTGTATCTCACCTATACTATTGCAGTGGGGTTAGAATTTGTCCTTCTACTTCTGACCTAGTATATTTTCTTAGCACAGTAGCCAGAGGAATTCTGTAAGAATCCATTTAACTTGTAGGCGTGATTTATTTTGCTTATAGTATACACCTGAGTGATATGATCTAGCCTGCAATTTCTTTTCTAACTTTATTTCTTATTGTGCTCTCTGCTACTGTTATACGGTTTGTTTTTTGAGCAGGTCTGACAAGCTACTACCTCAGGATTTTTAAACTTTCTGTTCTCATTGCTTGGAATGCCTCAAATAAATGCATGACTTATTCATGTCTTTTATGCTTTTGCTAAAAATACACTACTTAGTAAGTACACTGTATCCAAAATTAACTATATAACCTTCCTTCTTGCTTTACTTTTTCTAGCACATATCATTATCAATAATCTATTTTAAAGAATCAATTTTTGCCTTTGCCGATATTTTGCAAGCTACTTCATTAACTTCTGCTAAGTATTATTTCCGTCTTTCCACTTTATATGGTTTCACCTTGATTTTTTCTACCTTCTGTAGATTAAGGCTTGGATGACAGATTTTCAACCTATCTTTGTTTACAATATGTGCATTTAAAGATAGAAATTTCTTTCTCTCACTGCTTCTTGTACCATCCCATAAAATATTTTGTCTCTTTACTTATCCATCTTAACATTTATTCTCATGAATATAAACTACGAATATAAACTTATGTATGAATAAAAACACATAAAATTATCTATATATTACTTCTATATGATATATATACACACACACACACACACACACACACAAGTATTTCAATGGGAAAATATACTCCTGATACTGAATTGCAAAGGCATCTGTTCTTTTTCACTGATACATAATATTTGTACATACTTATGGGATGCATATGGTATTTTGTTACATACATAGGATGTGTAATGATCAAGTCAGGATATTTAGGATATCCATTACAACAATCATTTATTATTTCTATGTGTTGAGAACATTTCAAGTTCTCACATCTAGCTACATTGGAATATACAGTATATTGTTGTTAATCACAGTCACACTACTTTACTATTGAACATTAGAACTTCATCCTTTTATCCAAATGTATGTTTGTACCCATTAACCGACATCTGTTCACTCCCTCACACACACCCCCACATCTTTCCCAACCTCCGTTAAATATCATTCTACTCTCTACCTCCGTGAGATCACCTTTTAAAACTCCCACATATGAGTACATGAGATATGTGTATTTCTGTGTCTGGCTTATTTCACTTAACATAATCACCTGTATTTTCATCCAATTGCTACAAAGGATATTTTTAAATTTTTTTAAGGCCAAATAGCATTCCATTGTGCAAATATACATTTTTTTCATACATTCATCCATTGAAGGGCACTTAGTTTTATTCCATACCATTGCTGTTGTGAATACTGCTGAAATAAACACGGAGGTGCAATAAACATGAGTCCCTTTGATATATTTATTTCCTTTCCTTTGGATAAACACCCAGTAGTGAAATGGGTGGATCCTATGGCAGTTCTATTTTTAGTTGTGTTTTTTTTTTTTTGAGAAATCTCCATACCATTTTTTATAATGGCTATACTAATTTACATTCCCAGAGTGTGTAAGAGTTCCATTTCCTCTGCATCTTCCCCAGCATCTGTTATTTTTTGTCTTTTTGATAATAGCAATTCCAACTGGGGGAAGGTGATATCTCACTGTGGTTTTCATATGCACCCCTTCATGATTAGTGATGTTGAGCATTTTTTACATACTGTTTGGCTATTTGCATGTATGTTTAAATAATGTCTATTTAGATCCTTTGCCCACTTTCCAATAGGATAGATTGTTTTTGATTTTTGAGTTGTTTGAATTCCTTGTATATTCTGGACATTAGTCCCTTGTCAGATGAATATTTTGGAAATATTTTCTCCTATTCAACAGGTTATTTCTTCACTTTGCTGATTGTTTCCTTTGCTGTGCAGAAGATTTTTAGCTTAATATTTTTCCAGTTGTCTATTTTTTATTTGGTTATCTGTGCTTTTCAGGTCTTAGCCATCAACTCTTTGCATAGAACAATATCCTAGTGGGTTTCTCCCATATTTTCTTATAATAGTTTTATAGTTTTGAATCTTACATTTAAGTCTTCAATTCATATTGAGTTAATTTTTTATAAGGTAAGAGATCAGGGTCCTTTCATTCTTCTGCATATGAATATCCTATTTTTCCAGAACGGCTTATTGAAGAGGGTATACTTCCCTCTTCCCAAGGGGGAAGTATTGGGTACTCCTCTTAAAGTATATTCTTCTTGGTGCCTTTGTCAAAAATCAGTTGTCTATAAACACATGGAATTATTTTTGGGTTACCTATACTCTTTCATTGGTCTGTGTGTCTGCTTTAATCCTAATACCATGCTGATTTGGTTACTATAGACTTATATTTTGAAGTCAGGTAGTGTGATGCCTTCAGCTTTGCTTTGTTCAGGGTTGCTTTGGTTATTCAGGCTCTTTCTTGGTTCCATACAAATTTTAGGATTTTTTTTCTATATTTGTAAGAAATGTCACTGGTATTTTGATAGGGATTGCATTAAATCTGTACATTCCTTTAGGTAGTATGGTAATCTTAACAATATCAATTCTTCTGATTTATGAGCATGGGGTGTTCTATATTTTGGATGTTTGTCTCCTCCATATCTCATGTTGAAATTTAATCCTCAATATTGGAGATGGGCCTAATGGAAAGTGTTTCGATCATGAAGGTGGATCTCTTATGAATAGATTAATGGTCTCCCAGGAGAGGGAGTGTGAGTTTTCACCCTATTAGTTCCTGGGAGAGCTGGTTGTTAAAAAAAACATGGCATCTTCCCCCTCTCTCATGCTTCCTTTCATGCCGTGTGATATCTACACAAGCCAGCTCTCCTTCTCTTTCCCCGTTCTCCATGAATGGAAGCATCTCAAGGCCCTCAGCTGATGCAGATACTAGTGGCATGCTTCTTGTATAGCCTATAGAACCATGAGCCAAATAAATCTTTTCTCTTTTTAACTTACACAGACTCAGGTGTTTCTTTATGGAAACACAAACAAACTAAAACAAGATGTCCTTCTATTTGCTTGTGACCTTGTCAATTTCTTTCTTCAGTGTTTTGTAGTTTTCCTTGTAGAGATCTTTCCCCTTCTTAGTTAAATTTATTCCTAGGAATTTTATTTTTTTATAGATTTTGTAAATTGGATGCTTTCCAACTTATTTTTCAGCTAGCTCATTACTGGTATGTAGAATAGCTACTGATTTTATATGTTGATTTTGTATTCTCCAACTTTATTGAACTTGCTTATCAGATCAGATCTAAGAGGTTTTTTTTTTTTTTGATGGAGCCTTTAGGTTTTGCTAAATATGAGATCATGTCATGTGCAAAGAGAGATTATTTGACTTCCTCTTTTTCAATTTGGATGCCTTTTATGTCTTTCCATAGCCTAGTTGCTCTCACTAAGACTTCTAGAACTATGTTGAATAAGACTAATGACAATGGGGTGGGCATCTTTGTCTAGTTTCAGTTCTTAGAGGAAAGGTCTTCAGCTTTTCCCTGTTCAGTATTATGTTAGCTGTGGGTTTGTCATATATGACCTTTATTATGTTAAGGTATGTTCATTCTATGCCTCATTTGTTTAGCACTTATTATCATGAAGGGATATTAAATTTCATCAAAGAACTTATCTGCATCTATTGAGATGACCATACATTTTTAATCCTTCATTCTGTTGATTTGATGCATCATGTTTATTGTGTTCTATATGTAGAACCATCCTTGCATCCCTGGGATAAATCCCACTTGTTTGTGGTGTATTATCTTTTGCATGTGCTGTTGGATTCAGTTTGCTAGTATTTTTTTGAGAATTTTTGCATCTACGTTAATCAGGGGTAGTGGCCTGTAGTTTTCTTTTATTGTTGTGCTCTTGTTTGGTTTTGGTATTAGGGTAGTGCTGGCTTTAAACAACAAATTAGAAAGAATTTCCTCCCTTTTCTATTTTTGGAATGGTTTGGGAGAATTGGTTTTAGTTCTTCTTTAGAGGTTTGGTAGAATTTGGCAGCAAAGTCAAAAGGTCCTGGACATTTTTTTGTTGGGAGACTTTTTATTACTGATTCAGTCTCATTACTGATTATTGTCTGCTTAGTGTTTTTACTTCTTCCTGATTCAATCTTGGTAGATTGTATGGTTCCAGAAATTTATTCGTTTCCTCAAGGCTTTCTAGTTTCTTAATGTATAGTTGTTCATGGTAACATCTGACAATCTTTTGTATTTCTGTGGTATCAGTTGTAATGATTTATTTTTTATTCTGATTTTATTGCATCTTTTTTTCTTGGTTAGTCTAGCTAGTGGTTTATTGATTTTATCTTTTTAAAATATTTACTTTTTATTTTGTTCTTTCTTTTTTTAGTCCATTTCATTTAGCTCTGCTCTGATTTTTCTTATGCATTTATTTCTATTAATTTTGTGTTTAGTTTGTTCTTAATTTATAGTTCTTGAGGTGGATTGTTAGATTGTTTATTTAAAAATCTTTCTTCTTTTTGATGTAGGCATTTATTGCTATAAAATTCCCCTCTTAGTACTGATTTTACTGTATCTCATAGGTTTTTGTATGCTATGTTTTCACTTTCATTTGTTTCAAGAGTTTTTATCATTTCCTTCTTAATTTCTTCATTGACCCAATGGTTATTCAGGACCATGCTTAATTTCCATGTATTTATACAATTTCTAAAGTTTTTCTTGCTGTTGATTTCTAGTTTTATTTCATTGTGATCTGAGAAAATACTTGATATGATTGCTATTTTTAAAAATTTGTTGACTTGTTTTGTAGTCTAACATATGGTCTATCCTGGCAAATGTTCCATGTGCTTATGAGAGGAATGTGTTTTCTGCAACTGTTGGACAAAATGTTCTGTAAATGTCTGTTAGGCATATTTGATCTATTGTACAATGTAAATCCAATGTTTCTTTGTTGCTTTTATGCCTAGATGATCTCTCTAATGCTAAGAGTGGGGTGTTGATGTCCTCAGCTATAACTGTATTGGAGTCTGTCTCTCCCTTTAGATCTAATATTATTTGCTTTATATATCTGAGTGCTCTGGTGTTGGGTGCATATATATTTGTGATTGTTATATCTTCCTATTGAATTGATGTTTTTATCATTATATAGAGACTTTGTCTTTTTTTTTTACTGTTACTGACTTAGAGTCTATTTCATCTGACATAATTATAGCTTCTTCTACTTGTTTTTGTTTTCTGTTTGCATGAAAAATTTATTTATTTATTTTATTCTATGTGTGTTCTTAAAGGTGAAGTAAGTTTCTTGTAGGCATAATGTATTTGAGTGATAGTTTCTTATCCCTTCAGCCAGTCTGTATCTTTTAAGTGGAAAATATAATCTGTTTACATTCAAGGTTACTATTCATATGTGAAGATTTATTCCTTTCCTTTTGTTAATTGTTTTCTGGTTGTTTTGTGTATCCTTTTTTCCTTTCTTTCTCTCTTTTTGTTTCTTTATGGTTTGGTGGTTTTCTACAGTGGTAACATTTGAGTTCTTTCTGGTCCTCATTGGTGTGTCTGCTCTATCAGTTAGTTTTATCCTTTCTTCTGTTTTCATGAGGGTGGATAGCATCCTTTTGATTCTAGGTGTGGGACTTCTTTAGTAGTTCTTATAGGGCTGGTATTGTGTTGATGAATTCCCTCAGTTTTTGATTGTCCGGGAAAGTATGTCTTTTTTATTTATAAAGAATAACTTTGCTAGTTATACTATTGTTAGTAGAGAGCTGTTTTCCTTTAAGCACTTTGAATATATCATCTCGTTCTCTTCTGGCCTGCAAGATTTCTGTTGTAAAATTCACTATTATTCTGATAGAGTTTCCCTAACATGTGACTAGATGGTTTTCTCTTGCTGTTTAAAGAATTCTTTCATTTTCTTTGACTTTGGACAGTTTCACTATAATGTGCTGGGGGAGAAAAGCTTTTTGAATTGTATCTAGTTGGGGATCTCTGAACTTCATGTACGTGGATGTCTAAATTTCTTGCTAGACTTGAGAAGTTTCAGCCATTATGTCATTTAATAGGTTTTCATGCTTTAAACTTCTCTACACCTTCTGGTGTAGAGAAATTCAGATATTTGGTCACTTTGTGGTGTACCATATGTCTTGCAGGCTTTTTGTATTTCTTTTCTTCTTTTTTTGGTCAGACTGGATTATTTTAAAAGACCTGTCTTCAAATTCTGAAATTCTTCTGCTTGATTTTGGCTATCTTTGAAGCTCTCAGTTGTATTTTTTATTTCATTCATTGAATTCTTCAGTTCTGAGATTTATGTTTAGTGCATTATTTATGGTTCAATAGAACCAAACCGTTCTTTTCTAATGATATCTATCTCTCTAGTGAATTTCTTATTTATATTCTGAATTGCTTTTCTGATTTTTTTGGTATGGGTTATCTGTTTTCTCTTGTATCTCAATGAGTTTATTTAGTATCATAATTTTGAATTCTCTTCAGGCAATTAATAAATTTATTTTATGCTAAAATCTGTTATTGGACAATTATTGTATTCTGTCATGTCCTTGTGTCCTTTTGTTGATATCTGTGTATTAGGTGCAGGGTACATAGTAGGTATATGTATTTATGGGGTCCATGAGATGTTTTGATACAGGCATGCAATGCATAATAATCAGACCATAGAAAAAATATCCATCACCTCAAGCATGTATTCTTTGTGTTACAAACAATCCAATTATACTCTTTCAGCTATTTAAAAATGTACAATTAAATTATTATTTACTATAGTTACCCTATCGTGCTATCAAATACTAGGTATTATTCACTCTTTTCAACTAATTTTTTTTGTACTCATTAGCCATCCCCACCCCACTTCAGCCCCATGCTACCTTTCTCAGTGTCTAGTAACCATCCTTCTATTGTCTATCTCCATGAGTTCAGTTGTTTTGATTTTTAGATCCCACAAATAAGTGAGAACATATGATGTCTTTCTTTCTGTACCTGGCTAATTCCACTTAACATAATGACCTGCAGTTCCATCCATGTTGTTGCAAATGATAGGATCCCATTCTTTTTTTGTGACTGGATAATACTCTATTGTGTATAAATATCATATTTTGTTTATCCATTCATCTTTCGATGGATACTTAGGTTGCTTCCAAATCTTGGCTATTGTGAACAGTGCTGCAACAAAGATGAGAAGAGTCCAGATATCTTTTTGGTATACCGATTTTCTTTCTTGTGAATATATACCCAGCAGTGGGATAGCTGGATCATATTGTAGCCTTATTTTTAATTTTTTGAGGAACATTCAAACTTCTCTTCATAGTGGTTGTACTAATTTATAGAAGTTGCAAACCCTGATGGTCCTCTGCTCTACCAGCTGAGCTATCGAAGAGTGTATACTAATTTACATTGTCACCAACAGTGTACAAGAGTTCCCATTTCTGTACATCCTCACCAGCATTTGTTATTGTGTGACATTTAAATGTAAGCCATTTTAACTGGGGTGAGATGATACATTGTAGTTGTGATTTGCATTTCTCTGATGATCCATGAGTTTGAGCACTTTTACATATATTTATTTGCCATTTGTATGTTTTCTTTTGAGAAATGTCTATTCAAATCTTTTGCCCATTTCTTAATCAGATTATTAGGGTTTTTTCCTATAGAGTTGTTTGATTTCCTTATATATTTAGGTTATTAATCTCTTGTCAGTTGGGTAGTTTGCAAATATTTCTTCCCAATCTTTGGGTTGTGTGTTCACTTTGCTGATTGTTTCCTTTACTGTGCAGAAGCTTTTTAATTTGGTGTGATCTCATTTGTCCATTTTTGCTTTGGTTGCCTGTGCTTGGGGGATATTACTCAAGAAATGTTTGCCCAGACCAATATCATGGAGATTTTCTCCAATGTGTTCTTGTAGTAGTTTTATAGTTTGAGGTCTTAGATTTAAGTTTTTAATACATTTTGGTTTGATTTTTGTATATGATGAGAAATAAGGGTCTAGTTTCCTTCTTCTGCATGTGGACATCCAGTTTTCCTAGCACCATTTATTGAAGATACTGTCTTTTCCTCAGTATATGTTCTTGAAGCCTTTGTCAAAAATGAGATCACTGTAGATGTATGAATTTGTTTGTTGGTTCTCTATTCTGCTCCACTGGTCTATGTTTCTGTTTTTATGCTGGTACCATCTTGTTTGGGTTATTATAGCTGGTAGTATAATTTTAAGCCAGGTAATGTGATTCTTGAAGTTTTGTTCAGTTTGCTTAGAATAGCTTTGGCTATTCTGCGTCTATTTTAAAATTGTGTTTTCCATTTCTGTGAGGAATGTCATTGGTATTTTGATAGAGATTGCATTGTATCTGTAGATTGCTTTGGGTAGTATGGACATCTTAACAATATTAATTCTTCCAATCAATGAACATGGAATATTCATCTATTTTTGGTGTCTTCTTTGACTTCTTTCATCAATGTTTTATAGTTTTCATTATAGCAATTTTTGAATTATTTGCTTAATTCCTAGGCATTTTATTTTATTTGTGGTTATTGTAAATGGGATTACTTTTTAATTTCTTTTTTTAGATTTTTTACTTTTGGCATATAGAAATGCTACTGATTTTTGTATGTTAATTTTGTATTCTCCGACTTTACTGAATTTGTTTATAAGTTCTAATTTTTTTTGGTAGAGTCTTTGGAGTATTCTAAATATAAGATTATATCATCTGTAAACAAAAAATATTGACTTATTTCTTTCCAATTTGGATGCATTCTATTCCTTTCACTTGTCTGATTGCTCTAGCTAGGACTTCCAGTACTATGTTTAATAACAGTGGTCAAAAGTGGGCATCCTTGTCATGTTACAAATCTAGGAGGAGAGTTTTTAAGTTTTTGCCCAATTCAGTATATTAACAGTGGGCCTGTCATATATGGCATTTTTTATGTTGAGGTGTTTCTTTTATACCGAGTTTTTTGAGGATTTTATTATGAAGGGATATTGAAATTTATCAAATTCTTTTTAGCACCAATTGAAATGATTGTATAATTTTTGTCCTTTATTCTGCTGATACAATGTGTCACCTTGGTTGTTTTTCCTATATGGAACCATCCTTGCATCCCAGGGTAAATCTTCTATGGTCATGATGAATAATCTTTCTAATGTATTGTTGAATTTGGTTTGCTAGTATGTTGTTCAGGATTTTTGCATCAATATTTATCAGATATATTGGTCTATGTTTTTTCTTAATGTGTCTTTGTCTGGCTTGGTATCGAAATAATACTGGACTTATGGATTGAGTTGGAAAGTGGTCCCTCCTCCTCTATTTTTCAGAATAGTTTGAGTATAATTGGTACTAGTTCTTCTTTAAATGCTTGGCAGAATTCAGCAGTGGCAGCTTTGTGTCCCAGGCTTTTTTAATTTTTAATTTTTATTTTTTTTCCTATGAGGCTTTTTACTGTGGCTTCAATCTCATTACTTGTTATTGCTCTTTTAAGGTTTTCCATTTCTTCCTGGTTTAATCTTGGTAGGTTGTATGTGTCTAGGAATTTATTCATTACCTCTAGATTTTCCAATTTATTGGCATATAGTTGCTCATAGTAGCCACTAATGATCCCTCGAATTTCTGCAGTATCAGTTGTAATGTCTCTTTTTTCATCTCTATTTCATTTATTTGGATCTTTTCTTTTTATGAGTTTCGCTAAAGGCTTGCCAGTTGTGTTTCACCTTTAAAAACCATTTTTTTCATTGATTTTTTGTATTGTTTCATTTTCATTTCAATTTTAGTTATTTCTGCTTTGATCTGTATTATTTATTTTCTTCTGCTAATTTTGAGTTCGGTTTGCTCTAACTTTTCTAGTTTTTAAAGATGAATTGTTAGCTAGTTTATTTGAAGCTTTTTTTTTTTAAATGTAGGCTCTTATAGCTATAAATTTCCCTGTTAGGACTGCTTTGGCTGTATCCCATAGTCTTTGATATATTGTGTTTCCATTATTATTTGTTTCAATTTTTTTTCAATTTTTTTTGGTTTCTTTATTGATCCACTAGTCACTTAGAAGCATATTGTTTAATTTCCATGTATTTGCATAGTTTCCAAAGTTGTTCTTTCTATTGATTTCTAGTTTTATTACATTGTAATTAGAAAAGATGGTTGATATTATTTCAGTGTTTTTGAATGTTTAAAGACTTGTGATTTGACATATTGTCTATCCTTGAGAATGTTCCATATGCTGAGGAAAATAATGTTTATTCAGCAGCTGTTAGATGAAAATTTATTTAAATATTAAATAGATTCATTTGGTCTATAGTGAAGATTAAGTTTGATGTTTCTTTGTTGATTTACCATCTGTCTAATGCTGAAAGTGGGATGTTGAAGTCTCCAGCTATTATTGTATTGGGGCCTATCTCTATTTTTATATTTAATAATATTAGCTTTATATGTCAGGGTGCTCCACTGTTGGGTGCATATGTATTTAAATTCGTTATATCTTCTTGCTGAATTGAGCCCTTTATCTTTATATAGTCACTTTTTTGTGTCTTTTTATAGTTTTTGCCTTGGTAATCCATTTTTTTCTGATACAAGTATAGCTACTCCTGCTTTTTAAAAAAATTTCCATTAGCATGGAATATCTTTTTCCATCCTTTACTTTTCACCTACATGTGTCTTTATAGGTGAAGCATGTTTCTTATAGGCAACGGATTATTGAGTCTTTTTTTTAATGCATTCAACCACTCTGTGTTTTGTGATTGGAAAGTTTAGTCCATTTACTTTAAATATTATTATTGATATTTGATATTAAATATTTGTTAATATACCTGTTGGCCAAATGTATGTCTGTTTTTAAGAAATTTCTGTTCAGGTTTATTATGGTTAGAATATATTCCCTACACAATTTAGCTGTTGCCAATATGATAGTATTAAGTAGAGGCATTAGGTGTTTATTAGACCAAGAGGACTTTTCTTTTGTGAATGGATATAGGTGACTTTATAAATACGAGGGAATTTTTTCTTGCTTGCTCTTCCGTCTTTCTCCATATGAGGACACAGTTTTTTTTCCTCTGGAGAATGAAGGCCTCACCAAACACCAAATCTTGGTGTCTTAGCCTTAGACTTCCAGCTTCCAGAACTGTGAGAAATACATTTCGGTTCTTTATCAATTACCAGTCTGTGATATGCTTTCACAGTAGAACAAGATGGACTAAGTCAAGGTCCTTTGCCCATTTTAGAATTTGGTTATTTCTTTTTTTTTTTTTTTTAACTACTGAGTTATTTGAGTTTTCTATGTATTTTGATATTAACACCTCATCAGATGTATGGATTGCAAACTTTTTCTCTCATTCCGTAGGTTGTGTTTTTACTCTGTTTATTGGTTTCTATGCTCTGCAGAAGCTTTTTAGCTTGATGAAATTCAACTTGTTTTCTTCTTTTTTGCCAGTGCTTTTAGTGTCATATCTAAAAAATTTTTGCCCAGACTAATGTCATGAGATTTTCCCTAGGTATTTTCAGTGGTTTTACAGGTTCTGATCTTACATTTAAGTCTTTAATTCATTTGAGGTGGGGCCTTTAAGAGGTGAATGGGTTATGAGGCCTTTGCTCTGAAGTAATGGGTTAATGGATTATAACAGGAGTGAGTAACTTATCACAAGATTGGATCTGTTATAAAAGCCAGTTTGCTTCTCAGTGTGTCCTCTCACCATGTGATGTCCTCTCACCATGTGATGTCCTGCAGCACCTCAGAACTGTGCAGAGTTCCCATCAGCAAGGAAACTCTCACCAGACATAGCTCCTCGACCTTGGACTTTCCAGCCTCCAGAAATGTGAGAAATAAATTTATTTTCTTTATAGATTACCCAATTTCAAGTATTCAGTTATAGAAAGAGAAAATGTACTAAGTCATAAGATTATTTTAGTGAATGGATGTAATATATGTAGTGATGTATTTGTAGACACATGTTTCATAGATGTCTTAAAAAAATTACTTATAAGTTGTGTTATTAACAGAGTTAATTTAGGGAATATAAGTGGTTATCCAACTGTAACATATGTAATGGGGTATTTAAAAATACTTTTCTGAAGGAGAAAGTTGCAATTTTATTGTATTTTTATTGAAAAGTAATAATTATATATATTTATGTGGTATGATGTGATGTTTTAATATATGTTTACATTATGAAATGATGAAATCAAGCTTATTAACACATCCATCACCTCACATACTCATCCACTTTTTTGTGGTGAGAACATCTGAAGTAAAATCTTTAAGCAACTTTTAAATATACAATGCTTTATTATCAATTATAGTCATCAATTTGTCCACTACATTACTAAAGCTTATTTTTCCTGTCTAGCTGAAACTTCATACCCTTTGATCAATTTCTCCCCTTTTCTCCATTTTCCCCCTCTCCAAGCCTCTGGTAACCACTATTCTGCTCTCTACTTCTGTGAGTTCTGCTGTTTTAGATTCCACATATACATGAAATTATGCAGTATTTTCATTTATGTGCCTAGTTTATTTCACTCGGCATAATATCCTCCAGGTTTACGTATATTGTAGCAAATGATGGAATTTCCTTCTTTTTTAAGGCTGTGTAGTATTCCATTATATGTATGTGCATATATATATATATATACATGCACATATTTATATACACATATACATGTCTATAGATTACATTTTTAAAATCATTCTTCTGTTGATGGAAACTTAAGTTGCTTCCATTTCTTAGCTATTGGCAATGATGCTACAATAAACATTAGAGTGCAGATATCTCCTTAACATACTGATTTCAAATCTCTGGACAGGTGGCCAGAAGTGGGATTGCTAGATAATATGATAGTTCTAGTTCTAGTTTTCCAAAGAACATCCATACTGCTTTCCAAAGGGAGTATATTAATTTATATTCCCACCAGTAGTGCACAAGGGCTATTTTTCTCTACATTCTTGCCAAAATTTATCTTTTTTTAATAAGTTATTCTAACAGATGTGAAGTCATATCTTATTGTAGTTTTAATTTGCATTTTCCTAGTATTAAGTGATGTTGAGCATTTATTTATATATTTAATGACCATTTGTAGGTCTGCTTTTGAGAAATGTTTATTCAGGTCCTTTACCCATTTTTAAATTGGGTTAAAATTTAAACTTAAAATTAATTTAATTTAAAATTAAAATTTAAACTTAAAATTAATTTAAAATTAAAATTTAAACTTAAAATTAATTTAATTTAAAATTAAAATTTAAACTTTTTTGCTGAGTTTAGTTCCTTATATATTTTGAATACTAGTTCCATATCAGATGTATGGTTTGCACATATATTCTTCCAATCTATGGGTTGCCTCTTCACCCCATTGATTGGTTTCTCTTCTCTGCAGAAGCTTTTTAGTTTGGTGCAATTCCACTTAGTTTTTTTTTTTTTTTTCTTTTGCATGTGTTTTTGGGTTCATATCCAGGAAATCGTTGCCCAGACCAATGTGAAAGAGTTTTTCACTTATGTTTTCTGCTATTAATTATACAATTTCAGGTTCCATATTAATCCCTTAATCTAGTTTAAGTTGATTTTTGTATATGGAGTGAGATGAGCATCTAATTTCATTCTCTTTATGTGGATATCTAGTTTTCCCAGCACCATTTGTTCAAGAGACTGTCCATTCTTCATTGTGTGTTTTGGGATCTGTGTCAAAGATCAATTGAATATAAAAGCATGGATTTATTTCTTGGCTCTCTATCCTGTTTTATTTATCGGTGTGTCTGTCTTTATATTAGTACTATGCTACTTTGATTACAATCACCTTATGGTATATTTTGAAATCAGAGTATGTGATGCTTTCTGACATTTTTCATTTACAAAAGATTTCTTTGGCTATTCTGGGTCTTCTGTGGTTCCATAATTTCTAGGAGTTTTTTAAAAATTTCTGTGAAAAATGACATTAGAATTTTGAAAAAATTGCATTAAATGTTTAGACAGCTTTGGATAGCGTGGAAAATAACAATAATTTTTTAAAATTCTTAAATGTGGGCTACATTTTCATTTATTTTGTCTTTATTTGATTAATGTTTTATAGTTTTCAGTGTACAGATCCTTCAGGAGATCATAAAAATTATTTCTAAATATTTTTGTAGCTATTAAAAATGGAATTGTCTTGATTTCTTTTCAGATAGTTTATTATTATTGTTTAAAACTCAATAGTTTTTTGTGTATTGATTTTGTAACTGACAAATTTACAGAATTTGTTTATTAATTCTAACAGTTACTTGGTCGAGTCCTTAGGGTTGACTATATATAAGATCATGTCATCTGCAAAAATAGAAACTTCTTTTTCATATTTGGATTTCTTAAATTTGTTCTCCTTGCCTAATTCCTCTGGCTATGACTTCCAGTGTTGTGTTGACTAGAAGCGGCAAGAGGGGGCATCCTCATCTTGTTTTTAAGTTTTTTTTTTTATTTTTATGAGTATATAGTAGGTGTATATAATTATCAGGTGTACAAGATATTTTGATACAAGAATACAATGTGTAATAATCATATCAGGGTAAATGGGGTGTCCCTCATCTCAATAATTTATTACTTCTTTGTATTACAAACATTCCAATCATATTTTTTAAGTTGTTTAAAAATGTACAATTATTGTTGACTGCAGTCATTCTCATGTGCTATCAAATACTAGATCTTATTAATTCTATCTAACTGTATTTTTGTACCCATTAACCACCCCCACTCCCCCCCACACACACACTACAGTTCTCAGCCTCTTGTAACCATTATTCTATTCTCGATCTCCATTAGTTCAGTTGTTTTAATTTTTAGCTCCCACAAGTGAGTGAGAACATGTGAAGTTTATTTTTGCTTTTGCTGCCCGTGCTTTTGGGGTCAAATCCAAGAAATCTTTGTCAAGATCAATTTCATGAAGGTTTTCTCCTTTTTATTTTTCTAATATTTTTATAGTTTTTGGTCTTACGTTTAAGTCTTTTTTCTATTTTGAATTGATTTTTGTATATGGAATGAGACAAGTGTTCAGTTTCATTCTTCTACCTGTGAATATCTAGTATTTTCAGCACTATTTATTGAAGACTGTCCTCTCCCCATTGTAGGTACTTGGCATCTTTGTCAAAGATTAATTAATCAGAGATAAGTAGATTTATTTCTAGGCTCTTCTTTCAGTTCTGTTGATCTATATGTCTGTTTTTCTGCCATACCATGCTGTTTTGATCATTATCAAATCAGCTTTGTAGTTGATTTTGTGACCATGTAGTGTGATGCTTTCAGCTTTTTTCTTTCTGCTCAAGATTGCTTTGGTTATTTATGATATTTTGTGGTTCCATATGAGTTTTAGGATTGTTTTATTCATTTCTGTGAAAAAGGTCATTGGAATTTTGATAAAGATTACACTGAATTCAGATTGGCTTTAGTAGTATGAAACTTTAACAATATTATTTCTTTCAATCTATGAACATGGAATAGCCTTTCTGTTTATTTGCATCTTCTTTAATTTTCTTTATCAATGTTTTATAGTTATCAATGTACAGATTCTTTAACTTTTTGATTAAATGTATTCCAAAGTATTTTTGTAACTATTTTAAATAGGATTGCTTTCTTGATATTTTTCAGATAGTTTGTTTTTAACATATACACATGGAACTAACTTTTCTACATTGATTTTGTATCCTGCAGCTTTAATGAATTTATTTGTTCTAACAGTTTTTTGCTGGACTTTTCACGGTTTTTCATATTTCAAATAATAGAACACAGACCATTTAACTTCTTACTTTCCAATTTGAATGGCTTTTGTTTATTTTTCTTGCCTAATTGCTCTGGCTAAGAGCTTCTAGTAATATGTTGAGTAGAAGTAATGAGACTGAATATCCTTGTGTTGTTTCTTACCATAGAGAAAAAGGTTTTACTTTTTCACTCTCAAGTTTGATGTTAGCTGTGGGCATGTGATACATGGCCTTTATTCTGTTGAGGTACATTGTTTTTATACCTAATTGGCTAAGAGTTTTTATCATGAAAGAATGTTGAAAATTTTAAATGCTCTTTGTGCATCTATTTAAATAATCTTATAATTTTTATTCTTCATTCTGTTAAAGTGTTGCATCACATATATTGATTAGTGTATGTTGAATTATGCATCTTAGGGAAAATCCTACTTAGTCATTATGAATGGCCCTTTTTATTTGGTATTAAATTTGTCGTGTTAGTATTTTTTGAAGATTTTCTTTGTATTTGTGTTCATCAGAGATATTGGCGTGTAATTATTTTTCTCAGACTATTTGTGTCTGCCTCTGGTGTTAGGGCATTGCTTGCCTAGTACATGTTTTTAAAAGCATTCCCTCATTTTTAATTTATAGAAAAGAACTTTAGCAGGATTTGTATTAGCTCTTTCTTAAATATTTGATAAAATGTAGTCAAAAAGCCATCTGATTCTGGGTTTTTCCTTTTGAGGGGTTTTGAATACTAATTAGATCTTTTTATTATTGGTATAAGATTCTTTATTTGTTCATGATTCAGTTTTCGTAGGTTATATTATTGTATGAATTTATTCATTTCTTCTAGATTATCCAATTTGGCAGTATGTGATTACTCATAATGGTTTCTTATGATTTTTTTTATTTCTGTACTATCAGTTGTAATGTATCCTTTGTATTTCTGAGGTATCAGTTATAATGCATCTTTTCACTTTTCTAATTTTGTATATTTAAATCTCTCTTCTTTTATAGTGTAGCAAAAGTTTCCTTGATTCTGTTTATCATTTTTACAAAACTAACTCTTGTTTACCTTTCCTGTTGTTTTTCTAGTCTGTTTTATTTATGCTCTGATCTTTGTTTCTGCCTTCTTACACTAACTTTGGGCTTAGTTTACACATCTTCACTCAGCTCCTTGAGATCTTATGTTAGGTTGTTTGTTTGAGATCATTCTTCTTTTTTGATGCATTCATTTATTACAATTAGCTTCTCTCTTAGAACTACTTTTGCTACATCTCAATGGTTTGTAAATGTTGTGGTTCTATTTTATTTTCTCTCAAGATATTTTTTATTTCTCTGTTAAGTTCTCCTTTGATCCATGGGTTGTTTGGTAGCGTGCTGTTTAATTTCCATATATTTGCAAATTTTCCTGTATTTTTTTCTTGTTGATTCCTAGTTTCATATCATCGTAGTCAAAGAAGAAACTTAACATAATTTATATCTTCTGAAATTTGTTATGACTTCTTTTGTGGCCCAACATATGACCTATCTCAAAAAATATTCCACGTATGCTTGACAGAAATACATACTTTGCTGTTTTTGGATAGAATGTTTTGTATGTGTGTTCACCCCACTTTATCTAAACTGTAGTTCAAGGGAAGGAACAAGATGACTGGCTAGATAAAGCAAGGAAGCACCTCTTACACCAAAAGAAAGCAAAATATTTAGTAAACCATCACACTTTGAACAGACATTTTGAGAGAAAATACTGCAAGTCAATAGATAGGTGATACAGACACTGAGGCTGAAGAGGGAGGAAGCTAGGAAACTCACATCCAGTCACCAAGCACCAAGACCAGCTCACAGTCCTTAACAGGTCCTAAGGAAGTGATGAGTGAAGAAACAGTGGGGCACCACACTCCCACAGTGGATCTCTGAAATCCTAAATACAAGACATCCCATGACCCACATAAACATTTGAATTGACAGAGCAAACTGCATGGAGAGTAGGTGAAGGCAGAGCTCAAACATGTGCAGACTCCAGAAGATTTTATGGCATGCAGAGGAGCTGCAGCAAAATGCGACCATAGGTGTCCATTTGCCAAGGTTTTCCATTTTTATCTAAGTGGCTGTAGCCCCAGCTGTCTGTTAGGCCAGGAAAAAGCAGGCCTTCCTTTCCTGTTAGACCAGGGCACATTTTATCTACATGTCCCCTTGTCTGCTGGCCCTTCCTAAGGTAGCCTGCCTGGCTGCTTCTGTAAGAGGATGCACACAGCACACAATTCACTGCCTCACCTTCGTGTGTTGTTGGTGGCTTGGGAGCAGTTTGGCTCCACCAACACAGCTAGTGTTTGACCCCAAGGACCCAGAAGAAAATGCCACAGGCCCAGTCCCAACCCTCTAGTGTTTGAGCACACAGCCCAGGGTTATTGAGCTGAGATCTGTGGCCTGAGCTTGAGCCAGAGAAGAGCCCCCTGTTTCAGAACACTGCAAAGCATAAGGAATGTGTTTGTGTGCTGAAATAGGAGCTAGGCATTCCTTCCTCTGCAAGACTGGCCTGGGTTGGCCTGTTGGCCAGCTACAGCTTTTGTCTGAGGGAGCCATGTGAACCAGAACACCTGGAACAACTCAGCGATCTGGGCACAGAAGGCCTGGGACAAATCAAGCTGGTCAAGCCTGCACATGAGGAGACACCAAAGAGAGACTCAGACAGAAAACTGCAAGCTTGGAGGAACCCACAGCCATCTGCTGGGTAAAAAAAATCCCCAGGCTGCAGGTGCTACACTAGATGCAAACCTACAGAACCACCACCCTACCTATGAATTCTCTGCCCTTTATACACTGCATCACCAGACCACTCACAGACATACTCCACAACCCACTGTGACCCTGCCAAGTTGAGAGAACCAGTGGATCACTGGGGAGTTGCAGGTCTCCCAGTGGCCTAACCTTCAGCTCAAGTCACCCCAAGTGAAGGGGGAGTGCAGCCCATAGGGGTCCCCTTGAAGGTAAAGAAATGTGGGTGCAGCTCCAGTGATCAAAGGGGCTCTCCCCAGGCCTAGGAACAGACTTGGCGAGGGGGTAATCTCTCATCCCCATCCCCCAACTGCCCCTTCCCAGAGCACTGCTGCATATGCATTGAAATAGAAAAGAGGCACGAAGCTAAGAATCTCTCTGCGGATACTTACTCTTAAGCACCATCTACTGGATTGTAGCCTGCATTACACCACAAAGCAAAAACAAATTCCTTCAGCACCCAGTCAATACCGGTAAAACCCAATTCAGAAAGCCAGCTACAACTAAGATACTCATATGCCTTGGCTTTCTGAGAGAACCCAGAAATAAAGCAAATTGACTATACCCAACATACACCACAGTCAAACCCTCAAGAGAAAAAAAGAATATAAAAACCAAAATTTTCATTTAAACAACAACAATTTAAAAAGAAAAAGGAACACTAACCCCTTCGGATGAGAAGGAATCAGTGCAAGAAATCAAACAACTTAAAAGGTCATAGTGTTGTTTTTTACTAGAGGATTGCATTAGCTCACTAGCAATGGATTCTAACCATGTTGAAATGTCTGAAGTGACAGACATAGAATTCAGACTGTAGATGTCAAGGAAGCTTAATGAGATTTAAGAGAAAGTTGAAATCTAATCAAAGGAGGTAGGTAAAATGATCCCAGAGTTGAAAAGTGACATAGACATTTTAAAAAATAACTAAACTAAATTTCTGAAACTTAATAATTTACTACAGAAATGTCAAAGTATAGTTGGAAGACTTAAAATTAGACTAGAACAAGTAGAGGAAGGAATGTCAGAGCTTGAATACTCTTTCTTTGAATCAACCCAGTCAGACCAAAGTGAAGAAAAAAGAACAGAAAAATGAGCAGAGCCTTCAAAAAATTTGGGATTATGTAAACAAACCAAACCTATTGAGGCAGCAGAATAGGGCCTGGAGGCAGGGAATATGGGGCCAATCCATGCTGACTTCCTAGAACTAAAGCAAATAAAAGCACTTTAGCAATGACAGGAAAGTGAATGGCTTTGTAACTTCACTTCATCCTCTCTATTCACGCCATTTACACTTTGTAACTGCACATTCATCCTCACCATTTACATAGACCACATGCTCCAGGTAACATTCTCTCCTTTTACACTTTGTAACTTCATATTTATCCTCTCCATTTACATAGACCACACACACCAAGTAACAGCTTCTCCATTTACAATAGGGTGCATTCTGAGTAAATGACTTTGTGACTTCACTTCATTCTCTTCATTTATATAGAATATTCACCAAGTAACCAATGGGAAACCACTAGAGTATTGAAACCCCAGAAAATTCTGTAAGTGGAGCTCTTGAGCCTCCATGCTTGGGCCTGCTCCCACACTGTGGAGTGTATTTTTGTTCTCAATAAATCCCTACTTTTGCTTTCCTCACTTCATTTTTGCATTTTATCCAATTCTTTGTTTGAGATGCCAAGAACTTGGACACCTTCTATCAGTAATATATTGACACACTACCATATCTAAGAGAAAAAGTGAGAGTAAACAATTTGGAAAACATATTTGTGGATATGGCCCATGAAAATTCCTCCAATTTTTCTACAGAAGTTGACATTCAAATTCAAGAAATTCAGAAAACCCCTGAGACATACTATACAAGATGACTGCTCCAAGACATGTAGTCATCAGACATTCCGAGGTCAACATGAAAAAAAATCTTAAAGAAATTTAGAGAAAAGGGTCAAATCATTTACAAGAGGAACCCCATCAAGGTAACAATGGAATTACTAGCAGAAAGCTTATAAGACAGAAGAGATTGAGGGCCTATTTTCAACATTCTTGAAGAAAACATATTCCAACAAAGAATTTCATATTCCTACAAACTAAGCTTCATAAGAAAAGAAGAAATAAAAACTTTTTCATACATGGAATAACTAAGGGAATTTGTTTCCATTAAACCAGCCTTCTAAAAGATTCTTAAGGGAGTTCTAAAGATGGAAACAAAAGAACAATACTTGCTATAACAAAAACACAATTAAATACATAGCCCAGAGATGCTGTAAAGCAACTACACTATCAAGACTACAAAGCAACTAGCTAAAATCACAACAGGATCAAAATTTCATATATCAATATCAATTCTGAATGTAAATGGCCTAAATGCCCCACTTAAAATAAAAAACAGAGAGTAGCAAATTGAATAAAACTATGACTCAATTATTGCTGTCTTCAAGAGGCCCATCTCACATGTAACTACACCAATGGGTGCAAAGTAAAGGGGTGGAGAAAGAGCTTTAAAAAAAAGCAGGGATCACTATTTTTATATCAAATAAAACAGACTTTAAACAAAAACAGTTAAAAAAAGGACAAATAAGAGGATTACGTAGTGATAAATGGCTCAATTCAACAAGACTTAACTATTCTAAGTATACATACACCCAACATTAGAGCACCCAGTTTAATAAAACATGTATGTCTAGAACTAGAAAAAGACTTAGACAGCCACAGAATAATAGTGGGGGACATCAACACCATACTGAGAATATTAGGTTGATTTTCAAGGCAGAAAACTGACAAAGAAAGTCTGCACTTAAATTAGACACTTGGCAAATGGGAACTAATATATATATTTCACCCATCATTCACAGAATATACATTCTTCTCATCTGCTCATAGAATGTACTCCAAGATTGATCCCATGCTCAGCCATTAAGCAAGTCTCAATAAATTTTTTAAAAAGTCATACCTAGCATAATCTCAGACCACAATGGAATAAAAATATAAATAAATACCAAGAAGATCTCTCAAAAACCACAGAATTAATTGGAAACTGAAATACTTGTTCCCAAATGACTTTGGGGGTAAACAAGAAAATTAAGGCAGAAGTCAACAAATTCTTTGAAATAAAACAGAGATACAACAAAAAATCTCTTGCAACAAAAGCAGTGTTTAGATCAAAGTTCGTAGCACCAAATGCCTACATAAAGAAGTTAGAAAAGTCACAAATTGACAGTTTAACGTTGCACCTAGAAGAACTAGAAAGAAAGAGCAAACTAACCCCAAAGCTAGCAGAGTAAAATAAACAACTGAAATCAGAGCAGAGTGGAATGAAATTGAGACATAAAAATTTATAAAAATGATCAATGAAACCAAACAGAGAAGATCCAAATAAGCCCAATCAGATGACAAAGGTGACATTATAACTGATCCCACAGAAATACAAAAGGTCTTCAGAAACTATGATGAACACCTCTATGCACAGAAACTAGAAAATTTAGATAAAATGGATAAATGTCTGGAAACACACAGCCTACTAATATAGGATCAGGAAGAAATTGAAACCCTGAACAGACTGATAACATGTTCCAAAATTGAATCTGGCATAAATACCAACCAAAAAAGCTGTGGACCACATGGATTCATAGTTAAATTCTACCAGATGTACAAAAAGTGTTGATACCAACTCTACTTAAACTATTTTTAAAAATTTAGGCAGAGGGACTCTTCCTTAACTCATTCTACAAAACCAGCATCATCCTAATACGAAAGTCTGACAAACACACATGAAAAAGTAAACTACAAGCCAACATTCATGATTAATATATATGCAAAAATCCTCAACAAATACTAGCAAAGTGAAACGAGTGGCACATGAAAAAGTTAATTCACTATAATTAAATAGTCTTTATTCCTAGGATGCAATGTTGGTTCAAGATATGCAAGTCAATAAATGTGATTTATCACAGAAACAAAGTTAAAAACAAAAACTATGTGATCATCTCAAAAATCCTTTGATAATACCTAACATCTCTTCATGATAAAAACCTTCAACAAACTAGGCATTGAAGGAACATACCTCATAACAATAAGAGTCATTTATGACAAACCTACAGCCAACATCCTACTGAAAGGGCAAAAGCTAGAGTCATTACCTTTCTGAACTGTATCAAGACTGGAACAAGCCCACTATCACCACTCCTATTTAACATGGTACTGGCAGCCCCAGCCAGAGCAATCAGGCAAGAACAAAAAATAAAAGGCACCCGAATAGGAAAAAAAAAAAAAGTCAAGCTCTCTCTCTTCATTGGTGAGATAATTCTATCCCTAGAACACCCAAAAGACTCTGCCAAAAGGCTACTGGAGTTGGTAAACAATTTTAGTAGGGTTTCACAAAACAAAATTAATATTCAAAAATTAGTAGCATTTCTATGCACCAGTATTATCCAGTTTGACAGCAAATCCACAAAACAATTTTATTTATAATAGCAACAAAAAAAGAAATAACTATAAATATAGCTAACCAAGAAGGTGAAAGATTTCTACAAAAAGAATTACAAAACACTGCTGAAAGAAATCAGCAACAACAGAAATAAATGAAAAAAAATTATGCTAATGGATTGAAAGAGTCAATATTCTTAAAAGGCCATACTGCCTAAACCAATCTACATATCTAATGCTATTCTTACCCAAATACCAATGTTGTTCTTCAAAGATTTAGAAAAATTTATTCTAAAATTTATGTGGAACCAAAAAGGAGACTGGATAACCAAAACAATTCTAAGCGAAAAGAACAAACCTTGAGACATTACACTACCCAACTTACAACTATACTATAAGGCTGTGGTAATCAAAACAACGTGGTACTTGCACAGAAACAGATACATAGACCAATGGAAGATAATAGAAAACACAGAAATAAAGCTGTACACCTCTAGCCATCTAACCATCAAGAAGGCTGACAAAAACAATGGGTGAAGGACTTCCTATTCAATAAACAGTGCTGAGATGACTGCTATGCTATAGACAGGAGAACGAAACTGGACCCTTACCTTTCAGTATACACAAAATTAACTGAAAATTGGTTAAAGATTTCAAGGTAAGACCTCAAACTGCAAACATCCTACAAGACAACTTGGGAAATACCATTCTTGACACTGGACTTAGCAAATAGTTTGTAGCTAAGTCCCCAAAAGCAATTGCAATGAAACAAAAATTGACAAGTGGGACCTAATTAAACTAAAAAACATTTGAACATCAAAAGAAACTCTCAAAAGAGTAAACAGGCAATCTACACAGTACCAGAAACTATTCATAAATTATGTATCCAACAAAGGTCTATTATCCAGAATCTAGAAAGACCTTAAACAATTAAACAATAAGAACCAATTAATCCTAATAAAAATGGTCAAAAGACATGGACACTACTCAAAAGAAGTCCTACAAGCATCCAACAATCATATGAAAAAAGTTCTACATCACTAATCATTAGGAAAATGCAAATCAAAACCACAATGAGACACCATCTAACATCATCTGTCAAAATCGCTATTATTATTATTACTTATTATTTTAGTATTTGAGACAGAGTCTCACTCTGTCACCCAGGCTGGAGTGTAGTGGCACTATCTTGGCTCACTGCAGCATCTGCCTCCCAGGTTCAATCAATTAACATGCCTCAGCCTCCTGAGTGGCTGGGATTACAGGTGCATGCCGCCACACACAACTAATTTTTTTGTATTTTTAGTAGAGACAGAGTTTCGCTATGTTGGCCAGGCTCATCTCAAACTCTTGCCCTCAAATGATCCACCAGCCTCAACCTCCCAAAGTGCTGGGATTACAGGCATGACCCACCATGTCTGGCCAAGAATCGCTATTATTAAAAAGTCAAAAGCAACAGATGCTGGTGAGGCTGCAAAGAAGAGGGAATGCTTATATACTGTTAGTGGGAATGTAAATTAGTTCAGCCACTGTGGAAAGAAGTTTGGGGATTTATCAAAGAACTTAAAACAAAACTACCATTTTACTCAGCAATCTCATTACTGGGTATATATCCTGAAAAAAAATTACTAAAAAAAAGCTATGCACTCATGTTTGTCACAGCATTATTCACAATAGAAAAGATAAGGGATCAATGTAGGTGCTCATCGATGGTGGAGTGGATTTTTAAAAATGTGGTATATATACACCATGGAATACTACACAGCCATAAAGAGGAATGACATCATATCTTTTGCCACAACATGGATGCAGGAGACCATTATTCTAAACAAATTAACCTCAGAGCAAAAAGGCAAATACTACATGTTCTCACTTGTAAGCAAGAGCTAAATTTTGGGTACCCATGGATGAAAAGGTGACAACAACAAACACTGGGGACTACTAGAAGAAAGAGGGAGGGAAGGGTAAGGGTTTAAAAACTAGCTTCTAGTACTATGTTCACTCTCTGTGTGACAGGATTATTTGTATCCCAAACATTAGCATCACACTGTGTACCCATATAACACACCTGCACATGTACCCCCTGAATCTAACATGAAAGCTGAAATTATAAAACAGGTAAAATAAGTTCAACAGAA
This sequence comes from Pan paniscus, assembly GCF_029289425.2. Classification (NCBI taxonomy): domain Eukaryota; kingdom Metazoa; phylum Chordata; class Mammalia; order Primates; family Hominidae; genus Pan; species Pan paniscus. The sequence continues at coordinate 76,087,067 of NC_073272.2, forward strand.
TTTGGATGCTAATTTTATATCCTGCAACTTTACTGAATGCATTTATTAATTCTGAAAGTGTTTTGGTGGAGTCTTTAGGGTTTCATACATCTCAGGTTATGTCATCTGCAAACAGAGATAATTTCACTTTTTCCTTTTCAATTCAGATTCTTTTTATTTTTTTTCCTCACTAATTTCTTTGGCTAAGATTTTCAGCACTATGTTCAATAGAAGTGGCAAAAGTGAGCATACTTGCCTTGTTCCTGATCTTAGCAGAAAAGCTTTCAGATTTTTATCATTGAGTATGATGTAAGCTATGGGATTTTTATATATGCTATTTATTATGTTGAGTTATTTTTATACCTATTTATTTCAGAGTTTTAAAAATCATGTACTGAAGTCAACTTTTGGCAAGTATATATTGTTTTATTTTTATTTTTTATAGGTTCGTAGTAGGTCTATATATTTTTGGGTATATGAGATGTTTTGATACAGGCATGCAATGCATAGTAATTACATTATGGAAGATGGTGAGGCCATCCAATCAAGCACTTATTTTTTGTGTAACAAACAATCCAATTATACTCCTATAGTTATTTTTAAATGTACAATTAAATTATTTCTGACTATACTGGACCTATTGTTCTGTCAACAGCAGGCCTTATTTATTCATTCTAACTATTTTGTGTATCCATTAACTATCCCACATTCCCAGTAGCTCCCTGATACCCTTCATAGTATCTGGTAGCCACCCTTCTACTCCCTGATCTCCATGGGTTCAATTGTGCTGATTTTTAGACCCCACAAATAAGTGAAAACAGGCAATGTTTGTCTTTTAGTACCTGGCTTATTTTACTTAACATAGTAACTTACGGTTTCAACCATGTTGTTGCAAATGACAGAATCTCATTTTTTATGACTGAATAGAACTCTAGGGTGTATATGTGCCCCCCGCCTTTTTTTTGTTTTTTAAAGAATGATGCAATAGTTTTATTTAAATGTTGATTTTTTACATGAATAAACACTTTATTGGTGATTTCTGAGATTTTTGTGCACCTATCACTCAAGCTGTATCCAATGTATAGTCTTTTATTCCTCACCCCTTCCCATCCTTTCCCCTGAGTCCCCAAAGTCTATTGTATCATTCTTATTTGCATCCACATAGCTTAGCTCTCACTTATGAGTGAGAACATACACTCTTTGGTTTTCCACTACTGAGTTATTTCACTTAGCATACTGGTATCCAATTCCATCCAGGTTTCTGTGAATGCCATTTTTTGTTCCTTTTTATGGCTGAGTGGTATTCCACTGTGTGTGTGTGTGTGTGTGTGTGTGTGTGTGTGTGTGTGTGTGTGTGATATTTTCTTTATCCACTCATTGACTGATGGGCATTTGGGCTGGTTCCATATTTTTGCAATTGCAAATTGTGCTGCTATAACGTGTGTGCAAGTATCTTTTTTCTGAAATGACTTTTCTTATGGGTAGATACACAGGAGCGAGATTGCTGGATCAAATGGTAGTTCTAGTTTATTTCTTTAAGGAATCTCCACAGTTTTCCATAATGGTTGTGCTAGTTTACATTCCCACAAACGTTGTAAAAGTATTCCTTTTTCACTATATCTATGGTGAAATCTATTATTTTTTGATTTTTTGATTATTGCCATTTTTGCAGGAGTGAGATGGTATCGCATTGTGGGTTTGATTTGCATTTCCGTGATAATTAGTAATGTTGAGCACTTTTTCATATGTTTGTGGCCCATTTGTTTATCTTCTTTTGAGAATTTTCTATTCATGTCGTTTGCTCACTTTTTGATCGGATTATTATTATTATTTTTTTCTTGATGATTTGTTTGGATTCCTTGTAGATTCTGGTCCTTTGTCAGATATTAGTCAGATATTAGTCCTTTGTCAGAACGGTAGATTGTGAAGATTTTCTCCAACTCTGTGGGTTGTCTGTTTACTCTGCTGCTGCTGATGATGATGATTATTATTATTACTTTTTTTGTTGTTGTGCAGAAGCTTTTTTGTTAAATTAAGTCCCATCTATTTATCTTTGTTTTTATTGTATTGCTTTCGGGTTCTTGGTCATAAAGTCTTTGCCAAATCCAACATCTAGAAGGATTTTTCTGATGTTATATTCTAGGATCTTTATGGTCTTGGGTCTTAGATTTAAGTCTTTGATCCATCTTGAGTTGATTTTTGTATAAGGTGGGGGATGAGGATCCAGTTTCATTCTTCTATATGTGGCTTGTCAATTATCTCAGCACAATTTGTTTAATAGGGTGTCCTTTCCCCACTTTATGTTTTTGTTTGCTTTGTTGAAGATCAGTTGGCTATAAGTATTTTGGTTTACTTCTGAATCCTCAATTCTGTTCCATTGGTATATATGCCTATTTTTGTACCAGTCCCATGCTGTTTTGGTGACTAGGGCCTTATAGTATAGTTTGAAGTCAGATAATGTGATGCCTCCGGATTTGTTCCTTATGCTTAGTGTTGCTTTGGCCGTGAAGGGTCTTTTTTGGTTTCCTATGAATTTTAGGATTTTTTTTCTAGTTCTGTGAAGAATGATGGTGGTATTTTGATGAGAATTGCATAGAATTTGTAGATTGCTTTTGGTAGTGTGGTCATTTTCAAAATGTTGATTCTACCCATCCATGAGTATAAGATGTGTTTCCATTCGTTTGTGTCATCTATGATTTCTTTCAGCAGTGTTTTTTAGTTTTCTTTATAGAGGTCCTTTACCTCCTTCATTAGGTATATGTGCAAGTATTTTACTCTTTTGCAGCTATTGTAAAAGGGGTTGAGTTCTTGATGCTCAGCTTGGTCACTGTTGGTGTATAGAAGAGCTACTGATTTGTGTACATTACATTTTTATCCTGAGAGTTTCCTGAATTCATTTACCAGTTCTAGGAGCTTTTTGAATGAGTCTTTAGGGTTTTCTAGGTATACAATTGTTATCAGCAAACAGTGACAGTTTGACTTCCTCTTTACCAGTTTGGATGACTTTATTTCTTTCTCTAGACTGATTGCTCTGGCTAGGAATTCCAGTACTATGTTGAATGTAAGTGGTGAAAGTGGGCATCTTGTCATGTTCCATTTCTCAGGAGGAATGCTTCCAACTTTTCCCTATTCAGTATAATGTTGACTGTGGGTTTGTCATAGATGGCTTGTATTACTTTAAGGTATGTGCCTTCTATGCCAATTTTACTGTGGGTTTTAATCATAAAGGGATTCTGGGTTTTGTCAAATGCTTTTTCTGCATCTATTGAGGTGATCATGTGATTATTGTTGTTAATTATATTTATGTAGTGTATCACATTTATTGATTTGCATATGTTAAACCATCCCTGCATAACTTGAATGAAACCCACTTGATCATGGTCAATTATCCTTTTGATATGCTGTTGTATTTGGCACATTACTATTTTGTTGAGGATTTTTGCATCTATGATCATCAGGGATATAAGTCTGTAGTTGCCTTTTTTTGTTATATCCTTTCCTGGTTTGGGTAGTAGAGTGATGCTGGCTTCATAGAATGATTTAGAGAGGATTTTCTCTTTCTCTATTTTTTAAAATAATGTCATTAGAATTGCCATCAATTCTTCCTTGAATGTCTGATAGATTCAGTTGTGAATTCATCTGATCCTGGGCTTTTTTTTTATTGCTAACATTAATTACCACTTTAATCTTGCTGCTTGTTATTGGTCTGTTCAGAGTTTCTATATCTTCCTGGTTTAATCTAGGAGAGTTATTTATTTTCAGGAATTTATTATTCTTTTCTAGGTATTCTAGTTTGTGTGTGTAAAGGTGTTATAGCGGCCTTGAATGGTAATTAGTATTTCTATGATATCAGTTGTAATACCTTCTATTTTATTTCTAATTGAGCTTATTTAGATATTTTCTCTTATTTTCTTGGTTAATCTTACTAGTGTTTTATCAATTCTATTTATCTTTTCAAAGAACCAGCTTTTTGTTTCATTTATCTTTTGTGTTTTTGTTTTGTTTTGTTTTCATTTCATTTAGTTCTGGTTTGATCTTTGTTATTTCCTTTCTTCTGCTGGGTTTGGGTTTGGTTTCCTCTTGTTTCTTTAGTTCCATGAGGTGTGACCTTAGATTGTCTATTTGTGTTCTTTCAGACTTTTTGATGTAGGCATTTAATGCTTTGAACTTTCCTCTTAGCATCAGCTTTTGCTGTATCCAAGAGGTTTAGATAGGTTATGTCACTATCATCATTCAGTTCAAATAATTTTTAAATTTCTATCAAGATTTCATTGTTGACCCAATTATCATTCTGTAGGTGGTTATTTAATTTCCATGTATTTGCAAGGTTTTGAGGGCTCTTTTTAGAGTAGATTTCCAATTTTATTCAACTGTGGTCTAAAAGAGTACTTAGTATAATTTTAATTTTCTTAGATTTGTTGAGACTAGTTTTGTGGCCTATCATATGGTCTATCTTGGAGAATGTTCTGTGTGCTGAGGAATAGAATGTTTATTCTGTATTTGTTGGGTAGAATGTTCTGTAAATATCTAGTAAGTCCATTTGTTCTAGGGCATACATTAAGTTCATTGTTTCTTCATCGAATTTCTGTCTTGATGACCTGTCTAGTGCTGTCAGTGGAGTATTGACATCCCCCACTATTGTGTTGCTATCTCATTTTTTAGGTCTAGTAGTAATGGTTTTATAAATTTGGAAGCTCCATTGCTAGGTGCATATGTATTTAGGATCGTGATACTTTCCTTTTAAACAAGACCTTTTATCATTATATAGTGTCCCTCTTTGTCTTTTTTTAACTGCTGTAGCTTTAAAGTTTGTTTTGTCTGATGGAAGAAGAGCTATTCCTGCTTGCTTTTGGTGTTTATTTGCATAGAGCATCTTTTTTCTGTCCCTTTACCTTAAGTTTCTGTGAGTCCTTATGTGTCAGGTGAGTCTCTTGAAAACAGCAGATATTTGGTTGGTGAATTATTTTCTATTCTGCTATTTCGTATCTTTTAAGTGGAACATTTAGGCCATTTACATTTAATTTTAGTATTAAAATATGAGGTACTATTCTATTCATTGCACTATTTGTTGCCTGAATACCTTGATTTTTATTGTGTTATTGTTATATAGGTCCTGTGAGATTTATGCTTTAAGGAGATTCCATTTTGGTGTATTTTCAGGATGTTTTTCCAGATTTCGAGTTCATTTTAACAGTTCTTGTAGTGCTGGCTTTGTAGAGATGAATTCTCTCATCATTTATTTTTTCACAAAATATCACTTTTTTATTTATGAAGCTTAATTTCACTGGATATAAAACTTTTGTTGGCTGATAGTTGTTTTTTTTTCTTTAAGAAGGCTAAGTATAGGAATTTAATCCCTTCTAGCTTGTAGAGTTTCTGCTGAGAAATCTGCTGTTAATCTGATAGATTTCCTTTGTAGGTTACCTGATGTTTTGCCTCACATCTCTTAAGACTTTTTCCTTTGTCTTGACTTTAGATAACCTGATAACAATGTGCCAAGGTGATGATCTTTTTGCACAGAATTTCCCGAGTGTTCTTTGAACTTCTTGTATTTGGATGTCTAGATCTCTAGCAAGGCTGGGGAAGTTTTCCTTGATTATTCCCTCAAATATATTTTTCAAACTCTTAGATTTCTTTTCGTTCTCAGGAACGTGAAACGTTCTTATGTTTGGTTGTTTAACATAATCCCAAACTTCTTTGAGGCTTTGTTCAATTTTGTAATTCTTTTCTCCCAACCCTTTGTCAGATTGGGCTAATTTGAATGTGTTGTCTTTGAGCTCTGAAGTTCTTTCTTTTACCTGTTTGATTCTATTGTTGAGACTGTCCAGTGTATTTTGCATTTCTCTACATGTTTCATTCATTTCAGAAGTTCTGATTGTTTTTTATTTATGCTGTCAATTTTACTTGAGATTTTTCCATTTGCATCCTGTGTTTTTTTTGTTTCTTTAATTTGGACTTCACTGTTATCTGGTGCCTCCTTGATTAGCTTAATAATCCACCTTCTCAATTTGTTTTCTGGCAGTTCAGGTATTTCTTTTTGGTTTGGATCTTATGTTAGTGAGCTAGTGTAATATTTTAGTGGTGTTAAAGACCTTGTTTTGTCATATTACCAGAATTGTGTTTCTGGTTTCTTTTTATTTGAATAGACTATGTCAGAAGGAAGATCTGGCACTCAAGGGTTGCTGTTCAGATTCCTTTGTCTCATGGACTGTTTACTTGATGTGGTATTCTTCCCTTTCCCCTAGGGATGGGGTTTCCTGAGAGTCGAACTTCAGTGATGGTTATTTCTCTTCTGGATCTAGGCACTCAGTGGAGCTACCAGGCTCCAGGATGATACTGGGGAGTGTCTGTAAAGAGTCCTGTGATGTGATTCATCTTCAGGTCTCTTAGCCATGGATACCAGCAATTGTATCACTAAAGGTAGCAGGAGAGTGAAGTGGACTTTGTGATGGTCCTTGGTTGTATTTTTGTTAATTGCAAAGGTTTTGTGTTGCTTGGCCTCCAGCTAGGAGGTGGTGCTTTCAAGAGCACATTAGCTGCAGTAGTATAAGGAAGATACAAGTTTGCCCTAGGGTCAGGCAGTGGGTAGAGCCATGGATATCCCAGGAGATTATGTCCCTTTGTCTTTGGCTATCAGGTTGAGTAAAGACTATCAAAAGTTAGGTGTGTCTGAGCTCAGATTCTCCTTTGGCAGGGCTTTCTGTGGCTGCTGGTGGGGAGTGTAGTTGTGGTTCCCAGACTAATTGAGTTATGTTCCCAGGAAGATTATGGCTGCCTCTGCTGGGTCACACAGGTCACCAAGGAAGTGGTAGAAACCCAGCTACTACACAGCCCACAGCCCCAAAAGCCAATCTCACACCATGCCTCCCCCAACAGCACCGAATTTATTTCCAGGCAGCCAGGGAGCAGGGCTGAGACCTCGCTTCAGGTTTCAAGCCTCCCAACTCAGAAAGCAAGCAGACTCACAGTTCCTCAGCTGTCCCATGTAGCCTGCAGTGGCAATCCCCCTCCTTCAAAAAGTCTGTGGATTCTATGGGCTTTCTTGGTATGTTCTTGTAGTAGTTCCTGAAGCAAAAGTTTACGATGTGAGTTTCCACATGCTACTCTTTTCATCTAAGTGGGAGCTGCAAGTTAGTCCTACCACTGAACCACCATTTTTTTTCTCCACATGTTCTTTATCTATTTACCTGTTGATGAACACTTAGGTTGCTTTCAGAACTTGATTATTGTAAACAGAGGTGAAACAAAAATAAGAGTGCAGATACATCTTAGATATATTGATTTTCTTTCAGTTATATGCCCAGGAGTTGGGTTGCTGGATTCTATAATGTCTCTACTTTTAGTTTTTTGAGGAACCTCTAAACTGTTCTTTATAGTGGTTGTACTAACTTACATTCCAACTAACAGTATATGAACTTTCCATTTTCTCCACAACAGCATTTGTTATTTCCTGTCTTTCGGATATAAGCCATTTTATCTGGGATGAGATGATATCTCATTGCAGTGTTGATTTGCATTTCTCTGATGATCAATTATGTTGAGCAACTTTTCTTCAATGAGTGATGCTGGGAAAAGCCAATATCCATATGTAGAAGAATAAAACTAGACCTTATATCTCATTATATACAAAAATCAAATAAAAAGTATTAACTACTTAAATGTAAAACCTCAATCTATAAAACTAGTATAATAAAACATTGTAGAAACTCTCCAGAACATCATCAGTCTTGGAAATGATATTTTGAGTAATATCCCACAAACACAGGCACTGCAAGCAAAAATAAAAAAAAAATATAGAACACATCAAGTTAAAAATCTGCACAGCAAAGGAAACAAACAAAGTGAAGAAACAACTCACAGTATGAGAGAAAATATCTTCAAACTACCCATCTGACAAGGGTTTAATAATCAGAATATGTATAAAGTTCAAACAACTGTATAGGAAAAATTATAATTATGCAATTAAAATGGGCAAAATATTTAAATAGACATTTTTGTAAAGAAGATATACAAATGGAAAACAGTCTGTTCTATTGGCCTATATGTCTGTTTTTATGTCAGTGCCATGCTGTTTTGGTTACTATAGCTGTGTAGCATAATTTGAAGTCAGGTAATATGATTCCTTCAGTTTTGTTCTTTCTGCTTAGGATAGCTTTGGTTATTTTGGATCTTTTGTGGTTCCATATAAATTTTAGGATTGCTTTTTTCTATTTTCCTGAAAAAGGTAATTGGTATTTTGATAGGGATTGCACTGAATCTGTAAATTGCTTTAGGTAGTATGGACATTTTAACATTATTGATTCTGCTAATCAGTGAACATAAAATATCTTTCCACTTTGGGGTGCGTTCTTTTATTTCTTTCATCAGTGTTTTATAGTTTTTATTACAACAATCTTTGACTTTTTTACTTAAGTTAATTCCTAAGTATTTAAATTTATTTGTGGCTATTGTAAATAGGACTATTTAAAATTTTTTTCTTCAGTTTGTTCACTGTTAACATCCAGAATGCTACTTATTGTCGTATGTTGATTTTGTGTCTTGCAACTCTATTTAACTTTTTTTTTTAGTTCTAATAGTTTTTTGGCATAATATTTCAAATTTTCCAAATATAAGATTATATCATCAGCAAACAAGGATAATTTGACATCTTGCTTTCCAAATTAGATGATGATTATTTTTTTCTTTGTTTGATTGCTGTAGCTAGAATTCCCAGGGCTATGTTGAATAACGGTTGTGAAAGTGAGCATTTTTGTCTTGTTCCAGATCTTAGAGGAAAAAATTTGTTTTTTTAAAATTCAGTGTGATACAAGCTGTTGAACTGTCATATATGGCTTTTATTACATTGAGGTATATTCCTTCTATACCAATTTTTTAAGGGTTTTTATCATGAAGGGATGTTAGATTTTATAAAATTCTTTTTCAGCAATATTCGAAATTATTATATGTTTTTTCTCATTTTTTCTGTTGATATAAGGTGTATCATTGATTCATTTGCATATGCTGAACCATACTTGCATCTCAGGGATAAACCCTATTTGATTATGATGAATGATCTTTCTAATGTATTGTTGAATTCTGTTTGCTAGTATTTTGTTAGAATTTTTCTGTCAATATTTGTCAGAGATATTGGCCTGGAGATTTCTTTTTATTTGATATGTCTTTGTCTAGTGTATACATATTTTGATATGTCTTTTTCTTTGGTATCAGGATAATACTGGCTTTACAGAATGGCCTTGAGTGTATTTCCTCCTCCTGTACTTTTTGAAATAGTTTGAGAAGAATTAGTGTTTGTTTATCTTTAAATGTTTGGTAGAATTCTTCAGTGAAGCCATTGGGTTCTGGGCTTTTATTTATTTGGAAAGTTTTTATTATGTCTTCAATCTCATTACCTCTTATTGCTCTGTTTAGATTTTAGATTTTTTTTTCATGGTTTAATCTTGATAAGTTGCATCTGTCTAAGAATTTATCCATTACCCCCAGAGTTTCTAATTTATTAGTATATAGTTGCATGTAGTAGCCAGTGATAACTCTTTGAATTTCTGCAGTATCAATTCTAATGTATCTTTTGTCAACTCTGATTTTATTTATTTGGATCTTCTTTGTAGTTAGTCTGGCTAATGTATAGTCTATTTTGTTTAGCTTTTAAAACAACAAACTTTTTGTTTCATTGATGTTGTGTATTGTTTTGTTTGTTTCCATTTCATTTTTTATGCTCTGATCTTCACTATATTTTCTCTTCTACTAATTATGGATTTGGTTTGCTGTTACTCTTCTTGTTCTTTAGATGCATAAATAGGTGGTTTATTTGAAGTTTTTATTTGATGTAAATATACATTTTCCTCTTAGTACTGCTTTTGCTGTATTCCGTTGTTGTGTTTTCACTATCAAGTGTTTCATAAAATTTCTCAATTTTTTAAAAATTATTTATCATTCCACTGGTCATTCTGGAGTATATTATTTAATTTCTACATATTTGCATAGTTTCCAAAATTATCCTTGATTTCTAGCATTATATTATTGTGGTCAGAGGAGATTCTTCATATTATTTTAATTTGAATGTTTTAAGACTTGCTTTGGATCTGGGCTGGCAAGATGGCCGAATAAGAACAGCTCTGATCAGCAGCTCCCAGGAAGATCAATGCAGAAGGTGGGTGCTTTCTGCATTTCCAACTGAGGTACCTGGCTCATCTCAATGCAACTGGTTAGATAGTGGGTGCAGCCCATGGAGGGTGAGCCAAAGCAGGGTGGGAATTCACCTCACCTGGGAAGCACAAGGGGTCAGGGAAGTCCCTCCCCTAGCCAAGGGAAGCCATGAGGAACTATGTCATGAGAAATGGTGCATTCCATCCCAGATACAATGCTTTTCCCATGGTCTTCTCAACCTACCGACAAGGAAATTTCCTCAGGTGCCTACACCACCAGAGGCCTGGATTTCAAGCATAAAGCTGGGCAGCCATTTGGGCTGACACCAGGCTAGCTGCAGGAGTTTTTTTTTTTTTCTTAGCCCAGTGGCGCCTTGAATGCCAGCAAGACAGAACTGTTTGCTGCCTGGGAAAGGGGGCTGAAGCCAGGGAGCCAAGTGGTCTAGCTCAGCAGACTCCCCTCCCCACAGAGCCCAGCAAGCTAAGATCCACTGGCATGAAATTCTTGCTGCACTCAAAGCAGTCTGAAGTCGACCTGGGACACTCAAGCTTGGTGGAGGGAGGGGCATCCGCCATTACTGAAGTTTGAGTAGGCAGTTTTTCCCTCAAAGTGTAAACAAAGCTACCCAGAAGTTCTAACTGGGCAGAGTGCACTGCAGCTTGGCAAACCTGCTGTAGCTAGACAGCCTCTCTAGGTTCCTCCTCTCTCAGCAGGGCATCTCTAAAAGAAAGGCAGCAGCCACAGTGAGGGGCTTATAGATAAAACTCCCTTCTCCCTGAGACAGAACACTTGGGGGAATGAATGGCTGTGGGTGCAGCTTCAGAAGACTAAATGTTCTTGCCTGCTGGCTCTGGAGGGAGCAGCACATCTCCCAGCACAGGACTCAAGCTCTGCTAAGGGACAGAGTGCCTCCTCAAGTGGGTCCCTGACCCCCACGTCTTCTGACTGGGAGACAACTCCCAGCACAGGTCAACAGACACCTCATACAGGAGAGCTCTGGCTGGCATCTAGTGGGTGCCCCTCTGGGATGAAGCTTCCAGAGGAAGGAACAGGCAGCATTTTTTGCTGTTCTGCAGCCTCCACTGGTAATACCCAGGCAAACAGGGTCTGGAGTGGACCTCCAGCAAACTCCAGCAGACCTGCATCAGAGGGGCCTGACTGTTAGAAATAAAACTAACAAACAGAAAGGAATAGCAACATCATCAACAAAAAGGATGTCCACACATAAACCATTTCCGAAGGTCACCAATATCAAAGATCAAAGGTACATAAATCCACGAAGATGAGGAAAAACCAGCTCAAAAAGGCTAAAAATTCAAATAACCAGAATGCCTCTTCTCCTCCAAAGGATCACAAATGCTCACCAGCAAAGGAACAAAATTAGGCAGAGAATGAGTTTGATGAGTTGACAGAGGTAGGCTTCAGTAGGTGGGTAAAAACAAACTCCTCCAAGCTAAAGGAACATGTCCTAACCCAATGCAAGGAAGCTAAGACTCTTGAAAAAAGGTTAGAGGAATTACTAACTAGAATAACCAGTTTAGAGAAGGTAGCATACACAAGTATCCATAGCCAAACTGATCAAGTGAAAGAAAGAATATGTGAAATTGAAGATCAACTTAATAAAATAAAGCATGAAGCCAAGATTAGAGAAAAAATAATGAAAAGGAACAAACAAAGCCTCCAAGAAATATGTAACTATGTGAAAGACCAAACCTACATTTAATTGGAGTATCTGAAAGTGATGGGGATATTAGAACCAAGTTGAAAAACACTCTTCAGGATATTATCCAGGAGAACTTCCCCAACCTAGTAAGACAGGTCAACATTCAAATTCAGGAAATACAGAGAACACTACAAAGATACTTCTAGAGAAGAGCAACCTCATGATACACAGTCATCAGATTCACCATTGTTGAAATGAAGGAAACAATGTTAAGGCCAGCCAGAGAGAATGGTCAGGTTACCCACAAAGGGAAGCCAATCAGACTAACAGTGGATCTCTCTTCAGAAACCCTACAAGCCAGAAGAGAGTGGGGACCAATATTCAACATTCTTAAAGAAAGAATTTTCAATCCAGAATTTCATATCCAGCCAAATAAGCTTAATAAGTGAAGGAGAAATAACATCCTTTCCAGACAAGCAAATGCTGAGAGATTTTGTCACCACCAGGCCTGCCTTATAAGAGCTCCTGAAGGAAGCACTAAATATGGAAAGGAAAAACTGGTACCAGCAACTGCAAAAACATACCAAATTGTAAAGACCATCAATACTATGAAGAAACTCCTTCAACTTATGGGCAAAATAACCAGGTAGCATCATAATAAGATCAAATTCACAATAAAAATATTAACCTTAAATGTAAATGGGCTAAATGCCTCAATTAAAAGACACAGACTGGTAAATTGGATAAAAAATCAAGACCCATTGATGTGCTGTATTCAGGAGACTGATCTCATGTGCAAAGACACACATAGGTTCAAAATAAATGGATGGAGAAATATTTACCAAGCAAATGGAAAGAAAAAAATTGCAGGGGTTGCAATCTAGTTTCTGATAAAACAGACTTTAAACCTACAAAGATCAAGAAAGACAAAGAATTGCATGACATAATGATAAAGGGATCAATGCAACAAGAAGAGCTAACTATCCTAAATATATATGCACCCAATACAGGAGCACCTAGATTCATACAGCAAGTTTTTAGAGACCTACAAAGAGATGTAGACTCCCACACAATAATAATGGGGGTCGTTACCACCCCACTGTCTATATTAGATCAATGAGGCAAAAAATTAACAAGCATATTCAGGACTTAAACCCACCTCTGGACAAAGCGGACCTAATAGACAACTACAGAACTCTCCACCACAACTCAACACAGTATACATACTTCTCAGCACCACATCTCACTTATTCTAAAACTGACATAATTGAAAGTAAAACACTTCTCAGCAAATGCAAAATAATGAAAATCCTAACAAACAGTCTCTCAGACCACAGTACAATGAAATTAGAACCCAGGATTAAGAAACTCAATCAAAACTGCACAGCTACATGGAAATTGAACAACCTGCTCCTGAATGACTACAGGGTAAATAATGAAATTAAGGCAGAGATAAATAAGTCCTTTGAAACCAGTGAGAAAAAAGACACAATGTACCAGATTCTCTGGGACACAGCTAAAGCAGTGTTTAGAGAAAAACTTATAGCCCTAAATGCCCACAGGAGAAAGTAGGAAAGATCTAAATTCGATGCCCTCACATCACAATTAAACGAACTAGGGAAGCAAGAGCAAACAAATTCAAAAGCTTGCAGAAGACAAGAAATAAGTGACATCTGAGCCAAACTGAAGGAGATAGAGACATGAAAAACCTTTCAAAAAATCAATGAATCCAGGAGCTGGTTTGTTGAAAAGATTAACAAAATAGAGAGACCAATAGCCACACAAATAAGAACAGAGAGAAGAATCAAATAGACCCAATAAAAAATGATAAAGAGGATATCACAACTGATCCCACAGAAATACAAACTACCATCAGAGGAGACTATAAACAGCTCTACTCAATAAACTAGATAACCTAGAAGAAATGAATAAATTCCTGGATACATACACCCTCCTAAGTCAAAACCAGAAAGAAGTTGAATCCCTGAATAGACCAATAACTAGTTCTGAAATTGAGGCAGTAATTAATAGACTACCAACCAAAAAAAGCCCAGGACCAGATGGATTCACAGCCAAATTCTACCAGAGATACAAAGCAGAGCTGGTACCATTCCTTCTGAAACTATTCCAAACAAGATAAAAAGAGGGACTCCTCACTAACTAATTTTGTGAGGCCAGCATCATCCTGATACCAAAACCTGGCAGACACATGCACACACACACACACACACACAAAACAACAACAACAACAACAACAAACAGAAAATTTCAGGCCAATGTCCCTGAGAAACAGTGATGCAAAACTCCTCAATAAAATCTGGCAAACTGAATCCAGCAGCATATCAAAAATTTGTCCACCACAATCAAGTCAGCTTCATCCCTGGGATGCAAGGCTGGTTCAACATATGAAAATCAATAAACGTAATCCACCACATAAACAGAACCAATGACAAAAACCACATGATTATCTCAATAGATGCAGAAAAGGCCTTCAATAAAATTCAAAACCCCTTCATGCTAAAAAATCTCAATAAACTAGGTGTTGATGGGACATATCTCAAAATTATAAGAGCTATTTGTGACAAACCCACAGCCAATATCATACTGAATGGGCAAAAGCTAAAGAATTCCCTTTGAAATCCAGCACAAGACAAGGATGCCCTCTCTCACCACTCCTATTCAACATAGTTTTGGAAGTTCTTGCCAGGGCAATCAGGGAAGAGAAAGAAATAAAGTGTATTCAAATAGGAAGAGAGGAAGTCAAATTGTCTCTGTTTGCAGATGACATGATTGTATATTTAGAAAATCCCATCATCTCAGGCCAAAAACTCCTTAAGCTGATAAGCAACCTTAGCAAAGTCTCAGGATACATAATCAATGTGCAAAAATCACAAGCATTCCTATACCTTAATAATAGATAAACACAGAGCCAAATTATTAAACTCCCATTCCCAATTGCTACAAAGAAAATAAAATATTTAGGAATACAATTTACAAAGGATGTGAAGGAACTCTTCAAGGAGAACTACAAACCACTGCTCAAGGAAATAAGAGAGGACACAAAAAAATAGAAAAATTTTCTATGCTTATGGATAGGAAGAATCAATATTGTGAAAATGGCCATACTGCCCAAAGTAATTTATAGAGTCAGTGCTATCCCCTTCAAGTGACCATTGACTTTCTTCACAGAATTAGAAGAAACTACTTTAAATTTCATATGGAACCAAAAAGAGCCCATAAAGCCAAGGCAATTCTAAGCAAAAAGAACAAAGCTAGAGGCATCACACTACCTGACTTCAAACTATACTACAAGGCTAATGTAACCAAAAGAGCATGGTACTGGTACCAAAACAGATATATAGACCAACGGAACAGAACAATGGCCTCAGAAATAATGCCACACATCTACAACAGTCTGACCTTTGACAAACCTGACAAAAACAAGTAATGGGGAAAGGATTCCCTATTTAATAAATGGTGTTGGAAAAACTGGCTAGCCATATGCAGAAAACTGAAACTGGACCCCTTCCTTACACCTTATACAAAAATTAACTTAAGATGGATTAAAGACCTAAACATAAGACCTAAAACCATAAAAACCCTAGAAGAATACCTAGCCAATACTAGTCAGGACATAGACATGGGCAAAGACTTTATGACTAAAATCCCAAAGCAATGGCAACAAATGCCAAAATTGACAAATGAAGTCTAAGTAAACTAAAGAGCTTCTGCACAGCAAAAGAAAATATAATCAGAGTAAGCAGGCAACCTACAGAATGGGAGAAAAATCTCTGCAATCTGTCCATCTGACAAAGGGCTTAGATTCAGAATCTGCAAGAAATTTAAACAAATTTACATGAAGAAAACAACCCCATAAAAAGTGGACGAAGGATATGAACAGACACTTCTCAAAAGAAAACATTTATGCATTCAACAAACATATGAAAAAAGCTCATCATCACTACTCATTAGAGAAATGCAAATCAAAACCACAATGATATACCGTCTCATGCCATTTAGAATGGCAATCATTATGAAATCAGGAAAAAACAGATGATGGAGAGGTTGTGGAGAAATAAGAATGCTTTTACACTGTTGGTGGGAGTGTAAATTAGTTTAACCATTGTGGCAGACAGTGTGGCAATTTCTCAAGGATCTAGAACCAGAAATACCATTTGACCCAGTAATCCCATTATTGGGTATATACCCAAAGAATTGTAAATCATTCTCCTGTAAAGACACAGGCACACTTACGTTTATTGCAGCACTATTCACAATATCAAGACTTGGAACCAACCGAAATGCCCATCAATGATAGACCAGATAAAGAAAATGTGGCAGATATATACCACGAAATACTATGCAGCCATAAATATGGATGAGTTTATGTCCTTTGCAGGGACATAGATGAAGCTGAAAACCATCATTCTCAGCAAACTAACATGGGAACAGAAAACTTCTGCATGTTCTCACTCATAAGTGGGAGTTGAACAATGAGACATTGACACAGGGAGGGGAACACCACACACCAGGACTTGTTAGGGGGTTGGGGGTTAGGGTAGGGGTAGCATTAGGAGAAATACTTAACGTAGATGACAGGTTTATGGA
Source organism: Pan paniscus (assembly GCF_029289425.2). Lineage (NCBI taxonomy): Eukaryota > Metazoa > Chordata > Mammalia > Primates > Hominidae > Pan > Pan paniscus. Next base: position 76,103,460 of record NC_073272.2, read on the forward strand.
TGCAACAAACCATTATGGCCCATGTATACCTGTGTAATAAACCTGCAAATTCTGCACATGTATCTAAAAACTTAAAGTATAATTTTTAAAAAAAGACTTGCTTGTACCCTAATATAAAGACTGCCTTTGAGAGTGAGCTATGCGCTGAAGAAAGGAATTTGTAATATGCAGCCATTGGGTTAAATATTCTGTAAAGTTCTATTACATCTACTTGGTCTACAGTGCAGATTAGTTCAATTTTTTCTTTGTTGATTTTCTGTGTGGAAGATCTGTCCAGTGCTGAAAGTGAGATGTTGAAGCCTCCAGCTAGTATTGTATTAGGATCCATCTCTCTCTTTAGTTGTAATAATATGTGCTTTATATAATAGGTGTTCCACTTTTAGGTGCATGTATATTCAAAATTGCTATAACCTCTTGCTGCATTGACCCGTTTATCATTATATAGAGACCCTCTTTTTCTCTTCTTATAGTTTTTGTCTTGATATCTATTTTGTCTAATATAAGTATAGCTACTCCTGCTCTTTTTGGTTTCCATTGCCATGAACTATATTTTTCCTTCCCAATAAAGGGAATTTAGTATAAATTTATCTTTATAGGTGAAGCTTTTTTCTTATAAGCAACAGATCAATGGGTGTTGTATTTAATGCACTCAGCACCCTATGTGTTTTGATTGGAGTGTTTAGTTCATTTACATTCAATATTATTATTGATAAGTAATTACTTACTTCTGGCATTGTGTTGTTTTCTGATTGCTTGGTAATTTTCTATTCCACTTTCTTTTCTACCTGCCTCATGAAGGTGATTTTCTCTGGTGATGCAATTGAGTTTCTTTCTTTTTATTTGTTTGTGTATCTATTGTATGTTTTTTGGTTTGAAGTTACCATGAGACTTGAAAATACCATCACATAACCTGATATTTTAAGCTGACAACAACTTAACATTGTTTGCATAAACAAACAAGGAAGCAACAAAAAACTAATAAAGATTCTATGCCTTGACTTTGTTGCCTTGCTCTTTAACTTTTCATTATTTCTATTTTAAACAATTATAGATTTTTTATAATTATTATTTTTAATTGATTTATCATTTACCCTTTCTACTGAAGATAAGGGTAGCTTATGCATTATATTTACAGTGTTATAATATTCTGTTTATCTGTGTACTTACTATTACCATTTTCTGTGTTTTTGCTATTATTTTATGTGTGGAAGATCTGTTCAATGCTGAAAGTGCAGTTTTGAATTTTCCAGCTATTATTGTAGTGAGGTCTATCTCTCTCTTTAGCTCTAATAATATTTGCTTTATATATCTGGGTGCTCCATTGTTGGGTGCATATATATTAAAAATTCTTATATACTCTTTCTGAATTGACCCTCTTATTACTATATAGTAACTTTTTTTGCCTCTTTTTATAGCTTTCATCTTGAAATCTGTTTTGTCTGATATAAGTATAGCTACTCCTTTTTCTGGTTTCTGTTTGCCTGGAATATCTTCTGCCATCAGTGTGTTTTGTACCTACAGATGATTTATTATTACTAATTAATGTTCTTTTCTTTCTGACTAAAGTACACTCTTTAGCATTTTTTGTAGAATAGGTCTCGTGTTGAAAAATATTCTAATGTTTTTTATTTGTCTGGAAATGTCTTTCTTTCTCCTTCATGTTAAAAGAAAATTTTGCTGCATATATATACCTTACAATGCTAGGGTAATTTTTTTTCAGTACTTTACATATGTAATACTACTCTCTCCCAGCCTGTAATGTCTCCATTGAACAGTCAGCTGCTAGACTTATTGGAGCTCCATTGTATCTTATTTGTTTCTTTTCTCCTTCTGTTAGATTTTTTTATCCTTAATATTTGAGAGTTTACTTTCCAAATGCCCTGAGGTAAGCATCATTGGGTTAAATCTGCTTGGTGTTCTCTAGCCTTCTTATACTTGTATATTGATATCTTTCTTTAGGTTTGAGAAGTTCTCTATTATCATTGCGTATTGTAAACTTCCTAGCCCAATTACTTCCTCTACCTCCTCTTTAAAGCCAATAACTCTTATATTTGCTATTTTGAGGCTATTTTCTAAATCCCGTAGGCTAGCTTCATCATTGTTTGGTTTTGTTTCCTCGTCTCTTTTTGCTGTGTATTTTCAGTTAGCCTCTCTTCCAGCTTAATATTTTTTTCTTCTGCTTGCTTGGCCAATTATGCAATTAAAAGACACAGTGCAAATTATTATTTCAGTGAGCCAATTACATTTTTAAACTACAGAATTTGTGCTTATTTTTAATTATTTAATTTTTTTGTTAAATTTACATGATAGTATTCTAAATTCCTTCTGTGTTTTATCTTGAACTTCTTTGCGTTTCTTGAACACAGCTATTTTGGATTTTTTTTTTTTTTGAGAGATCACATATTTCTGTTTCTCCAGGATTGTTCCCTGGTGACTTATTTAGTTCATTTGGTGAGAACATGTTTTCCTGGATTGTCTTTTAAAAAGATTTTGTGTTTTTTTTTTTAATTTCAATAGCTTTTGGGGAAACAGGTTATGTTTGGTTACAAGAATAAGTACTTTAGTGGTGATTTCTGAGATTTTAGTGCACCCATCACCTGAGCAGTGTAAAATCTACCCAGTGTGTAGTCTTTTAACTCTTGCCACCCCCAAACTTTACCCCAGGTACCCAAAGATTAATGTATTATTCTTATGCCTTTGCATTCTCATTGCTTAGCTCCCACATATTAGGGAGAACAAACTGTGTTTGGTTTTCCATTCATAGTCACTTCACTTAGACTAATAGTCTCCAATTCCATCCAGGTTGCTGCAAATGCCATTATTTTATTTCTTCTTATGGCTGAGTAGTATTCATATGTATATATATTTGGTTCCATATTTAGCAGTATATATATATATATATACACATATATACATATATACACATATATATACACATATATATAATATATAAACATACGTATATATACACATATATATGTTCCATATTTTTGCAATCGCAAATTGTGCTGCTATAACATGTGTGTGCAAGTATCTTTTTGTATAATGACTTCCTATCTCTGGGTAGATACCTAGTAGTGGGATTGTTGAATCAAATGGCAAATCCACTTTTAGTTCTTTAATAAATCTCTTCACTGTTTTTCATAAGAGTTTTACTAGTTTACATTCCCACCAACAATATAAAAGTGTTTCATTTTCACTGCATCCTTCCCAACATCTGTTATTTTTTGATTTTTTGATTATGGCCATTCCTGCAGGAGTGAGATGGTATTGCATTGTGGGGTTGATTTACATTTCTCTGATCATTAGTGACTTTGGGCATTTTTTTCATATGCTTTTCGGCCATTTGTATATCTTCTTTTGAGACTTCCCTATTAATGTCCTTAGCCCACTTTTTGATGGGATTGTTTTGTTTTCTTGTTGATTTGTTTGAGATCTTTGAAGGTTCTAAATATTAGCCCTTTGTTGGAAGTATACATTGTGAAAATTTTCTCCCACTCTGTGGGTTGTCTGTTTACTCTGCTGATTATTTCTTTTGTTGTGCAGAAGATTTTTCGTTTACTTAAGTCCCATCTATTTATTTATTTATTTTTTGTTTGCATTTGCTTTTGGGTTTTGGTCGTGATGTCTTTGCACAAGCTAATTTCTAGAAGGATTTTTCTGATGTTATTTTCTAGAATGTTTATGGTTTCGGGTCTTAGATTTATGTCTTTAATCCATCTTGAGTTTTTTTTTTATACTTTAAGTTTTAGGGTACATGTGCACATTGTGCAGGTTAGTTACATATGTATACATGCGCCATGCTGTTGTGCTGCACCCATTAACTCGTCATTTAGCATTAGGTATATCTCCGAATGCTATCCGTCCCCCCTCCCCCCGCCCCACAACAGTCCCCAGAGTGTGATGTCCCCCTTCCTGTGTCCATGTGTTCTCATTGTTCAATTCCCATCTATGAGTAAGAACCTGCGGTGTTTGGTTTTTTGTCCTTGCGATAGTTTACTGAGAATGATGATTTCCAATTTCATCCATGTCCCTACAAAGGACATGAACTCATCATTTTTTATGGCTGCATAGTATTCCATGGTGTATATGTGCCACATTTTCTTAATCCAGTCTATCATTGTTGGACATTTGGGTTGGTTCCAAGTCTTTGCTATTGTGAATAATGCTGCAATAAACATACATGTGCATGTGTCTTTATAGCACCATGATTTATAGTCCTTTGGGTATATACCCAGTAATGGGATGGCTGGGTCAAATGGTATTTCTAGTTCTAGATCCCTGAGGAATCGCCACACTGACTTCCACAATGGTTGAACTAGTTTACAGTCCCACCAACAGTGTAAAAGTGTTCCTATTTCTCCACATCCTCTCCAGCACCTGTTGTTTCCTGACTGTTTAATGATTGCCATTCTAATTGGTGTGAGATGGTATCTCATTGTGGTTTTGATTTGCATTTCTCTGATGGCCAGTGATGATGAACATTTTTTCATGTGTCTTTTGACTGCATAAATGTCTTCTTTTGAGAAGCGTCTGTTCATATCCTTCACCCAATTTTTGATGGGGTTGTTTGATTTTTTCTTGTAAATTTGTTTCAGTTCATTGTAGATTCTGGATATTAGCCCTTTGTCAGATGAGTAGGTTGCGAAAATTTTCTCCCATTTTGTAGGTTTCCTGTTCACTCTGATGGTAGTTTCTTTTGCTGTGCAGAAGCTCTTTAGTTGAATTAGATCCCATTTGTCAATTTTGGCTTTTGTTGCCATTGCTTTTGGTGTTTTAGACATGAAGTCCTTGCCCATGCGTATGTCCTGAATGGTAATGCCTAGGTTTTCTTCTAGGGTTTTTATGGTTTTAGGTCTAACATTTAAGTCTTTAATCCATCTTGAATTAATTTTTGTATAAGGTGTAAGGAAGGGATCCAGTTTCAGCTTTCTACATATGGCTAGCCAGTTTTCCCAGCACCATTTATTAAACAGGGAATCCTTTCCCCATTGCTTGTTTTTGTCAGGTTTGTCAAAGATCAGATAGTTGTAGATATGTGGCATTATTTCTGAGGGCTCTGTTCTATTCCATTGATCTATATCTCTGTTTTGGTGCCAGTACCATGCTGTTTTGGTTACTGTAGCCTTGTAGTATAGTTTGAAGTCAGGTAGCGTGATGCCTCCTGCTTTGTTCTTTTGGCTTAGGATTGACTTTGTGATGCGGGCTCTTTTTTGGTTCCATATGAACTTTAAAGTAGTTTTTTCCTATTCTGTGAAAAATTTTTGTATGAGATGAGAGATGAGATCCAGTTTTACTTTTCTACATGTGGCTTGTCAATTATCACAGTACCATTTGTTGTATAAGGTGCTCTTTCCTCACTTAATGTTTTTGCTTGCTTTGTCAAAGATCACTTGGATATATGTATTTAAGTTTATTTCTGGGTTCTTTATTCTCTTACATTGGTCTACGTGCCTATTTTTAAACCAGTACATGCCATTTTGGTGACTATGCCCTCATAGTATAGTTTGAAATCTGGTAATGTTATGCCTCGAGATTTGTTCTTTTTGCTTAGTCTTGCCTTGGCTATGCGGATTCATTTTTAGTTTCATATGTATTTTAAGATTTTTTTCTAGTTCTGTAAAGAATGATTATGATATTTTGATGGGAATTGCATTGAATTTGTAGATTGCTTTTGACAGAATGATCGTTTTTATTATATTCATTTACCCATCTATGAGCATTGGATGTGTTTCCATTTATTTTTGTCCTCTATGACTTCTTTTAGCAATGTTAGTTTCCCTTATGAAGGTGGTTCCCTTCCTTGATTAGGTATATTTGTAAGGATTTAATTTTTTTGCAGCTATTATGAAAGGGGTTGAGTTCTTGATATAATACTCAGCTTGGTTGCTGTGGGTGTGTAGCAGAGCTATACACTGATTTGTGTACATTAATTTTTCTTATCCTGAGACTTTGCTGAATTCATTTACCAGTTTTGGGAGCCTTTTGGACAAGTCTTTAGGGTTTTCTAGGTACACAATCATGTCATCAGCAAACAGTGACAGTTTGAATTCCTCTTTACCAATTTGGATTCCCTTAATTTTTTTCTCTTGTACGATTGCTCTGGTTAGGAATTCCAGGATCATATTGAATATAAGTGGTAAAATTTAGCATCCTTGTCTTCCTCCAGTTTTTAGGGGGAATCCTTTCAACTCTTCCCCATTCAGTATAATGTTGGCTATGAGTTTTTCTTTCTTTTTTTTTTAGTTGGTTTCTTTTTCTTGTTTTTAAATTATACTTTAAGTTCTAGGGTACATGTGCACAAAGTGCAGGTTTGTTACATATGTATACATGTGCCATGTTGGTGTGCTGCACCCATGAACTTATCATTTACATTAGGTATGTCTCCTAATGCTATCCCTCCCCACTCTCCCCAACCCACAACAGTCCCCAGTGTGTGATGTTCCTTTTCCTGTGTCCAAGTGTTCTCATTGTTCAATTCCCACCTATGAGTGAGAACATGCAGTGTTTGGTTTTCTGTCCTTGTGATAGTTTGCTGAGAATAATGGTTTCCAGCTTCATCCATGTCCCTACAAAGGACATGAACTCATCATTTTTTATGGCTGCATAGTATTCCATGGTGTATATGTGCCACATTTTCTTCATCCAATCTATCATAGCTGGACATTTGGGTTGCTTCCAACTCTTTGCTATTGTGAATAGTGCCACAATAAACATACGTGTGCATGTGTCTTTATAGCAGCACGATTTATAATCCTGTGGGTATATACCTAGTAACGGGATGGCTGGGTCAAATGGTATTTCTAGTTCTAGATCCTTGAGGAATCACCACACTGTCTTCCACAATGGTTGAACTAGTTTACAGTCCCACCAACAGTGTAAAAGCATTCCTATTTCTCCACATCCTCTCCAGCACCTGTTGTTTCCTGACTTTTTAATGATTGCTATTCTAACTGGTGTGAGATGGTATCTCATTGTGGTTTTGATTTGCATTTCTCTGATGGCCAGTGATGATGAGCATTTTTTTCACGTGTCTTTTGGCTGCATAAATGTATTCTTTTGAGAAGTGTCTGTTCATATCCTTCGCCCAGTTTTTGATGGTTTTTTTTTGTTTTTTTCTTGTAAATTTGTTTGAGTTTTTGGAGATTCTGGATATTAGCCCTTTGTCAGATGAGTAGGTTGCAAAAATTTTCTCCCAGTTCTCCCATTCTGTTCACTCTGATGGTAGTTTCCTTTGCTGTGCAGAAGCTCTTTAGTTTAATTAGATCCCATTTGTCAATTTTGGCTTGTGTTGCCATTGCTTTTGGTGTTTTAGTCATGAAGTCCTTGCCCATGACTATGTCCTGAATGGTATTGCCTAGGTTTTCTTCTAGGGTTTTTATGGTTTTAGGTCTAACATTTAAGTCTTTAATCCATCTTGAATTAATTTTTGTATAGGGTGCAAGGAAGGGATCCATTTTCAGCTTTCTACATGTGGCTAGCCGATTTTCCCAGCACCATTTATTAAATAGGTAATCCTTTCCCCATTTCTTGTTTTTGTCAGGTTTGTCAACGATCAGATGGTTGTAGATGTGTGGTATTAATTCTGTTGGCTCTGTTCTGTTCCACTGGTCTATATCTCTGTTTTTGGTAGCAGTACCATGCTGTTTTGGTTACTGTAGCCTTGTAGTATAGTTTGAAGTCACGTAGCGTGATACCTCCAGCTTGGTTCTTTTGGCTTAGGATTGTCTTGGCAATGTGGGCTGTTTTTTGGTTCCATATGAACTTTAAATAGTTTTTTCCAATTCTGTGAAGAAAGTCATTGGTACCTTGATGGGGATGGCATTGAATCTATAAATTACCTTGGGCAGTATGGCCATTTTCATGATATTGATTCTTCCTATCCATGAGCATGGAATATTCTTCCATTTGTTTGTGTCCTCTTTTATTTCGTTGAGCAGTGGTTTGTAGTTCTCCTTGAAGAGGTCTTTCACATCCCTTGTAAGTTGGATTCCTAGGTATTTTATTCTCTTTGAAGCAATTTTGAAGGGGAGTTCACTCATGATTTGGCTCTCTGTTTGTCTGTTATTGGTGTATAAGGATGCTTGTGATTTTTGCAGATTGATTTTGTATCCTGAGACTTTGGTGAAGTTGCTTATCAGGTTAAGGAGATTTTGGGCTGAGATGATGGGGTTTTCTAAATATACAATCCTGTCATCTACAAACAGGGACAATTTGACTTCCTCTTTTCCTAATTGAATACCCTTTATTTCTTTATCCTGCTTGATTGCCCTGGCCAGAACTTCCAACACTATGTTGAATAAGAATGGTGACAGAGGGCATCCCTGTCTTGTGCCAGTTTTCAAAGGGAATGCTACCAGTTTCTGCCCTTTCAGTGTGATATTGGCTGTGGATTTGTCATAAATAGCTTATCAGTTTGAGATATGTCCCATCAATACCAAAATTATTGAGAGTTTTTAGCATGAAGGGCTGTTGAATTTTGTCAAAGACCTTTTCTGCATCTATTGAGAGAATCATGTGGTTTTTGTCTTTGGTTCTGTTTACCTGCTGGATTATGTTTATTGATTTTCGTATGTTTAACCAGCCTTGCATCCCAGGGATGAAGCCCACTTGGTCTGAGAGACAGTTTGTTATAATTTCTGTTCTTTTACATTTGCTGAGGAGTGCTTTACTTCCAATTATGTGGTCAATTTTACAGTAAGTGTGATATGGTGCTGAGAAGAATGTATATTCTGTTGATTTGGGGTGGAGAGTTCTGTAGATGTCTATTAGGTCCAGTTGGTGCAGAGCTGAGTTCAATTCATGAATATCCTTGTTAACTTTCTGTCTCATTGATCTGTCTAATGTTGACAGTGGGGTGTTAAAGTCTCCCGTTATTATTGTGTGGGAGTCTAAGTCTATTTGTAAGTCTCTAAGGACTTGCTTTATGAATCTGGGTGCTCCTGTATTGGGTGCATATATAGTTAGGATAGTTAGCTCTTCTTGTTCAATTGATCCCTTTACCATTATGTAGTGGCCTTCTTTGTCTGTTTTGATCTTTGTTTGTTTAAAGTCTGTTTTATCAGAGACTAGGATTGCAACCCCTGCCTTTTTTTTTTCCATTTGCTTGGTAGATCTTCCTCCATCCTTTTATTTTGAGCCTATGTGTGTCTCTGCACGTGAGATGGGTTTCCTGAATACAGCACACTGATGGGTCTTGACTCTTTATCCAATTTGCCAGTCTGTGTCTTTTAATTGGAGCATTTAGCCTATTTACATTTAAGGTTAATATCGTTATGCGTGAATTTGATCCTGTCATTATGATGTTAGCTGGTTATTTTTCTCGTTAGTTGATGCAGTTTCTTCCTGGCATCGATGGAATTTACAATTTGTCATGTTTTGCAGTGGCTGGTATCAGTTGTTCCTTTCTATGTTTATAGTGCTTCCTTCAGGAGCTCTTTTAGGGCAGGCCTGGTGGTGACAAAATCTCTGAGCATTTGCTTTTTTGTGAAGGATTTTATTTCTCCTTCACTTATGAAGCTTAGTTTGGCTGGATATGAAATTCTGGCTTGAAAATTCTTTTCTTTAAGAATGCTGAATATTGGCCCCCACTATCTTCTGGCTTGTAGAGTTTCTGCCAAGAGATCAGCTGTTAGTCTGATGGGCTTCCCTTTGTGGGTAACCCGACCTTTCTCTCTGGCTGCCCTTAATATTTTTTCCTTCATTTCAACTTCGGTGAATCTGATAATTATGTGTCTTGGAGTTGCTCTTCTCGAGGATAATCTTTGTGGCATTCTCTGTATTTCCCAAATTTGAATGTCTGCCTGCCTTGCTAGATTGGGGAAGTTCTCCTGGATAATATCCTGCAGAGTGTTTTCCAACTTGGTTCCATTCTCCCCGTCACTTTCAGGTGCACCAATCAGACGTAGATTTGGTCTTTTCACATAGTCCCATATTTCTTGGAGGTTTTGTTCATTTCTTTTTACTCTTTTTTCTCTAAACTTCTCTACTTGCTTCATTTCATTCATTTGATCTTCCATCACTGATACGCTTTCTTCCAGTTGATTGAATCAGTTACTGAAGCTTGTGCATTTGTCACGTAGTTCTCGTGCCATGGTTTTCAGCTCCATCAAGTCATTTAAGGAGTTGTCTACACTGGTTATTCTAGTTAGCCATTCATCTAATCTTTTTTCAAGGTTTTTAGCTTCTTTGCAATGGGTTCAAACTTCCTTCTTTAGCTCAGAGAAGTTTGATCGTCTGAAGACTTCTTCTCTCAACTCATCAAAGTCATTCCCCATCCAGCTTTGTTCTGATGCTGGCAAGGAGCTGCGTTCCTTTGGAGGGGGAGAGGTGCTCTGATTTTTAGATTTTTCAGCTTTCCTTCTCTGTTTTTTCCCCATCTTTGTTGTTTTATCTACCTTTGGTCTTTGATGATGGTGACGTACAGATGGGGTTTTGGTGTGGACGTCCTTTCTGTTTGTTATTTTTCCTTCTAACAGTCAGGACCCTCAGCTGCAGGTATGTTGGAGGTTGCTAGAGGTCCACTGAAGACCCTGTTTTCCTGGGTATCAGCAACAGAATCTGTAGAACAGCGATTATTGTTGAACAGCAAATGTTGCTGCCTGATCGTTCCTCTGGAATCTTCATCTCAGAGGGGTACCTGGCTGTGTGAGGTGTCAGTCTGCCCCTACTGGGGTGTCCCTCCCAGTTAGGCTACTCAGGGGTCAGGGACCCACTTGAGGAGGCAGTCTGTCCGTTCTCAGATCTCAAACTCCATGTTGGGAGAACCACTACTCTCTTCAAAACCATGAGACAGGGCACATTTAAGTCTGCAGAGGTTTCTGCTGCCTTTTGTTCAGCTATACTCTGCCCCCAGAGGTTGAGTCTACAGAGGCAGCATGGCCTCCTTGAGCTGTGGTGGGCTCCACCCAGTTCGAGCTTCCTGGCTGCTTTGTTTACCTACTCAAGCCTCACAATGGTGAGCACACCTCCCCCAGCCTCGCTGCCACCTTGCAGTTAGATCTCAGATTGCTGTGCTAGCAAAGAGCGAGGCTCCATTTGCGTGGGACCCTCCGAGCCAGGCGCGGGATATAATCTCCTGGTATGCCATTTCCTAAGACCATTGGAAAAGTGCAGTATTAGGGTGGGAGTGTCCCGATTTTCCAGGTGTTGTCTCTCATGGCTTTCCATGGCTAGGAAAGGGAATTCCCTGACCCCTTGTGCTTCCTGGGTGAGGTGATGCCTTTCCCTGCTTTGGCTCTCACTCCGTGGGCTGCCCCCACTGTCCTGCACCCACTGTCCAACATGGCCCAGTGAGATGAACGTGGTAACTCAGTTGGAAATGCAGAAACCACCCATCTTCTACATCACTCAAGCTGGGAGCTGTAGACTGGAGCTGTTCCGATTCAGCCATCTTGGAACTGCCCCCTTGGCTGTGGGTTTTTGAAAGATGGCATTTATTACCTTAATGTATGTCCCCTCTATGCCGATTTTGCTGAGGGTTTTAATTATGGAAAGATGCTGCATTTTGTCAAATGCTTTTTTGTGTGTCTATTGAGATCATCATGTGATTTTTGTTTTCAATTCTCTTTATGTGGTGTATCACATTTATTGACTTACATATGTCAAACCAACCCTGCATCACTGGTATAAAACCCATTTGATCTTGGTGGATTATTTTTTTGATATACTGTTGTATTCAATTCACTAGCATTTCAATGAAAATTTTTGCATTTATGTTTATTAGAGATATTGGTCTGCAGTTGTCTTTTTTTATTATGTCCTTTTCTGGTTTTGGCAGTAGGGTAATATTGGCTTCATAGAATGATTTGGGAAGGATTTCCTATCTCTAAATCATGTGGAACAGTGTCACTGAGATTGGTACCAATTTTTCTTTGAACGTCTGACAGATTTCGACTTTGAACCCTTCTGGTCCTAAACTTTATTTTTGTTGTTGACAGTTTTCCAAAAACAATTCAATTTGCTGCTTGTTCATAAGTTTATATCTTCCTGGTTTAATCTGGAAGGGTTGTATATTTCCTGAAATTCATCCATCCTCTCTAGGTTTTCTAATTTGTGTGTATAAATGTGTTTATAGTAGCCTTGAGTAATCTTTTGTGTTTCTGTGGTGTCAGTTGTAATATCTCCTATTTTATTTCTAATTTAGCTTATTTGGATCTGCTCTCTTCTTTTCTTTGTTTATCTCACTAATGGTCTATCAATTTCATTTATCTTTTCAAAGAACCAGCTTTTTGTTTCATTTATTTTTTTTGTGGATTTTTTGGTTTCAATTTCATTTTATTCTGCTGTGATCTTGGTTATTTTTTTTTCTTTTCCACTGGATTTGTGTTTCGTTTATTCTTGTTTTGCAAGCTCTGTAAGGGGTGACCTTAGATTGTCTGTTTCTGCTCTTTCAGACATTTTGATGTAGGTGTTTAAGGTTATGAACTTTCCACTTAACATTGCTTTTGCTGTATCCCAGAGGTTTTGATAAATTGTGCCACTATTATCATTTAGTTTAAAGATTTTTAAAATTTTCATCGTGATTTCATTGTTGACCTAATGATTATTCATACGCAGGTTATTAAATTTTGAAGTATTTGCATGGTTTTTAGGGTTCCTTTTGGAGTTTTTTTTTTTTTTTTTTTGAGACAGAGTCTCACTGTGTCACCCAGGCTGGAGTGCAGTGGTGCGATCTCGGCTCACTGCAAGCACCACCTCCCAGGTTCATGCCATTCTCCTGCCTCAGCCTACCAAGTAGCTGGGAATACAGGTGCCTGCCACCACGCCCAGCTAATTTTTTTTTGTATTTTTTAGTAGAGACGGGGTTTCACCGTGTTAGCCAGGATGGTCTCGATCTCCTGACCTTGTGATCTGCCCACCTCACCCTCCCAAAGTGCTGGGATTACAGGCGTGAGCCACCACGCCCGGCCTGGAGTTGATTTTTAATTTTATTTTACTGTGGTCTGAGAGAGTATTTGTTATACTTTTGATTTTTTAAATTTCTCTCTGACATAGTCTACCCAAATGAGAAGGAACCATTTATATAGTCTATTTTGGAGAATATTGCATGTGCTGAGGGATAAAATGTATATTCTGCAATTTCTTGGTAGAATGTTCTGTAAATATCTGTTAAGTCCCTTGTTCTAGAAAATAGTTTAAGTCCATTGTTTCTTTTTTTACTTTCTCTCTTTATGACATGGCTAGTGCTGTCAGTGGAGTATTAAAGCTCCTCACTATTATTGTGCTGCCCAAGTTTCATTTCTTAGGTCTAGTAGTAAGTGTTTTGTAAATTTGTGAGCTCCTGTGTTAGATGCATATATATTTAGAATTGTGATATATTTTCCTGTTGGACAAGTCTTTTTGTCATTATATAATGTCCCTCTTTGTCTGTTTTTTAACTGCTGTAGCTTTAAAGGTTGTTTCATCTGATAAAAGAATAGCTACTCCTGCTCACTTTTGGTGTCCATTTGCATAGAATATCTTGTTCTACCTATTTACCTTAAGTTTATATGAGTCCTTTTGTGTTATACGAGTCTCTTGAAAACAGCAGAAACTTGTTTGGTGAATTATTATCCATTCTTCCATTTTGTATCATTAAGTGGAGCATTTAGGCCATTTACATTCAATGTTAGTATTGAGATGTGAGGTAATATTCTATTCATTATGCTATTTTTCTGTGTTATTTTTATAAGTCCTGTGAGATTTGTAATTTAAGGAGATTCTATTTTGCTTTATTTTGAGGATTTGTTTAAAAATTTAGAGCTCCTTTTAGCAGTTTTGTAGTGCTGGCTTGGTAGTGGTGAATGCTGTCAGCATTTGTTTTTCTTAAAAAAAACTATATTTTTCTTTCATTTATGAAGCTTAGTTTTGCTGGATACTATATTCTGGGCTGATAATTGTTTTGTTGAGGAGGCTAAAAATAGGACTCCAATTCCTTCTACTTGTAAGTTTTCTGCTGAGAAATCTGTGTTAATCTGATTGGTTTTCTTTTATAGGCTACCTGATGCTTTTGCCTCTTAAGACTTTTTTCGTGGTTTTGAGTTTAGATAACCTGGTGACTATGTGCCTAGTTGATGATCTTCCTATAATGAATTCCCCAGGTGTTCTCTGAGCTTCTTGTGTTAGGATGTCTAGATCTCTAGCAAGATGGCAGAAGTTTTATTTTTTTATTATTCCCCCAATATATTTTTAAAATTTTAGATTTTTCTTCTTCCTTGGGAACAAAAATTATTCTTAGGTTTTAACATAGCCCAAAAGTTCTTGGAGGCTTTGCTCATTTTTGTACTTTTTTTTTGTCTTTGTCAGATTGAGTTAATTTGAAAGCCTTGTCTTTGAGCTCCAAGGTTTTTCTTTTGCTTGTTGAATTCTATTGCTGAGAATTACCAGTGCATTTGGCATTTTTTGTGTGTTCCTGATATTCAGAAGTTTTGATGGCTTTTTATTTATGATCTATATTTCACTAAGAATTTTCTTTTTATATTCTGTATCATGTCTTTTGATTTCTTTAAGTTGGACTTCACCTTTGTCTGGCCCCTCCTTTATTAGCTTAATAATTGACCATCTCTATTCATTTCCTGGCAATTCAGTTATTTTATCGTGGTTTGGATCTATTACTGGTGAGCTTGTATAATCTTTTGGAGGTGTTAAAAAACCGTGTTTTGTAATATTACCAGTACTGTTTTCCTGGTTCCTTCTCATTTGGGTAGACTATGTCAAGGAGAAGATTTAGGATTCAGGCCCTGCTGTTCAGATTCTTTTGTGCTCCCTTGATTTGGTGTTCTTCCCCTTCCCCTAGAAATGGGGTTTCCTGAGAGCCATACTGCAGGGATTGTTTTTACTCTTCTGGGTCTAGACACCCAGCAGAGCTACTGGGCTCCAGGCTGATAATATGGAGTGTCTGCAAAGAGTCCTGTGATGTGATCTGTCTTCAGGTCTTGCAGCTGTGAATACCAGCATCTGCTCCAGTGGACTTCTCAGGGAAGTGAAGTGGACTCTGTGAGGGTCATTGGTTGTGATTTTGTTTATTGTACCGGTTTTGTGTTGGTTGGCCTCCAGCCAAAAAGTGGCACTTTCAAGAGTGCATTAGTGGGGAGAGCTGGCAAGATGGCTGAATAGGAACAGCTCCAGTCTGCAGCTCCCAGTGAGACCAATGAAAGAGGATGACTTCTGCATTTCCAACTGAGGTACCCGATTCATCTCACTGGGGCTGGTTAGACAGTGGGTGCAGCCCAAGGAGGGTGAGCAGAAACTGGGTGGGGTGTTGCCTCACCTGGGAAGTGCAAGGGGATGGGGAACTCCCTCCCCTAGTCAAGGAAAGCTGTGAGAGACTGTGCCATGAGGGATTGTGCTATCTGGCCCAGATACTATGCTTTTCTCACAGTTTTTGCAACCCCTAGACCAGGAGATTCCCTTGTGTGCCTACACCACCAGGGCCCTGAGTTTAGAACACAAAACTGGGCAGCTGTTTGGGCAGACACTGAGCTAGCTGCAGGATTTTTTTATTTTTTATTTTTTATTTTTGCCCTGTGGCACCTGGGAAACCAGTGAGACAGATCTGTCCACTCCCCTGGAAAGGGGACTGAAGCCAGGGAGCCAAGTGGTCTTGCACAAAGGGTCCTACTCCCACAGAGCCCAACAAGCTAAGAACCACTGGCTTGAATTTCTTGCTGCCAGCACAGCAGTCTGAAGTCAACCTCTGACAATCGAGCTCAGTGAGGGAGGGGTGTCCACCATTACTGAGGCTTGAGTAGCTGGTTTTTCCCTTGCAGTGTTAACTGACTGTGCAGAACTCACCACAGCATGGCAAAGTGCATGGAGCCAGACTGCCTCTCTAGATACCTCCTCACTGGGCAGGGCATCTCTGAAAGAAAAGCAGCAGCCACAGTCAGGGGCTTATAGATAAAACTCCCATCTCCCTGAGACAGAGCACCTTGGGGAAGGGGCAGATGTGGGTGCATCTTCAATAGACTTAAATGTTCCCATCTGCTGCCACTGAAGATAGCAGCAGATCTCTCAGCACAGCACTTGAGCTCTGCTAAAGGACAGACTGCCTCCTCAAGTGGGCCCCTGTCCCATATGACTCCTAACTGGAAGTCACCTCCCAGCAGAGGTCAACAGACACCTCATACAGGAGAGCTCCAGCTGGCATCAGCCAGGTGCCCCTCTGGGATGAGCTTCCAGAGACAGGAGCAGGCAGCAATCTTTGCTGTTCTGCAGCATCCACTGGTGATACCCAGGCAAACAGCGTCTGGAGTGGACTTGAAGCAAACTTCAGCAGAAGAGGGGCCTGACTGTTAGAAAAGAAAATAACAAACAGAAAGCAATAACATCAACATCAACAAAAACAATGACAACAGAAAAGCCCGATCCAACAGGTCATCAGACTCAAAGATCAAAAATAGGTAAATCCATGAAGATGAGAAAAAACAGTGCAAAAATCCTGAAAATTCCAAATATTAGAATGCCCCTTCTCCTCCAAATGATTGCAACTCCTCTCCAGCAAGGGCACAAAACTGAACAGAGAATGAATGTGATGAATTGACAGAAGTAGGCTTCAAAAGGTGGGTAATAACCAACTCCTCTGAGCTAAAGGAGCATGTCCTAACCCAATGCAAGGAAGATAAGAATGTTGATAAAATGTTACAGGAACTGCTATCTAGAAAAAAACATTTTAGAGAACGTAATTCACCCAATGGAGCTGAAAAACACAGCACAAGAACTTCGTGAAGCATACACAAGTAGCAATAGTGGAATCAATCAAGCAGAAGAAAGAATATCTGAGATTGAAGATCAACTTAATTAAGTAAAGTGTGAAGACAAGATTAGGAAAAAAAAGATGAAAAGGAACAAACCCTCCAGGAAATATGGGACTATGTGAAAGACCAAACCTACGATTCATTGGTGTACCTGAAAGTGACAGGGAGAATGGAACCAAGTTGAAAAACACACTTTGGGATATTATCCAGGAGAATTTTCCCAAGCTAGCAAGACAGACCAACATTCAAATACAGGAAATACAGAGAAAACCACTAAGGTACTCCTCAAGAAGATGAAGCCCAAGACACATAATTGTCAGATTCTCCAAGGTTGAAATGAAGGAAAAAAAATGTTAAGGGCAGCCAGAGAGAAAGATCGGGTTGCCAACAAAGAGAAGTACATCATACTAACAGTGGATCTCTCTGCAGAAATCCTACAGGCCAGAAAAGAGTGGTGGCAAATATTTAACATTCTTCAAGAAAAGGATGTTCAGTCCAGAATTTCACCTCCAGCCAAACTAACCTTCATAAGCAAAGGATAAATAAAATCCTTTCCAGACAAGCAAATGCTGAGATATTTTGTCACCACCAGGCCTGCCTTACGAGATCTCCTTAAGGAAGCACTAAATAAGGGAAGGGAAAACGAGTAATAGCCACTGCAAAAACATACCAAATATAAAGATCAACGAGACTATGAAGAAACAGCATCAACTAATGTGCAAAATAAACAGATAGCATCATGATGACAACATCAAATTCACACATAACAATATTAAACTTAAATGCAAATAGGCTATGTGCCCCAATTAAAAGACACAGACTTGCAAATTGGATAAAGAGTCAGGACCCATTGGTGTGCTGTATTTGAGACCCATCTCATGTGCAAAGACACACATAGGCTCAAAATAAAGGGATAGAGGAATATTTACCAAGGAAATGGAAAGCAAAAAGAAGCAAGGATTGCAATCCTACTCTCTGATAAAAACAGACTTTAAAATGACAGAGATCAAAGAAGAGAAAGAGAGGCATTACATAATGGTAAAGGGATCGATGCAATAAGAAAAGCTAATTATCCTAAATATATATGCACTCAATACAGGAGCACCCAGATTAATAAAGCGAGGTCTCAGAGACCTACAATGAGACTTAGACTCTCACACAAAAGTTGTGGGAGACTATAAAACCCCACTGTCAATATTAGACAAAAAAATTTAAAAGGATATTCAGGACTTGAAATCAGCTCTGGACCAAGCAGACCTAATAGACATCTACAGAGCTCTCCACCTCAAATCAACAGAATACACATTGTTCTCAATATCACGTAGCACTTAATCTAAAGTTGACCACATAATTGAAAATAAAACACTCCTCAGCAAATACAAAAGAACGGAAATCATAACAAACAGTCTCTCAGAACACAGTTCAATCAAATTAGAACTCAGGATTAAGAAACTCACTCAAAACTGCACAACTACATGGAAACTGAAAAACCTGCTCCTGGACGAGTACTGGGTAAATAATGAAATTAAGGCAGAAATAAATAAGTTCTCTAAAACTAATGACAACAAAGACACAACATACCAGAATCTCTGGGACACAACTAAAGCAGTGTTAAGAGGGAAATTTATAGCACTAAATGCTCACCTTAGAAAGTGGGAAAGATCTAAAATTGACACCCTAACATCACAATTAAAAGAACTAGGCAAGCAAAAGCAAACAAATTCAAAAGCTAGCAGAAGACAAGAAATAACTAACATCTGAGCAGAATTGAAGGAGATATAGAAACAAAAACTTCAAAAAATGAATGAATCCAGGAGCTGGTTTTTTGAAGAGATTAACAAAATAGATCCCTAACCAGACTAATAAAGAAGAAAAGACAGAAGAATCAAATAGACACAATAAAAAATGATAAATGAGTTATCATCACTGATCCCACAGAAATATAAACTACCCTCAAACAATACTATAAACACCTCCATGCAAATAAACTAGAAAATCTAGATGAAATGGTTAATTCCTGGACACATACACTCTTACAAGACTAAACCAGGAAGAAGTTGAATCCCTGAATAGAATAATAACAAGTTCTGAAATTGAGGCAGAAATCAGTAGCTTAACAACCAAAAAAAGCCCAGGACCAGATAGATTCACAACCGAATTCTACCAGAGGCACAAAGAGAAGTTTGTACCATTCCTTCTGAATCTATTCCAAACAACAGAAAGAAAAGGACTTGTCCCCAACTCATTTTAAGAGGCCACCATTATCCTGATACCAAAATGTGGCAGAGACACAACAACAACAAAAAACTTTAGGCCAATTGCCCTGATGAACATCGATGCAAAAATCCTCAATAAAATACAGACAAACTGAATCCAGCAGCATATCAAAAAAGCTTATCCACCAGGATCAAGTCAGCTTCATTCCTGAAATGCAAGGCTGGTTCAACATATGGAAATCAATAAACATAATCCATCACATTAACAAAACCAATGACAAATAACACATGATTATCTCAGTAGACTCAGAAGTGGCCTTCAATAAAATTCAACACCCCTTCATGCTAAAAACACTGAATAAACTAGGTATTTGTGGAACATATCTCATAATAAGAGCTATTTATGACAAGCCCATAGCCAATGTCATATTGAGTGGGTAAAAGCTGGAAGCACTTTCATTGAAAACTGTCACAAGACAAGGATGCCCTCTCTCATCACTCCTTTTCAACATAGTACTGGAAGTTATGGCCAGGAAAATCAGGAAAGAAAAATAAATAAAGCATATTCAAATAGGAAGAGAGGAAGTCAAATTATCTGTTTACAGATGACCTGATTGTATATTTAGAAAACCCCATTGTCTCTGCCCCAAAACTCCTTAACCTGATAAAAAACTTCAACAAAGTCTCAGGATACAAAACAGAGTGCAAAAATCACAAGAATTCCTATACTTTAATAATAGACAAACAGTGAGCCAAATCATGAGTGAACTCCCATTCGCAATTGCTACAAAGAAAACAAAATATCTAGGAATACAACTTACACTGGACATGAAGGACCTCTTCAAAGATAACTACAAACCACTGCTCAAGGAAAAAATAGGATACAAACAAACAGAAAAACATTCCGTGCTCATGGATTGAAAAAAGCAATATCGTGTAAATGGCCATACCGCCCAAAGTAATTTATAGATTCAACACTATTCCCATCAAGCTACTATTGACTTTCTTAACAGAACTAGAAAAAACTACTTTAAATTTTATATGGAACCAAAAAAGAGCCTGTATAGTCAAGACAATACTAAGCAAAAAGAACAAAGCAGGAGGCATCACCCTACCTGACTTCAAACTATACTACAAGGCTACAGTAACCAAAACAGCATGGTAATGGTACCAAAACAGATACATGGACCAATTGTACAGAACAGACACTGCAGAAATAACACCACACATCTACAACCATCTGATCTTTGACAAACCTGACAAAAACAAGCAGTGGGAAATCATTCCCTATTTAATAAATGGTGCTGGGAAACTGGCTAACTATATGCAGAAAACTGAAATTGACCCCTTCCTTACACCTTATACAAAAATTAAAATGGATTAATGACTTAAATGTAAAACCTAGAACCATGAAAACCCTAGAAGAAAACCTAGGCAATACCATTCAGGACATAGGCATGGGAAAAGACTTCATGACTAAAACACCAAAAGCAATGGCAACAAAAGCCAAAATTGACAAATGGGATCTAATTAAACTAAGGAGCTTCTGCACAGCAAAAGAAACTATCATCAGAGTGAACAGGCAACCTACAGAATGGGAGAAACTTTTTACAATCTATCTATCTGACAAATGTCTAATATCCAGAATCCACAAGGAACTTAAACTAATTTACAAGAAACAAACCCCATCAAAAAATGGACGAAGGATATGAACCGACATTTCTCAAAATTAGACATTTATGCGGCCAAAAAAAAAAGCTCGTCACCACTGGTCATTAGAGAAATGCCAATCAAAACCACAATGAGATACTATCTCACACCAATTAGAATGGTGATCATTAAAAAAAAATTAGGAAACAATAGATTCTGGAGAGAGCATGAAGAAATAGGATCCCTTTTACACAATTAGTGGTTGTGTAAATTAGTTCAGCCATTTTGGAAGACAGTGTGGTGATTCCTCAAGGATCTAGAACCAGAAATAACATTTCACCCATCAATCCCATTACTGGGTATATACCCAAAGGAATATAAATTATTCTAATATAAAGACACATGCACACGTATGCTTATTGCAGTGCTATTCACAGTAGTGGAGACTTGGAACCATCTCAAATGCTCATCAATGACAGACTGGATAAAGAAAATGTGGCACATATACACTATGGAATACTATGCAGCCATAAAAAGGAATGAATTCATGTCCTTTGCAGTAATACAGATGAAGCTGGAAACCATCATTCTCAGCAAACTAACACAGGAACAGAAAATCAAACATTGCATATTCTCACTCATAAGTGGGAGTTGAACAATGAGAACACATGGACACAAGGAGGGGAACATCACACACCAGGGCCTTCTGGGTTGTGGTGGGCAAGGGGAGGGAGAGCATTACGACAAATACCTAATGCATGTGGGGCTTAAAACCTAGATGATGGGTTGATGGGTGCAGCAAACCACCATGGCACCTGTATACCTATGTAACAAACCTGCATGTTCTGTACATGTTTTCCAGAACTTAAAGTTTAATAAAAAAGAAAAAATAGTGCATTAGCTGCTATAGTACTATAGGGGGATGCAACCATTTCCTAGGGACACCTAGTTAAGTATTCGGGTTTCTCAGAAGGTGGACAACCCCTTAGAGCTCCCAAAAGATTGTGACCTTTGTCTTTGGCTACCAGGGTGAATAGAGAAAGACCATCAGGTGGGGCCAGGGATAGGCATGTCTACCCTTAGCCTTTCCTTGGGTGGGGCTTGCTGTGGTTGCTGTGGTGGATGAGGGTGTGGTTCTCAGTCCAATGGATTTTTTATTTTATGAATTATTCGGGAACAGTTGTTATTAGGTTACACGTGTAAATTCTTTAGTGGTGATTTGTGAGACTTTGGTTCACCCATAATCCAAGCAGCATACACTGCACCATATTTATAGTCTATTATCCCTCCCCCCAACTATTCTTCCCAAGTCTCCAAAGTTCATTGTATTATTCTTATGCCTTTGCATCCTCATATCTTAGCTCCCACATATCAATGAGAACATACAATATTTCCTATTCCATTCCTGAGTTACTTCACTTAGAATAATAGCCTCCAATCTCATCCAGGTCACTGCGCACGCTGCTAATTCATTCCTTTTTATGGCTGAGTAGTATTCATATATATATATATATATATATATATATACATACCACAGTTACTTTATCCACTTGTTGATTGATGGGCATTTGAGTTGTTTCCACGATTTTGCAATTATAAATGGTGTTGCTATAAACATGTATGTGCAAGTTTCTTTTTCGAATAATGACTTCTTTTCGTATGGGCAAATATGCAGTAGTGGGATTGCTGGATCAAATTGATCCAGATCAAATAGAAAGTAGACTGGAGTTCGTTAAGGAATCTCCACTCCACTTTCTATAGTGACTGTGCTAGTTTACACTCACACCAGCAGTGTAGAAGCATTCCCTGATCACAGCATTCACGCCAACCTCTACTGGTTTTTGCTTTTTGATTATGGCCATTCTTGCAGGAGTAACGTGATATCACATTGTGGTTTTGATTTGCATTTTTCTGATCATTACTGGTGTTGAGCATTTTTTCATATGTTTGTTGGCCATTTGTTTATCTTCCCTTGAGAATTGTCTATTCATGTTCTTAGCTCACTTTTTGATGGGATTGTTTATTTCCTTCTTACAGATTCATTTGAGTTTGTTGTTGATTGTTGATATTAGTCCTTTGCCAGATCTATAGATTGTGAAGATTTTTCTCCCACTCCGTGGGTTGTCTGTTTACTGACTGTTCCTTTTGCCGTGTGAAAGCTTTTTAGTTTAATTAGATCTTTACTATTTATCTTTGTTTTATTGCATTTGTTTTTGAGTTGTTGGTCATGAATTGCCTAAGCCAATGTCTAGAAGGGTTTTTTTTCCATGTAATTTTCTAGGATTTTTATAGTTTCAGTTCTTAGGTTAAGTCCTTAATCCATCTTGAGTTGATTTTTTTTTTTTTTTTGAGACAGTGTTTTGCTCTTGTCACCCAGGCTGGAGGGCAATGGCACAATCTTGGATCACTGCAACCTCCACCTTCCGGGTTCAAGCAATTCTCCTGCCTCAGCCTCCTGAGTAGCTGGGATTACAGGCGCCCACCACCAAGTCCAGCTAATTATTTTGTATTATTAGTAGAGATGGGGTTTCACCATGTTGGCAAAGCTGGTCCCGAACTCCTGACCTCAGGTGATCCACCGGACTTGACCTCCCAAACTGTTGGGATTACAGGCATGAGCCACAGTGCCAGGCTGAGTTGATTTTTGTATAAGGTGAGAGATGAGGATCCACTTTCATTTTCCTACAGTCGGCTAGCCAATTATCTCAGCACCATTTATTGAAAAGGGTGTCCTTTCCCCCCACTTTATGTTTTTGTTTGCTTTGTCAAAGATCAGTTGGCTTTAAGTATTTGGTTTTATTTCTGGGTTTGCGCTTCTGTTCCATTGTTATAAATACCTATTTTGATACCAGTACCATGCTGTTTTGGTGATGATGGCCTTATAGTATAGTTTGAAATCAGGTAGTGTGATACCTCCAGATTTGTTCCTTTTGCTTATTCTTGCTTTAGTTTTGCAGGCTATTTTTTGGTTCCATATGAATTTTAGAATTTTTTTTTCTAATTCTGTGAAGAATGATGGTGGTATTTTGATGGGGATTTTGTTAAATTTGTGGATTACTTTTTGCAGTATGGCCATTTTCACAGTACTGATTTTACCTATTCATGAGCATGGGATGTGTTTCTATTTGTTTGTGTCATCTATGATTTATTTCAGCAATGTTTTGTAGTTTTCCTTGTAGAGATTTTTTGACTCCTTTGTTAGGTGTATTCCTAAGTATTTTATTTTTTTGCAGCTATTTTAAAAGGGGTTGAGTTCTTGATTTGATTCTCTGCTTGGTTACTCTTTTGGTATAGAAGAGCTACTGATTTGTGTACATTAATCTTGTATCTTAAAACTTTGCTGAAATTTATTATCAGTTGTAGGAGCTTTCTGGAGGAGTCTTTAGGGTTTTCAAAATAAACGATCATATCATCAGCAAACAGTGCCAATTTGAGTTTCTCTTTACCAATTTCAATGCCCTTTCTTTCTTTCTCTTGTCTGATTGCTCTGGCTAGGACTTCAAGTACTATGTTAAAGAGAAGTGGTTACAGTGGGCATCCTTTTCTTCCAGTTCTCAGAGAAAATGCTTTCAACTTTTCCCCATTCAGTAATATGTTGCCTGTTGGTTTGTCATAGATGGCTTTTATTACATTGAGGTACGTCCCATGTATGCTGATTTTACTGAGAGTTTTAATTATAAAGGAATGCTGAATTTTGTCAAATGATTTTTCTGCATCTATTCAGATGATCATGTGATACGTGTTTTTAATTCTGTTTATGTGGTGTGTCACATTTATTGACTTGTATATGTTAAACCTCCCTGCATCCCTGGTATGAAATCCACTTGATCATGGTGGATTATCTTTCTGATATATTTTTGGATTTGGTTAGCTAGTATTTGGTTAAGGATCTTAGCGTCTCTGTTTATTAGAGATATTTGTTTCTAGTTGTCTTTTTTGGTTATGTCTTTCCCTGGTTTTGGTATTAGGGGGTGCTGGTTTCATAGAATACTTTAAGGAGGGTTCCTCCTTTCTCTATATTGTGGAATAGTGTCAAAAGGATTAGTACCTTTTTTTAATATCTGGTTAAATTCTGCTGTGAATTCTTCTGATCCTGACCTTATTTTTGTGGGTAATTTTTGTTCATGTCCTTTGCACAAGGAAGGGAACATTGCACACTGGGGACTGTCAGGGTGTGGGGGTCTTCAGGAAGGATAACGTTAGGACAAATACCTAATGTAGATGATGGGTTGATGGGTGCAGCAAATCACCATGGCACGTGTATACCTATATAACAAGTCTCAACATTCTTCACATGTATCCCAGAACTTAAAGTATAGTAATAAAAAAATAAATAAAGGACAATCAAGAGCTTGGGAATAACCCCATGCCTTAACTACTTGTACTTTCAGAAATTCAAAGCCCAAACAAACAAGAAAAATTACCATTTTAATCTTGCTATTTGTTATTGGTCTGCTCAGGGTATCTAATTCTTCCTGATTTAAGCTAGGAGGGTTGTATTTTTCCCAAATTTATCCAACTCTTCTAGGTTTTCCAGTTTATGTGTGTAAAGGTGTTCATAGTAGCCTTGAATGATCATTTGTATTTCAGTGGAGTCAGTCGTACTATCTCCTGTTTCATTTCTTAATGAGGTTGTTTGAATTTTCTCTCTTGTTTTCTTGGTTTATCTTGCTAATGATTTATCAATTTTATCTTTTTAAAAAGCAGATTTTTGTTTCATTTATCTTTCATATTGTTTTCTTTGTTTCAATTTTATTTAGTTCTGCTGTAATCTTGGTTATTTCCTTTCATCTGCTGGGTTTGGGTTTGGTTTGTTCTTGTTTCTCTAGTTACTTGAGGTGTGACCCTAGCTTCTCTCTTTGTGCTCCTTCAGTCTTTTTGATGTAGGCATTTAGGACTATGAACTTTCCTCTTAGCACCGCCTTTTGCTGTATACCAGAGGTTTTGCTATGTTGTGTCATCATTGTCATTCAGTTCAAATAATTTTTTAATTTTCATCTTGATTTAATTTTTTATCTTGGATCATTCAGAAAAAGATTATTTAATTTCCATGTATTTGCATGGTTTTGAAAGTTCCTTTTGGAGTTGATTTCCACTTTTATTCCACTGTGGTCTGAGAGAGTGTTTGATGTAATTTCAATTATCTTAAATGTATTGAGTCTCATTTAATGGCCTATCATATGGTCTATCTTGGAGAAAGTTCCATGTACTGTTGAATAGACTGTGTATTCTGTTGTTGTTGGATAAAATGTTGTGTATATATCTGTTAAGTCCATTTTCAATGTATAGTTCAAATTCATTGTTTCTTTGTTGACTTTCTGTCTTGATAACCTGCCTAGTGCTGTCAGTGGAATATTGAAGTCCTCCACTATTATTGTGTTGCTATCTCATTTATTAGGTATATTAGCAATTGTTTTATAAATTTGGGAGCTCCAGTGTTAGGTGCACATATATTTAGGATTGTGATATTTTTCTGCTGGGCAAGGCCTTTTACCATTATGTAATGTCCCTCTTTGTCTCTTTTAACTGCTGTTTCTTTAAAGTTTGTTTTGTCTCATATAAGAATAGCTACTCCTGCTTGCTTTTGGTGTCCATTTGCATGAAATGCCTTTTTCCACCCCTCTAAGTTTATGTGAGTCCCTATGTGTTAGGTGAGTCTCCTGAAGACAGCAGATACTTGGTTGGTGAGTTTTTATCTATTCTGTGGTTCTGTATCTTTTAAGTGGAGCATTTATGCCATTTACATTCAATGTCTGTATTGAGATGTGAGGTGCCATTGCATTCATGATGCTATTTGGTGCCTGTGTACTTTGGCTTTTTTGGTTTTTGTTTTTGCTTTTTAACTTGTATTTTTGTCTTACAGGTCCTGTGTTATTTATGTTTTCAAGAGGTTTTGTTTTGATGTGTTTCCAGGATTTGTTTCAAGATTTAGAGCTCCTTTTAGCAGTTCTTGTAGTTGTGGCTTCATACTGATGAATTTTCTTAGCATTTGTTTGTCTGAAAAAGACTGTATCTTTTCTTCATAAATGATGCTTAATTTTGCTGGATACAAAATTGTTGGCTGATAATTGTTATGTTTGAGGAATCTGAAGATAGGGCCCCTATCCCTTTTAGCTTGTAGGGTTTCTTCTGATAAATTTGCTGTTAATTGGATATGTTTTCCTTTATAGGTTACCTAATGCTTTTGCCTCACAGCTCTTATGATTTTCTCCTTCATCTTAACTTTGGATAAACTGATGACAGTGTGCCTAGGTGATGATCTTTTTGTACTGAATTTCCCAGGTGTTCCTTGAGCTTCTTGTATTTGAATGTCTATGTCTCTAGCAAGGCTGGGGAAGTTGTCCTCAATTATTCCCCCAAATATGTTTTTGAAGCTTTTAGAATTCTCTTCTTCCTCTGGAACACCAATTATTCTTAGGTTTGGTTATTTAACATAATCCCAGACTTCCTGGAGGCTTTGTTTATAATTTTTTTCTTTTTCCTTTGTCTCTGTTGGATTGGGTTAATTTGACCTTGTCTTCGAGCTCTAATTGTTTTTCTTTTACTTGTTCAATTCTATTGCTGAGAATTTCTAGAGCATTTTGCATTTCTGTAAGTGTGTCCAACGTTTCCTGAAGTTTTGGTTTTTTTTCTTTCAGCTATCTATTTCCTTGAATATTTCTCCCTTCACTTCTTTTATCTTCTTTTTTTCTTTTATTGGGCTTCACCTTTCTCTGGTGCCTCCCCGATTAGCTTAATGACTAACCTCCTGAATTATTTTTCAGGCATCAGGGATTTCTTCTTGGTTTGGATCCATTGCTGGTGAACTAGTGTGATTTTTGGGGGGAGTTAAAGGCCTTGTTTTGTCATATTACCAGAGTTGGTTTTCTGGTTTCTTCTCATTTGGGTAAGCTCTGTCAGAGGGAAGGTCTAAGGCTCAAGACTGTTGTTCAGATTCTTTGAGTCCCATGGGGTGTTACCTATAGTATGCTCTCCCTTTCCCTATGGCTTTGGCTTCCTGGGAGGTGAACTCGAGTGATTTTTCTCTCTTTTCTGGGTTTAGCCACCCAGCAAGTGTACCCAGCTCTGGGCTCTTACTGGGGGTTGTCTGCACAGAGTTCTGTGATGTGAACCTTCTATGGGTTTCCCAGCCATGGATAGCAGCATTTGTTCCAGCGGAGGTGGTGGTGGAGTGCAATGGACTCCATGAGAGTTCTTAGCTTTGGTGGTTTAATGCTCTATTTTTGTGCTGGTTGGCCTCTTGCCAGGATGTGGCACTTCAGAGAGCATCAGCTGTGGTAGTATTAAAAGGATCCCACAGTGAGTGGGGCCCTAGAACTCCCAAGATTATGTGCCCTTTGTCTTCTGCTACCAAGGTGGGTAGGGAAGGACCATTGGTTGGGGCCAAGGCTAGGCATGTCTGTGCTCAGGCTCTCCTTTGGTGGGTCTTGCTGTAGCTGCTGTGGAAGATGGGGCTGAGATTCCCAGATCACTGGAGTTCTGTAGCTAGGAGGATTATGGCTGCCTCTGCTGAGTCATGCAGGTTGTCAGGGTAGTGGGGGAAAGCCAGCAGTCACAGGCCTCACCCAGCTCCCACACATACCAAAGAGCCAGTCTCACTCCTACCATGCACCCCCAACAGCGCTGAGTCTGATCCCAGGCAGTGGGCAACCTGGGCTTGAAAATTTGCCCCACTTACCTGCCTCCCAGCTGCAAAGGAAAAGGGCTTGGTTCTTCCCCAACCAGTGGAGTTTGCACGTCAGATTCACACACTCCCCTGAGTTCTAGCAAAGAGGCTTCTCTCCCCATTCAAACTGTTACAAAGTTGAGCTGGAGATTTTCTTCTCCCTATGGAGTTGCCCCCAACCCCCACCCCCACCCCCACCCCTGGCTCCTCTGGCCGGTCTCCCAGTGGATCCCTCTGGTACTAGGCAGGAATTTACTGCTTGGGGACCCAGCGAGCTCCCAGGACCTTTCTGCTGCTCCCTCTACTCCTGTATTTTTCTCTGATCTCTAAATTGATTTAGCTCCAGATAAGGTCAGAAACTTCTCCTGCAAACAGACTTTCAGTTTCTCCAGTGTGGGAGTGTCTTCAGGAGAGGAGGCTCTCCCTTTCCCAGTACTGCTGTTGGGGCACTCACAGTCTTTGGGGTGTCTCCCAGATCCTGTAGAAGCAGTCCACTTCCTTCATAGGGTCTGTGGGTCCTCTTGTGATTGCTGGTTTGTCTTGTAGTCAATCTGGAGCTAGAGTTCTTAATGTGAGCCTCTGAATGCTGCTCTGTCCATCTGAGTCAGAGCTGCAATCTAGTCCTGCCTCCCGTCCGCCATGATGATCCCTCTTTCTCCCCAGTCCAATGGAGTTATTTCCCCAGGGGGATTATGGGAGCCTCTGCTGAGTCAGACAGGCTGCCAAGAAAGTGGAAGAAAGCCAACAGTCACAGGCCTCATCCCTCCCCCATGGAGCTCATAGTCCTAAAGGCCAGTGTCACTTCCACTGTGCCCCTTCTAACAGAACCAAGTCTATTTTCTGGCAGCCAGTGACCAGGGCTGATCCCTTGCCCCAAACCACGAGCATCCCCCTTGAGAAAGCAAGCAGATTCACAGTTCTTCAGCATCCCAGGGAGTCTGAAATGGTGATCCAATTTCTTCAAAGGGTCTGTGGTTTTTCTCGGCTTTCCTAGTATGTTCCTTTGGTAGTTCTTGAAAAAAAAAGTTCACAATATGCATCTCCACACACTCCTCTGTCTGTTTGAGTGGGAGCTGCAAGCTAGTTCTTCCTCCTATTGCCATTTTAACCTTCACCTTTTCCTGGCTTATTTTAATACTGGTAGATGTTTTTCTGTGTATGAGCATTGAAGAGTTAGGTTTTTATTGTACTCTTTACAATCTGGGCTTATTTGTACTTGTCCTCTTTGGGGAGGCTTTCCAAATATTCAGAAAGATTTAGGTGTGCTGATCTAGGCTGTATATGCTTTAGGGGAGAGTGCAAGCTCAGTAGTTCTGTGATTCTTGCAGATCTATAGAGGTACTGTCTTTATGGTCTTGGACAAGATCCAGAAGAATTCTCTAAATTGCCAGGCAAAAAATATTGTTCTGTTTTCTTATTTCCTCTCAAAATCACAGAGTTTCTCTCATTGCTCTGAGCCATGTAGAAATTGGGATGGATTGACACAAGCACCCCAGTGGCCACTACCCCTTAAACTGCACTGGGTCAGACCTGAAGCCAGCACTGTATTGGAACTCACTCAAGGCCTGCTGTAACCACTCCCTGGCTACTTTGTATGTTCGCTCAACAACCTGGGGCTTTACAATCAGTACGCAGACAAACAAGCAAGGTATGTGTCCTTCCTTTCAGGGTGGCCAGTATCCCCAGGCCCCAGTTAGGCCCAGAGGTATTGTCTGGGAGCCAGTGATGAGAGTCAAAAACCTTAGAAGTCTACCTGGTGTCCTACTGCTGACATTTTCTGAAGTCCCACGGACTCTTCAGTCAGCTTGTAGTAAATGCTGGCTGGCCTGGGACTCACCCTTCATGCGAGTGGGCTCCCCTCTCACCCAGGATAGGTCCAGAAATGCCATCAAAGATTCAAGCTCAGGAATTGAAGACCTTAAGAACCTGTTTGATTCTCTACCATCTGTGGCCAAGCTGGTACCTATGGTGCAAGACAAAGTCCTCTTTACTTTTCCCTCTGCTTTTCTCAAGCAGTAGTAGACTCACCCCATAGCCACTACAGCTGGGAATGTGCTAAGTCTTCCCTGAAGCTAGCAAGTCTAAGAAGCTAACTCAAGGCTCTTGATGTATTACCTGGGTATCACTGTTGACTATTCAGGATCCAAGGGCTTTTCAGTTAGCAGGTGATAAATGCTGCCAGGACTGGCTCCTTTTCTTCAAGGCTGCAGGTTCTCTTCTGGCTCAGAATGTATCTGGAAATGTTCAGCAGTTGAAAAGGGGTCTGATGACTCTGACTGGTGCCCTGTCTTACTGTGGTTGAGCTGGTATCCAAGATGCAAGACAAAGTACGTCCCACTTTTCTGTCTTCTCTCCTCACGTGAAAGGAAGGGGTCTTTTTGGGAGCCATGAGCTGTGCAGCCTGGAGTTAAGAGAGTGGTGATGTCAGCTCTCCTTTAGCCTTCCTGACTGATGTCTCAGGTCACATGCCCTCCCAGTCCATTGTCTCTTGGCCCAGTTCAGCCCTAGGACTCACCTAGGTGTGACAGTCCTTGTGGCCTAGACTGCCTTTCAAGTATGTTTGAGGACCCAGAGCACGTTAGCCCATGCTGTTGAGGCTTGTGGGAATACAAATTCTGACCTCTAGGATTGGTGATTCTTCTCTGGCTAGGGCTAGTTTAAATGCACTCTCTGTGGCAGACATCAGCTGAGTTTGGTCTTGTTTTGATTTCTTTTATGACAAGAATAGCACCGAGTTCAATGTCTCACAATTGCTAGTTTCCCCCCTACTCTCCAGCAAACAGAAGCACTCTCCACATCATTCTGCCTCTTCAAGGAAATAAAAAGAGGCGGTGTCCGCGATTCAAAACTATTTTTCTACCATTTTAGTACCTCTTTCAATAATATAAAGTAAAAATCAAGTACTGAGCATAATTACTTGATTTGTGGTTTTTACAAAGGTCTTTTTTTGTCTGTAGATAGTTGCTAAATTGGTGTCCTTGCATGGGGAAAAATAGATAGATTGTATCTTTGTTTTCATTAGTTTCAAAGAACTTCTTGATTTCTGCCTTAATTCCATTACTTACCCAAAATTTGTTCAGAAGCCAGTGGTTTAATTTTCATGTAATTGTATGGTTTTTAGCAATTTTCTTAGTCTTCAATTCTATTATTATTGTGCTGTGGTCCAATAGAGTGGGTGGTATAATTTTTTTTTTTTTGGATTTGCTGAGAATTGTTCTAGGCCCATTCATGTAGTTGATTTTAGAGTATGTGCCATGTGCAGATGAGGACAATGTATGTTCTATTGTTCTGGGGAAGAGAGTTCTGTAGATGTCTATCAGATCCATTCGGTCCGGTGTTAAGTTCAGATTCTGAAAGTCTTTGTTAATTTTCTGCCTTGGTGATAAGTCTCATACAGTCAGTGGGGTGTTGAAGTCTCCCATTATTATTGTGTGAAAGTTTGTGTCTCTTTGAAGATCTCTAGGAACTTGCTTTATGAATCTGCATGCTCCTGTGTTGGATGCATATACATTTAGGATAGTTAGGTGTTCTTTTTGAATTGAAACTTTTACCTTTATGTAATGCCCTTGTTTGTCTTTTAAAATTTTTGTTGGTTTAATATCTGTTTTGTCTAAAATTAGAATTTCAGCCTCTGCTTTTTTTCTGTTTTCCATTTGCTTAATAAATTTTTCTTCATTCCTTTATTTTTAGCCTATGGGTGTCATTGGATGTGAGATTCGTCTCTTGAACACTGTACTACTGGTTCTTGCTTTTTTACTCAGCTTGTCACTCTGTGTCTTTCAATTGGGCATTCAAGGCTAGTGTTGATATGTGTGAATTTGTTTCTGTCATCATGTTATTAGTTGTTTATTATGCTGACTTGTTTGTGTGGTTCCTTTATAGTGTTATTGGCCTGTGCACTTAAGTGTGTTTTTTTAGTAGCAATATTTTCTTTTCATATGTAGTGCTTTATGCGAGGTATTTTGCAAGGATCTTCTGAATTTTCTGAATTTTTATGTGGGCTAAACTAGAAAAGTTTACACAAAAGGTATCCTGAACTATGTTTCCAAGTTTCTTCCATTATCTCCATTTCTTTCAGATATACCAAGGAGTAGTAGATTGGGTCTTTCTCCATAATCCCATATTTCTCAAAAATTTTATTTGTTCCTTTTATTTTTTTTAGTTATTATTTTCTGACTATCCTATTTCAGAAAGCCAGTCTTCAATCTCAGATTACATCCTCAGCTTGGCCTATTCTGCTATTAATACTTCTGCTTGTACTGTGTGTTCTCACTTATAAGTGGGAGCTGAATGATGAGGACACATGGACACATGATGGGGCCTACAACACATATTGGGGCCTGTCAGAGATTGAGGTGTAGGAGGAGGGAGAGCATCAGGAAGATGCTGGGCTTAATACCAAATAGATTCTGGGTCTAACACCTGGGTGATGGGATAATCTGTGCAGCAAACCATCATGACACATTTATCTATGGAACAAACCTGCACATCCTGCAAATGTACCCCTGAACTTAAAATGAAAGATGGAAATAAAAGAAAAAGTACTCTCAATTGTATTATAAAATTCTTTTGGAGTGTTTTTCAGCTCGGTCTGATCAGTTACATTCTTTCTATACTGGCTATTTTTTCAGCTTTTCTACCATTTTATTGTGATCCTTAGCTTCTGTAGATTCTATTTCAATTTTCTCCTTAATCTTGATTATCTTTCCTATACATTTTCTGAATTCTATTTCTGTCATTTAAGCTGTCTCAGCCCAGTTAAGAACTCTTTCTGGAAAATTAGTGTGGTCATATGGAAGAAATAAGACACTTTGGCTTTTTGAATTGACATTTCTTATACTGGTTCTTCTCATCTTTTGGGGCTGATGTTCCTTCAGCCTTTGAAGTTTCTGTCTTTTGCATAACACAAAAGAAAGCTACAGACCAATATTCCTGATGAACATAAATGCAAAAATTCTCAATAAAATAGTAGCTAACAAAATCCAAGAGTATATCAAAAAGGGAATACATCATAAACAAGTGAGTTCCATCCTAGGGATGCAGGGATGCTTTAACATACAGGTCAGTATATATGATACATCACAAAAACAGAATTAAAAACAAAAATCATATGATCATCTAAATAGATATGGAAAAATCATATGATAAAATTCATCATCACTTTATGATTAAAACCCCAACAAAATAAGCATAGAAGAGACTTACCTGAAAGTAACAAAAGCCATATATTACAAACCCACAGCCAACATTATACTAAATGGGGAAAAGTGGAAATTATTCTTCCTGAGAAATGGAACAAGACAAGAATGATAACTTTCACCATTTTTATTAAACATAGTACTGGAAATCCTTTTCAGAGCAATCAGACAAGAGAAAGAAATGAAGGGAATCAAAATTAGAAAATAGAAAATCAAACTATCACTGTTCACAGTTGAAATGATTGTATACCTAGAAAATCCTAAAGACTCCACCAACGGACAATTAGATTTGATTAACAAATTCAGTAGAGTCTCAGGTTACAAAATCAGTGTACACAAATCAGTAGCACTGCTATACACCAACAAAGACTAAGCCGAAAATCAAATCAAGAACTCAATCCATTTACAACAGCTACAAAAAATACCTAGGGATATAACTTAACCAAGGAGGTGACAGATCTCTGCAAGGAAAACTACAAAACACTGCTAAAAAAATTTCATAGATGACAAAAGCAAATGGAAACACATTCCATGCTCATGGATGGAAAGAATCAATATTGTGAAAATAACCATATTGCCCACAGCAACCTACAGAGTCAATGCAATTCTTATCAGAATACTATCATCATTCTTCACAGAACTAGAAAAAAAATCTTAAAATTCATATGTATCCAAAAAAGGAACCCATATAGCTAAACTAAGACTAAGCAAACAGAAAAATCTGGAGGTATCCCATTACCTTACTTGAAATTATACTAGATGGCTATGGTTACCAAAACAGCATGATACCGGTATAAAAATAGTCACTTAGGCTAATTAAGCAGAATAGAGAATCCAGAAATAAAGCCAAATACTTACAGTCAACTGATCTTTGACACAGCATACAAAAATATAAATTGAGGAAAGAACACGCCATTCAATAAATGGTGCTGGGAATACTGGTAAGCCACATGTAGTAGAATAAAACTGGATTCTCATCTGTGATGGTTAATATTGAGTGTCAACTTCATTGGATTGAAGGATGCGAAGTATTATTCTTGGGCATGTCCGTGAGGGTGTTGTGAAAGTAGATTAACGTTTGAGTTAGTGGACTAAAAAAGGCATACCCACACTCAATCTGGGTGGGCACAATCTAATCATCTGCCAACACAGCCAGCATAAAAGCAGGCAGAAGAATGTGGAAAGACGAGACTGGTTTAGTCTTCTGGATTGCATTTTTCTCCCGTGCTGGCTGCTTCCTGCCCTTGAACATCACATTCCAAGTTAGCTTTGGGGCTTGAACTGGCTTCATTTCTCTTCAAATTGCCGACAGCCTATTGTGGGACCTTACCTTGTCATTTTGTGAATTAATACTTCTTACTAATCTCCCCTTTATATATACATCTATCCTATTAGTTATGTTCCTCTAGAAAACCCTGACTAATACAGATTTTCATACCAGGAGTGGTTCTAGAGAAACAAAATATTAAGGATGGAGTTATTTAGTCAGTTTTGGGGTTTCTGGATTTGGCTACTTAATATGATTAGACCCCAAAATGCTAAGGGCTCTACTTCTAATAGTATGGAGAACACTGATAATCCATGGTATGAACTATTTAGACAGTTGTGCAAAATAAATCCATTTGCTAATCTTGATAAACTGCTCTTGAGAGGCAAGGAGTTTAGTGACTCTATACATAATACCTTTGACCATATGTGGAGATCCAAGGAATATAATGAAGTTGGTTGGTTGCTCCTAAGTTCCCTGGACAAAGTGATGAGAGAAAATAATGAATTCAGAAATTCTAACTCCTGGCTTTAGAAGCAGATACTGAGCCTCTAATCTTCTAAGATTGCCCTGAGTGAGAGTCTTATCACCTGTAGAGAAATAGCTGAAATTGTGGAAAATCAGACACAAGTTCTTATCATGTGAGTGGCTGACCTACAACAAAAGTGCACACACAGCTTCACCAGGTGTCCATTGTAAAAATGAGGGCATTGATTAGAAAAAGAATGGGACCCTCCAACTTTGAATGGGGATGTGTGGAAGGACCTTAATAAAGCTGGGGACACTGAGCTTGTGAACTTTGATGAGTCTTTTTTGCCAGAAGAAACAGCTTTTCCATACTCTGTAGTGGAAACATCCTCTCCCCAAGACACGTTGCCATCAGCCTTTATTCCTTTGTCTGAAGAGATAAATTCTGTGCTATTTGAGGCAAGAGTGATGGCCTCCCCTAAGTCAGTTGCCAGGCAAGACAATGTTGATTCTTCTCAGGAGCCACTCCCAACCCTCCTGTTTGCTCCTAGACCTATTACTAGACTCAAGTCCCTGCAGGCCCCTAGAGGGGAGGTTCAGAGTGTGACCCATGAGGAGGTGTGCCATACTCCAGGAGAACTGCTTGAGTTTTCTAATTTATATAAGCAAAAATCTGGATAACAGGCATGGAAATGGATGTTAAGGGTATGGGATAATGGTGGAAGGAACACAGAGTTGGATCAGTCTGAATTTACTGATTTGAGCCTACTAAGCAAGGATTCTGCATTTAATCTTGCAGCTCAGGGAGTTACAAAAGATTCTAATAGTTTATATGCTTGGTTAGCAGAAATATGGATTAAAATATGGCCCACTGTGAGCAATCTGGAAATGCCTGATCTCCTTTATTTTAATGTAGAGGAAGGGATCCAAAAGCATAGGGAGATTGGATGCTGGAGTGGATTAGTCACTTTAGACCTACTCATCCCAGCTGTGAGGGTTCAGAAGATATACCCTTGATGAATACTTTGCAAAATAAGTTTGTGAGGGCAGCACCTGCATCCTTGAAGAGCTCTGTTATTGCTCTTCTCAGTATATCAGATATTACAGTAGGAACTGCAGCCACTCAATTATGAAATTTAAATGCAATGGGAATAATTGGATCCCAAGGTGGCAGGGGCAAAGTGGCAGCACTCACTCATCAAAGGCAATGTGAGTTAAGTTACCATAACAGACAGCAGATACAAAGCAGCAATCATAATAGTCTGACTCATGTAGAGCTCTGACATTGACTAATTAACCACGAAGTCCCTAGAAGTGAAATTGTTAGGAAGCCTACTGCATTCTTAATTTATATAACCAGAAAACTTCCAGGTCGAGTGGACAAAAACCTAATTTGAATTGTAAAAACAAAATCACGGTCCCTCAATCAATTTCCAGACTTGAGCCAGTTTGAACCCCTTGAATGAAGGGGAGGCTGGGTCCGTTTGAGGAAGAATCCCACTACACTACCAACAATGTAATGCTATTAATCTTTCTACCATCCTTCCCCAAGGAGACCGTCAGCCTTTTACCAGGGTAACTGCATTGGGGAAAAGAAAATTATCAGAACCGTCAGGGACTACTAAACACTGACTCTCAGCTGACATCAATGCCAGGGGACCCAAAATGTCACTGTGGTCCTCCAGTTAAAGTAGGGGCTTAAGGAAGTCGGGTAATTAATGATGTTTCAGCTCAAATCCCACTTACAGTGGGTCCAGTGGGTTTCCAGCCTCATCCTGTGGTCATTTCCCCAGTGCCAGAATGCATAATTGGCATAGACATATTTAGCAGCTGGTGGAGCCCCCACTTTGGCTTCCTGACTGGTAGGATTAGGGATATCATGGTGGGAAAGGCCAAATGAAAGCAATTAGAGCTGCCTCTACCTAGAAAAAAAATAGTAAATAAAAAACAATATTGCATCCCTAGAGGGATTCCAGAGATTAGTGCCACCATAAAAGACTTGGAAGACTCAGAGGTGGTGATTCCCACCACATTCCTATTCAAATCTTCTATTTGGCCTGTGCAGAAGACAGATGGATCTTGGAGAATGAAAGTGGATTATCATAAGCTTAACCAAATGGTGACTCAAATTGCAGCTGCTGTACCAAAAATGGTTTCATTGCTTGAGCAAATTAACACATTTCCTGGAACCTGGTAAGCAGCTATTAATTTGGCAAATGCATTTTTCTCCATTTCTATCCATAAAGCCTACCAGAAGCAATTTGCCTTCAGCTGGCAAGGCTAGCAATATACCTTCATTGTCCTATCTCAGGGATATATCAACTCTCCAGCTTTGTGTCATAATCTTGTTCGGAGAAACCTTGATCACTTTTTCCTTTCACAAGACATCACAATGGTCCATTACATTGGTGACACTATGCTGATTGGATCCAGTGAGCAAGAAGTAGCAAACACATTGGACTTATTAGTGAAACATTTGCATGCCAGAGGATGGTAAATAAATGCAACTAAATTTCAGGGACCTTCTACCTCAGTATAATTTCTAGGGGTTCAGTGGTGTGGGGACTGTTGAGATATTCTTTCTAAGGTGAAGAATAAGTTGATGCACTTGGCCTCTCCTACAGCCAAGAAAGAGACACAATGTCTAGTCAGGCTATTTGGATTTTGGAGGCAACACATTCCTCATCTGAGTGTGTTACTTTGGTCCATTTATTGAGTGACACAAAAGGCTGCCAGTTTTGAATGGAGTTCAGAACAGGAGAAGGCTCTGCAGTAGATCCAGGCTGCTGTGCAAGCTGCTCTGCCACTTGGGCCATATGAGCCGGCAGATTCAATGGTGCTTGAGGTGTCAGTGGCAGATGAAAATGCTGTTTGGAGCCTTTGGAAGGCCCATTGGTGAATCACAGTGGAGGCCTTTAGGATTTTGATGCAAGGCCCTGCCATCTTCTGCAGATAACTACTCTCCTTTTCAGAAACAGCTCTTGGCATGTTACTGGGCTTTAGTAAAAACTGAACGTTTGACTATGTGTGATTAAGTCATCGTGTGACCTGAACTGCCTATATGAACTGGGTTCTTTCTGACCCATCTAGCCATAACGTGGGCATGCACAGCCACATTCCATTATCAAGTGGAAGTGGTCTATATGTGATCGGGCTCAAGCAGGTCCTGAAGGCACAAGAAACTTACATGAGGAAGTGGCTCAAATGCCCATGGTTTCCACTCCTGCCACCCTGCCTTCTCTCCACCAGCCTGCACTGAAAGCCTCACGGGGAGTTCCCTATGATATGTTGATAGAGGAAGAGAAGACAAGGGCCTGGTTTTCAAATGGCTCTGTATGATATGCAGGCACCACCCAAAAGTGGACAGCTGCAGCACTACAGCCCCTTTCTAGGACATCCCTGAAAGACAATGGTGAAAGAAATCTTCCCAGTGGGCATAACTTCGAGCAGTGCACCTTGTTGTGCACTTTGCTTGGAAGGAGAAATGTCCAGATGTGCGATTATATACTGATTCATAGGCTCTAGCCAGTGGTTTGGCCAGATGGTCAGGGACTTGGAAGAAGAATAATGAGAAAATTGGTGACACAGAAATTTAGGGAAGAGGTATGTCGATGGATCTCTCTGAGTGGTCAAAAACTGTGAAGATATTTGTATCTCATGTGAGTGCTCACCAAAGGGTGACTTCAGCAGAGGAGTATTTTAATAATCAAGTGGATAAGATGACTCATTCTGTGGACACAACTCAGCCTCTTTCCCCAGCCACCCCTGTCATCACTCAATGGCCCCATGAACAAAGAGGCCATGATGGTAGGGATGGAGATTATGCAAGGGCTCAGCAACATGAACTTCCACTCACCAAGGCTGACCTGGTTACTGCCACTGCTGTGTGCCCAATTTGCCAGCAGCAGAGACCAACACTGAGCCCTCGATATGGCACCATTCCTCAGGGTGATCAGCCAGCTACTTGGTGGCAGGTTGATCATACTGGACTTCTTCCATCATGAAAAGGGCAGCAGTTTGTCCGCACTGGAATAGATACTTACTCCAGATACAGGTTTGCCTCTCCTGCACACAATACTTCTCCCAAGACTACCATCTGTGGACTCACGGAATGCCTCATCCACCGTCATGGCATTCCACATAGCATTGCCTCTTACTAAGGCACTTACTTTATGGCTAAAGAGGGGCAGCACTGGGCTCATGCTCATGGAATTCACTGGTCTTATTATATTCCCCATCATCCTGAAGCAGCTGGATTGATAGAATGGTACAATGGCCTTTTGAAGTCACAATTACAATGCCAACTAGGTGGACAATACTTTGCAGAGCTAGGGCAAAGCTTTCCAGAAGGCTGTGTATGCTCTGGATCAGCATCCAATATATGGCACTCTTCCTCTCGTAGCTAGGATTCATGGATCCAGGAATCGAGGAGTGGAAGTGGATGTCACACCACTCACCATTACCCCTAGTGACCCACTAGAAAATTTTTGCTTCCTGTTCCCACAACATTATGTCCTGCTGGCCTAGATGTCTTAGTTACAGAGGGAGGAACACTGCCACCAGGAGACACAACAACAATTCCATTAAGCTGGAAGCTAAGACTGCCACCTGGCCACTTTGGGCCCCTCTTACCTCTAAGTCAAGAGACAGAGACTAAGAAGGGAGTTACAGTGTCACCTGGGGTGATTTACCTGGACTATCAAGATGAAATTAGTCTACTACTCCACAACAGAGGCAAGGGAGAGTATGCATATTATAGAGGAGATCTCTTAGGGCATTTCTTAGTATTACTATGCCCTGTGATCAAGGTCTATGGGTAACTACAACAGGCCAGCCCAGGCAATACTACAAATGGTCCAGACCCTTCAGGAATGAAGGTTTAGGTCACTACACTACAAAAAACAAACAAACAAACAAAAAAACAAACAAAAAAAACCGACCTGCTGAGGTGCTTGCTGAAGGCAAAGGTAATACAGAATGTGTAGTAGAAGAAGGCAGTCATCAATACCAGCTACAATCACGTGACCAGTTGCAGAAACGAGAACTGATTGTCATGAATATTTCCTCCTCTTTTTGTTAAGAACATATTTGTGCATGTATGCACCTGTACTAAGAAAATATCATTTTATTTGCTTTCTTTTTTCTTTATCACGTGACATGAGATTTATTGACTTCATATCAGCAATTGAGTGTTATTAACTTTATGTAATAGCATTTGGGTTGGGGACTGGTGCATTTCCAGTTGTACAAAAATAGCTGTAGTATGTTAGCCGTAATTACAACCTTATTATTTTCTTTATTAGAAGATTATGTCTGATTTCAGGAGATGTGTATGGGTTCGAGTTGACAAGGGATGGACTTGTGATGGTTAATATTGAGTGTCTACTTGATTAGATTGAAGGATGCAAAGTATAGTGCTTGGGTGTGTCTCTGAGGGTGTTGCCAAAGGAGATTAACATTTGAGTCAGTGGATTGGGAAAGAAAGGCCCACCCTCAGTCTGGGTGGGCACAGTCTAATCAGCTGCCAGCATAGCCAGAATAAAAGCAGGCAGAAGAACGTGGAAAGACTAGACTGGTTTAGTCTTCTGGCCTGCATCTTTCTCCCATGCTGGATGCTTTCTGCCCTGGAATATCACACTCCAATATTTCTGCTTTGGGACATGGGCTGGCTTCCTTGCTCCTCAGCTTGTAGAAGGCCCATTGTGGAACCTCACTCTGTGATTGAGTGAGTAAATACTCCTTAATAAACTTCCCTTTATATATACATCTATCCTATTTGTTCTGTCCCTCTAGAGAACCCTGACTAATACACCATCTCTCACTTTATACAAAAATCGTCTCACGATGGATCAAAGACTTAAATCTAAAACCTAAAATAAAAATTCTAGAACACAACATTAGAAAAACTCTTCTAGACATTAGCTTAAGCATAGAATTCATGACTAAGGCCCCGAAAACAAATGTAACAAAAACAAAAATAAATAAATGGTACCTAACTAAACTAAAAATCCTCTGCATAGTAAAAGAAATTATCAGCAGAGTAAAGAGACAACCCACAAGATATGAGAAAATATTCTCAACCTATGCATCCAACAAAAGATTAGTATCCAGAATCTACAAGAAACAAAAAAATCAGCAAACAACAAACCAGTCTTACCAAAAAGTGGACAAAAGAAATGAACAGGCATTTCCACAAAGAAGATATACAAACAACCAACAAACATACAAAAAAAAAAATACTTCACAGCACTAATCATCAGGAAAATGCAAATTAAAATCACAAGGAGATACCATTTTACTCCTTAAGAATGACTGTAATTAAAGTCAACAAACAATAGATGTTGGCATGGATGTGCGGAAAAGGGAACACATATATACTGCTGGTAGAAATTTAAATCACTACATAGTAATTACCATTACTATGGAAAACAGTATGGAGATTCCTTAAAGAACTAAAAGTAGACCTATTCGGTCCAGCAATCCCACTACTGGATATCTTCCCGAAGAAAAAGAAGTCATTATATGAAGAAAAAAAAAAAACATACGTTTAGAGCAGAAAAATTTACAAGAGCATAGATATGGAACCAACCAAATGCCCATCAACCAACAAGTAGATAAAAATAAATGTGGTATATATACACCATGGAATACTACTCAGTCGGGAAAAGGAATACAATAATGTCTTTTGCCACAAGTTGGGTGCTGCTGGAGGCCATTATTCTTAGTGGAGCATGGCCAGGGATGCCCATCTCCCTAGACTCAGTCAGAAAAAGGAACAAAATAATGTTTTTTGCAGCAACTTGGGTGCTGCTGGAGGCCATTATTCTGTAGTGGAGCACAAC
Source organism: Pan paniscus (assembly GCF_029289425.2). NCBI lineage: Eukaryota > Metazoa > Chordata > Mammalia > Primates > Hominidae > Pan > Pan paniscus. The sequence continues at coordinate 76,145,503 of NC_073272.2, forward strand.
CAGGGATGGCCATCCCCCTAGGCTCAACTTACTCCCATAGAAGACTTTAGCCCTAGGGGAACTATAGGGCCTGAACTCTGCAGGGTCGGTTTGACATGAGCACCCCTCGGTCTACTGGCTTCTCCTGGGGCCTGGCTGTGTCCACTGAGGTGAAGTAACTCGGGAATGGAAAACCAAATATTGCATGTTCTCACTTAGAAGTGGGAGCTAAGCTATAAGAACGCAAAGGCTAACAATGATATAATGTACTCAGAGGGTGGTGAAGGTCGGGAGAGGAGTGAGAGACGAAAGACTACATATTGGGTACAGTGTACACTGCTTGAGTGACTGGTGCACTCAAATTTAAGAAATCACCACAGAAGAACTTATCCATGTAACCAAAAACCACCTGTACCCCAAAACCTATTAAAATAAGAAAAAAATATATTTTTAAAAATTTTATCTTATTTGATGTCCTTGGTGTTTTGATTGTGGTGTAAGTGGATTCGGTTTACTGGCTTTTTTCCTGAAAGATTTTAGGAGACCAAGGCTCAGCTCAGGACTACTGGACTGTGTGTTCTAACTCTGGGGGACTGGTATCTGGTCCTGGCTTTGATCTGTCTTATCGAGGTTAGAAACATGCTGTGCTGGAGGGGCCAAGGTGCTCCAGGACCACTGGTCACAACACTGATGAGTGGTGCCAGCCAAAGCACTTCGTAGGCAGTGGCAGCAGGAATTGTCCTCGCTCGCACATGCCGGCAGCAGCAGCAGATGCAGCACTGCTGGGTGTACGCTCCTTGGCTGCAGCAGGATATTAGCGGGTGCTAGGGTGCGAACCTCTGTGTGAGCACTGGAAACAGTGGCCACGGCAGTACAGCTTGGGGGCTGGGAGGCTTCCCCTGGTGACTGTGCACGCGTTAATGCCGGTGGTGGTGTTAGCATGTGGACCGGGTTCTGTTGGGTGCAGGATTCGGTGAGCCCTCTGTGCACCCTCACGCTGGTGGTGGTCACTGCTCCCGCCTAGGGGCAGGTCCCCTGATTTCCAAGCCTAGTTTCCTACTGGAGGCAGTGTTAGCAGAATGCTGGCGCGGGCAGATCTGGCGGCTCCATACCTGCCACTGCTCAAACGACAATGGTGGTGTGATGAGGGGAGTTGGCGGAGGTGCGCTCATGCCCATAGCAATGGCACGGCAGAGTGCATGCGCACACGCGTGCTAGCAGAGAAAGGAGGGCTTGGTGCCCCCATGCACACACGCACCAGCAAAGCGGTGTGGAGGGGTGGCCATGGGTGAGTGACTGCAGGCAAAGGGATACAGGGGAGTTTGCAATGGGGGAGGACGCAGACTAGCTGGTGCATGTCGGCTGGGGCCACTATGCTGGGGCACTCTGCCAGTCAGGCATGGTCTGCAAGTGCAGGAGGTATAATGTGAGCCCCCAGGAGGCACCTAGGGGCTACACTGCAAGCAGACACAGCCATGCTGGGGCCCCAGGAGCAGCCAGTAGACCGAGGGTCACTCATGTCACAGTGATCCTTTCTCATGATCAAAACCGCCCTGCAGACTTCAGGCCCTATAGTCCCCCAAGGGCTAAAGCCTCCTATGGGAGCAAGTTGAGTCTAGGGGAATGGGTGTCTCTGACCGTGCCCCACTAAGATATTCCTGCACCAAACCCTTATGGGCTCCACACTGGCTGGTGTTCTGCACCTACCACTTCTCTAAGCAGCTTTCTCTGACAACTTAAGTGTCTGTTGTAGTCGAGGGGTCTCCTCCTGATGAGGTTCCAGAGGCCCCTGGCAAGAGCGAGTTGCTCCTTGCATGTTAAGGTAACCCCTTGCACAGGAGTCACTGGGAGCCAAGAATGATTCCAAGTGTTGTGTAAGTCCCAGTAGGCCTTCCATCTTCCTCCCGCTTCATCTCAGACACTCTTTCTTTCATCCCTCTGCTCTCAATGCCTTCCCTCTGAAGATCTGCTAGGAATTATACAGTCTTCCCAATGTCATGGGAGATGTTACCCCTGGTTGCCTCTCCTCAGCCATCTTGGGCAGAAATATTTAAGCTATTATAGACTATGGTCACCCTGTTGTCTTGAATTCTATTTTTGTCTTTATAGTAGAATGATTTATATTCCTTTGGGTATATACCCAGTAGTGGGATTGCTGGGTCAAATGGTATTTCTGGTTCTAGATCCTTAAGGAATTGTCGCACTGTCATCCACAGTGTTTGAACCAATTTACATTCCCACCAACAGTGTAAAAGCATTCCTATTTCTCCACAGTCTCACCAGCATCTATTGTTTCCTGACATTTTGATAATCGCCATTCTGACAGCGTGAGATGGTATCTCATTGTGGTTTTGATTTGCATTTCTCTAATGATCAGTGATGATGAGATTTTTTGTTCTTTTTTTTATTATACTTTAAGTTCTAGGGTACATGTACACAATGAGCAGGTTTGTTACATAGGTATACATGTTCCATGTTGGTTTGCTGCACCCATCAACTCATCATTTACATTAGGTATTTATCCTAATGCTATCCCTCCCCCAGACCCCCAACCCCTAACAGGCCCCAGTGTGTGATGTTCCTCTCCCTGTGTCCACGTGTTCTCATTGTTCAACTCCCACTTATGAGTGAGAACATGCGGTGTTTGGTTTTCTGTTTCTCTGTTAGGTTGCTGAGAATGATGGTTTCCAGCTTTACCCACGTCCCTGAAAAGTACATAAACTCATTCTTTTTATGGCTGCATAGTATTCCATGGTGTATATGTGCCAAATTCTCTTTATCCAGTATTTCATTGATGGGCATTTGAGTTGGTTCCAAGTCTTTGCTATTGTGAATAGTGCTGAAATAAACATACATGTGCATGTATCTTTATAGTAGCATGATTTATAATCTTTGGGTATATACGCAGTAATGGGATTGTTGGGTCAAATTGTAGTTCTAGTTGTAGATCCTTAAAGGATCACCACACTGCCTTCCACAATGGTTGAACTAATTTACACTCCCACCAACAGTGTAAAAGCGTTCCTATTTCTCCACATCCTTTCCAGCATCTGTTGTTTCCTGACATTTTAATGATCGCCATTCTAACTGGTGTGAGATGGTATTTCATTGTGGCTTTCATTTGCATTTTTCTGATGGCCAGTGATGATGAGCATTTTTTCATGTGTCTGTTGGCTGCATAAATGTCTTCTTTTGGGTAGTGTCTGTTTATATCCTTTGCCCACTTTTTGATGGGGTTGTTTATTTATTTATTTATTTGTAAATTTGTTTAAGTTCTTTGTAGATTCTGGATATTAGCCCTTTGTCAGATGGATAGATTGCAAAAATTTTCTCCTAATTTGTAGGTTGTGTGTTCACTCTGATGATAGCTTCTTTTTCTGTGCAGAAGCTCCTTAGTTTAATTAGATCCTATTTGTCAATTTTGGCTTTTGTTGCCATTGGTTTTGGTGTTTTAGTCATGAAGTCTTTGCCTATGCCTATGTCCTGAATGGTATTGCCTAGGTTTTCTTCTAGGGTTTTTATGGTTTTAGGACTTACATTTAAGTCTTTAATCCATTTGAGTTAATTTTTACATAAGGTGTAAAAAAGGGATCCAATTTCAGCTTTCTACATCTGGCTAGCCAGTTTTCCCAGCACCATTTATTAAATAGGGAATCCTTTCCCCATTTCTCATTTTTGTCAAGTTTGTCAAAGAACAGATGGTTGTAGATGTGTGGTGTTATTTCTGAGGCCTCTGTTCTGTTCCATTGGTGTATATATCTGTCTTGTTACCAGTACCATGCTGTTTAGGTTACTGTAGTCTTGTAGTATAGTTTGAAGTCAGGTCGTGTGATGCTTCCAGCTTTGTTCTTTTTGCTTAGGATTGCCTTGGCTATGTGAGCTCCTTTTTGGTTCCATATGAACTTTAGTCTTTTCCAATTCTGTGAAGAAAGTCATTGGTAGCTTGATGGGGATGGCATTGAATTTATAAATTAACTTGGGCAGTATGGCCATTTTCAGGATATTAATTCTTCCTATCCATGAGCATGGAATATTCTTCCATTTTTTTGTGTCCTCTTTTATTTTGTTGACAAGTGGTTTGTAGTTCTCCTTGAAGGGGTCCTTCACATCCCTTGTAGTTGGATTCCTAGGTATTTTATTGTCTTTGTAGTAATTGTGAATGGGAGTTCACCCATGATTTGGCTGTTTGTCTGTTCTTGGTGTATAGAAATGCATGATTTTTGCACATTGATTTTGTATCCTGAGACTTTGCTGAAGTTACTTATCAGCTTAAGGAGATTGGGGATGAGCTGATGGGATTTTTTAAGTATACAATCATGTCATCTGCAAAGATAGGCAATTTTACTTTCTCTTTTCTTAATTGAATACCCTTTATTTATTTATCTTGTCTGATTGCCTTGGCTGAACTTCCAATACTATGTTGAATAGGGGTGGTGAGAGAGGGCATCCTTGTCTTGTGCCAGTTTTCAAAGGAAATGCTTCCAGTTTTTGCCTATTCAGTATGATATTGGCTGTGGGTTTGTCATAAATAGCTCTTATTATTTTGAGATATGTTCCATCAATACCTAGTTTTTTGAGAGTGTTTAGCATAAAAGGCTGTTGAATTTTGTCAAAGGCCTTTTCTGCATCTGTTGAGATAATTATATGGTTGTTGTCATTGGTTCTGCTTATGTGATGGATTACATTTATTGATTTGGGTATGTTGAACCAGCCTTGCATCCCCAGGATGAAGCCAACTTGATCATGGTGGATAAGCTTTTTGATGTGCTGCTGTATTCGGTTTGCCAGTATTTTATTGCGGATTTTCCCATTGATTTTCATCAGGGATATTGGCCTACAATTCTCTTTTTTTATTGTGTCTCTGCCAGAATATGGTATCAGGATGATGCTGCCCTCAGAAAATGTGTTAGAGAGAATTCCCTCTTTTTCTATTGATTGGAATAGTTTCAGAAGGAATGGTACCAGCCGCTCTTTGTACCTCTGGTGCAATTCAGCTGTGTATCCATCTGGTCCTGGATTTTTTTTGCTTGGTAGGCTATTAATTATTTCCTCAATTTCAGAACCTGTTATTGGTCTATTCAAAGATTCAACTTCTTCCTGGTTTAGTCTTGGGAGGGTGTATGTGTCCAGGAATTTATCCGTTTCTTCTATATTTTCTAGTTTATATGCATAGATGTGTTTATACTATTCTCTGATGGTAGCTTGTATTTCTATGGGATCGGTGGTGATATCCCTTTTATCATTTTCTATTGTGTCTGTTTGATTCTTCTCTCTTTTCTTCTCTCACTAGTCTGGCTAGCAGTCTATCTATTTTGTTGATCTTTTCAAAAAAACAGCTCCTGGATTCATGGATTTTTTAAAGAGTTTTTGTCTCTATCTCCTTCAGTTCTGCTCTGATGTTAGTTATTTAGTGTTTTCTGCTAGCTTTTGAATTTGTTTGCTCTTGCTTCTCTGGTTCTTTTAATTGTGATGTAATGGTTTCAATTTTAGATCTTTTCTGCTTTTTATTGTGGCCACTTAGTGCTATAAATTTCTCTCTACACACTTCTTTAAATATGTCCCAGAGATTCTGGTACGTTGTGCCTTTGTTCTTATAGGTTTCAAAGAACATCTTTATTTCTGCCTTCATTTCGTTATTTACTCAGTATTCATTCAGGAGCAGGTTTTTCAGTTTTCATGTAGTTCTGTGGTTTTGAGTGAGTTTCTTAATGCTGAGTTCTAATTTGATTGCACTGTGGTCTGAGAGACAGTTTGTTGTGATTTCTGTTCTTTTACATTTGCTGAGGAGTGTTTCACTTCCAATTATTTGGTCAATTTTAGAATATGAGCAAAGTGGTGCTAAGAAGAATGTATATTTTATTGACTTGGGGTGGAGAGTTCTGTAGATGTCTATTAGGTAAACTTGGTGCAGAGCTGAGTTCAAGTCCTGGGTATCCTTGTTAATTTTCTGTCTTGTTGATCTGTCTAATATTGACAGTGGGGTGTTAAAGTCTCCCATTATTATAGTGTGGGAGTCTAAGTCTCTTTGTAGGTATATAAAAACTTGCTTTATGTGTCTGGGTGCTCCTGTATTGGGTGCATATGTTTAGGATAGTTAGCTTTTCTTGTTGAATTGATCCCTTTACCATTATGTAGTGGCTTTCTTTGTCTCTTTTGATCTTTGTTGGTTTAAAGTCTGTTTTATCAGAGACCAGGATTGGATTACAACCCCTGCTTTTTTTTTTTTCTTTCTATTTGCTTCGTAGATCTTCCTTCATCCCTTTATTTTGAGCCTATATGTGTCTTTGCATGTGAGGTGGGTCTCTTGAATACAGCACACCAATGGGTCTTGACTCTTTATCCAATTTGCCAGTCTGTGTCTTTTAACTGGGGCATTTAGCCCACTTACATTTAAGGTTAATATTGTTATGTGTGAATTTGATTCTGTCGTTATGTTGCTAGCTGGTTATTTCACCTGTTAATTGATGCAGTTTCTTCATAGCATCAATGGTCTTTACAATTTGGCATGTTTTTGCAGTGGCTGATACCGGTTGTTCTTTCCATGTTTAGTGCTTCCTTCAGGAGCTCTTGTAAGGCAGGTCTGGTGGTGACAAAATCTCTCAGCATTTGCTTGTCTGCAAAGGATTTTATTTCTCCTTCATTTATGAAGCTTAGTGTGGCTGGATATGAAATTCTGGGTTGAAAATTCTCTTTTTTTAAAGGATGTTGAATACTGGCCCCCATTCTCTTCTGGCTTGTAGAGTTTCTGCAGAGAGATCTGCTGTTAGTCTTATGGGGTTCCCTTTGTGGGTGTCCCGACATTTCCCTGTGCCTGCCCTTTATATTTTTTCCTTCATTTTGACCTTCGTATATCTGACAATTATGTGTCTTGCGTGCTCTTCTCAAGGAGTATCTTTGTGGTGTTTTCTGTATTTCTTGAATTTGAATGTTGGCCTGTCTTGCTAGGTTGGGGACGTTCTCCTGGATAATATCCTGAACAGTGTTTTCCAAGTTAGTTCCATTCTCCCCATCACTTTCAGGTACACCAATCAAACTTAGATTTGTTCTTTTAACATAGTCCCATATTTCTTGGAGGGTTTGTTCATTTCTTTTTACTCTTTTTTCTGTAATCTTGTCTTCTCACTTTGTTTCATTAATTTGATCTTCAATCGCAGATATCCTTTCTTCTGCTTGATCAAATTGGTTATTGAAACTTGTGTATGCTTCAAGAAGTTCTCGTAGTGTGTGTTTCAGCTCCATCAGGTCATTTAAGGTCTTCTCTACACTTGTTATTCTAGTTAGCCATTTGTCTAATCTTTCTTCAAGGTTTTTAGCTTCCTTGCAATGGGTTAGAAAATGCTCCTTTAACTCAGAGAAGTTTGTTGTTATTGACTTTCTGAAGCCTACTTTTGTCAACTTGTCAAACTCATTCTCCATCCAGTTTTGTTCCCTTGCTGGTGAGGAGTTGTTTTCTTTTGAAGAAGAAGAGTCATTCTGGTTTTTGGAATTTTCAGCCTTTCTGCTATGGTTTCTGTCCATCTTTGTGGTTTTATCTACCTTTGGTCTTTGATGTTGGTGACCCACGAATGGGGTTTTGGTGTGGATGTTTTTCTGTTGTTGTTGTTGATGTTGATGTTATTCCTTTCTGTTTGTTAGTTTTCCTTCTAACAGATAGGCCTCTCTGCTGCAAGTCTGTTGGAGTTTTCTGGAGGTCCACTCCAGACCCTATTTGCCTGAGTATCACCAGGAGAGGCTGCAGAACAGCAAATATTGCTGCCTAATCCTTCCTCTGGTAGCTTTGTACCAGAGGGTCACCTGCCTCTATGAGGTGTCTCTCAGCCCCTACTGGGAGGTGTCTCCCAGTCAGGCTACACTGGAGTCAGGGACCCACTTGGGGAGGCATTCTGTCCTTTATCAGAGCTCGAATGCTGTGCTAGGAGAACCAATGCTCTCTTCAGAGCTGTCAGGCAGGAACGATTATGTCTGCAGAAGCTGTTTACTGCCTTTTGTTCAGATATGCTCTGCCCCCAGAGGTGGAATCTAGAGAGGTAGTAGGCCTTGCTGAGCTGTAGTGGGCTCCACCCAGTTAGAGCATCCCTGCCACTTTGTTTGCATTGTGAGCATACAACTGCCTACTCAAGCCTCAGCAATGGCTGATGTCCCTCCCCACACCAAGCTCCAGCATCCCAGGTCAATCTCGGACTGCCATGCTAGGAGTGAGCAAGGCTTTGTGAGTGTGAGACCTCCCGAGCCAGGCACAGCAGGGTATCTCCTGGTCTACCAGTTGCAAAGACCATGGGAAAGCACAGTATTTGGACAGAAGTGTACTGTATCTCCAGGTACAGTCACTCAAGGCTTCACTTGGCTTGGAATGGGAAATCCCCTGACCACTTGCACTTCCCTGGTGGGGTGACGTCTTGCCCTGCTTCAGCTCACCCTCTGTGGGCTGCACCCACTGTCAAACCAGTCCCAATGACATGAACCACGTATGCAGAATTCACCCATTTTCTGCATTGATCTTGCTGGGAGCTGTAGACCAGACCAGTCCCTATTTGGCCATCTTGGAAGTGACTCCAATTATGAGATTTTTTTCATATGTTTGTTGGCTGCATAATTGTCTTCATTTTTATTTCTAAAAAAAAAAAACTAGGATACATGTGCAGAATGTGCAGGTTTGCTACATAGTTATACATGTGCCATGGTGGTTTGCTGCACCTATTGACCCATCCTCTAAGTTCCCTCCCCTCAACCCCACCCCCCAACAGGCCCTGGTGTGGGCTGTTCCCCTCTCTGTGTCCATGTGTTCTCAATGTTCAACTTCCACTTATGAGTGAGAACATGCTGTGTTTGGTTTTCTGTTCCTATGTTAGTTTGCTGAGGATGTTGCCTTCCAGCTTCATCCATGTCCCTGCAAAGGACATCATTTCATTCTTTTTTATGCCTGCATAGTATTTCATGGTGTATGTATACCACATTCTCTTTATCCAGTCTATCATTGATGAGTATTTGGGTTGGATCCATATCTTTGCTATTGTAAATAGTGCTGCAAGAAACATTTATGTGCATGTGTCTTTATAGTAGAATTATTTAATTCCTTTGAGTATATACTTATAATGGAATTGCTCAGCCAAATGTATTTCTGATTCTAGATCCTTGAGGAATCAGCACAATGTCTTCCACAATGGTTGAACTAATTTACATCCCCACCAATAGTGTAAAAATGTTCGTATTTCTCCACAGCTTCACCAGCATCTATTGTTTCTTGACTTTTTAATAATTGCCATCCTAACTGGCATGAGATGGCATCTCATTGTGGTTTTTTTATTGAGATAATCATTGTGGTTTTGATTTGCATTTATCTGATGATCAGTGATGTTGAGCTTTTTTTTGTATGTTCATTGGCCACGTAAATGTCTTCTTTAGAGAAACATCTGTTCATATCCTTTGCCCATTTTTTGATGAGGTTGTTTGTTTTTTTCTTGTAAATATGTTTAAGTTTATTGTCCATTCTGGATATTAGACCTTTGTCAGATTGATAGATTGCAAAAACTTTCTCCCATTCTGTAGGTTGCCTGTTCACTCTGATGATAGTTTTTGTTTTGTTTTGTTTTGCTGTGCAGAAGCCCTTTGGTTTAATTAGATTCTATTTGTCAATTTTGGCTTCTGTTGACGTAGCTTTTGGTGTTTTAGTTATAAAGTCTTTGACCATGCCTATGTCCTGACTGGTATTGCCTAGGTTTTCTTCTAGGATTTTTATGGTCCTGGGGTTTACATTTAAGTCTTTGCCCCATCTTGAGTTAATTTTTTATAAGGTGTAAGGAAGGGGTCAAGTTTCAGTTTTCTGCATACTGCTAGCCAGTTTTTCCAGCACTATTCATTAAATAGAGAATGATTTCCCCATTGCTTGCTTTTTTCAGGTTTGTCAATAATCAGATGGTTATAGATATGTGGCATTATTTCTGAGGCCTCTGGGATGCAAGGCTGATTCAACATATGCAAATCAGTAAACGTAATCCATCACATAAACAGAACCAGTGACAAAAACCACATGATTATCTCAATAGATGCAGAAAAGGCCTTAGACAAAATTCAACACCGCTTTATGCTAAAAACTCTCAATAAACTGGGTATTGGTGGAACGTATCTCAAAATAATAAGAGCTATTTATGACAAACCCACAGCCAATATCCTACTGAATGGACAAAAACTGGAAGCATTTTCTTTGAAAACCGGCACAAGACAAGCATGCCCTCTCTCGCTACTCCTATTCAATATGGTATTTGAAGTTGTTTGTTCTTTTTTTTAGTTCCTTTTTTTTTTTTTTTTTTTTTTGAGACAGAGTTTCACTCTTTTCACCCAGGCTGGAGTGAAATGGCACAATCTTGGCTTACCGCAACCTTCACCTCCTGGTTTCAAGCGATTCTTCTGCCTCATCCTCCTGGGTAGCTGGGATTACAGGTGTGCACCACCATGCCTGGCTAAGTTTTTTATATTATTAGTTGAGATTGGGTTTCACTATGTTGGCCAGGCTTATCTCTAACTCCTGACCTCAGGTGATCCACCCACCTTGGCCTCCCAAAATGCTGGGATTACAGGGGTGAGCCATCTTGCCAGTCCTATTTAGTTTTTTCAATTGTGATGTTAGAGTATTGATTTGAGATTTTTTTTTCTCGAGATGGAGTATTGCTCTGTCACCCAGCTTGGAGTGCAATGGCATGATCTCAGCTCACTGCAACCTCTGCCACCTGGGTTCAAGCAATTCTCCTGCCTCAGCCTCCTGAGTAGCTGGGATTACAGGTATGCGCCACCATGCCTGGCTCTTTTTTTTGTATTTTTAGTAGAGACGTGGTTTCACCATGTTGGCCAGGCTGGTCTTAAACTCCTGACCTCATGATCCACCCACCTCAGCCTCCCAAAGTGCTGGGATTACAGGTGTGAGCCACCATGCCCAGCTGATCTGAGATCTTTCCAGCTTCTGATATGGGCATTTATTGCTATAAATTTTACTCTTAACACTGCTTTAGCAGTGTCCCAATTATTCTAGTATGTTGTCTCTTTGTTCTCACTGATTTCAAATAACTTCTTGATTTCTGCCTTAATTTCGTTATTTACACAGGAGTCATTCAGGAGCAGGTTGTTCAGTTTCCATATAGTTGTGCGGTTTTGAGTGAGTTTCTTAATCCTGAGTTCTAATTTGATTGCACTGTGGTTGAGGAACTGTTTGTTACGATTTCAGTTCTTTTGCATTTGCTGAGGAGGGTTTTACCTTCAATTATTTGGTCAATTTAGAATAAGTGCCACATAACACTTAGAAGAATGTATATTCTGTTGATTTGGGGTGGAGAGTTCTGTAGAAGTCTATTAGGTCCTCTTGATCCAGAGCTGAGTTTAAGTTCTGAATATTCTTGTTAATTTTCTGTCCCATTGATCTGTCTAATATTGACAGTGGGGTGTTAAAGTCTTCCATTATTATTGTGTGGGAGTCTATTTCTCTTTGTAGTTCTCTAAGAACTACATAAATCTGGGTTCTCCAATGTTGGATGCATATATATTTAGGATTGCTAGCTCTTGTTGCTGTGTTGATCCCTTTACCATTATGTAATTCCCTAGTTTGTCTTTTTTGATCTTTGTTGGTTTAAAGTCTGTTTCATCAGAGACTAGAATTGCAACCCCTGCTTTTTGCTTTCCATTTGCTTCATAAATATTCCTCCATCCCTTTATTTTGTGTCTTTGCACGTGTGATGGGTCTCTTGAATACAGCACACTAATGGGTTTAGATTCTTTATCCAATTTGCCAGTCTGTGCCTTTTAATTGGGACCTTTAGCCTATTTACATTTAAGGTTAATATTGTTATGTGTGAATTTGATATTGTCATTATGATGCTAGCTGGTTATTTTGCACATTATTTGATGCAGTTTCTTCATAGTGTCATTGGTTTTGATATTTTGGTGTGTTTTTGCAGTGGCTGGTACTGGTTTTCTCTTTCCATATTTAGTGCTTCCTTCAGGTGCTGTGGCAGGGCAGGCTTGGTGGTAGCAAAATTTTTTAGCTGTGACTGCAGCCGCCTTTCCTCCCAGGAACTCTGTCCCAGGAAGATCAGCATTTTATCTGTAAGTCCCTGCCTGGGGCTCCTGCATTTCCTACAGAGATACTCTGCCCAGTGAGGAGAAATCTAGAGAAGCTTTTCTGGAAAGGATTTTATTTTTTCTTTGCTTATGAAGCTTAATTTAGCTAAATATGAAATTCTGGGTTGAAAATTCTTTTTCTTTAAGAATGTTGAATATTGGTCCCCCACAATCTTCTGGCATTTATGGTTTCTGCTAAGAGATACACTCTTATTCTGATGGACTTTTCTTTGTAGGTGACCCGACCTTTCTCTCTGGCTGCCCTTAACATTTTTTTTCTTCATTTCATCCTTGGAGAATCTGATGATTATGTGTTGTGGAGTTGATATTCTTGTAGAGTATCTTAGTGGTGTTCTGTGTATTTTCTGAATTTGAATGTTGGTCTGTCTTGCTAGGTTGGGGAAGTTCTCTTGGATAATATCCTGAAATGTGTTATCCAACTTGGTTCCATTCTCTCCGTTACTTTAATGTACACCAATCAGTTGTAGGTTTGGTGTTTTCACATAGTCCCATATTTCTTGGAGGCTTTGTTCATTCCTTTTTTTCTCTAATCTTGTCTGCATGCCTTATTTCAGCAAGGTGGACTCCAATCTCTGATGTTACTTCTTCCACTTGCTCTATTTGCCTGTTTATACTTGTGTATGCTGCACAATGTTCTCATGCTGTGTTCTTGAGCTCCATCACGTTATTTATGTTCCCCTCTAAACTGGATACTCTAATTAGCAGTTCCTGTAACCTTTTATCAAGGTTCTTAGCTTTCTTGCATTGGGTTGGAACATGCTCCTTTAGCTCAGAAGATTTTGCTATTCCCACCTTCTGAAGCCTGCCTCTGTCAATTCATCAATCTCATTATCCATCCAGTTTTGCGCCCTTGCTGAAGAGGTGTTGTGATCCTTTGGAGGAGAAGCATTCTGACTTTTGGAATTTTCAACATTTTTCCTCGGTTTTTTTTTTTCTCATCTTCTTGGATTCATTTATCTTTGATCTTTGAGCCTTACTACCTTTGGATGGGTTTTTCTGGGTAGTCTTTTTGTTGATGTTGCTGTTGCTTTCTGTTTGTTAGTTTTTCTTCTAACAGTCAGACCTCTCTTCTGCATGTCTGCTGCAATTTGCTGGAGGTTTACTCCAGACCCTTTTCACCTGGGTATCACCAGTGGAGGCTACAGAGCAGCAAAGATTGCTGCCTGCTCCTTCCTCTGGAAGCTTCATCCTAGAGGGGCACCATCCTGATGCCAGCTGGAGCTCTCCTGTATGAGGTGTCTGTCAACGCCTGTTGAGAGGTCTTTCCAAGTCAGGAGGCATGTGGTTCAGAAACCCACTTGAGAAGGAGTCTGTCCCTTAATAGAGCTAGTGCACTGTGCTGGGAGAATTCCCCTTTTCAGGATCAGCTGCTCTCTTTAGAGCTGGCAGGCAGAAAAGATTAAGCCCACTGAATCTGTGACTGCAGCCACCTCTCCTCCCAGGTGTTCTGTCCCAAGAAGATTAGAGTTTTATCTGTAAGCCCCTGGCTGGTGCTGCTGTATTTCCTGCAGAGATGCCCTGTCCAGTGAGGAGGAATCTAGTGAAGCAGTCTCACCACAGCCGCTTTGCTGTGCTGTGGTGAATTCCACCCACTCCAAACCTCCCAGTCTCCTTAGCACCGTCAGGGAAAAACTGCTTACTAAAGCCTCAGTAATGACAGTCACCTCTCCCTGCACCAAGCTTCATTGTCCCAGATCAACTCCAGACTGCTGTGCTGGCAGTGAGAATTTCAAACCAGTGGTTCTTAGCTTGCTGGGCTCTGTGGGAGTGGAATCTGCTGAGCAGGACAGCTTGGCTCACTGGCTTCAGCCCACTTTACAGGGGAGTGGATGGTTCTCTTGTCTCACTGGAGTTCAAGGTGCTGCCGGAGTATAAAAGAACCCTGAAGCTTGGTGCCTGCCCAAACAGCTGCCCAGTTTTGTGCTTGAGACACAGGGCCCTAGTGGTGTAGGCTCACAAGGGAATCTGACCTGCAGATTGCAAAAACCATGGAGAAAGTGTAGTGCCCGGGATGGGTAGAACAGTTCCTCATCACTTCCTTTGGCTGGGGGAGGGAAGTCCCCTCACTCCATGCCATTAGTGGGTGAAGTGACGCCCCACCCTGCTTCTGCTCACTCTCCATGGGTTGCATCCACTGCCTAACCAGTTCCAATGAGATGAACTGTGTATCTCAGTTGGAAATGCAGAATCACCCACTTTCTGCGTTGTTCTCACTGGGAGCTGCAGACCAGAGCTGTTTCTATTTGGCCATCTTGGCCCCTCCACCATGCCTTATCATTATATAGTAATTTTTTTTTGTCTATTCTTACCATTTTTGTCTTGGATTCTACTTTGTCTGATATAAGTATAGCTACTCCTGCTCTTTTTTGGTGTCTATTTCCATGGAATATATTTTTACATCCATTTATTTTTAGTCTATGTGTGTCTTTATGTGTGAAATGTGTTTCCTGTAGGCAAGGGGTCAGTGGGTCTTGTTTTTTCATCCATTCAGTCACTATGTCTTTTGATTGTAGAGTTTAGTTCATTTACATTCAAAAATCGTATTGATAAGTAAAGATTTACTCCTGAAAATTTCATATTTGTTTGTTGTTGTTGTGTTGTTTTGTGGTCTTCTCTTCTTTTTTTATTTCCTTCCTGTCTTCTTTTAGGGAAGGTAATTTTCTCTGGGGATGCAATTTAGTTTCTTGGGTTTTTTATTTTTTGTGGATCTATTCTATATATTTTTTTGTTTTAGATTCCCATGAGGCTTGCAAATTATAACCCAGTGTTTTTAGCTGAAAACAACTTAACACATTTTACATAAACCAAACAACAAAAAGCAAAAAGAAACTTCCTAATAATGCTACGCCCTAATTTTGTCCTCTTGCTTTTTAACTATTTCTAATTTCTACTTATATATTTTTGCCCTGTTGGTATCTTGAAATGTTGTTTTAGTTCTTATTTTTATTAGTTCATTATTTTCTATGTAGAATAACAGTTCTTTGCACACCACAGTTTAACACTGTTATAATATTCTGGGTTTTTCTGTGTACTTACTATTACCAGTGAGTTTTCCATGGTTAGGTGATTTCTTATTATTTTTTGGCATACTTTTCTTTCAGATCGAACTACTCCCTTTAACATTTTTTGTAGGACAGGTCTGGTGTTGATGAAATGCCTCGGTATTTGTTTGTTGGAAGGAGTCTTTATTTCTGCTCTGTGTTTGAAGAAAAATTTTGCTGGATGTACTATTCTAGGGTAAAAGATTTTTCTCTTCAGCATTTTAAATATGTAATGCCCATCTCTTCTGGTCTGTAATGTTTCCAGTGAAAAGTCAGCAACCAGACGTTCTGGAGCTTCATTATATCCTATTTGTTTCTTTTGTCTTGCTGCTTCCAGGATCTTTTCTTTATCCTTAACCTATGGGTGTTTGATTATTAAATTCTCTGAGATAGTATTTTGGGGGGGATTGAATGTGCTTGGTGTTATAGAACCCTGTTGTACTTGGACATTGGTAACTTTCTCTGGATTTCGGAAGTTCTCTCTTATTATCCCTTTGAATAACCTTTCTATTCCTATCTTTTTTTCTACGATTTCTTTAATGTTAATAATTTTATTTAGTTTTTATTATACTTTAAGTTTTAGGGTACAGGTGCACAAAGTGCAGGTTTGTTACATATGTATACATGTGCCATGTTGGTGTGCTGCACCCATTAACTGGTCATTTACATTAGGTTTATCTTCTAATGCTATCCATAACCCCTCCCCCCACCCCACAACAGGCCCCAGTGTGTGATGTTCCCCTTCCTGTGTCCAGATGTTCTCATTGTTCAATTCCCACCTATGAGTGAGAACATGCGGTGTTTGGTTTTCTGTCCTTGCCATAGTTTGCTGAGAATGATGGTTTCCAGCTTCATCCATGTCCCTACAAAGGACAGGAACTCATCATTTTTTATGGCTGCATAGTATTCCATGACGTGTATATGTGCCACATTTTCTTAATCCAGTCTATCATTGTTGGACATTTGGGTTGGTTCCAAGTCTTTGCTATTGTGAATAGTGACATAATAAACATACATGTGCGTGTGTCTTTATAGCAGCATGATTTCTAATCCTTTGGGTATATACCCAGTAATGGGATGGCTGGGTCAAATGGTATTTCTAGTTCTAGATCCCTGAGGAATTGCCACACTGACTTCCGTAGTGGTTGAACTAGTTTACATTCCCACCAACAGTGTAAAAGTGTTCCTATTTTTCTACATCCTCTCCAGCACCTGTTGCTTCCTGACTTTTTAATGATCGCCATTCTAACTGGTGTGAGATGGTATCTCCTTGTGGTTTTGATTTGCATTTCTCTGATGGCCAGTGATGATGAGCATTTTTTCATGTGTCTTTTGTCTGCATGAATGTCTTCTTTTGAGAAGTGTCTGTTCATATCCTTTGCTCACTTGTTGACGGGGTTCTTTGTTTTTTTCTTGTAAATTTGTTTGAATTCTTTGTAGATTCTGGATATTATCCCTTTGTCAGATGAGTAGATTGCAAAATTTTTCTCCCATTCTGTAGGTTGCCTGTTCATTCTGATGGTAGTTTCTTTTGCTGTGCAGAAGCTCTTTAGTTGAATTAGATCCCATTTGTCAATTTTGGCTTTTGTTGCCATTGCTTTTGGTGTTTTAGACATGAAGTCCTTGCCCATGCCTATGTCCTGAATGGCATTACCTAGGTGTTATTCTAGGGTTTTTATGGTTTTAGGTCTAACATTTAAGTCTGTAATCCATCTTGAATTAATTTTTGTATAAGGTATAAGGAAGGGATCCAGTTTCAGCTTTCTACATATTGCTAGCCAGTTTTCCCAACACCATTTATTAAATAGGGAATCCTTTCCCCATTTCTAGTTTTTGTCAGGTTTGTCAAAGACCAGATAGTTGTAGATGTGTGGTATTATTTCTGAGGGCTCTCTTCTGTTCCATTGGTCTATATCTCTGTTTTGGTGCCAGTACCATGCTGTTTTGGATACTGTAGCCTTGTAGTATAGTTTGAAGTCAGGTAGCATGATGCCTCCAGCTTTGTTCTTTTGGCTTAGGATTGACTTGGCAATGAGGGCTCTTTTTTGGTTCCATATGAATTTTAAAGTAGTTTTTTCCAATTCTGTGAAGAAAGTCATTGGTAGCTTGATGGGAATGGCATTGAATCTACAAATTACCTTGGGCAGTATGGCCATTTTCACGACATTGATTCTTCCTACCCATGAGCATGGAATGTTCTTCCATTTGTTTGTATCTTCTTTTATTTCGTTGAGCAGTGGTTTGTAGTTCTCCTTGAAGAGGTCCTTCACATCCCTTGTAAGTTGGATTCCTAGGTATTTTATTCTCTTTGAAGCAATTTTGAATGGGAGTTCACTCATGATTTGGCTCTCTGTTTGTCTGCTATTGGTGTATAAGAATGCTTGTGATTTTTACACATTGATTTTGTATCCTGAGATTTGCTGAAATTGCTTATCAGCTTAAGGAGATTTTGGCCTAAGATGACGGGGTTTTCTAGATACACAATCATGTCATCTGCAAACAGGGACAATTTGACTTCCTCTTTTCCTAATGGAATACCCTTTATTTCCTTCTCCTGCCTGATTGCCCTAGCTAGAACTTCCAACACTATGTTGAATAGGAGTGGTGAGACAGGGCATCCCTGTTTTGTGCTAGTTTTCAAAGGGAATGCTTCCAGTTTCTGCCCATTCAATATGATATTGGCTGTGGGTTTTTCATAAATAGCTCTTATTGTTTTGAGATACGTCCCATCAATACCTAATTTATTGAGAGTTTTTAGCATGAAGGGGTGTTGAATTTTGTCAAAGGCCTTTTCTGCATCTATTGAGATAATCATGCAGTTTTTGTCATTGGTTCTGTTTATATGCTGGATTGTGTTTATTGATTTTCTTATGTTGAACCAGCCTTGCATCACAGGGATGAAGCCCACTTGATTATGGTGGATAAGCTTTTAGATGTGTTGCTGGATTCGGTTTGCCAGTATTTTATTGAGGGGTTTTGCATCGATGTTTATCAGGGATATTGGTCTAAAATTCTCTTTTTTTGTTGTGTCTCTGCCAGGCTTTGTTATCAGGATGATGCTGGCCTCACAAAATGAGATAGGGAGGATTCCCTCTTTTTCTATTGATTTTAGTAGTTTTGGAAGGAATGGTACCAGCTCCTCCTTTTACCTCTGGTAGAATTCGGCTGTGAATCCGTCTGGTCCTGGACTTTTTTTGGTTGGTAAGCTATTAATTATTGCCTCAATTTCAGAGCCTTTTATTGGTCTATTCAGAGGTTCATCTTCTTCCTGGTTCAGTCTTGGGAGGGTGTATGTGTCAAGGAATTTATCCATTTCTTCTAGATTTTCTAGTTTATTTGTGTAGAGGTGTTTATAGTATTCTCTGATGGTAGCTTGTATTTCTGTGGGATTGGTGGTGATATGCCCTTTATCATTTTTTATTGCATCTTGCATTTTTCAATTTTAGAATCTGTACTTAATTCTTTTTAATTTGTAAAATCTTTTTGTTAATCTGGTAGAATTCTGAATTTCTTTTCTGTATTATCTTGAATTTCTTTGAGTTTCCTCAATACTGCTGTTTTGAATTCTATGTCTGAAAGTTCATATAGGCCTGTCTCCAGGATTGATCCCTGGTGCCTTATTTAGTTCATCTGGTGAACTTATGTTCCCTGGATGGTACTGATGAAGCAGCCTCGTTGTCTGGCATGACACCTGAAGTTCATTATCTCATGACCATGAAAATCAAGAATGTGGACATACAAAGAGTGAGGATAAGAGAAGAAATTTGATAGGCAAAAAAAAATAAAAAAAGATAGTAGCTCTCTGCTACAGAGGGGGATTCCAGAAAAATCTGTTGCCAATCAATAATGAATTCAGGCATTTTTATACATCAGCTAGTGTCTGATCTACATAGGGTATAAGAAACTGGTTAGGACCAGTTGTGCCATCTTCATAGGGTGCAAATCTCTGGAACCCCCATCCAAATGTTTTATTATGCAGGTCGGTTCTGTCCCTGAGCTTCTCCATGTTGCCTACTTCTTTCTAACTGTACACATGCTAAGAAAAATAGAAAGATGGAGCTTCCATGGTGAACATATCTGGTCCTCAAGTAGCCATTTTCTATTGGTGCAGCTGCTGGCATTCCCCCATGCAAGCTTCCAGCTTTCTTATCTATGTTTGCAGCTCACTCTTTCAGGCTGCTATTTGTTAGAAAATAAAACTATTTCTTGGTTCACTTTTTGGGAGAAGAGAAGCTCTGCCAAGGACTATTTTCCCTCACTATCTGCCTAAATAATTTCTTTCTATCTTCTATATCATTCCCACTCCCCTGGAGTGGAAATACTAATTGCTGTTGGCTGGGGGTGAGTGTTGGAAAACAACTCTTCTGGCTGCCTCTTGCTAGAGAGGGATGTCGTGTCAGGAACAGCAGCTAGGGCGCCTCCTGGGGGCCAATGTAAGGGTCCTTGGAAAAAAGACATGTCTATGCGTGGTTCCATATGTAACACCATTTAGAGTTTAATAGCTTCCAGGTGAGAGAAAACAATTTGAGTTATAGTATTGAGTATACAAGTTCCAAATATTAGCTCAAATCACATGAGCAAACAATCTAATAAAGGAGATAACCATTTTCATAAAGAAGACTAGAATTTATTAAGGAGGGATGCTAGCCACCTGGGACTGGAGCCCACATTTTCTCTTAACCTGTTAATGATTCTAATTTGATCTTTAAGCACCTGTAGCTTCTCTTCTATCTGACTAGAGGTGTTGATCCAGAAGCAACATGTTTTATTTAAAAGTGCACAAGTACCCCTACTTCAGTCGTAAGGACATCTAGGGCTTGTCTATTTTGTGCTACTACTGAGGCTAAAGAGCCTATGAATTCTTCTGCTTCTATGGCTCCTATTGTTGCCTTCTACCCTCATTGCATCATAATAGAAATATTAAGTACTAATCTTTCAAGGAGAGGAATACTAGCAAACCAGAATAGGCCTCTGGATATAGAATCCCCTATCCATGTTTTTTCTAAGATAGAGTTGTCATGTTCATATCCTCTCCAGTCTTCTCTTTCAGTTAAATCTCCGTACAAGGTCATGGAAATGGTAGATCTTTTTGTTTGTTTTACCCAAGATAGTGCAGTCTCTGGAAAAGATCTTAGGTTAAGGATGTCTCCAGATAATGCTGCCATTTCAGTGAAATTTAAAAATAGTAGTTCGGGGACCACTGCTACTACAGTTCAGGTTTCCTTCCAGTGCATATGGAGAATTAAGTGTATTTAGGAGGCACAGAGGAAATATGGCCCTGTTTTTTGAAAGGACCGTTCTAAGTTGTGGCTTATGAAAGACACAGGCAGATCTTTCTTATGTCTTAGAAGCTTTCTCTTTTTACACATAACAGGAGCATCTTTGGGATAGGGATATTCATATTCAGGATAGTCATTCGTGATGCTCTTTGGAATTTTACACACCAAATGAGAAGGGTCCATCTGTCAAATGAAGTTTTAAAAGATCAGGGACACAATATGTCCTGGTCAATATCTTAGATAATCCTTGTGGCAAGAGCCATCGGTCCAGATGCCCCCTGTTTGCCCACAGATTTGCATGCCGCTACTATCAGCAAGCCTCATACAAGGATCTGGAATTTCATGAGGGGGCATATTTCGGAAGGCTTATGTGTTTTTTTTAATATCATAGTACCATGTGTCAAGGCAGTTACCTAGAGCCTGTAATTTCCGCGGGGACATCCAAGCAGGAGGAGAGACCAGATTCTGGAAGCCCCTCCGCGTAGGGCTTCCATTTTTTTTTAGATCATCCCTATAGTGTTTTCTTTTCCATACCTCTGAGCTTTCACCAAATACAAGTGTGATGTGTTACAATGTTTGAGATATCCCAAGTATGGTTCCTTTCCCCTGCTCCTAAAGCAGAGGGAGGCATTTGCTATTACTCGGTCAACTTTTCCTAATCTGAGGGTTTGAAGGTTATTTTTGAGGAGATTGTTTTCTGGCACCGGGGGAGGAGTGTTTTCCTGTGAGGAGTTAGTTACCCAGTTGAAAGTGCCCCCATACCATGTTTCATTTATGCCTGAAATGTATTTAATGGTTAAAGGTAAAGCTAACAAAAGGAATCCTAAGACAATAAGTTCTGGGTCATCAAGAGGTTCTTTGGTGTTATTGAACTGAGCAAACTGTTCGGGAAAAAGCCATCAATTAGTTTTACTGTATAAGTGGGCAATGGCTGATATTGTAGTAGCTAAACAATGTGACATATTACTACACTCAATAAAAAGTCCTAGCAGACTCAATGATAGTAAAACTTTTGTCTTCACTTCTTTTCTTTAATTATTACCCATGCTATAAAGATAATAATTAAGCAAAATACTCTAGAGATTTTTTGTCCAATATTCCACTCTGGGAGTGCTACACTACATAGCCCTACTGCAAATAGTAGAGCAAGTATAGCAATTCCCACAAGTGTGGAATAGTAAATAATTTCCATCTAAAATTTTACTCATCAGGATGTAAAATTTTCCTTTGGGGGTCTATGAGGTTACAAATGTAATTCCATGGACAATCAAAATCTCCCTGCAAGTATGTTTCTAAAAGAAGTTCTAATATCTGATGGCGCACCTTGAGAGGAAAGGTAGAAATGACCGAAAGTATCTGCTAAGGTAGAGGTGGGACTAAGTAGGATGAGTAACACTCACTCATTTACTTATCCTTTATAATTTTCAGCTTAAAATCCCCTATTTCTTTGCATTAATATTTGTGATGTTTCTGTAGGCTTTCAGGGGTTGCTCCCCCAGCTTTTCAGTCTTTGACTCAAGTGTGATGTATCCAGGTGTTGATTCCTGTAACTTTCACCACCGAGGCCTTCCCAGTCTAGGCTAGTACTAGATCTCCTGGGTTGAATAAAGATAGATTTGGGTTGAATAAAGATAGTCCTATTTCTTGGGATTGGGCTTCTGTTAGTTGTGTTAATTTCTGTTGGAAGTGAGCTAGGGCGGCTACATTCTTAACCAATTCAGAAGCCTCTTGGTCCAATAGAAAATCACTGGTAAGAAAATACCATCCATCAGCATTTCAAAAGGTCTCAGACCTAATTTTGAAGGGGGATTTCTGACCTGTAATAAAGCCACGGGAAGAAGAGTGACCCAAGGAAGGTGAGTTCCTAGGGACAGTTTTCTGAGGTGTCTTTTGATGATATTGTTTGTCTTCTCTACCTTTCGTGAGGACTGGGATCTCCAAAAACAATAGATATACTGTATTTATAGTGCCTTGAGACCCCCTGTGTGATGGCTGCCTTAAATAAGGGGATGTTGTAACTTGGAGGTACTTAGGTAGACCAAAGTGGGGAGATATTTTATTAATTAATACTTGTATTACCTCAGAGGCCTTTTATATATGGCATGGAAATGCTTCTACCCAGTGGGTGAAAGTACCCATTACAGGAGGTACTGGGTGCCTTTCGTCTTTGGGATGTGGGTGAAGTCTATCTGCCAGTTTTCCCCTAGATAGCTTTTCATTTTGGGAGTTTGAAAAGGAAGAAGCTATCTGTTTAGGGGATTATTGTTAAGACAGACTTCACAAGAATTAACAACCTGTTTGACTGTTTTTAACAAGTTCTCTCCTGAAAACAATCTTTGAGCACAGTGATAAGTTTATCCTTTTCCAAGTGAAAAGCTTGGTGAAGGATATTAAGGACTTTTTGCTGACTCGAGGCTGGCAACTGGAGTTTGTCATCCCCTGACTGTAGCCATTCTGAGTGCTGGAAACTGTACCTTCAAGAGGTGGCCCATTATATTTCTGCAGGGGAGCACTGAGGCTTAATTTCTCTTATGGAGACTTCCTAGATTAGAAGGGCTTCAAGTGTGTTGAGGCCCTGAGGCTTTCTTGTCAATGACTTAGATTTCTAATCAGCTAACTTGATTCCTTTGGCTATTTCATCTGTTCCCTTCTGATGTCCTTTTTTTTTCATTACACTGTAAGTTCAATTCTGGGATACATGTGCAGAAATTTCAGGATTGTTACGTAGGTATACACATGCCATGGTGGTTTGCTACACCCATCAACTCATCATCTGCATTAGGTATTTCTTCTAATGCTGTCCCTCCCCTAGCCCCTCACTCCCTGAGAGGCAATAATGTGTAATGTTCCCCTCCCTGTGTCCATGTGTTCTAATTGTTCAATTCCCACTTATGAATAGGAACATGCAGTGTTTGTTTTTCTGTTCCTGTGTTAGTTTGCTGAGAATGATGGTTTCTAGTTTCATCCATGTCCCTGCAAAGGACATTAGCTCGTCATTTTTTTATGGCTGCATCGTATTGCATGGTGCATATGTGCCACATTTTCTTTATCCAGTCTATCATTGATGGGCATTTGGGTTGGAACCAAGTCTTTGATGTTGTAAACAGTGCTGCAATAAACATATGTGTGCATGTGTCTTTATAGTAGAATAATTTACAAAAATTTTGGTATATACCCAGTAATTGGATTGCTGGGTCAAATGGTATTTCTGGTTCTAGATCCTTGAGGAATTGCCACACTGTCTTCCACAAAGGTTGAACTAATTTACACTCCCACCAACAGTGTAAAATTGTTCCTATTTCTCCAAATCTTCACCAGCATCTGTTGTTTCCTGATTTTTTTAATGATCACTATTCTAACAAGCGTGAGATGATATCTCATTGTGGTTTTGATTTGCATTTCTCTAATGACCAGTGATAATGAGTCTTTTTTCGTATGTTTGTTGGCGTCATAAATGTTTTCTTTTGAGAAGTGTCTGTTCATATCCTTTGCCCACTTTTTGATGGAGTTGTTTGTTTTCTTCTTGTAAATTTGTTTAAGTTCTTTGTAGATCCTGAATATTAGCCCTTTGTCAAATAGATAGATTGCAAAAATTTTCTCCCATTCTGTAGGTTGCCTGTTCACTCTGATGATAGTTTTTATTATTTATTTATTTATTTATTTATTTATTTATTTATTTTTGCAGAAGCTCTTTAGTTTAATTAGATTCCAACTGTCAATTTTGGCTTTTGTTACCATAGCTTCTGGTGTTTTAGTCATGAAGTCTTTGCCCATGCCTATATCCTGAATGGTATTGCCTAAGTTTTCTTCTAGGATTTTTATAGATTTATGTCTTACATTTAAGTCTTTAATCCATCTTGAGTTAATTATTGTATAAGGTGTAAGGAAGGGGTCCAGTTTTAGTTTTCTGCATATGGCAAGTAAGTTTTTCCAACATCATTTATTAAATAGGGAATCCTTTCCTCATTGCTTGTTTTTGTCAGGTTTGTCAAAGATCAGATGGTTGTAGATGTGTGGCATTATTTCTGAGGCCTCTGTTCTGTTCCATTGATGTATATATCTGTTTTGGTAGCAGTACCATGATGTTTTGGTTACTGTAGGCTTGTAGTATTGTTTGAAGTCAGGTAGCATGATGCCTCTAGCTTTGTTCTTTTTGCTTAGGATTGTCTTGGCTATACGGACTCTTTTTTGGTTCCATGTAAAATTTAAAGTAGGTTTTTTCTAATCCCTGTGAAGAAAATCAATGGTAGCTTGATGGGAATATCATTGAATCCATAAATTACTTTTGGCAATATGGCCATTTTCACAATAGTGATTGTTGCTATCCATGAGCATGGAATGTTTTTCCATTTGTTTGTGTCCTCTCTTATTTCCTTGAGTAGTAATTTGTAGTTCTTTTTAAAGAGGTCCTTCATATCCCTTGTAAGTTTTATTCCTAGGTATTTTATTCTCTTTGTAGCAGTTGTGAATGGGAGTTCACTTATGATTTGGACTTCTGTTTGTATATTATTGGTGTATAGGAATGCTTGTAATTTTTGCACATTGATTTTGTATCCTGAGACTTTGCTGAAGTTGCTGATAGGCTTAAGGAGATAGGGGGCAGAGGCGATTGGTTTTCTAAGTATACAATCATGTCATCTGCAAAAAGAGACAATTTGACTTTCTCTTTTTTTAAACGAATACCTTTATTTCTTTCTCTTGCCAGATTGCCCTAACCAGAACTTCCAATACTATGTTGAATAGGAGTGGTGAGAGAGGGAATCCTTGTCTGGTGCCGGTTTTTAAAGGGAATGCTTCCAGTTTTTGCCTATTCAGTATGATATTGGCTGCAGGCTTGTCATAAATAGCTCTTATTATTTTAAAATACATTCGATCGATATCTAATTTATTAAGAGTTTTTAGCATGAAGGGGTATTGAATTATATCTAGTGTCTTTTCTGCATCTATTGACATAATCATGTGCTATTTGTCATTGGTTCTGTTTATGTGATGGATTATGTTTATTGATTTGCATATGTTGAACCAGTCTTTCATCCCAGGGATGAAGCTTTTTGGTGGATAAGCTTTTTGATGCGCTGCTGGACTCAGTTTGCCAGTATTTTTTTGAGGATGTTTGCATCAATGTTCATCAGGGATATTGGCCCAAAATTTTTGTTGCTGTTGTTGTGTCTCTTCCAGGTTTTGGTATCAGGATGATGCTGGCCTCATAAAATGAGTTAGGGAGGAGTCCCTCTTTTTTATTGTTTGGAATAGTTTCAGAAGGAATGGTACCAGCTCCTCTTTGTACCTCCGCTAGAATTCGGCTGTGAATCTGTCTGATCTTGGGCTTTGTTTCGTTGGTAGGCTATTAATTCCTGCCTCAATTTCAGAACTAGTTATTCAAGGATTCAACTTCTTCCTGGTTAAGTTTTGGGAGGGTATATGTGTCCAGGAATTTATCAACTTCTTCTAGATTTTCTAGTTTATTTGCATATAGGTGTTTATAGTCTTCTGTGGTGGTAGTTTGTATTTCTGTGGGATCAGTGTGGATATCCCCTTTATCATTTTCTGTTGTGTCTATTTGATCATCTCTCTTTTCTTCTTTACATTCTGGCTAGTGGTCGATCTATTTTGTTAATTTTCTCAAAAAACCAGCTCCTGAATTCATTGATTTTTTGAAGGATTTTGTGTCTCTATCTCCTTCAGTTATGCTCTGATCTTAGTTATTTCTTGTCTTTTGCTAGCTTTTGAATTTGTTTGCTCTTGCTTCTAGTTCTTTTAATCATGATGTTAGGTTGTTAATTTTAGATACTTTCTGCTTTCTTTGGGCATTTAGTGCTATAAATTTCCCTCTAAACATGCTTTCACTGTGTCCCAGAGATTCTGGTATGTTGTGTCTTTGTTCTCATTGGTTTAAAAGAACTTATTTATTTCTGTCTTCATTTTGTTATTTACCAAGTAGTCCTTCAGGAGCAGGTTGTTCAGTTTCGATGTAGTTGTGCGGTTTTGAGAGAGTTTCTTAATCCTGAGTTATAATTTGATTGCACTGTGATTTGAGAGACTGTTTGTTATGATTTTCATTCTTTTGCATTTGCTGAGGGCTGTTTTACTTCCAATTATGTGGTCAGTTTTAGAATAAGTGTGATGTGGTGCTGAGAAGAATGTATATTCTGCTTATCTGGTATGGAGAGTTTTGTAGATGTCTATTAGGTCTGCTTTGTCCAGAGCTGAGTTCACGTCCTAAATATTGTTGTTAATTTTCTGTCTCATTGATCTGTCTAATATTGACAGTGGGGTGTTAAACTCTTCCAGTATTATTGTGTGGGAGTCTAAGTCTTTTTGTAGGTCTCTAAGAACTTGCTTTATGAACCTGGGTGCTCTTGTATTGGGTACATATATATTTAGGATAGTTAGCTCTTCTTGTTGCATTGATCTTTACCATTATGTAGTGCTCTTCTTTGTCTTTTTTGATCTTTGTTGGCTTAAAGTCTGTTTTATCAGAGACTAGGATGGCAACCCCTGCTTTTTTTTTTTCTTTCCATTTGCTTGTTATATATTCCTCCATCCTTCTATTTTGAGGCTATGGGTGTCTGTATCGAGATATTTGTCTCCTGAATACAGAGCATAGATGGCTCTTGACTCTTTATCCAATTTACCCTCTTTGTCTTTTAATTGGAACATTTAGCCAATTTACATTTAAAGTTAATATTGTTATGTGTAAATTTGATCCTTTCAATATGGTACTAGCTGGTTATATTTCCTGTTCATTGATGCAGTTTCTTCATAGTGTCAACAGTCTTTACAATTTGGTATACTTTTGAAGTGACTGGTATTGATTTTTCCTTTCCATATTTAGTTCTTCCTTCAGGAGCTCTTCTAAGGCAGGCCTGGTGGTGACAAAATCTCTCAGCATTTGATTTTCTGTTAAGGATTTTATTTCTCCCTCACTTATAAAGCTTAGTTTGGCTGGATATGAAATTCTAGGTTGAAAATTCATTTCTTTAAGAATGTTGAATATTGGCCCCCACTCTCTTCTGGCTTGCAGTGTTTCTGCAGAGAGATCCACTGTTAGTATGATGAGTTTCTCTTTGTTGGTAACCCAACCTTTCTCTCTGGCTGCCCTTAACATTTTTTCCTTCATTCAACCTTGGTGAATCTGATGATTATGTGTCTTGGGCTTGCTCTTCTAGAGTAGTATCTTTGTGGCATTCTTTGTATTTCCTGAATTTGAATGTTGGCCTGTCTTCCTAAGTTGGGGAAGTTCTCTTGGATAATATCCTAAAGAGTGTCTTCTAACTTGGTTCCATTCTTCCTGTCACTTTCAGGTACACCAATCAAACGTAGGTTTGGTCTTTTCACATAACCCCATAATTCTTGGAGGCTTTGTTCATTTCTTTTTATCCTTCTTTCTCTAATCTTGTGTTCACACTTTATTTCATTAAGTTGATCTTAAATCTCTGATATCCTTTCTTTCACTTGTTCAATTTGGCATTTCTTATGTATGGCTCATGAATTTTTTGTCCTGTATTTTTCAGCTCCATCAGGTCATTTATGCTCTTCTCTAAACTGGTTATTCTAGTTAGCAGTTCCTGTAACCTTTTATTAAGGTTTTAGCTTCCTTGCATTGGGTTAGAACATGCTCCTTGAGCTCGGAGGAGTTTGTTATTACTCACCTTCTGAAGCCTATTTCTTTCAATTTGTCAAACTCATTCTCTGTCCAGTTTTGTTCCCCTGCTGGCAAAGAGTTGTGATCCTTTGGAGAAGAGTTGTTCTGGTTTTTGGAATTTTCAAACTTTTTGCACTGTTTTTTTTTTTCATCTTCGTGGATTTCTCTAATTTTTTTTTGAAAGGAAATAATAACTTTATTATCAAATTTGAGGACCATTGAGACTATGATAAAATTTTCTTCCTGCTGCTGCCTCATAATATTTCAAGAGACATATTCTTTTTTTATTATACTTTAAGTTTTAGGGTACATGTGCACATTGTGCAGGTTAGTTACATATGTATACATGTGCCATGCTGGTGCGCTGCACCCACTAAGTCGTCATCTAGCATTAGGTATATCTCCCAATGCTATCTCTCCCCCCTCCCCTCAACCCACAACAGTCCCCAGAGTGTGATATTCCCCTTCCTGTGTCCATGTGATCTCATTGTTCAATTCCCACCTATAAGTGAGAATATGCAGTGTTTGGTTTTTTGTTCTTGCGATAGTTTACCAAGAATGATTATTTCCAATTTCATCCATGTCCCTACAAAGGACATGAACTCATCATTTTTTATGGCTGCATAGTATTCCATGGTGTATATGTGCCACATTTTCTTAATCCAGTCTATCATTCTTGGACATTTGGGTTGGTTCCAAGTCTTTGCTATTGTGAATAATGCTGCAATAAACATACGTGTGCATGTGTCTTTATAGCAGCATGATTTCTAATCCTTTGGGTATATACCCAGTAATGGGATGGCTGGGTCAAATGGTATTTCTAGTTCTAGATCCCTGAGGAATCATCAAAC
Organism: Pan paniscus; assembly: GCF_029289425.2. Taxonomy (NCBI): domain Eukaryota; kingdom Metazoa; phylum Chordata; class Mammalia; order Primates; family Hominidae; genus Pan; species Pan paniscus. The sequence goes on from NC_073272.2 coordinate 76,174,424, forward strand.
TGACTTCCACAATGGTTGAACTAGTTTACAGTCCCACCAAAAGTGTAAAAGTGTTCCTATTTCTCCACATCCTCTCCAGCACCTGTTGTTTCCTGACTTTTTAATGATTGCCATTCTAACTGGTGTGAGATGGTATCTCATTGTGGTTTTGATTTGCATTTCTCTGATGGCCGGTGATAATGAGCATTTTTTCATGTGTTTTTTGGCTGCATAAATTAAAAGACACAGACTGGCAAATTGGATAAAGAGTCAAGACCCATCGGTGTGCTGTATTCAGGAAACCCATCTCACATGCAGAGACATACATAGGCTCAAAATAAAAGGATGGAGGAAGATCTACCAAGCAAATGGAAAACAAAAAAAGGCAGGGGTTGCAATCCTAGTCTCTGATAAAACAGACTTTAAACCAACAAAGATGAAAAGAGACAAAGAAGGCCATTGCATAATGGTAAAGTGATCAATTCAACAAGAAGAGCTAACTATCCTAAATATATATGCACCCAATACAGGAGCACCCAGATTCATAAAGCAAGTCCTGAGTGACCTACAAAGAGACTTAGACTCCCACACATTAATAATGGGAGACTTTAACACCCCACTGTCAACATTAGACAGATCAACGAAACAGAAAATCAACAAGGATACCCAGGAATTGAACTCAGCTCTGCACCAAGCAGACCTAATAGACATCTACAGAGCTCTCCACCCCAAATCAACAGAATATACATTTTTTTCAGCACCACACCTATTCCAAAATTGACCGCATACTTGGAAGTAAAGCTCACCTCAGCAAATGTAAAAGATCAGAAATTATAACAAACCATCTCTCAGACCACAGTGCAATCAATCTAGAACTCAGGATTAAGAATCTCACTCAAAACCGCTCAACTACATGGAAACTGAGAAACCTGCTCCTGAATGACTACTGGGTACATAACAAAGTGAAGACAGAAATAAAGATGTTCTTTGAAACCAACGAGAACAAAGACACAACATACCAGAATCTCTGGGACGCATTCAAAGCAGTGTGTAGAGGGAAATTTATAGCACTAAAAGCCCACAAGAGAAAGCAGGAAAGATCCAAAATTGACACCCTAATATCACAATTAAAAGAACTGGATTTATCTACTTTTGGTCTTTGATGTTGATGACCTTTGGATGGGGTTTCTGTGTGGCTGTCCTTTTTTTTTTTTTTTTTTTTTGATGTTGATGCTATTTCTTTCTGTTTGTTAGTTTTCCTTCTAACAGTCAGGTGTCTCTGCTGCAGGTCTGCTGGAGTTTGCTGGAGGTCCACTCCAGACCCTGTTTGCCTGGGTATCACCAGCAGAGGCTGCAGAAGAGCAAATATTGCTGCCTGTTGCCTTCTCTGGAAGTTTCATCCCAGAGGGGCACCTGCGAAATGTCAGCAGGAGCTCTTCTGTATGAGGTGTCTGTCGACCCCTGCAGGGAGGTATCAACCAGTCAGGAGGCACGTGGGCCAGTTACCCATTTGAGGAGGCAGTCTGTCTCTTACCAGAGCTCAAGCGCTATGCTGGGAGATCCACTGCTCTCTTCAGAGCCAGCAGGCAGGAATGTTTAAGTCTACTGAAGCTGTACCCTCAGCCTCCCGTTCCCCCAGGTGCTCCTTTCCAGGGAGTTGGGAGTTTTATCTATAAGCACCTAACTGGGGCTGCTGCCTTTCTTTCAGATATGCCCTGCCCAGAGAGGAGGGATCTAGAGAGGCAGTCTGGCTACAGCCTCTCTGCCGAGCTGCAGCGGGCTTCACCCTGTTTGAACTTCCTGGCAGCTTTGTTTACACTGTGAGGGGAACACCACCTACTGAAGCCTCAGTAATGGCAGACTCTTCTCTCTCCACCAAGCTTGAGCATCCCAGGTTGACTTCAGACACCTGTGCTGGCATCAAGAATTTCAAGCCAGTGGATCTTAGCTTTCTGGGCTCTGTGTGTGTGGGATCTGCTGAGCAATATCACTTGGCTCCCTGGCTTCAGCCCCCTTTCTAGGCTGGTGTTTCAGTCGCCACTGGGGTATGAAAAATAACTCCTGCAACTAGCTGGATGTCTGCCCAAATGTTTACCCAGTTTTGTGCTTGAAACCCGGGGTCCTGGTGGCATACGCACCCAAGGGAATCTCCTGGTCTGAGGGTTGTAAAGACCATGGGAAAAGCATAGTATCAGGGCCGGAGTGCACCATTCCTCACAACACAGTCCCTCAGGGCTTCCCTTGGCTAGGGCAGAGAGTTTCTCCACCCCTTGCACTTCCCAGGTGAGGTGATGCCCCACCCTGCTTCATCTCACCCTCTGTTTGCTGCACCCACTGTCTAGCCAGCTATCTCAGTTGGAAATGCAGTAATCACCCACCTTCTGCCTTGATCTCACTGGGAGGCACAGACTGGAGTTTTTCCTATTCTACCATTTTGCCTGCCACCAGCTGATGTCCTTTACAATGCATCACGGCTACCTCTCATGGAAGGAAAATTGAGGATACTAGCCTGTTAATTTCCTGATGGTATTTTATAGGGAATCCATTAGTGATAAGAAAGTGCCTTTCCTTCCAAATGGCAGCATGAGCATGAACTAAGAAAGAATACTTGGAGTCACTGTAAATGTTAGCTACCTTTCCTGTACTTATTTTAAGTTTAGTTGTAAGAGCTACCAGTTCAGCTAGTTCAGCACTTGTGCCTGAAAAGCGTGGTGCACTTTCAATGAAATTATTTAGAGTGCCTACTGCATATCCCACTTCATGGACTCCCTGCTCCACAAAGGAGCTCCCATCCATGAAGAGGGTTCAGTCTAGATTTTCTAGGGAAGTTTCCCTGAGATCTTCCCTGGCTGCATAGGTCTGTACTACAATTTATTCACAGTCATGTTCAGGGTTCCTAGTTTTCTTGGGGAGGAAAGTTTCTGGGCTTCAGTGAGAGCAAGTTTTTAATTGGATTGTAGATCCCTCTAACAGCACAGTCATATATATATATACACACACACACACATATATATATACACACATATATACACACACACACATATATATGTGTGTATATATATATGTATATATATAGATGTGTATATATATATATATATTTGAGATGGAGTCTCACTCTGTCACCCAGGCTGGAGTGCAGTGGCATGATCTCAGCTCACGGCAACCTCCATCTCCTGGGTTCAAGCAGTTCTCTGCCTGAGCCTCTCGAGTAGCTAGAATTGCAGGTGCCCACCACCATGTCTGGCTAATTTTCTTTTCTTTCTTTCTTTTTTTTTTTTTTTTGGTAGAGACAGGGTTTCACCATCTTGGCCAGACTGGTCTTGAACTCCTGACCTTGTGATCCATCAACCTCAGCCTCCCAAAGTGCTGAGATTACAGGCATGAGCCACTGTGCCAAGCCAAGCCTGATATTTAAGGAGCTGGCTGTCTGTTTCCCAAAGGCTTCTCCTAGAGGGCAGTAATTCTGCTACATTATGTGGAGTATAAACAGTTAAGCCATTTCCCAGGGTTAATTTGGTGGCCTCTGGTACCAGTAGGGCCACTGTTGCAACTGCTCAGTGGCATGCGAGCCATCTTTTAGCCACCAGATCAAGTTTCTTACTCAGGTAGTAACTTACTCAGCCTTACACTTGCTGTTGATCTGGTTCTCGGGCTTGAGTTAAAACTCCCAGGGCCATTCGCTTCCTTTCAGATACACAAAGATTGAAGGTCCTCCCTACAGGAAAGCTGAGTGCTTGAGTAAGCTTTAAGTGCCTTAAGTAAGCCTTGTTTTAACTGATTAAAGGCATTTTGAGTTTCAGGTTTCCAGGTTAGGAATTGAGATTTAGCCACTTGAGTTTCTTTCATGAGGTGATATAAGGGGCAAGGTATCTAACCGTACTCAGGTATCCATAGTCTGCAAAACCCTGTAATGCCCCAAAATTCTCTCAGTTGCTTGATGGTTTTAGGAAGGGGGAAAGAGAAAATGGGTTTAGTCTTTTATTTCCCCAATGCTCTGGTTCTTTCAGACAATACTAAACCCAAACACTGAGGTTTGGCAAAGCTGGGCCTTGGATTTTGAAACCTCATATCCTCTGTTATTTAAGAAATTAGGAACTTCAGTGCCTTCCTGAGAAGCTTCTTCAGTTAGGGAACTGAACAGAACAGATGACAGAACAGAATGTCATCTACATATTGTAAACCCCTGACCTGAGGATGGGAAAACTCAGAGAGATTATTTGACAGTGCCTGTCCAAACAAGTGAGGACTATCTGGAAATCCCTGAGGCAGTTGTTCATGTTGTCTGGGCAGTTTGGCCAGAGGGATCTTCAAAAGCAAATGGGTATTGAGAGTGAGGATATAATGGTATACTGAAAAGGGCATCCTTTAGATCTGGGACTGTGTACCATTTTCTTCCCTCAGGTATTTGAGTCAGCAAGGTATAGGAATTAAGAACCACCAGATGAATGGCCTCATTAATGAGACAAAGGTCCTGAACTAGACTCCATTCCCCATTGGGTTTTGCACTCCTGATATTGTTGTGTTGCAGAAGCTGCTACAGGATTTAAGATGACTCTGCATTTTCAGGTTTTTCACAATGGTTTCTAGCCCCTTTCTAGCCTCTGGCATTAGGAAATATTGTCTCTGGTTATTAAAAGAAGTGGGATCCTTATGATGGATTTGGATTGGCCTAGTGTTTACAGCTCAACTTATTCTTCCTTGGGTTGCCCACACTTCTGGATTAATATTAGCTTCCACTGGGGGAGACAAAGTGTTTGTCCTGGGGCCATAAAGATGCTGGCCCCCATGCAAGCTAAAATGTCTCTACTTCATAAGGGAGTGGAACTTTCAGGCATGATTAAGAAGGCATGGTCCCCCCAAATATGACTAAGGTGTTGAGAAAAATATTGTGTTAAAATTTCTCCTGAGACACCCATCAGAGTCATGCTTTGGAAAGATGGGGGGCCTGGATTGGAGAGAAGAGAGAGATTTGCTCATGTAACTAGAAGGGGTTCCACCCTCTTTTCTTCAATTTCCAGAGACCTGGGCGTCCTTAGCATTAATGGCAGTTTGAGCCATTGGAGCTAGGGGTTTGAGCCCTGGGACCCATCAGTCTTTCTGGACCATCTATGAGACTGGTTCTGGACACAGTGACCTCCATCTCTGGAGGCAGTCTAATCTCCACTCGTCCCCACCACAGGCTGGACAGGGTCAAAGTGGCTTCTTCTTGCTTCCTAGGCACTACTTTTTAAAGTGTCCTGAGTTGCCACACCAGTAGCAATTAGCAGATGCACCTTGGAGATCCTGGACTTTGCTAGCCTGCAAAGCAACCATAGAGTGTCTGTCCCTCACTTGTGTTTCCTCTCCTTTTCTTGGGCCTCCTCCTGTTCCCTATTATAAAAGACTGAGGTGGTCACCCTCAAGAGATTTTCCAAGATGCTATCTGGTTGTATACACTGTTTATGCAGTTTCCTTCTAATATCAGGAGCTGGCTGTGTAATAAACTTGTTCTTAAATATTAGCTGTCACTTTACTGAATCAGGAGATAGAGAGATGTGTTTCATTAGTGCCTCTCTGAGCCTTTTTATAATAGCTGAGGGATTCTCAACTGGCTTTTGTTCTATCATAGACAGTTTAAAGTAATTAAAAAGTTTGCCCCTAGTTCTTCATAAGCCCTCTAATATGCACCTTAAAAAGTGTTTATTTTTTATTCATCTATTGAGTCATTGAGATTTCAATCAGGGTTGTCAAGAGATACTGCCTCTCTTCCTACTGGGGATGATGGTTCCCATATTTTTTCACCTTTCCTATCTCCTCTTTTCCTTTTTGACCTGCTATAGGAGACATATTGCTCATCTCTGAACTTCTCTGCTGCCTGCAGGGCTGCCTGTTTTTCATCAGTGGTTAGGGATTGGCTTAAGAGCAGCATAACATCTCTCCATGTGAAGTCAAACACCTGAGTTAAATTTTGGAATCTATATATCTATCAAGGTCATCAGAAAATCAGTCCAAGTCTCCTCCCTTATTTGCCTAAGGTGCTATAATGAGAAAGGATAATGAACCCTAGTGGCATAACTTTCTTTTTTTTTTCAGTTTTTTATTTTTGAGATGGAGTCTTACTCTGTTGCCCAGACTGGAGTGCAGTGGCACAATCTCAGCTCACTGTAACCTCTGCCTCCCTAGTTCAAGCAATTTTCCTACCTCAGCCTCCCAAGTAGCTGGGGTTACAGATGCCTGCCATCACACGCAGCTAATTTTTATATTTTTCATAGAGATGGGGTTTCACTATGTTGGCCAGTCTGGTCTCAAACTCCTGACCTCTGGTGATCCACCTGCTTCAGCCTCAAAAGTGCTGGGATTACAGACATGAGCCATCATGCCCAGCCATTAGTGGCATAACTTTCATTGGGCATTACCTGTAGGGATAAGAGTGAAGCTAGGGGAATGGGGACTTTGGAGGTGGTGGAACTGGAGAAGCTGATGGTGTAGTTGGAGAGTACCCTGAGTAAGGTGGATAAGAAAGCCAAGGCACTCGATAGCTTCCTCAGATGGTTGCCCTGAAATTTGTTTTTCTAGTTTTGGGGAATCATTCCATTTGGGCCTTCCTGGTATGACTTCTAAAAGAGTTGGGTCAATTGTGTAAGCTTGCAAAGGTCTGGGTTGTCTCACAGGACAAATAAAGCCTCTACATAGGGGACCTTGGATGATTTGCTGTCCTGTCTACAGAAAAGATCTAATTGTTGGATAGTATTAAAATCAAGGCTTCCCTCACTGGAACAGGTCTATTCAGCCCCAAGTTGATAAGAAGGCCACGTCCTTGTGCAAAAGGAAATAAGCTGCTTTGTCTTCAAAGTCTTGGGTTCAAAGGAGTTTCAGTGCTTCAGAATGCACTTGAGAGAAGTGCAGGCCAAAGATTGTCTGTTACTCATCTAGAAAAATAGAGAGGCAACCCTCTGCTCCTTCTTCACTTTGGAATAGCCCAGGGTGGAGGGAAAGACAGTGGGAGCATCTCCCCTGTTGATTTTCCTCTTTGGTTCCTTGGGCCCCAGCATCTATTAAAGGTGCCACGATGGATGCAGGCATGACCCGCAAGTATGAATCTGGAAGAGCTGGGAGGTAGGATTAGTCATGCTTCCCCATTCAACTCTAGTCCTCCATTGGTGATTTCCCTTTGATTTCCTAGACTTGTGTGATCTGCATGGCTCCCTGAGAGGTAGATTTTGAGAAAGACTACATAACAATTACATCTGGGCAAGACCCCTTAATGGAGGAAATTTATTGAGTTGAGCTCTATATTCTGCTATTATGTCCTGGATTTATTTAGTAAGGGAAATTTATGTCTGGTTAATTTCCAGACATAAAATCACCTTACTATGTGAGTACCATTTTAATTGGATGAAGAATAGGTGTCTTAAAAGAACGTAGGGACCAAATGGCTGTTTTCCTGCAGATGTAGACAGTATTGAGGATAAATGTGGTTATGGAGGACAATTTTCTTCTCGTTGTTGAGTTTCCCAATTCACAGAAGAGGCATAAAGCCTGATCTCTAGTAGAGGGGCATAAAAAGGGAGAATTGGGAAACTAGAGGTTTTCAGCACTGACAAGATCCCTCATGGACAGGATTCGTATTCCACGAGGTGGCGCTGTAGACCTTAAAATACCAGGCAGTAGCTTTGTATCCATGTGCTCTCTAGACAAAAGAGAGAGAGAAAGAAATGTTCCTGGGAATGTGGGGGCACTCTTTTCCTAGAAAATCACAAAAACGGCAATCACTTGAGCTGTGTTCCAAGTTACTATGGCATTTGTTGATCCTGTATAACAGAATTATTTCTCTGAACTGTAAAAATTCCCACAGCATTGCATACAGAGAGGGGATAGGAGACACAGTCACTGAAATAAAAGAAGGAAATTGCAGTAGTAAAAGCTCAGAGATCTGGTTGTGAAGCTTGGAGATCCTGTTGCCAAAGCCCAATGAGCTGTGAGGTCTCGAGTTAGTCCAGAAGCCTTCACTTAACACTGGGGTGTGGCCCCGGCCAGAAACTGTCATTTGCCTCTAGACCTCTTCCAGACCTATGCAATGGCTAGGCTCTCTGTGAAGGAAAACTGGTTCAAAACAAAGCAAACATTCACAGCACCCTGAGGGTTCTGGGGAATTAGCTATGTTCTCCCCAGCAAGCCTGTCATCTATTTCTTTAGACCAACAGCTGCACTAACCACATCTAGGTGGCTGACTGATACCTGTTTTTTTGTTTTTTGCTTTTTGTTTTCATTTTTTGCTTGATTTTAAAATTGAGGAGAGGAGACCCTGGAAGTAAAAGTAGAGAGTTGGGCCCAGCTCCTATACTCACTCTTTCAATGAATCTAAATTGGGTCCTTGGCAATCCCCCACAAGGAAGTTGCCTAATTATTTGGGGTGACATTTATAGACAAACCATGGCCCAGAGGGGATTTCATCTCTTTTCTGAGGTTCATTGTCTCACGGCCACAAGATCAAGGATGCAAACACACAAAGAGTGAGGTTAAGAACAGAAATTTAATAGGCAAAATAAAGATAATAGCTTTCTACTACAGAGAGGGGTCCTGGAAAAATGAGTTGCTGATCCACTGTTAAATGCAGGCTGTTTTATAGATGAGCCAGTGGGGTGGTGGTGTCTTATCTACACAGGGTGTGAAAAACTGGTCATGACCAGATGTGCCATCTGCATAGGGTGGGAATCTTTGGCAGTCCTCACGCCAATATTTTATTATGCAATTGGGTTCTCTGCCTGAGCTTCTCCATGTTTCCCATTTCCTTCTTATTGTACACGTGCTAACAAAAAAAAGGAAGGTGAAACTTCCATGGTGGACATGCCTGGCCTCCAGGTAGCCCTTTTCTAATGGCACAGCTGCCAGCATTTCCTCATGTAAACTTCCAGCTTTCTTATATATGTTTGCAGCTCGATCTTTCAGGCTGTTCTTTGTTAGAAAAAAAAAATTTTTCTGAGCTGCTTTTAGCTAGAAGGGAAGTTCTGCTGAATACTCATTTGCCCTCACTATCTGCCTAAATAATGTCTTTCTATCTCCTGTATCAATGCTGCCAGTAGATGTTCTTTGGTGCCTGGCCACTGAAGAGTTAGGTATTTATAATAGTGTTTATGGCATGGGATTGTTTGTATCTGTCCTTTTTCAGATGACTTTTCAGATATTCAAAAGGACTAGAATATTGTGATCTAAGCTGTATCTGCTTTAGGGAGTAACCCAAGTCCAGTAACACTGTGGTTATACAGACTCATAGAGGTACCATCATGATGATTTGGGACAAGTTCCAGGAGAATTATTTGGATTACCAGGCAGAGATATTTGTTCTCTTCCCTTATTTTCTCCTCCCAAAATGTAGTCTTTCTCTCAGTTCTGAACCACTTTAAGCTGGGAGTAAAATGACATAAGCATCCCTGTGGCCGCCACCACTATGACAATTTTGAGTTGGACCTTAAGCCAGCACAGCACTGTGTCTGGACCAAGGCATGCTGTTAACACTTGCTGACTACTCTCTATGTTTGCTCAAGGTCCTGGGCCTCTACAATCAGTAGGTGCCAAGGCCAACCAGGCCTATGTCTTTTCCTTCAGGGCAGTGAGTTCCCCCATTTCTTTAGTTGGTCCAGAGATGCTCTCTTGTAGTCAGGGTCTACAGTGAAAAATATTAGAGTCCTATCTGATGATCTGTTTTACTTAACCTGAGCTGGCACTCAAAACACAAGATGCAAATCTTCCCATTCTTTCCTCTGTTTTCCAAAGGCAGAGAAGCTTCATTTCTTAGCTACCACCACCACAGGCCATGTGGAGTGCTGCCAGAAAATGGCCGATGTTTTCTTAAGCCCCAAGGGCTTTTGATATCAGCTTGTGATGAAGGCTGCTTTTCCTTGGACTCAGTTTTCAGGGCAATGTGTTCCCCTCTGGCCCAGGGCAGGTCCAGAAATGCCAGACAAGATCCAAATCCTGGAATCAGATAACCCAAGAGCCCACGTGGTGCTCTACCCACTGTAGCCAAGCTGGCACCTAAGTTGTATGACAAAGTTCCCTTTACTTTTTTCTCTACTTTTCTCAATTAGAAAGAGTTTTACCCTATGGTCACAGCAACTAAGAATCTACTAAGTCTCACTTAAAACCAGCAAGTCTAAGAAGCTCACTTAAGGTCCTCAATGCAGTGCCCATGTATTGCTGCTAGTTTTTCAGGGTCGAAGTTCTCCTCAGTTAGCAAGTGATGAATGCTTCCAGAAATGGGGTTTTTCCTTCAAGATTTTGGGTTTCCCTCTGGGCCACAATTTGTCTAGAAATGTAATCCAAGAACTAGGGCCTAGAACCTCACAACTCTGACCAGTGCACTATTGTGCTGTGGCTGATTGTATCCAAGATGTAAGACAAAGTCCTCCCCCACTCTTCCCTCTCCTCTCCTCAAGTGAAAAGAAGAGATCTCTTTTGAAGCCACAAGCTATGCAGTCTGGGGCTAGGGAAAGGGTACTTCCATCACTTTCTTAGCTGCCACAGCTGGTGCCCCACTAGGTTGTGTAACCCCTCTCCTTGTTCACTGTATCTGGGCTCAGTTCAACCCTGGGGCTCACCTAAGAGTTCAAGTAATTATGGTCTAGACTGCCTTTCAGGTTTCTTAGAGACCCAGAGTATTTTATCCCTCGGTGGTGAGGCTTTCTGAAATTCAAGTTCTAACCACTGGATCTGGTAATTTCTTTCTAGTTAGGGCTTGTTTAAATGCTCCTTCTGTGGGTGGGTGTCAGCTGAGTTTGATCCTGTTTTCATTTTTGCTCTAACAGCACAGCACTGAGTTAAACACATCAAAATTGCTGATCTCTCTCTCCTAAAGTGTCCAGAAGTCCTTTCTACACCATGCCACTGCTGCTGGGGTTTGAGGGAGATGTGGCATTGGCAATTCAAGACTGTTTTGCTACCTCTTTAGTACCTCTTTCATTGATATGAAGTTAAAACTTAGTACTACGAAAGCTCACCTAATAACTTAGTTTTTATGAAAGTTGTGTGTGTGTGTGTGTGTGTGTGTAGATAGTTGTTAAATTTGTTTCTTTGCAGTGAGGACATTCAGCACCGCCTTTTACTCCACCATTATGTTCAACAACCCTCGACATTGACAATTTTTGTATGTTGCACATTCCTTGCATCTCAGAGATAAATCCCAATATAGGAGGAGGTTCCAAGATGGCCGAATAGGAACAGCTCCAGTCTACAGCTCCCAGCAGGAGTGACGCAGAAGATGGGTGATTTCTGCATTTCCAATTGAGGTACCAGGTTCATCTCACTGAGGTTTGTTGGACAGTGGGTGCAGGACAGTGGGTGCAACCCAATGAGCATAAGCCAAAGCAGGGTGAGGCATCACCTCACCCAGGAAGTGCAAGGGGTCAGGGAGTTCCATTTCCTAGCCAAGGGAAGGTGTGACAGATGGCACCTGGAAAATTGGGTCACTCCAACCTTAATACTGCACTTTTCCAATGGTCTTAGCAAACGGCACACCAGGAGATTATATCCCATGCATGGCTTGGAGGGTCCCATGCCCACGGAGCCTCACTCATAGCTAGCACAGCAGTCTGAGATCGAACGGCAAGGTGGCAGTGAGGTTGGGGGAGGTGTGCATGCCATTGCTGAGGCTTGAGTAGGTAAACAAAGCCACTGGGAAGCTTGAACTGGGTGGAGCCCACCGCAGCTCAAGGAGGCCTGCCTGCCTCTCTAGACTCCACCTCTGCAGGCAGGGCATAGCTGAACAAAAGGCAGCAGAAACCTCTGCAGACTTAAATCTCCCTGTCTGATAGCTTTGAAGAGAGTATTGGTTCTCCCAGCACGGACTTTGAGATCTGAGAACGGACAGACTGCCTCCTCAAGTGGGTCCCTGAACCCCAAGTAGCCTAACTGGGAGACACCCTGCAGTAGGGGCAGCCAGACACCTCACATGGCCCAGTACCCCTCTGAGATGAAGCTTGCAGAGGAACGATCAGGCAGCAACATTTGCTGTTCAGCAATATTTGCTGTTCTGCAGCCTCCGCTACTGATACCGAGGCAAACAGTGTCTGGAGTGGACCTCCAGCAAACAGCAACAGACCTGCAGCTGAGGGTCCTGACTGTTAGAAGGAAAACTAACAAACAGAAAGGACATCCACACCAAAATCCCATCTGTATGTCACCATAATCAAAGACCAAAGGTAGATAAAACCACAAAGATGGGGAAAAAACAGAGCAGAAAAGCTGAAAATTCTAAAAATCAGAGTGCCTCTCCCCTCAAAAGGAACACAGCTCCTCACCAGCAATGGAAAAATGCTGGACAGAGAATCACTTTGACAAGTTGAGAGAAGGCTTCAGAGGATCACACTTCTCCGAGCTAAAGGATGAAGTTCAAATCCAAGCACAAAGAAGCTAAAAACCTTGAAAAAAGATTAGACAATTGGCTAACTAGAATAACCAGAGTAGAGAAGTCCTCAAATGACTAGATGGAGCTGAAAACCATGGCATGAGAACTATGTGATGAATGCACAAGCTTCAGTAACTGATTCGATCAACTGGAAGAAAAGGCATCAGTGATTGAAGATCAAATGAATGAAATGAAGCGAGAAGAAAAGTTTACAGAAAAAAAGAATAAAAAGAAATGAACAAAGCCTCCAAGAAATATGGGATTATGTGAAAAGACCAAATCTATGTCTGATTGGTGTACCTGAAAGTGACAGGGAGAATGGAACCAAGTTGGAAAACACTCTGCAGGATATTATCCAGGAGAACTTCCCCAACCTAGCAAGGCAGGCCAACATTCAAATTCAGGAAATACAGAGAACACCACAAAGATACTCCTCAAAAAGAGCAACTATAAGATACATAATTGTCAGATTCACCAAAGTTGAAATGAAGGAAAAAATGTTAAGGGCAGCCAGAGAGGAAAGTCGGGTTACCCACAAAGGGAAGCCCATCAGACTAACAGCGGATCTCTTGGCAGAAACTCTACAGGCCAGAAGAGAGTGGGGGTGAATATTCAACTTTCTTAAAGAAAAGAATTTTCAATCCAATATTTCATATCCAGCCAAACTAAGCTTCATAAGTGAAGGAGAAATAAAATCCTTTATAGACAAGCAAATGTTGAGAGATTTGTCACCACCAGGCCTGCCCTACAGGAGCTCCTGAAGGAAGCACTAAACATGGAAAGGAACAACCAGTACCAGCCACTACAAAAACATGCCAAATCATAAAGACCATTGATGTTAGGAAAAAACTGCATCAACTAATTAGCAAAATAACCAGCCAACATCATAATGACAGGATCAAATTCACACATAACAATATTAACCTTAAATGTAAATGGGCTAAATTCTCCAATTAAAAGACACAGACTGCCAAATTGGATAAAGAGTCAAGACCCATAAGTGTGCTGTATTCAAGAGACCCATCTCACGTGCAGGGACACACATAGGCTCAAAATAAAGGGATGGAGGAAGATCTACCAAGCAAATGGAAAACAAAAAAAGGCAGGGGTTGCAATCCTGGTCTATAATAAAACAGACTTTAAAGTTCAAAACAAACAAAGATCAAAACAGACAAAGAAGACCATTACATAATGGTAAAGGAATCAATTCAACAAGAAGAGCTAACTGTGCTAAATGTATATGCATCCAATACAGGAGCACCCAGATTCATACAGCAAGTCTTAGAGACATACAAAGAGACTTAGATTCCCACACAATAATAATAGAAGACTTTAACACCCCACTGTCAACATTAGACAGATCAATGAGACAGAAAGTTAACAAGGATATCCAGGAATTGAACTCAGCTCTGCAACAAGTAGACCTAATAGACATCTACAGAACTCTCCACCTGAAATCAACAGAATATACATTCTTCTCAGCACCACAACACACTTATTCCAAAACTGACCACATAGTTGGAAGTAAAGCACTCCTCAGCAAATGTAAAATAATAGAAATTATAAGAAACTGTCCCTCAGACCACAGTGCAATCAAATTAGAACTCAGGATTAAGAAACTCACTCAAAACAGCTCAACTACATGGAAACTGAACAAACTGTTCCTGATTGACTACTGGGTATGTAACGAAATGAAAGCAGAAATAAAGATGTTCTTTGAAACCAATGAGAACAAAGACACAAGGTACCAGAATCTCTGGGACACATTCAAAGCAGTGTGTAGATGGATATTTATAGCACTAAATGCCCACAAGTGAAAGCAGGAAAGATCTAAAATTGACACCCTAACATCACAATTAAAAGAACTAGAGAAGCAAGAGCAAACACATTCAAAAGCTAGCAGAAGGCAAGAAATAACTAATATCAGTGCAAAACTGAAGGAGATAGAGACACAAAAAACCCTTCAAAAAATCAATGAATCCAGGAGCTAGTTTTTTGAAAAGATCAACAAAATTGATAGACTACGAGTAAGATTAATAAAGAAGAAAAGAGAGAAGAATCAAATAGATGTAAAAAAAATCATAAAGGGAACATCACCACCAATCCCACAGAAATACAAACTACCATCAGAGAATACTATAAACACCTCTACAAAAATAAACTAGAAAATCTAGAAGAAATGGATAAATTACTCAACACATACACCCTCCCAAGACTAAACCAGGAAGAAGTTGAATCCCTGAATAGACCAATAACAGGCTCTGAAATTGAGGCAACAATTAGTAGCCTATCAACCAAAAAAAGTCTGGGAGCAGATGGATTCACAGCTGAATTCTACCAGAGGTACAAGGTGGAGCTGGTACCATTCCTTCTGAAACTATTCCAATCAATAGGAAAAGAGGGAATCCTCCCTAACTCATTTTATGAGGCCAGCATCATCTTGATACCAAAGCCTGGCAGAGACACAGCAAAAAAAGAGAATTTTAGACCAATATCCGTGATGAACATCGAGGCAAAAATCCTCAATAAAACACTGGCAAACCGAATCCAGCAGCACATCAAAAAGCTTATCCAGCATGATCAAGTGGGCTTCATCCCTGGGATGCAAGGCTGGTTCAACATTCGCAAATCAATAAATGTAATTCAGCCTATAAACAGAAACAAAGACAAAAACCACATGATTATCTCAATACCTGCAGAAAAGGCCTTTGACAACATTTAACAGCACTTCATGCTAAAAACTCCCAATTAATTAGGTATTGATGGGATGTATCTCAAACTAATAAGAGCTATTTATGACAAATCCACAGCCAATATCATACTGAATGGACAAAAACTGGAAGCATTCCCTTTGAAAACTGGCACAAGACAGGGATGCCCTGTCTCTCCACTCCTATTCAAAATAGTTTTGGGAGTTCTGGCCAGGGCAATCAGGCAGGAGAAAGAAATAAAGAGTATTCAATTAGGAAAAGAGGAAGTCAAATTGTCCCTGTTAATAGATGGCATAATTGTATATTTAGAAAGCCCCATTATCTCAGCCCAAAACCTCCTTAAGCTGATAAGACACTTCAGCAAACTCTCAGGATACAAAATCAATGTGCAAAAATCACAAGCATTCCTACACACCAATAACAGACAAACAGAGAGCCAAATCATGAATGAACTCACATTCACAATTGCTTCGAAGGGAATAAAATACCTAGGGGTCCAACTTACAAGGGATGTGAAGGACCTCTTCAAGGAGAACTAGAAACCACTGCTCAATGAAATAAGACAGGACACAAAGAAATGGAAGAGCATTCCATGCTCTTGGATAGGAAGAGTCAATATCATGAAAATGGCCATACTGCCCAAGGTAATTTATAGATTCAATGCCGTCCTCATCAAGCTGCCAATGATTTTCTTCACAGAATTGGAAAAAAACTACTTTAAAATTCATATGGAACCAAAAAAGAGCCTGCATTTCCAAGACAATCCTAAGCCAAAAGAATAAAGCTGGAGGTATCACGCTACCTGACTTCAAACTATACTACAAGGCTACAGTAACCAAAACAGCATGGTACTGGTACCAAAACAGAGATATAGACCAATGGAACAGAATAGAGCCCTCAGAAATAATACCACACATCTATAACCATCTGATCTTTGACAAACCTGACAAAAACAAGCAATGGGAAAAGGATTCCCTATTTAATAAATGGTGCCAGGAAAACTTGCTAGCCATATGAAGAAAGCTGAAACTGGATCCCTTCCTTACACCTTATACAAAAATCAATTCAAGATGGATTAAAGACTTAAACGTTAGACCTAAAACCATAAAAACCCTACAAGAAAACCTAGGCAATACCATTCAGGACATAGGCATGGGCAAGGAATTCATGTCTAAAACACCAAATGCAATGGCAGGAAAAGCCAAAATTAACAAATGGGATCTAATTCAACTAAAGAGCTTCTGCACAGCAAAAGAAACTACCAACAGAGTGAACAGGCAACCCACAGAATGGGAGAAAGTTTTTGCAATCTACTCATCTGACAAAGGGCTAATATTCAGAATCTACAATGAACTCAAACAAATTTACAAGAGAAAAACAAACAACCCCATCAACAAGTGGGCAAAGAAGATAAACAGACGCTTCTCAAAAGAAGACATTTATGAAGCCAACATACACATGAAAAAATGCTCATCATCACTGGCCATCAGAGAAATGCAAATCAAAAGCACAATGAGATACCATCTCACACCAGTTAGAATGGCGAGTATTAAAAAGTCAGGAAGCAACAGGTGCTGGAGAGGATGTAGAGAAATAGGAACACTTTTACACTGTTGGTGGGACTGTAAACTTGTTCAACCATCGTGAAAGTCAGTGTGGCGATTCCTCAAGGATCTAGAACTGGAAATACCATTTGACCCAGCCATTCCTTTACTGGGTATATACCCAGAGGATTATAAATCATGCTGCTATAAAGACACATGCACATGTATGCTTATTGTGGCACTATTCACAATAGCAAAGAGTTGGAACCAACCCAAATGTCCAACAATGATAGACTGGATTATGAAAATGTGGCACATATATACCATGGAATGCTATGTTGCCATAAAAAAAGGATGAATTCATGTCCTTTGCAGGAACATGGATGAAGCTGGAAACCATCATTCTCAGCAAACTATCGCAAGGACAAAAAACCAAACACCGCATGTTCTCACTCATAGGTGGGAATTGAACAATGAGAACACTTGGACACAGGAAGGGGAACATCACACACTGGGGCCTGTCGTGGGGTGGAGGGAGTGGGGATGGCTAGCATTAGTAGATATACCTAATGTAAATGACGAGTTAATTGGTACAGCCCACCAACATGGCACATGCATACATATGTAACAAACCTGCACTTTGAGCACATTTACCCTGGAACTTAAAGTATATTTAAAAAGATTCCACTGTATTTTGATATATCTTTTTAATGTGCTGTTGAATTTGGTTAGCTAATATTTTGTTGAAACATTTTGCACCAAACTCAGCAGAGTTATTTGTCTGTAGTGTTTTTTCTCATGGTGTCTTTGATTTTATTTGGCATTAGACTGATGCTGGCCTTATGTGTTTGGAAGTCTTCCCTCCTTTTTCTTTTTCTTACAACAATTAAAAAGGATTGGTATTAATTCTTAATATTTGGTAAAATTGACCTGTGAATCCATCTGGCCCTGTATTTTTTGTTTGTGTGAGTATTTGATTACTGATTCAATTTCCGTATTTGTTATTGGTCTGCCCAGGCTTTTTATTTCTTCTTCTTTTTTTTTTTTTTAGCTTTTATTCTAATTTCAGGTTGTTACCTAGGTTAACTTGTGTCATGGGGGTTTGTTATACAGATTATTTCATCACCCAGGTATTAAGCCTAGTACCATTAGTTGTTTTTCCTAATCCTCTTTCTCCTCTTACTCTTCAGCCCTTGAAAATCCCAGTATGTGTTGTTCCTCTCTGTATATCCATATGTTATCATTATTTAGCTCCCACTTATAAGTGAAAACATGCAATATTTGGTTTTAAGCCTCTAGCTTCATCCATTTCCTTGCAAAGAACATGGAAGAATTTTTATCATTGTGTGGTATTCCATGGAGTAGATGTACCACATTTTCTTTATCCAGTCTAACATTTATGGACATTTAGATTGATTCTGTGTTATTGCTATCGTGGATAGTGTTACAGTGAACATATGCTTGCATGGGTCTTTATAATAGAATAATTTATATTCCTTTGGGTATATACCCACTAGTACCATTGCTGGGTCAAATGGTATTTCTGTTTTTACATATTTGAGGAAATGTCACACTGTCTTCCCCAATGGCTGGACAAATTTACACTTTCACCAACAGTGTGTAAGCATTCCTTTTTTACCACATTCTTGCCAGCATCTGTTATTTTATTACTTTTTTAGTAATAGCCATTCTGACTGGTGTTAGATGGTATATCATTTTGGTTTTGATTTGCATTTCTTTAATGATCAGTGATGTTGAGCTTTTTTTCATATGACCTCTGGCCACATGTATGTCTCATTTGAAAGTGTAATTTCATGATTCTGGGCCATTTTATAAGATTTTTTTCCTTGTAAATTTAAGTTTCTTGTGGATGCTGTATATTAGACCTTTGTCAGATGAATAGTATACAAAATTTTTTTTCCATTCTGTAGGTTGTCTCTTTACTCTGTTCATATATATATATTATATTATAAATATATATATAAAAATATATATAATATATATTTATATATATAAAATATATAATATAATATATATAATATATATTTTATATATAATATATAATATATATTTTATATATATTATATAAAATATATATATATATATATTTGCACAGAAGCTCTTTAATTAGATCCTATTTGTGAATTCTTGCTTTCATTGCAAATGATCTTGGCATCTTCATTAAATCCTTGCCCGTGCCTTTGTCCTGAATGATACTACCTAGGTTGTCTTCAAGGGTATTTACAGTTTTGGGTTTTACATTTAAGTCTTTAATCCATCGTGAGTTATTATTATTATTATTATTATTATTATTATTATTTTTTGAGATGGAGCATGGTGGTGCAATCTTGGCTCACTGCAACCTCCTCCTCCCACATTCAAACAGTTCTCTTGCCTCAGCCTCCCAAGTAGCTGGGACTACACGTGCATGCCACCATGCCCAGCTATTGAATTAATCTTTGTATATGGTGTAAGGAAGGGGTCCAGTTTCAATCTTTTGCATAACAAGTCAGTTATCCCAGAAACATTTATTGAATAGAGAATCCTTTCCCATTGCTTGCTTTTGTCAGGTTTGTCAAAGATTAGATAGTTGTAAATGTGCAGTCTTATTTCCGGGTTCTCTATTCTCTTCCATTAGTTCATGTTTCTGTTCTTTTACCAGTACTCTGCTGTTTTGTTTTTGTTTTTGTTTTATTTTTTACTGTAGCCCTGTAGTATTGTTTGAATTCAGGTAGTGTAATGCCTCCAGCTTCGTTCTTTTTGCTTAGGACCACCTTGGCTATTTAGGCTCTTTCTTGGTTCCATGTGAATTTTAAAGTAGTTTTTTCCAATTCTGTGAAGAAAGGCATTGGTAGCTTGATGGGGATGGCATTGAATCTGTAAATTACCTTGGGCAGTATGGCCATTTTCACCATATTGAGTCTTCCTACCTATGAACATGGAATGTTCTTCCATTTGTTTGTATCCTCTTTTATTTCCTTGAGCAGTGGTTTGTAGTTCTCCTTGAAGAGGTCCTTCACATCCCTTGTAAGTTGGATTCCTAGGTATTTTATTCTCTTTGAAGCAATTGTGAATGGGAGTTCACTCATGATTTGGCTCTCTGTTTGTCTGTTGTTGGTGTATAAGAATGCTTGTGATTTTTGTACATTTATTTTGTGTCCTGAGACTTTGCTGAAGTTGCTTATCAGCTTAAGGAGATTTTGGGCTGAGAGAGTGGGGTTTTCTAGACATACAATCATGTCATCTGCAAACAGGGACAATTTGACTTCCTCTTTTCCTAATTGAATACCCTTTATTTCCTTCTCCTGCCTCATTGCCCTGGCCAGAACTTCCAACACTATGTTGAATAGGAGTGGTGAGAGAGGGCATCCCTGTCTTGTGGCAGTTTTCAAAGGGAATGCTTCCAGTTATTACCCATTCAATATGATATTGGCTGTGGGTTTGTCATAGACAGCTCTTATTATTTTGAGATACGTCCCATCAGTACCTGATTTATTGAGAGATTTTAGCATGAAGTGCTGTTGAATTTTGTCAAAGGCCTTTTCTGCATCTATTGAGATAAGCATGTGGTTTTTGTCTTTGCTTCTGTTTATATGCTGGATTACATTTATTGATTTGTGTATATTGAACCAGCCTTGCATCCCAGGGATGAAGCCCACTTGTTCATGGCGGATAATCTTTTTAATGTGCAGCTGGATTCTGTTTGCCAGTATTTTATTGAGGATTTTTGCATCAATGTTCATCAAGATTATTGGTCTAAAATTCTCTTTTTTTGTGTGTCTCTGCCTGGCTTTGGTATCAGGATGATGCTGGCCTCATAAAATGAGTTAGGGAGGATTTCCTCTTTTTCTATTGATTGGAATAGTTTCCAAAGAGTGGAACCAATTCCTCCTTGTACCTCTAGTAGAATTCGACTGTGAATCCATCTGATCCTGGACTCTTTTTGGTTGATAAGCTATTGATTATTGTCACAATTTCAGAGCCTTTTATTGGTCTATTCAGAGAATCAACTTCTTCCTGGTTTAGTCTTGGGAGGGTGTATGTGGCGAGGAATTTTTCCATTTCTTCTAGATTTTCTAGTTTATTTGCATAGAGGTTTTTGTAGTATTCTCTGATTGTAGTTTGTATTTCTGTGGGATTGGTGGTGATATCCCCTTTATCATTTTTTATTGTGTCTATTTGATTCTTCTCTCTTTTCTTCTTTATTAGTCTTGCTAGTGGTCTATCAATTTTGTTGATCCTTTCAAAAAACCAGCTCCTGGATTCATTAATTTTTTGAAGGGTTTTTTGTATCTCTATTTCCTTCTGTTCTACTCTGATTTTAGTTATTTCTTACCTTCTGCTAGCTTTTGAATGTGTTTGCTCTTGCTTTTCTAGTTCTTTTAATTGTGATGTTAAGGTGTCAATTTTGGATCTTTCCAGCTTTTTCTTATTGGCATTTAGTGCTATAAATTTCCCTCTACACACTGCTCTGAATGTGTCCCAGAGATTCTGGTATGTGGTGTCTTTGTTCTCGTTGGTTTCAAAGAACATCTTTATTTCTGCCTTCATTTCGTTATGTACCCAGTAGTCATTCAGGAGTAGGCTGTTCAGTTTCCAAGTAGTTGAGCGGTTTTGGGTGAGTTTCTTAATCTTGAGTTCTAGTTTGATTGCACTGTGGTCTGAGAGACAGTTTGTTATAATTTCTATAATTTTACGTTTGCTGAGGAGAACTTTATTTCCAAGTGTGTGGTCAGTTTTCGAATAGGTGTGGTGTGTTGCTGAAAAAAATGTATATTCTGTTGATTTGGGGTGGAGAGTTCTGTAGATGGCTATTAGGTCCACTTGGTGCAGAGCTGAGTTCAATTCCTGGATATCCTTCTTAACTTTGTGTCTCGTTGATCTGTCTAATGTTGATAGTGGGGTGTTAAAATCTCCCATTATTAATGTGTGGGAGTCTAAGTCTCTTTGTAGGTCACTCAGGACTTGCTTTATGAATCTGGGTGCTCCTGTATTGGGTGCATATATATTTAGGATAGTTAGCTCTTCTTGTTGAATTGATCCCTTTACCATTATGTAATGGCCTTCCTTGTCTGTTTTGATCTTTGTTGGTTTAAAGTCTGTTTTATCAGAGACTAGGATTGCAACCCCTTCCTTTTTTTGTTTTCCATTTGCTTGGTAGATCTTCCTCCATCCTTTTATTTTGAGCCTATGTGTGTCTCTGCACGTGAGATGGGTTTCCTGAATACAGCACACTGATAGGTCTTGACTCTTTATCCAATTTGCCAGTCTGTGTCTTTTAATTGGAGCTTTTAGTCCATTTACATTTAAAGTTAATATTGTTATGTGTGAATTTGATCCTGTCATTATGATATTAGCTGGTTATTTTGCTGGTTAGTTGATGCAGTTTCTTCCTAGTCTCGATGGTCTTTACATTTTGGCATGATTTTGCAGCAGCTGGTACCGGTTGTTCCTTTCCATGTTTAGTGCTTCCTTCAGGAGCTCTTTTAGGGCAGGCCTGGTGGTGACAAAATCTCTCAGCATTTGCTTGTCTGTAAAGTATTTTATTTCTCCTTCACTTATGAAGCTTGGTTTGTCTGGATATGAAATTCTGGGTTGAAAATTCTTTTCTTTAAGAATGTTGAATATTGGCCCCCACTCTCTTCTGGCTTGTAGGGTTTCTGCCGAGGGGTCCGCTGTTAGTCTGATGGGCTTCCCTTTGAGGGTAACCCGACCTTTCTCTCTGGCTGCCCTTAACATTTTTTCCTTCATTTCAACTTTGGTGAATCTAACAATTATGTGTCTTGGAGTTGCTCTCCTCGAGGAGTATCTTTGTGGCGTTCTCTGTATTACCTGAATCTGAACGTTGGCCTTCCTTGCTAGACTGGGGAAGTTCTCCTGGATAATATCCTGCAGAGTGTTTTCCAACTTGGTTCCATTCTCCCCATCACTTTCAGGTACACCATCAGACGTAGATTTATTCTTTTCACATAGTCCCATATTTCTTGGAGGCTTTGCTTATTTCTTTTTATTCTTTTTTCTCTAAACTTCCCTTCTCGCTTCATTTCATTCATTTCATCTTCCATTGCTGATACCCTTTCTTCCAGTTGATTGCATCGGCTCCTGAGGCTTCTGCATTCTTCACGTAGTTCTCGAGCCTTTGTTTTCAGCTCCATCAGCTCCTTTAAGCACTTCTCTGTATTGGTTATTCTAGTTATACATTCTTCTAAATTTGTTTCAAAGTTTTCAACTTCTTTGCCTTTGGTTTGAATGTCCTCCCGTAGCTCAGAGTAATTTGATCGTCTGAAGCCTTCTTCTCTCAGCTCATCAAAGTCACTCTCCATCCAGCTTTGTCCCATTGCTGGTGAGGAGCTGCATTCCTTTGGAGGAGGAGAGGTGCTCTGCTTTTTAGTTTCCAGTTTTTCTGCTCTGTTTTTTCCCCATCTTTGTGGTTTTATCGACTTTTGATCTTTGGTGATGGTGATGTACAGATGGGTTTTTGGTGTGGATGTCCTTTTTGTTTGTTAGTTTTCCTTCTAACAGACAGGACCCTCAGCTGCAGGTCTGTTGGAGTTTGCTAGAGGTCCACTCCAGACCCTGTTTGCCTGGGTACCAGCAGCGGTGGTTGCAGAACAGCAGATTTTCATGAACCGCGAATGCTGCTGTCTGATGGTTCCTCTGGAAGTTTTGTCTCAGAAGAGTACCCGGCCGTGTGAAGTGTCAGTCTGCCCCTACGGGGGGTGCCTCCCAGTTAGGCTGCTCGGGGTCAGGGGTCAGGGACCCACTTGAGGAGGCAGTCTGCCAGTTCTGAGATCTCCAGCTGCGTGCTGGGAGAACCACTGCTCTCTTCAAAGCTGTCAGACAGGGACATTTAAGTCTGCAGAGGTTACTGCTGTCTTTTTGTTTGTATGTGCTCTGCCCCCAGAGGTGGAGCCTACAGAGGCAGGCAGGCCTCCTTGAGCTGTGGTGGGCTCCACCCAGTTCACACTTCCCAGCTGCTCTGTTTACCTAAGCAAGCCTGGGTAATGGCGGGTGCCCCTCCCCCAGCCTCGCTGCTGCCTTGCAGTTTGATCTCCGACTGCTGTGCTAGCAACCAGTGAGACTCTGTGCGTGTAGGACCCTCTGAGCCATGTGCGGGATATAATCTCCTGGTGCACCATTTTTTCAGCTCCTCTGAAAAGTGCAGTATAGGGATGGGAGTGACCTGATTTTCCAGGAGCCTTCTGTCACCCCTTTCTTTGACTAGCAATGGGAACTCCCTGACCCCTTGTGCTTCCCAAGTGAGATGATGCCTTGCCCTGCTTCATCTCATACACGGTGCACTGCAGCCACTGTCCTGCACCCACTATCTGGCACTCCCTAGAGACATGGATCCAGTACCTCAGATAGAAATGCAGAAATCATCCAATTTCTGTGTCACTCATGCTGGGCGCTGTAGACCGGAGTTGTTGCTATTCAGCCATCTTGGCTCCACCCACCCCAGCTTGGCAATTTAATTTGAAGTCCAGTAATGTGATTCCTCCACTTTTTTTTTTTTTTTTTGGATGGAGGCTTGCTCTGTAGCCAGGCAGGAATGCAATGGCATGATCTCAGCTCACTGCAACCTCCACCTCCTGGGTTCAAGTGATTCTCCTGCCTCAGCCTCCTGAGTAGCTGGTACTATAGTTATGCACCACCACACTCAGATAATTTTTGTATTTTTTGTTGAGATGGGGTTTCACCATGTTGGCCTGGATGGTCTCGATCTCTTGACCTCATGTTCCGTGATCCACCCACCTCAGCCTCCCAGTGTGCTGGGATTACAGGTGTGAGCCAATGTGCCTGGCCCTCCCATTTTGTTCTTATTGGGCAGGATAGCTTGGGTTATGCTGAGTCTTTTTTGTTTTCATGTAAATTTAAAAATTATTTTTATTTCTGTGAAAACTATCATTTGTATTTTGATAAGGTTTGCATTGAATCTGTAGATTTCTCTGAGAAGTATTGTTATTTTAATAACATTGTTTCTTTAGATCCATGAACTTGAAATATCTTTCCATTTTCTTGTGTCCTTTTCAATTTCTTTCGTCAGTGTTTTATAGTTTTTATGTAGACATAAAACTTTATTTGTAGAGATAAAACTTTTATTGTAAAGATAAAACTTTCTCAATTAAGTTAATTCCTAAGTGACTTTAATTCTGGCCACTGAAAATGAGATTACTTTTTGATTTCTTTTTCAGATGGTTCAGTGTTGGCATTTAGAAATGCTACTGATTTTTGTATCTTGATTTTGTGTTCTGCAACTTCACTAAATTTCTTTATCAGTTCTAAAAGTTTTTGTTCTAGTCTTTAGTTTTATCCAGATATAAGATTATATCATCTGCAAACAAGGATAATTTGTCTAGTTCCTGTCTAATTAGGATGCCTTTTATTGTTTTCTCTTTTCTGGTTTCTCTAGCTAGAATTCCTGGTACTATATTGAATAAAAGTGTTGACAGTAGGAATCCTTATCAGATTACAGGTAGTAAAAGAAAGGCTTGCAGATTTTTTCCCATTAATTTTTATACTAGCTCTGGGTCGGTCACATATGGTTTTTATAGTGCTGAGGTATGTTTCCTCTATACATAACTTTTGAGGGTTTCTTATTATAAGGAATGTTGAATTTTATTAAATTCCTTCTCAACATGAATTGATGTAATTTTATGTTTTTTTCCTTTATGCTGCTGATATGATGTATCACATTGATTAACTTGCATACAGAGAAATATATTGCATCCTTTGGATAAAACCCACTTAATCTTGATGAAGATTTTTAATCTATTGTTGAATTCTGTTTGCTAGTATTTTGTTAAGAATTTTTGCATATTCGTCTGTAGTTTTCTTTTTTGGGGTGTCTTTGTCCGATTTTAGTATTCGGGTAATATTGGCCTTACAGAATAAATCTGTTATTATTCACTAATTTTCCTGTATGTTTTAGAGTACTTTGAGTCAGATTGGTGTCAGTTTTTCTTTAATTGTTTGGTGTAAAATTTAGCAGTGAAACCATCAGGTCCCAGACTTTAAACTATTGAGTTTTTTAAAATTATACTTTAAGTTCTACAATACATGTGCAGAAAGTGCAGGTTTGTTACATAGGTATACACGTGCCATGGTGGTTTGCTACACTAACCAACCCGTCATCAACATTATGTATTTCTCCTAATGCTATCCATTCCCTAGCCCCACAGCCCCCAACAAGCCCCAGTGTGTGATGTTCCCTGCCCTGTGTCCATGTGTTGTCATTGTTCAATTCCAACTTATGAGTGAGAAGATGTGGTGTTTGGTTTTCAGTTCCTGTGTTAGTTTGCTGAGAATGAGGGTTTCCAACTTCATCCATGTCCCTGCAAAAAACATGAACTCACCCTTTTTAATGGCTGCAGAGTATTCCATGGGGTATATGTGTAATATTTTCTTTATCTAGTCTATCATTGATGGGCATTTGGATTGGTTTGAAGTCTTCACTATTGTGAACAGTGCCACAATAAGCATACGTGTGCATGTGTCTTTATAGTACAATGATTTATAATCCTTTGGATATATACCCAGTAATGGAATTGCCGGGTCAAATGATATTTCTGGTTATAGATCCTTGAGGAATCGACACGCTGTCTTCCCTAATGGTTGAAATAATTTACACTCCCACCAACAGTGTAAAAGTTTTCCTATTTCTCCACATCCTCTCCAGCATCTGTAGTTTCCTGACTTTTTAATGATTGCCATTTGAACAGGCATGAGATGGTATCTCATTGGGGTTTTGATTTGCATTTCTCTGATGACCAGTGATGATGAGCTTTTTTTCATATGTTTGTTGGCCATATAAATGTCTTCTTTTGACAAATGTCTGTACATATCCTTTGTGCACTTTTTGATGGGGTTGTTTTTACTTTTCCTGTAGATTTGTTTAAGTTCCTTGTAGATTCTAAATATTAGCCAAAGTCTGATGGATAGATTGCAAAAATTTTCTCCTGTTCTGTATGTTTCCTGTTCACTCTGATGATAGTTTCTTTTGCTATGCAGAAACTCTTTAGTTTATTTAGATCCTATTTGTCAATTTTGGTTTGTCATAGCTTTTGGCGTTTTATTCATGAAGTCTTTGCCTATGCCTATGTCCTGAATGGTATTGCCTAGGTTTTCTTTAGGGTTTTTATGGTTTTAGATCTTACATTTAAGTCTTTAATCCATCTTGAGTTAATTTTTGCATACGGTGTAAGAAAAGGGTTCAGTTTTAGTTTTCTGCCTATGGCTAGCCAGTTTTCCCAACACCATTTATTAAATATGGAACCCTTTCCTCATTGCTTCTTTTTGTCAGATTTGTCAAAGATCAGATGGTTGTAGCAGTGTAGTGTTATTTCTGAGGCCTCTGTTCTGCTCCATTAGTTTGTATATCTGTTTTGGTTGTTATTTCTGAGGCCTCTGTTCTGTTCCATTAGTTTATATATCTGTTTTGGTTCCAGTACCATGCTGTTTTGTTTACTATAGCCTTGTACTACAGTTTGAAGTCAGGTAGCATGATGCCTCCAGCTTTGTTCTCTTTGTTTAGGATTGCCTCAGTTATACGGGCCCTTTTTTGGTTCTGTATGAAATTTAAATTAGTTTTTTTTCTAATTCTGTGAAGGAAGTCAATGGTAGATTGATGGGGATAGCATTGAGTCTATAAATTACTTTGGGCAGTATGGTTATTTTCACAATATCGATTCTTCCTAGCCATGAGCATAGAAAATTTGTACCTTTGTTTGTGTCCTCCGTTATTTCTTTGAGAAGTGGTTTGTAGTTCTTGAAGAGGTTCTTCACGTCCCTTGTAAGTTGTATTCCCAGGTATTTTATTCTCTTTGCAGCAATTATGAATGGGAGTTCACTCATGATTTGTCTCTCTGTTTATCTATTATTAGTGTATAGAAATTCTTGTGATTTTTGCACATTGATTTTGTATCATGAGACTTTGCTGAAGTTTATCAGCTTAAGGATATTTTGGACTGAGACAATGGGGTTTTGTCATTATACAATCAATATACAATCATGTCAATATAAAATATACAATCATATCATATACAAACAGAGAAAATTTTACTTCTTCAATTTTTATTTGAATACCCTTCTTTATTTATTTATTTATTTTGCCTGATTGCCCTGGCCAGAACTTCCAATATTATGTTGAATAGGAGTGGTGAGAGAGTGCATCCTTGTCTTGTGCCAGTTTTCCAAGGGAATTATTCCAGCTTTTGCCCATTTAGTATGATATTGGCTGTAGGTTCATCATAAGTAGCTTGTATTATTCTCAGATATGTTCCATCAATACCTAGTTTATTGAGAGTTTTTAGCATGAAGCGGTGTTAAATTTTATCAAATGATTTTCTGCATCTATTGAGTTAATCATGTGGTTTTTGTCATTGGTTCTGTTTATGTGATGGATTACATGTATTGATTTGCATGTGGTGAACCAGCCTTGCATCCCAGGGTGAAGTCGACTTGGTCATGGTGGATAAGCTTTTTGATGTACTGCTGGATTTGGTTTGCCCTATTGAGGACTTTCACAGCTGTGTTCATCAGGGTTATTGGCCTGAAATTTTCCATTTTTATTGTGTCTCTGCCAGGTTTTGGTATCAAGATGATGCCGGCCACATAAAATGAGTTAGGGAGAATTCCCTCTTTTTTCTATTGTTTGGAATAGTTTCAGAAGGAATGGTACAAGATCCTCTTTGTACCTCTGGTAGGATTCGACTGAATCCATCTGGTCCTGGACTTCCTTTGGTTGGTAGGCTAATAATTACTCCCTCAATTTCAGAACTTTTTATTGGTCTATTCAGGGATTCAATTTGTTACTGGTCTAGTCTTGGGAAAGTGTATGTTTCCAGGAATTTCTTCATTTCTTCTAGGTTTTCTAGTTTATTTGTGTAGAGGTGTTTATAGTATTCTCTGATGGCAGTTTGTATTTCTGTAGGATCAGTGGTGGTATCTCCTTTATCACTTTTTATTGTATCTATTTGATTCTGCTCTCTTTTTTTCTTTATTAGTCTGGCTACTGGTCTATATGTATTTTGTTAATCTTTTCAAAAAACAGTTTCTGGATTCATTGATTTTTTTTTGTTTGCTTAATTATTATTTTATTTTATTTTTTTATTATACTTTAAGTTTTAGGGTACATGTGCACATTGTGCAGGTTAGTTACATATGTATACATGTGCCATGCTGGTGCGCTGCACCCACTAACTCGTCATCTAGCATTAGGTATATCTCCCAATGCTATCCCTCCCCACTCCCCCCTCCCCACCACAGTCCCCATAGTGTGATATTCCCCTTCCTGTGTCCATGTGATCTCATTGTTCAATTCCCACCTATGAGTGAGAATATGCGGTGTTTGGTTTTCTGTTCTTGCGATAGTTTACTGAGAATGATGGTTTCCAATTTCATCCATGTCCCTACAAAGGACATGAACTCATCATTTTTTATGGCTGCATAGTATTCCATGGTGTATATGTGCCACATTTTCTTAATCCAGTCTATCGTTGTTGGACATTTGGGTTGGTTCCAAGTCTTTGCTATTGTGAATAATGCCACAATAAACATACGTGTGCATGTGTCTTTATAGCAGCATGATTTATAGTCCTTTGGGTATATACCCAGTAATGGGATGGCTGGGTCAAATGGTATTTCTAGTTCTAGATCCCTGAGGAATCGCCACACTGACTTCCACAATGGTTGAACTAGTTTACAGTCCCACCAACAGTGTAAAAGTGTTCCTATTTCTCCACATCCTCTCCAGCACCTGTTGTTTCCTGACTTTTTAATGATTGCCATTCTAACTGGTGTGAGATGATATCTCATAGTGGTTTTGATTTGCATTTCTCTGATGGCCAGTGATGATGAGCATTTTTTCATGTGTTTTTTGGCTGCATAAATGTCTTCTTTTGAGAAGTGTCTGTTCAACTCCCTCGCCCACTTTTTGATGGGGTTGTTTGTTTTTTTCTTGTAAATTTGTTTGAGTTCATTGTAGATTCTGGATATTAGCCCTTTGTCAGATGAGTAGGTTGTGAAAATTTTCTCCCATGTTGTAGGTTGCCTGTTCACTCTGATGGTAGTTTCTTTTGCTGTGCAGAAGCTCTTTAGTTTAATTAGATCCCATTTGTCAATTTTGGCTTTGGTTGCCATTGCTTTTGGTGTTTTGGACATGAAGTCCTTGCCCACACCTATGTCCTGAATGGTAATGCCTAGGTTTTCTTCTAGGGTTTTTATGGTTTTAGGTCTAACGTTTAAATCTTCAATATACGCAAATCAATAAATGTAATCCAGCATATAAATAGAGCCAAAGACAAAAACCACATGATTATCTCAATAGATGCAGAAAAAGCCTTTGACAAAATTCAACAACCCTTCATGCTAAAAACTCTCAATAAATTAGGGATTGATGGGACGTATTTCAAACTAATAAGAGCTATCTATGACAAACCCACAGCCAATATCATACTGAATGGGCAAAAACTGGAAGCATTCCCTT
The DNA here is from genome assembly GCF_029289425.2 of Pan paniscus. Taxonomy (NCBI): domain Eukaryota; kingdom Metazoa; phylum Chordata; class Mammalia; order Primates; family Hominidae; genus Pan; species Pan paniscus. The sequence goes on from NC_073272.2 coordinate 76,204,526, forward strand.
TGAAAACTGCCACAAGACAGGGATGCCCTCTCTCACCGCTCCTATTCAACATAGTGTTGGAAGTTCTGGCCAGGGCAATCAGGCAGGAGAAGGAAATAAAGGATATTCAATTTGGAAAAGAGGAAGTCAAATTGTCCCTGTTTGCAGACGACATGATTGTTTATCTAGAAAACCCCATTGTCTCAGCCCAAAATCTCCTTAAGCTGATAAGCAACTTCAGCAAAGTCTCAGGATACAAAATCAATGTACAAAAATCACAAGCATTCCTATACACCAACAACAGACAGAGAGCCAAATCATGAGTGAACTCCCATTCACAATTGCTTCAAAGAGAATAAAATACCTAGGAATCCAACTTACAAGGGATGTGAAGGACCTCTTCAAGGAGAACTACAAACCACTGCTCAAGGAAATAAAAGAGGACACAAACAAATGGAAAAACATTCCATGCTCATGGGTAGGAAGAATCAATATCGTGAAAATGGCCATACTGCCCAAGGTAATTTACAGATTCAATGCCATCCCCATCAAGCTACCAATGACTTTCTTCACAGAATTGGAAAAAACTACTTTAAAGTTCATATGGAACCAAAAAAGAGCCCGCATCGCCAAGTCAGTCCTAAGCCAAAAGAACAAAGCTGGAGGCATCACACTACCTGACTTCAAACTATACTACAAGGCTACAGTAACCAAAACAACATGGTACTGGTACCAAAACAGAGATATAGATCAATGGAACAGAACAGAGCCCTCAGAAATAACGCCGCATACCTACAACTATCTGATCTTTGACAAACCTGAGAAAAACAAGCAATGGGGAAAGGATTCCCTATTTAATAAATGGTGCTGGGAAAACTGGCTAGCCATATGTAGAAAGCTGAAACTGGATCCCTTCCTTACACCTTATACAAAAATCAATTCAAGATGGATTAAAGATTTAAACGTTAGACCTAAAACCATTGATTTTTTAAAATATTTTTTCATGTCTTGATCTCCTTCAGTTCTACTCTGATATTAGTTGTTTTTTGTCTTCTGGTAGCTTTTGAATTTGTTTACTCTTTCTTTGCTAGTGCTTTTAATTGTGATGTTAGGGTGTCAATTTTAGATTTTTCCCACTTTCTTCTGTGGGTATTTAGTGCTATAAATTTCCCTCTAAACACTGCTTTAATTGTGCACAGAGATTCTGGTTCATTGTGTCTTTGTTCTTATGAGTTTCAAAAAAGTTATTTATTTCTGCCTTAATTTCTTTATTTGCAGTAGTCATTCAGGAGCAGATTGTTCAGTTTCCATGTAGTTGTGCACTTTTGAGTGAGCTTCTTAATCCTGCATTCTAATTTCATTGCACTGTGTTCTGAGAGACAGTTTGTTATGATTTCTGTTCTTTTAGATTTGCTGAGGAGTGCTTTACTTCCAACTATGTATTCAATTTTGGAATAAGTGCGATGTGGTGCTGAGAAGAATGTATATTCTGTTGATTTGAGGTGGAGAGTTCTGTAGATGTTTATTAGTTCTGCTTGGTCCAGACCTGAGTTCAAGTCCTGTATATCCTTGTATAATTCTGTCTCATTGATCTGTGTAATATTGACAGTGGGGTGTTAAATTTTCCCAGTATTGTTTTGTGGGGGTATAAATCTCTTTATAGATCTCTAAGAACTTGCCTTGTGAATCTGGGTGCTCCTGTATTGGGTGCTTATATATTTAGGATATTTAGTTCTTCTTGTTGCATTGATCCCTTTACCATTATGTATTGCCTTTCTTTGGTCTTTTGATTTTTGTTGGTTTAAAATCTGTTTTATCAGAGATTAGGATTGCAACTCCTGCTCTTTTTGCTTTCCATTTGCTTGGTAAATATTCCTCCATCCCTTTATTTTGAGCCTATGTGTGTCTTTGCACGTGAGATGGGTCTCCTGAATACAGCACACTGAAGGGCCTTGACTCTTTATCCAGTTAACCAGTCTGAGTCTTTTATTTGGGGCATTTAGCCCATTTACATTTAAGGTTAATATTGTTATATGTGAATTTTATCATGTCATTAAGATGCTAGCTAATTATTTTGCCATTAGTTGATGCAGTTTCTTCATAGTGTCAATGTTCTTTACAATTTGGTATGTTTTTGCAGTGACTGGTACTCGTTGTTCCTTTCCATATTTAGTGCTTCCTTCAGGACCTCTTGTAATGCAGGCCTGGTGGTGACAGAATTTCTCGGCATTTGCTTGTCTGTAAAGGATCTTATTTCTCCATCGCTCATGAAGCTTTAGTTTGGCTGGATATGAAATTCTGGATTAAAATTTCTTTTCTCTAAGAATGTTGAATATTGGCTCCCTGTCTCTTCTGGCTTGTAGGGTTTCTGTCAGGAGATATGCTATAAGTCTGATGGTCTTAGCTCTGTGGGTAACCCAACCTTTCTCTCTGTCTGCAGTTGACATTTTTTCCTTCATTTCAATTTTGGTGAATCTGAAGATTGTGTGTCTTAGGGTCACTTTTCTTGAAGAGTATCTTTGTGGTGTTCTCTGTATTTCCTATATTTTAAAGTTGGCCTGTCTTACTATGTTCAGGAAGGTCTCTTGGATAATATCCTAAAGAGTGTTTTCTAACTTGGTTCTATTCTCCCCATCACTTTCAGGTACACAAATCAAATGTAGATTTGGTCTTTTCACATAGTTCCATCTTTCTTAGAGGCTTTGTTCATTCCTTTTTATTCTTTTTCCTCTAATCTTGTCATCTCGCTTTATTTCATTAAGTTGATCTTCAATCTGTGATATCCTTTCTTCTGCTTGATCAATTTGGCTATGGATGCTTGTGTATGCTTCATGAAGTTCTTGTGCTGTGTTTTTCAGCTCCATCTGGTCATTTATGTTCTTCTTTATACTGGTTATTTTAGTTAGCAATTCGTCTAACCTTTTTTCAAAGGTTTCAAAGGTTTGCGCTGGTTTCTCTCCATCTTTATGGATTTATCTACCTTTGGTATTTGATGTTGGTGACCTTCAGATGAGTTCTCTGAGTGAACATGCTATTCCTTTCTGTTTGTTAGTTTTCCTTCTAACAGTCAGCCCTCTCTGTTACAAGTATGCTGCAGTTTGCTGGAGGTACACTCCAGACCCTCTTTGCCTGGGCATCAGAAGCGGAGACTGCAGAACAGGAAATATTGTTTCCTGTTGTTTCATCTGGAAGATTTTTCCCAGAGGGTCACCTGGCATATGCCAGCTGGAGCTCTCCTGTATGAGGTGTCTGTTGTCCTGTACTGAGAGGTGTCTGTCAGTCAGAATACATGGGGGTCAGGGACCCACCTGAGGAGGCAGTGTGACCCTAAGCAGAACTTGAGCTCTGTGCTGTGAGGTCCGCTGTTCTCTTCAGAGCTGTCAGGCAGGGACTTTTAAGTTTGCTGAAGCTGCGCCCACAGCTGCCTCTTTCCCCAGGTGCTCTGTCCCAGGGAGATGGGGGTTATATCTATAAGTCCCTGACTGGGGCTGCTGCCTTTTTTTCAGAGATGCACTGCCCAGAAAGGAGAATTCTGGCAGTCTGGCTGCATTGGCCTTGCTAAGCTGCAGTGGGCTCCATCCAGTTTGAGATTCCCACCAGTTTTGTTTACATTGTGAGGGTAAAACCGCCTACTCAAGCCTCAGCAACGGGGGACGACCCTCCCACCAACCAAGTTCAAGCATCCCAGGTCAATCTCAGATTGCTGCCGTGCTGACAGCAAGAATTTCAAGCCAGTGGATCTTAGTTTGCTGGGCTCTGTGCAGGTGGGACTCACTGAGCCAAAACATTTTGCTCCCTGGCTTCAACCCCCTGTACAGGAGAGTGAATCGTTCTGTCTCACTGGCATTGCAGGTGCCACTGGGGTATGAAAATAAAAAAACTCCTACAAGTAGTTCGCTGTCTGCCCAAATGGTCACCCAGTTTTGTGCTTAAAACCCAGGGCCCTGGTGAGGTAGGCACCCAAAGGAATCTCCTAGTCTGTGCGTTGTGAAGACCACAAGAAAAGAGCTGTATCTGGGCTGGAGTGCATGGTTCCTCAGGCTCAGTCCCTCACAGTTTCCCTTGGGCGGGGAAGAAAATTCCCGGACTCGTTGTGCTTCCTGGGTAAGGTGACACCCCACCCTGCTTTGGGTCACCCTCTGTGGGCTGCACCCACTGTCCAACCAGTCCCAGTGAGATGAACAGGGTACCTTAGTTGGAAATGCAGAAATCACTCACCTTCTTTGTTGATCTCACTGGCAGCTGCAGACTGGACCTGTTCCTATTTGGCCATCTTGCCAGCAATCCTGAGTGATCTTTCTAATGTATTGTTGAATTTTGTTTGCTAGTATGTTGTTGAGGATTTTTGCATAAATATTTATCGGTAATATTGGCTTGTACTTTTTAACTTTTTGATGTGTCTTTGTCTGGTGTTGGTATCAGGACTATTGGCTTCATAGAATGATTTTCAAAGTATTTTCTTTTCCTGTATTTTTTAGAATAATTTCAGAAAAACTGATATTAGTTCATCATTAAATGTTTGGTAAAATTCAACAGTGAAGCCATCAGGTCTCAGGCATTCCTTTAATAAGAGAATTTTGTTATGGCTTCTATCTCATTACTTGTTATTGATTTGTTCAGGTTTTAAGTTTCTTTGTGGTTCAATATTGGTAGGTGGTATGTGACTAGGAATTTGTCCATATTTCTAGGCTTTCTCATTTATTGGCATATAGCTGCTCATAGTAGCGACTTATAGTCCTTTAAATTTCTGCAGTGTCAGTTGTAATGACTTTTTTTATTTATGATTTTATTTATTTGTATCTCCTCTCTTTTTTCTTAGTCTAGCTAAAAGTTTGTCAATTTTGTTTCACTGTTTAAATCAAAATTTTGTGCAATTAAATGAAACAATACATATATTATTATTTTTTATTATTATACTTTAAGTTGTGGGGTACATGTGCATAACGTTCAGGTTTGTTACATAGGTATACATGTACCATAGAGATTTGCTGCACCCATTAACCTGTCATCTACATTAGGTATTTCCCCTAATGCTGTACCTCCCCTAGCCCCGCACCCTCCAACAGGCCCCAACGTGTGATGTTCCCCTCCCTGTGTTCATGTGTTCTCATTGTTCAACTCTCACTTATGAGTGAGAACATGTGGTGTTTGGTTTTCTGTTCTTGTTTTAGTTTTCTGAGAATGATGGTTTCCAGCTTCATCCAAGTCCTTGCAAAGGACATGAACTCATCCGTTTTTATGCCTGCATAGTATTCCATGGTGTATATGTGCCACATTTTCTTTATCCAGTCTATCATTGATGGGCATTTGTGTTGGTTTCAAGAATTTTCTATTGTGAACAGTGTGTCAATAAACATATGTATGCATGTGTTCTTTATAATAGAATGATTTATATTCCTTTGGGTATATACCTAGTAATGGGATTGCTGGGTCAAATGATATTTTTAGTTCTAGATCATTGAGGAATCACCACACTGTCTTCCACAATCTTTAAACTAATTTAATTTGTTTCAATTTTGAAAAACCAACTTTTTGTTTTATTGATACATTGTATTGGTTTTTTATCTGAATTTTATTTATTCTGCTGTGATTTTATTTGTTTCTCTTTTTCTATTCTGGAGTTGGTTTGCTTTTTCATTTATAGTTCGTTGAGATGCATCATTATGTTATTTATTTAAAGTTTTTTTAAAAATTTCGGCACTTATAGCTATAAGTTTTCTTCTTAGTACTGCTTTTGCTGTATTCCATAAGTTTTAGTATTTTGTGTTTTTATTATTATTTGTTTCAAAAATTTTTCAATTTTTTTCTTAATTTCTTCACTGACATAGTGGTCATTTAGGAGTATATTGTTTAATTTTTATGTATTTCTATAGTTTCCAAAATTATTGTTGTTGATTTCTAGTTTTATGCCACTGTGGTCATCAAAGAAGCTTGATACTATGTAAAATTTTTGAACTTGTTTTGTGACCTAACATATGGCCTCTCGTTGAGAATATTTCATGTGCTAAGTAAAAGAATGTGTATTCTGCAGCCATTCAATAAAATGGCCTGGAAATATCTATTAAATCTATTTATTCTATAATGTACATTAAGTCTGACATTTCTATGATGATTTTCTCTCTGAAAGATCTGCTCAATGTTGATAGTGTGATGTTGAAGTCTTCAGATATTATTGTATTGGGACCTATCTCTCTCTTTAGCTCAAATAATATTTCCTCCACATATCTGGGTGCTTCAGTGTTGGGTGCACGTATATTTAAATTTGTTATATCATCTTGCTGAGTAGACCCCTTTATCTTTATATTGTAGTGTTCTTCATTCTCTCTTTTTTCAGTTTTTGTCTTTAAATCTCTTTTGTCTGATGTAAGTATATTGACTTCCATTCTATTTTAGTTTCCATTGTCATGGAATATTTTTTTCTATGCGTTTATTTCAATCTACGTGAGTTTATATAGGTTAAGTTTGTTTCTTGTAGCAACAGATCTATGAGTGGTTTCTGCATCCATTCAGCCAGTCTATGTCTTTTGATTAGAGAGTTTAGTCTATTGACATTCAATGTTATTATTGATAAGTAATGACTTACTCCTGCCATTTTATTGTTTTATTTCTGGTTGTTTTGTGGCCTTCTCTTCCTTCTTTCTTTCCTTCCTGTCCTTTTTTAGTAAAGATGATTTTCTCTGGTATATGATTTACTTTCTTGCCTTTTATTTTTTCTGTATTTATTTTATTTTATTTGGTTTGGGTTTACCATGAGGCTTGCAAGCTCTATCATATAAGCCATTATTTTAAACTGAAAACAACTTAACATTGCATAAATGAAAAAGCAAGCCAAAAGAAAATGAATAAAAACTCTGTGCCTTAGCATCACCCCCCACTATTTAGCTTTTTATTTCTATTTCTATTGTATTGTGATGTATATTATATTATTATATTGTAAAATATATTTTATTATATTGCATATACATTTTATTTATAATATATTGTATATGTGCTAATTTTTAAAAAAGTTTTTGTAGTTATTATTTTTGATTGGTTAATCATTTACTCTTTCTACTTAGAATAAAGTTAGTTTACAAACCACAGTTACAGTATTATAGTATTCTGTGTGCTCTGTGTACTTACTATTACCAGTGAGTTTTGTTTCACCAGGTGATTATGTATTGCTCATTTATTTATTTTTTCCTGATTGAAGTACTCCCTTTAGCATTTCTTGCAGGATACAACTGGTGTGGATGAAATCCCTCAGCTTTTGTTTGTCTGGAAGATGCATATTTTTTTCCTTTAGTTTTGAAGGATGTTTTCACCAGATATAATATTCTAGAGTAAAAAGACTTTTTCTTTAGCATTTCCAATTTTTCATGCCACTCTCTTCTGGACTGCAAAGTTTTCACTGAAAAGTCTGCTGCCAGATGTATTGAAGCTCCCTTATGTTATTTGTTTCTTTTCTCTTTCTACTTGTAGGATCCTTTCTTTATCCTTGACCTTTGGCAGTTTGATTATTAAATGCCTTGAGGTAGTCTTTGGGTTAAATCCCCTGCTTGTTCTATAAACCTCTTGTCAATGAATGTTGATATCTCTCTCTAAGTTTGGGAAGTTCTCTGTTATTGTCCTTTAGAATACACTTTTTACCCCTACCTTTTTCTCTACCTCCTTTTTAAGGCCAATAAGTCTTAGATTTGCCTTTTTGAGTCTATTTTATATATCCTGAACGTGTGCTTTATTTTTTTATTCTCCATTGACTTTGTATTATTTCAATCTTCTTGTTGAATTTATCTGATAAAATTCTGAATTTGTTCTGTTTTTTCCAATTTTTTTTGAGTTTTCTCAACACAACTATTTTGAATTATCTGTCTATAATGTAACAAATCTCTGTTTCTCGAGGATTGGTCCCTGGTGCCTTATTTAGTTTATTGGTAAGGTCATGTTTTCCTGAATAGTGTTGATGCTAGAAAATGTACTTCAGCATCTGGGCATTGAAGGGTGAGGTATTTATTGTCATCTTTACTCTCTGGCCTTATTTGTACCCATCTGTATTAGTCCGTTTTCATGCTGCTGATAAAAATATACTCAAGACTGGGTAGAAAAAGAGGTTTCATTGGACTTCCAGTTCCACATGACTGGGGGGGCCTCAGAATCATGGCAGGAGGTGCAAGGGACTTCTTACATGGTGGGAGCAAGAGAAAATGAGGGAGATGCAAAAGTGGAAACCCCTGATAAAACCATCAGATCTCATGAGACTTATTCACTACTATAAGAACAATATGGTGGAAACCACCCACATGACAAATTATCTCACACCAGGTCTCTCCAACAACACATGGGAATTATGAGAGTACAATTCAAGATGAGATTTGGGTGGGGACACAGAGCCAAACCATATCATTCATCCCATCCAAATCTCATATCCTCACGTTTCAAAACCAATCATGCCTTCACAACAGTCCCACAAATTCTTATTCAGCATTAACCCAAAAGTCCACAGGGCAAACTTTCATCTGACACAAAGCAAGTCCCTCTCACTTATGAGCCTATAAAATCAAAAGCAAGCTAGTTACTTCCTAGATACAAGGGGGTACAGATATTGAGTAAATACAGCCATTCCAAATGGGATAAATTGGCCAAAACAAAGGAGTTACAAGGACCATGCAAGTTCGAAATTCAGCAAGGCAGTCAAATTTTAAAGCCCCAAAATGATCTTTTTTGACTCCAGGTCTCATATTCAGGTCACACTAATGCAAGAGTTGGGTTCCCATCATCTTAGGCAGCTGCACCTCTGTGGCTTTGCAGGGTACAACCTCCTTCCAAGCTGCTTTCATGGGCTGGCATTGAGTATCTGTGACTTTTCCAGGCAAACAGTGCAAGCTGTCAGTGGATCTACCATTCTGGGTTCTGGAAAATGGTGGCCCTCTTTTCACAGCGCCACTAGGTGGTGCCTCAGTAGGGACTCTGTGTAGGGGCTCCAACCACACATTTTCTTTCAGCATTGCCCTAGCAGAGGTTCTTGATGAGTGCCCTGCCCCTGCAGCAAACTTCTGCCTGGACATCCAAGCATTTCCATTCATCTTCTAAAATCTAGGTGGAGGCTACCTAACCCCAATTCTTGAATTCTGTGCACTTGCAGGCTCAACACGTCGTGGAAGCTGCCTAAGTTTGGGGCTTTCACCCTCTGAAGGCATGGCTCAAGCTCTATGTTGGCCCCTATCAGCCACAGCTGGAGTGGCTGGGACTCAGGGCACCGAGTCCCTAGGATGCATACAGCATGGGGACCCTGAGTCTGACTCACAAAACCATTTCCTCCTAGGTCCCTGGGTCTGTTATTAGAGGGGCTGCTGTGAAGACCTCTGAAATGCCCTGGAGACATTTTCCCTATTGTCTTGGGAATTAATATTCAGTTTCTCATTACTTATGGAAATTTCTGCAGCTGGTTTGAATTTCTTCTCAGAAAATGGATTTTTCTTTTCTTTATTTTATTTTATTTTATTATTATTATTATTATTATTATTATTATTATACTTTAAGCTTTAGGGTACAGGTGCACAATGTGCAGGTTAGTTATATATGTATACATGTGTCATGCTGGTGTGCTGCACCCATTAACTCGTCATTTAGCATTATGTATATCTCCTAAAGCTATCTCTCCAGCTTCCCCCACCCCACAACAGTCCCCAGAGTGTGATGTTCCCCTTCCTGTGTCCATGTGTTCTCATTGTTCAATTTCCATCTATGAGTGAGAATATGCGGTGTTTGGTTTTCTGTTCTTGTGATAATTTACTAAGAATGATGATTTCTAATTTCATCCATGTCCCTACAAAGGACATGAACTCATCATTTTTTATGACTGCATAGTATTCCGTGGTGTATATGTGCCACATTTTCTTAATCCAGTCTATCATTGTTGGACATTTGGGTTGATTCCAAGTCTTTGCTACTGTGAATAGTGCCGCAATAAACATACGTGTGCATGTGTCTTTATAGCAACATGATTTATAATCCTTTGGGTATATACCCAGTAATGGGATGGCTGGGTCAAATGGTGTTTCTAGTTCTAGATCCCTGAGGAATCACCACACTGACTTCCACAGTGGTTGAACTAGTTTACAGTCCCACCAACAGTGTAAAAGTGCTCCTATTTCTCCACATCCTCTCCAGCACCTGTTGTTTCCTGACTTTTTAATGATTGCCATTCTAACTGGTGTGAGATGGTATCTCATTGTGGTTTTGATTTGCATTTCTCTGATGGCCAGTGATGGTGAGCATTTTTTCATGTGTTTTTTGGCTGCATAAATATTTTCTTTTGAGAAGTGTCTGTTCATGTCCTTCGCCCACTTTTTGATGGGGTTGTTTGTTTTTTCCTTGTAAATTTGTTTGAGTTCATTGTAGATTCTGGATATTAGCCCTTTGTCAGATGAGTAGGTTGCGAAAATTTTCTCCCATTTTGTAGGCTGCCTGTTCACTCTGATGGTAGTTTCTTTTGCTGTGTAGAAGCTCTTTAGTTGAATTAGATCCGGTTTGTCAATTTTGGCTTTTGATGTCATTGCTTTTGGTGTTTTAAACATGAAGTCCTTGCCCATGCCTATGTCCTGAATGGTAATGCCTAGGTTTTCTTCTAGGATTTTTATGGTTTTAAGTCTAACGTTTAAGTCTTTAATCCATCTTCAATTAATTTTTGTATAAAGTGTAAGGAAGGGATCCAGTTTCAGCTTTCTCCATATGGCTAGCCAGTTTTCCCAGCACAATTTATTAAATAGGGAATCCTCCCCCATTGCCTGTTTTTCTCAGGTTTGTCAAAGATCAGATAGTTGCAGATAATGTGGCATTATTTCTGAGGGCTCTGTTCTGTTCCATTGATCTTTATCTCTGTTTTGGTACCAGTACCATGCTGTTTTGGTTACTGTAGCCTTGTAGTATACTTTGAAGTCAGGTAGCGTGATGCCTCCAGCTTTGTTCTTTTGGCTTAGGATTGACTTGGCAATGTGGGCTCTTTTTTGGTTCCATATGAACTTTAAAGTAGTTTTTTCCAATTCTGTGAAGAAAGTCATTGGTAGCTTCATGGGGATGGCATTGAATCTATCAATTACCTTGGGCAGTATGGCCATTTTCACGATATTGATTCTTCCTACCCATGAGCATGGAATGTTTTTCCATTTGTTTGTATCCTATTTTATTTCATTGAGCAGTGGTTTGTACTTCTCCTTGAAGAGGTCCTTCATGTCCCTTGTAAGTTGGATTCCTAGGTATTTTATACTCTTTGAAGCAATTGCGAATGGGAGTTCCCTCATGATTTGGCTCTCTGTTTGTCTGTTATTGGTGTAAAAGAATGCTTGTGATTTTTGTACATTGATTTTGTATCCTGAGACTTTGCTGAAGTTTCTTATCAGCTTCAGGAGATTTTGGGCTGAGACAATGGGGTTTTCTAGATATACAATCATGTCATCTGCAAACAGGGACAGTTTGACTTCCTCTTTTCCTAATTAAATACATTTTATTTCCATCTCCTGCCTAATTGCCCTGGCTGGAACTTCCAACCCTATGTTGAATAGGAGTGGTGAGAGAGGGCATCCCTGTCTTGTGGCAGTTTTCAAAGGGAATGCTTCCAGTTTTTGCCCATTCAGTATGATATTGACTGTGGGTTTGTCATTGATAGCTCTTATTATTTTGAGATACGTCCCATCAATACCTAATTTATTGAGAGTTTTTAGCATGAAGTGCTGTTGAATTTTGTCAAAGGCCTTTTCTGCATCTATTATAATCATGTGGTTTTTGTCTTTGGTTCTGTGTATATGCTGGATTACATTTATTGATTTGCGTATATTGAACCAGCCTTGCATCCTACGGATGAAGCCCACTTGATCATGGTGTATAAGCTTTTTGATGTGCTGCTGGGTTCGGTTTGCCAGTATTTTATTGAAGATTTTTGCATCAATGTTCATCAAGGATATTGGCCTAAAATTCTCTTTTTTCATTGTGTCTCTGCCCAGCTTTGATATCAGGATGATGCTGGCCTCATAAAATGAGTTAGGGAGGATACCCTCTTTTTCTATTGATGGAATAGTTTCAGAAGGAATGGTTCCAGTTCCTCCTTGTACCTCTGGTAGAATTCATCTTTGAATCCATCTGGTCCTGGACTCTGTTTGGTTGGTAAGCTATTGATTATTGCCACAATTTCAGATCCTGTTATTGATCTATTCAGAGATTCAACTTCTTCCTGGTTTAGTCTTGGGAGGGTGTATGTGGTGAGGAATTTATCCATTTCTTCTAGATTTTCTAGTTTATTTTTGTGGAGGTGTTTGTAGTATTCTCTGATGGTAGTTTGTATTTCTGTGGGATCGGTGGTGATATCCCCTTTATCATTTTTTATTGCATCTGTTTGATTCTTCTCTCTTTTCTTCTTTATTAGTCTTGCTAGCGGTCTATCAATTTTGTTGATCCTTTCAAAAAACCAGCTCCTGGATTCATTAATTTTTTGAAGGGTTTTTTGTGTCTCTATTTCCTTCAGTTCTGTTCTGATTTTAGTTATTTCTTGCCTTCTGCTAGCTTTTGAATGTGTTTGCTCTTGCTTTTCTAGTTCTTTTAATTGTGATGTTAGGGTGTCAATTTTGGATCTTTCCTGCTTTCTCTTGTGGGCATTTAGTGCTATCAGTTTCCCTCTACAAACTGCTTTGAATGTGTCTCAAAGATTCTGGTATGTTGTGACTCTGTTCTCTTTGGTTTCAAAGAACATCTTTATTTCTGCCTTCGTTTCGTTATGTACCCAGTAGTCATTCAGGAGCAGGTTGTTCAGTTTCCATGTAGTTGAGTGATTTTGAGTGAGTTTCTTAATCCTGAGTTCTAGTTTGATTGCCCTGTGGTCTGAGGGACAGTTTGTTATAATTTCTGTTCTTTTATATATGCTGAGGAGAGCTTTACTTCCAACGATGTGGTCAATTTTGGAATAGGTGTGGTGTGGTGCTGAAAAAAATGTATATTCTATTGATTTGGGGTGGAGAGTTCTGTAGATTTCTATTAGGTCTGCTTGGTGCAGAGCTGAGTTCAATTCCTGGTTATCCTTGTTAACTTTCTGTTTCATTGATCTGTCTAATGTTGACAGTGGGGTGTTAAAGTCTCCCATTATTATTGTGTGGGAGTCTAAGTTTCTTTGTAGGTCACTGAGGACTTGCTTTATGAATCTGGGTGCTCCTGTATTGTGTGCATATATATTTAGGATAGTTAGCTCTTCTTGTTGAATTGATCCCTTTACTATTATGTAATGGGCTTCTTTGTCTCTTTTGATCTTTGTTGGTTTAAAGTCTGTTTTATCAGAGACTAGGATTGCAACCCCTGCCTGTTTTTGTTTTCCATTTGCTTGGTAGATCTTCCTCCATCCTTTTATTTTGAGTCTATGTTTGTCTCTGAACATGAGACAGGTTTCCGGAATACAGAACACTGATGGGTCTTGACTCTTTATCCAATTTGCCAGTCTGTGTCTTTTAATTGGAGCATTTAGTCCATTTACATTTAAAGTTAATATTGTTATGTGTGAATTTGATCTTGTCATTATGATGTTAGCTGGTTATTTTGCTCGTTAGTTGTTGTAGTTTCTTCCTAGCCTCAATGGTCTATACAATTTGTCATGATTTTGCAGTGGCTGGTACCAGTTGTTCTTTTCCATGTTTAGTGCTTCCTTCAGGAGCTCTTTTAGGGCAGGCGTGGTGGTGACAAAATCTCTCAGCATTTGCTTGTCTGTAAAGTATTTTATTTCTCCTTCACTTATGAAGCTTAGTTTGGCTGGATATGAAACTCGGGGTTGAAAATTCTTTTCTTTAAGAATGTTGAATATTGGCCCCCACTCTCTTCTGGCTTGTAGTGTTTCTGCTGAGAGATCCGCTGTTAGTCTGATGGTCTTCCTTTTGTGGGTAACCTGACCTTTCTCTCTGGCTGCCCTTAACATTTTTTCCTTCATTTCAACTTTGGTGAGTCTGACAATTATGTGTCTTGGAGTTACTCTTCTCGAGGAGTATCTTTGTGGCGTTCTCTGTATTTCCTGAATCTGAATGTTGGCCTGCATTGCTAGACTGGGGAAGTTCTCCTGGATAATATCCTGCAGAGTGTTTTCTAACTTGGTTCCATTCTCCCCATCACTTTCAGGTACACCAATCAGACACAGATTTGTTCTTTTCACATAGTCCCATATTTCTTGGAGGCTTTGCTCGTTTCTTTTTATTCTTTTTTCTCTAAACTTCCCTTCTCACTTCATTTCATTCATTTCATCTTCCATCACTGATACCCTTTCTTCAAGTTGATGGCATCGGCTCCTGAGGCTTCTGCATTCTTCACGTAGTTCTCGAGCCTTGGCTTTCAGCTCCATCAGTTCCTTTAAGCACTTCTCTGTATTGGTTATTCTAGTTATACATTCGTCTAAATTTGTTTCAAAGTTTTCAACTTCTTTGCCTTTGGTTTGAATTTCCTCCTGTAGCTCAGAGTAGTTTGATCGTGTGAAGCCTTCTTCTCTCAACTCGTCAAAGTCATTCTCCATCAACCTTTTTTCCATTGCTGGTGAGGAGCTGCATTCCTTTGGAGGAGGAGAGGTGCTCTGCTTTTTAGAGTTTCCAGTTTTTCTGCTCTGTTTTTTCCCCATCTTTGTGGTTTTATCTACTTTTGGTCTTTGATAATGGTGATGTACAGATGGGTTTTTGGTGTGGATGTCCTTCCTGTTTGTTAGTTTTCCTTCTAATAGACAGGACCCTCAGCTGCAGGTCTGTTGGAGTTTGCTAGTGGTCGACTCCAGACCCTGTTTGCCTGGGTACCAGCAGCGGTGGTTGCAGAACAGCAGATTTTCATGAACCGCGAATGCTGCTGTCTGATGGTTCCTCTGGAAGTTTTGTCTCAGACGAGTACCCAGCCGTGTGAGGTGTCAGTCTTCCCCTACTTGGGAGTGCCTCCCAGTTAGGGTGCTCAGGGGTCAGGGGTCAGGGACCCACATGAGGAGGCGGTCTGCTCGTTCTGAGATCTCCAGCTGCATGCTGGGAGAACCACTGCTCTCTTCAAATCTGTCAGACTGGGACATTTAAGTCTGCAGAGGTTACTGCTTTCTTTTTGTTTGTCTGTGCCCTGCCCCCAGAGGTGGAGCCTACAGAGGCAGGCAGGCCTCCTTGAGCTGTGGTGGGCTCCACCCAGTTCAAGCTTCCTGGCTGCTTTGTTTACCTAAGCAAGCCTGGGCAATGGCGGGCGCCCCTCCCCCAGCCTTGCTGCCACCTTGCAGTTTGATCTCTGACTGCTGTGCTAGCAACCAGTGAGACTCCGTGCGTGTAGGACCCTCCAAGCCATGTGCGGGATATAATCTCCTGGTGCGCCATTTTTTAAGCCAGGTGTCTGTTTTCATGCCTGTTGGGTAATGGGGGAGGGTTGGCATTGGTAATTCCAGACTGTCCTTTATACCTTCTTCATTGCCTCTTCTGTAATAAGAAGCTAAATACTGGTAGTGTGATAATTCACCTGGTTTTTGTTCTTATGAAAGTGCTTTTTTGTGTGGATAGTTATTCAATTTGGTGTTTCTGTGGAGAGGATAATTGGTGAAGCCTTCTATTTAGTCATCTTGCTTTGCCTCCTTCAAAGTAGCATTTTAATCTCACCATCACCCATAACCTGACAAATAATGAATTCTAACACATCACTCTGTATCCACTACTTTGTTTCCCTTTAGCTCATCTGTGCAACTACTCTCACTACTCTCCATTCACCCCAGATATACGTACACACCGTTAACTCACTTATATTCTCCCTTTCCACTAAATTATTTTTGTATTTATTTCACTCTTCATCTACTTTATATTCCAGTCTATTATTGTAGTAATAACCTTTCTGGTACTCCTCACCTCGTTCTATTTTTTTATATTCCTTTGCCTCTTTTTATTTTTTTAAAAAACTAATATGTCTAAGCCAAAGCCTTGAATGATACACCCACTTATTATTTTTTTATCCCACCACTTGGGCAATCTAAGGTTGCTGAGAAAACCTTTCCAAATCTGGCAATTTAGTTATGTTAGAAATTTGTAATCACCAATGTCAGATAGAGGTCCTCAACTTTGTTCTGCAATGCTACTTTTTTCCTCTCATAACTACTATTGCAATCTTTCTCCTCTAATATCTGTGCTTCCCTTCTACACCACTTGCACTTGTCTGCATTTATGTATGTTCTAGTCCTCTGTTTTTCATGATACAATAGAGTAGCTGTTCCTCCTTCTTAAGCTAACTCTTTACAACAATATAGTACTTTGACTTATTTCCCCTTTAGCCTTCTATTTCTTTTCACTTTGGCTTGGCTCTCTCATCTGAATATTCTCCCATTACCTGTTAAGTATGTTCAAATCTCTACCTTTAAACCAATTATAATTGAACCTTGCTTTTTAATTTTATTACTCTTATATTCTCTTAAAATATTCTAACTGTCGTTTTTACTAACTGACACAATAATCTGAAGTCATACTAATTACTGTTTCCACCCTAATGTCTTCTGTAACTGTGCTAGCACACAGTAGCTTTTGTTAATGTTATCAGTAATCTCTAAGTCACTGAATTTAATAAGTTCTATGCAGTATTTTTACTTGTATTTTTAGAATAATTATAGAATTTTGAATATTCTCTCCTTCCTAAGAAAATTATATTTTTTACTTTGTGACACATTTATCTTCTTATTCTTTTCTTTCACAACAGTACACTGTTTGTACCACCCATTTTATTTTGAATCCTCAAGGATCAGTTCTTTTCTCATTCTATACTCTCTCTCTAAAGAAGTTTACACATATTCTCTGCTTCAATCGTCACTTAAACACAATAAATTACACATTTATATCTCCAGTCACTGGGAAACTCTTGTTCTCTGAGTCCGGAAATGTATATTCAGCATCTTATTTGACATCCTTATCCCTGCTAATTTCAGTTATCCATAAGCCAAATATTTGATTCTTTCTTACTCATAAAAAATTTTACAATTGGATTCATTATTCTTCCGACATTTCTCCTTTTACAAATTTTTTACTGACATTTTTTCACATAGGTGATTCTTCTATGACACTGTCTTTTTAACTGCTGAATCTCCTCTTCTCCAATACTGGTTCTTCCAACCTCTTTTAGCCATTCATTTCCATACTCACATCCTAGACTTTCTCATCACAATTGGAAGAAACCCATCCAGAATTTTCTGCATTTCATTTTAAATACCCCATTTGCTCTTTTTCCAGATTACTCTTCTCATATCTAAACTCATGCAATTAGTCACATCCTCTTGAGCTCATAATTGATAAAAATTTTCAATCAAAATCATCTCTCTTTATCCTCACCATTCTATCCAGATATTTTCTTCTTTTTCACTTCATAATATATTTGGTAAAATAACAACCCTATTTAAAAACAACACTTTCTGGCTGCTTCCAGCCTTCATCCACACAAATAAATGTGGTTGGAAAGAAAACACAGAATATGTCAACTTTTCTTACCCTCAATTTATAACAAGTAACCCTATGTATGTCTACTAAATCTGGCCATAAATCATAATATATTTCTAATATCTAATTACTCTGCCTTTCTTAGACATTTTTTCCACATTTTCTTCTCTCTCCTCAGTCTGCCAACATCTCAGCTTCACTCCCACTTTTCCCTAATGTTTTTCTTCTTTTTCTTCGTATCTTTCCATTTCCACAAAAAGTAGAATTAATAAGTGCCTCATTTCCACAAGCTTACAGTACCACATCTACCCATTTTCCATTACCTATACTCAAACATGGTCTCTTAAATTTCTAGAGATTAAGTGTTCATACACCTACATGAGGCAAATACCTCCATGTATGAACTAGATTCCATGCCTTATCATGGACTCAAAATTGTTGTTATAGGAATTTCTTTCCTTCTCTCAAAGGAAAGAATTTATGTACACTATTTTGTTCTATTTATCTATTTGTGTAGAGTCATGTTTTTATTTAGCCCATGTTTGAAAATAACTCTTTTTTTGCCATTTTTTATTTATTTGTTTATTTATTTATTTATTTATTTTATTATTATACTTTAAGTTTTAGGGTACATGTGCACATTGTGCAGGTTAGTTATTTATTTTCAATGATTATAATTTATTTTCAACGAATATCCCATTTATCTATTCTTTAAAGCAAAATTGTGAGAGTATAGAAATATGGAATAAAAGCCTACACCATTTGTCTCCCATGCTGGAAAATTAAATCTTAACAACTCTCTGACCACAAGAAAAGCACCATTACAAGAACCAAAAATTAGGTGAGTAATCACAGTACCTGGTTTTAACTTCATATTGCTAAAAAAGGCATGAAAGAGGACAGGACAGACAGTCTTTAATTGCCAATGTCACCCCTCCTCCATCCCTCAGCAGCGGCCATGTGGCACAGAAAGAGAATCTGTGCATTTTGGAGAGAGAGAACATGGTGATTGGGGGGATCTTACATTGAACTCAGTGGTGTCTTGTCACAGTGGGGAATACAGACATGCTGGATTCAGTCACTTGTGCACAGAGGAAACATTTGGACAAGACATAATCAGAGAAAAATTGCCCACACTAGTAGTCAGAGCTTAAGTTTCTCAGCAAGCTTAGCCAATGCAGGCTGAAGTTCTCTGAGGTCCTAGTTAAACTTGAAAGGCAGTCTAGGACACATAGACTGTCATTCCTAGGCAACTCCTAGTCCTCGGCTGGGATTAGAGCTAGTGGATTAGGGTGAAACCTGACCTAGGGTCACACCAGCTGGCACAGCTAAGAAGGTGCTTGTGCCACCTCTCCCACAATCCCAGGCAGTGCATCTTGCAGCAGTAAAAGTGACTTCTTCCTTCTGCTTAAGGAGAGGAGAGTGAAGAGTAAAGATGACTATATCTTGCATGTTAGATATCCGTTCAGGCACAGTTCATGGGCTTTGAGCTCTGAGATGTGCTGGCTTTAGGGGTGTTCCTACACATTCCCAACTGTGATAGTAATGGTAAAAGATGCCTTCCATGTGAGAAAAGCAGAGGAAAATGTAAAGAAAACTTCGTCTTGCACCTTAGATACCAGAGAGACAACGGTAGGTAGAACAAGCAGCCTCAGGCCTGGACTCTTGGACAGCGTTTATGGATTTTCCCTAAGTCAGAAGGCATTCCACTGCCCTGAAGGTGGGTCCTAGGTCTGGCAGTATTTATCACAAGCTGATGGAAAAGCCTTGATCTTTAAGTGAGCACCAGTGAAGACCTGGAAAAACCACATAAAACAGTGGTCATGGTGGCCACCAAGAAATTCTCATCTGGCTGTGGAAAAGGAAAGGAAATGTGGGAAGAACTTTGTATTGTGGTGTGAGTGCCACCTTAGTCATCATAGAATAGAGCATCAGGTTAACTTGTAAAGTTTTTGACTCCAAGCCCTGGCTCCCAGAAAACATCTCTGAACATACGCAGGGCCAGAGAAAAATTACCACCCTGAAGGGAAAGACCATGGGCAAGATCTAGTGCTGTGCTGGCTTCAAGTCTGACCTAGTGCAGTCCCACTGGTGATAGGGGTACTAAGGTGGTACTTTTATGATTCTGCAAAATACAAGAGCATTATTGGGTTTGGGGCCAAAGTCTCTAAATACATGAAAAAAATCTTTGTAAGAAAAACAAGCTCAGACTGAACTCTACAAAAAAATACTTAACTATTCAATTCTCAGACACCAAGAAACATCTATAAGGATCAACACCATCCAGGAAAATATGGCCTCATCAAATGAACTACGTAAGACATCAGGGACCAATCAAGGAGAAACAGAGATATAGTACCTTTCAGCCAGAAAATTCAAAACAGCTATTTTGTTGAAACCCAAAGAAATTCAACATAAAACAGAGGAATAATTTGAATTATAACAGATAAATCTAACAGAGAGATTAAAATAATCAAAAAGAATCAAGCAGAAATTCTAGAGTTAAAAATGCAATTGACATAATGAAGAATGTATCAGTCTCTTCATGGCAGAATTGATAAAGCAGAGGAAAGAGTTAGTGAACTTGATGTCAGAATATTTGAAAATACACAGTCAGAGGAGACAAAAAAAGAATAAAAAACAGTTTTCTGCACCTAAAAGATGTAGAAAATAGCTTCCATAAGGTAAATCTTAGAGTTATTGGCCTTAATTAGGAGGTAGAGAGAGAGAAAGAAGTATAAAGTTTATTCAAAGAAATAAGGGAGCTTCCCAAAACTGGAGAAAGATATCAACCTTCAACTATGAGAAGGTTATAGAAAACCAAGTGTATTTAACCCAAAGAAGGCTATCTCTAGGCATTTCATATTTAAACTTTATAGGTCAAGGATGAAGAAATAATCCTAAAAGCAGCAAGATAAAAGAAGCAACATAAAATGAAGCTTCAATACATCAGTGGAGCAGACATTTTATTGGAAATTTTACAAGTCAGAATAGAGTGTTATGACATATTTAAAGTGCTGAAAATGTAAAGACATTTTACTCCGTAATAGTATATCTGGTGAAAATATCCTTCAAGCATTAAGAACACCTTCAAGCATTAATCAACACCTAACCTGTTCTACAAGAAATGCTAAAGAGAATTCTTCAAACAGAAAGAAAAGGATGTTAATGAGCAAGAAGAAATCATCAAAAGGGACCATACTCAGTGGTAACAGTAAGTACACAGGAAAATATAGCACTGTAGTGGTGCTGTGTAAACTAGTCTTGTCTTAAGTAGAAAGACTAAATGATGAACCTATCACAAGTAATAACTAAAACAATGTTTTAATACATAAACAATAAAATAAGACATAAAAGAAACAACAAAAAATTAAAACATGAAGAGAAAAAGATAAAGTGTCGACTTTTTATCACTTTTTTTGCATGTTTCTTTGCTTGTATATGCAATCTGTATTAAGTTGTTATCAATTTAAAATAATGAGTTATAAGATAGCATTTGCAAGCAGCATGGTAACCTCAAATTTAAAAACATGCAACAGACTCACGAAAATAAAAACCAATGAATTGAATCAAAGCACCAGAAAAAATTACGTTCACTAAGAAGAAGATAATAAGGAAAAAAATCAGAAAGAGAAGACAGCAAAACAACCAGAAAACAAACTACAAAATTACAGGAATAGTTACCTACTTATCAAAAATAACATTGAGGCTGGACGCAATGGCTCATGCCTATAATCCCAGCACTTTGGGAGGCAGAGGCAGGCTAATCACCTGAGGTCAGGAGTTCAAGACCATCCTGGCGAACATGGTGAAACCCCGTCTCTGCAAAAATACAAAAATTAGCCGGGCATGATGGCATGATGGCAGGTGCCTGTAATCCCAGCTACTCGGGAGTCTGAACCCAGGAGACAGAGGTTGCAGTGAGCAATAATCACACCATTGCACTCCAGCCTGAGCAACAGAGTAAGACTCCGTCTCAAAAAAAAAAGAAAAGAAAAGAAAAGAAAAAAGTTGAATGTAAATAGATGAAATTCTCCAATAAAAAGACATAGAGTGAATGAATAGATGAAAAACCAATACCCGGTGATCTCTCGCCTACCAGAAATACATTACACCTATAAAGATACACATAAATAAGAAATAAAGTGATGAAAAAAGATACTCCATGTCAATGAAAATCAAAACAGAGCAGGAGTAGCTACACTTACATTAGACAAAATAGATTTCAAGAAGAAACTATAATAGAAAACAAAGAAAGTCCTTATATAATAATAAAGGTGACAAATTCAGCAAGAAAATATAATGACTGTAATTAATTATATATACACCTAATAGTGGAGCACCCAGATATATAAAGAAAATTTTATTAGAGCTAAAAAGAAAGATAGACTCCAATACAATAATAGCTGAACACTTCAACACCATATTTTCTGCATTGAACAGATCTCCCAAATAGAAAATCAACAAAGAAACATTGGATTTAATCCACACTATAGACCAAATAGATCTAATAGACATGTACAGAAAAATTTATCTAGTGGCTCCAGAATACACATCCTTCTCAGCCCATGGAACATTTTCAAAGCTAGATTCTATATTAGGTCACAAAAGAAGTAATAAAACATTCAAAAATTGAAATAATGTCAAGTTATTTTATGACCACAATGGAAGAAAACTAGAAATCATTAACAAGAAAAATTTTGGAAACTATACAAGCACATGGACATTAAATAACATGCTCCTGAATGACCAGAGGGTTCACGACGGAATTAAAAACATAGTTGAAAACTTCTTGAAGCAAATGCTGATTGAAACACAACGTATCAAATCCTAGATATACAGTAAAAGCAGTACAAGAGGGAAATGTATTGCTGTAAGTGCCCACATAAAAAAATGAAAAACTTCAAATTAATAAGCTATTGATGCATCTCAAATACTAGAAAAGAAAGAGAAAACAAACCTAAAATTAATAGAAGAAAAGAAAAAGAATCAGTGTATAAATAAATAGAATTGAAATAAAGGAACCAATACAAAAGATCAATGAAACAAACAGTTGGTTTTTTGAAAAGATAAAATTGACAAACCTTTAGCAAGAATAACTAAGAAAAAAGAGAAGACCAAAATAAACAAAATTGGAGATGGAAAAGGAAACATTGCAGGGGATACAAGAGTAATTCCAATAGCTATTAGTGGTACTATGAGCAACTATATTTCAATAAATTGGAAAATATAAAAGAAATGTACAAATTCCCAGACACATACACCCTACAAAGATTGAATAAAAAAAATTAAAACATAGACAGATCAATGACAAATAATAAAATCAAAGCCATAATAAAGTCTTTTAGAAAAGGAAGGACCAGGAACCAATGGCTTCAATGCTCAATTCTATCAGACATTTCAAGAAAAACTAATACCAACATTACTTAAACTATTCTGAAAAATAGAAAAAAAGGGAATACTTTCAAACTAATTCTACAAGACTAGTGTAACTTTAACAACAGACAAAGACACATGAAGAAAAAAAATTACATGCCAATATATCTGATAAATATTGATGAAAAAATTCACAAGATTATACAAATTCAAATTCAACTACACATTAAAAAATCGTTCATCAAGACCAAGTGAGATTTATGCCTTGGATGCAAATATGGTTCAACATATGCAAATCAATTAGAGTGATACATCATATCAGCAGAATATGATAATTTAAATTAATGTTGAAAAAATATTTGATAAAGATCAACATCCCTTCATTTAAAAAAACCCTTAATAAAGTGGGTATAGAAGGAACATACCTCAACCTAATAAAGGCCATATATGACAGAACTACAGCTACTATCATACAGAATAAAATAAAAAAAAAACCTGAAAGCATTTCCTTTTAGATCTGGAACATGACAAAAAACTTTCACCACTGTTATTAAACATAGTACTGTAAGTCTTACTCAGAGAAATCAGACAAGAGAATAAAATAAAGGTTATCCAAATTGAAATGCAAGAAGTCAAATTATCCTTGCTTGCAGAAGATAAGACCTTATATTTCAAAAAATGTAGAGAATCCACCAAGAACCTATTAGAACTGATAAATTCAGGAAAGTTGTAAAACACAAAGAATCTATAGCATTTCTATAACCAACAGTGAACAATCTGGAAAAGCAATAAAAAAGATAATTTGATTTACAGTAACCACAAATAAAATTAAATACCTAGGAATTAACATAACCAAACAAATGAAATTTCTCTACAATAAAAACTACAAAACATTGATAAAGAGAATTGAAAAAGACACAAAAAGAAAAGATATTCCATGTTCGTGGATTGAAAGAATGAATATTGGTAAAATGTCCATACTGCCCAAAGCAATATGCTGATTCAATGCAATCTCTATCAAAATACCAATGACATTTTTCACAGAAACAAAAAAAAAATTCTAAAATTTATCTGAAACCAAAGAAGACCCCCAATAGCCAAAGTTATTCTAAGCAAAAAGAACAAAACTGGAGAAATCACATAACCTGACTTCAAATTATACTACAGTTCTATAGTAGCAAAAGAAGCATGGTTGTTACTGGCATAAAAACAGACACATAGTTCATAGGAAAAGAATAACAACCCAGAAACAAATCCGTATACCCAAAGTGAAGTCATTTTTGACAAATAGTCCAAGAACATATACTGAGAAAAAGACAGTGCCTTCAATAAATGGTGCTGAAAAAACTGAAAGTTCGTATTCATAAGAATCAAAATAGATACTCATTTCTTGCCATGTACAAAAATGAAATCAAAATAAAGACTTAAATTTAAGACCTTAAACTGTGAAACTATTACAAGAAAACTTTGTGGAGGTACTCTCCAGGACATTGGTCTAGGCAAAAAATTCTTGATTAATACCCAACAAGCACAGGCAAACAAAGCAAAAGTGGACAAGTGGAATAATAAGAAGTTAAAAAACTTATGTATAACAAAGGAAACAGTCAACAAAGATGCAACAAACCGAATGAAAGAAAATATTTACAAACCACCCGTCTGACAAAAAGTTAATAACCAGAATACATAAGGAGCTCAAAAAACTCTATAGCAAATCTGACAATCTGATCAAAAAGTGGGTAAAATAATTGAATAGAAATTTTCAAAAGAAGACATACAATGGCCAACAGGTACATAAAAAGGTGCTCAACATCATTAATCTTCAGAGAAATGCAAATCAAAACTACAATGAGAAAACTTCTCACCCCTGTTGAAATGGCTTATAGTCAAATGACAAGCAATAGCAAATGCTTATGAAAATGTGGGAAAGAAAGAACCCTGAAACACTGTTGGTGGGAAGGTAAATTAGTAAAATCACTACAAAGAACAGTGTGGAGGTTCCTCAAAATGAGAAAAATTGAGCTACCATATGATCAAACAATCCCATTGCTGGGTATATACCCAAAAGAAAATATATTGGTATATCCAAGAGATATCTGTGTTCCCATGTTTGTTGTTGTAGCACTGTTCACAATAGCAAAGATTTGTAAGCAACTTAAGTGTTCATGAAGAGATAAATGGATAAACAAAATCGCACACATGTACATAATGGTGTACTATTTAGCCATAAAAAAGAGTGATGTTCTGTCATTTGCAACAACGTGGATGGAACTGGAGATCATTAAGTGAAATAAGCCAGCACCAAAAGACAAAAATTGCATGTTCTCACTTATTTGTGGCATCTAAATATCATAACAATTTAAATCATCAACATAAAGAAAGGAAGCATAGTTACCAGAAGATGGAAAGGGTAAAGGGGAGGAAGACGGAGATGGAGATGGTTAATGGCTATAAAAAATAAAAATAGAATGAATGAATAAGACCTACTATTTGATAGCAGAACAGGGTGACTATAGTCAATAATAACTTAACTGTACATTTTAAAATAATGAAAAAGTATAATTGGATTGCTTGCAACACAAAGGATAAATACTTGAGAGGATGGATACCTCATTCTCCATGATATCATTATTTCACACTGCATGCCTGTATCAAAATAGCTCATGTACCCCATAAATGTATACACCCACAAAAATAAAAATTAAAAAAATAAAGAAAAACGTAGCATGTCTACAGACTTACAAGAACCTATCCAGAAAAGAAATAAACAGGACATTCCCTCCAAGGAGATAAAAGAACTGTATGATGAAAACAATAAAACATTAATGAAAGAAATGGAAGAAAACACAAATAAATATGAAAATATCGTGTTCATTGTTTGAATGAATTAATATTGTTAAAAGTACGTACTATCAACATGATCTACAGAATCAGTGTAATTTCCATCAAACTTCAATTACAGTTTTCACAGAAATAGAAAACTAAATCCCAAATGTCATATATAGCCACAAAAAGCCCCAAATAGTCAGAGAAATCTAGATGGAGCAAATAGAACAAAGCTGGAGGTATCACATTGTCTTTTTTCAAACTCTAGGAGAAAACTATAATAATCAGAACATCATAAATACAAACACATGTGCTAATGGAACAAGAGAACCCAGAAAAAAATTCATGCATTAAATGAAATTGGGCCTTTATTTTATATTATATATAAAATTTAACTCAAAACGAATTAAAAACTTAGATGGAAGATCTGAAACTGTGTTAATACTAGAAGGAAATACAGGAGAAAAGCTCCATTATGTGGCTCTGAACAATAACTTTTTGGATATGAGCCCAAAGCACAAGCAACAAAAAATACTATAAACACCTCTATGCAAATAAATTAGAAAATCTGGGAAAAATGAATAAAGTACTGGACACATACACCCTCCCAAGACTGAACCAGGAAGAATTCGAATCCATGAATAGACCAATAACAAGTTCTGAAACTGAAGAAGTGATGAATAGCCTACCAACCAAAAAAAAGCCCAGGACCAGACAGCTTCACAGCCGACTTCTTCCAGAGATAAAAAGAGCAGCCGGCACCATTCCTTCTGGAACTCTTCCAAACAAATGAAAAGGAGAGACTCCTTTCTAACTCATCTTATGAGGCCAGCATCATCCTGATACCAAAACCTGGCAGAGACACAATAACAACAAAAACTTCAGTCCAATATTCCTGATGAACATAGATGAGAAAATCCTGAATAAAATACTGGCAAACCATATAGCATATCAAAAAGCTGATCCACCATGGTGAAGTCGGCTCCATCTCAGGGATATGAGGCTGGATTAACATATGCAAATCAATAAATGCAATCCATCACAAAAACAGAAGCAATGACAAAAACCACATGATTATCTCAGTAGATGCAGAAAAGGCCTTTGATAAAATTTAACATCAATTCATGTTAAAAACTCTCAATAAACTAGGTATTGATGAAGCATACTTCATAATAATAAGAGCTATCTATGACAAACCCACAGCCAATATCATACTGAATGGGCAAAAGCTGAAAGCATTCCCTCCGAAAACCAGCACAACGCAAGGATGCCCTCTCTAACCACTTCTATTCAACATAGTATTGAAGGTTCTGTGTAGGATAATCAGGCAAGAGAAAGAAATTAAGGGTATTCAAAGAGGAAGAGAGGAAATCAAATTGTCTCTGTTTGCAGATGACACAATTCTATATTTAGAAAGCCCCATCGTCCCAGCCCAAAAACTCCTTAAGCTGATAAGCAACATAAGCCAAATGTCAGTATACAAAATCAATGTGCAAAAGCCACAAGCATTCTTATACATCAACAACAGAAAAACAGAGCCAAATCATAAATGAACTCCTATTCACAATTGCTACAAAGAAAATAAAATACCTAGAAATACAGCTAACAAGGGATGTGAAGGACCTCTTCAAGGTTAACTACAAACCACTGCTCAAGTGAAAAAGAGAGGACACAAACAAATAAGAAAACATTCCATCCTCATGAATAGGAAGAATCAATGTCATGAAAATGGCCATACGGCTCAAAGTAATTTATAGATTCAATGCTATTCTCATCAAACTGTCATTGACATTCTTCATAGAATTAGAAAGAAAACTACTTTAAATTTCACATGGAACCAAAAAAGAGCCTGTAGAGCCAAGTCAATCCTAAGCAAAAAGAACAAAGCTGGAGGCATCACGCTACCTGACTTCAAACTGTACTACAAGTCTACAGTAACCAAAACAGCATGGTACCAGTACCAAAACAGACATATAGGCCAATGGAACGGAACAGAGGCCTCAGAAATAAGACCACACCTCTAAAATCACAGATTACAATTATTTGTATGGTTTTGACAAACCATACAAAAACAAGCAATGGGGAAAGAATTCCCTATTTAATAAATGGTGCTGGGAAAACTGGCTAGCCTTATGCAGAAAACTGAAACTGGACCCCTTCCATAAACTTTATACAAAAATCAACTCGAGATAAATTAAAGACTTAAATATAAAACCCAAAACCACAAAAACCCTAGAAGAAAACCTAGGCAATACCATTCAGGGTATAGGCATGGGCAGACTTCATGAGGAAAACACCAAAAGCAATTGCAACAAAAGCCAAAATTGACAAATGGGATATAATTAAACTAAAGAGCTTCTGAACAGGAAAAAAAAACTATAATCAGAGTGAACAGGCA
The DNA here is from genome assembly GCF_029289425.2 of Pan paniscus. NCBI lineage: Eukaryota > Metazoa > Chordata > Mammalia > Primates > Hominidae > Pan > Pan paniscus. Next base: position 76,232,522 of record NC_073272.2, read on the forward strand.
TCCTACAGAATGGGAGAAAATTTTTGCAATCTACCCATCTGGCAAAGGTCTAATATCCAGCATCTACAAGGAACTTGAACAAGTTTACAAGACAAAAACAAATAATTCCATCAAAAAGTGGGCAAGGGATATGAACAGAAACTTCTTAAAAGAAGACATTTATGTGCCCAACAAACATATCAAAAAAAGCTTGACATCACTGATCATTACAGCAAATTAAAACCACAGTGAGATACCATCTCATGCCACTAAGAATGACAATTATTTAAAAAGTAAAGAAACGAGATTCTGGCGAGACTGTGAAGAAATAGGAATGCTTTTACACTGTTGGTGAGAATGTAAATTAGTTCAACCACTGTGAAAGACAGTGTGGCAATTCTTCAAGGATCTAGAACCAGAAATACCATTTGAACCAGCAATCCCATTACTGGGTATATACCCAGAGGAATATAAATCGTTCTACTATAAAGACACATGCACATGTATGTTTATTGAAACACAAATTACAATAGTGAAGGCACTGAACCAACTCAAATGCCCATCAATGATAGACTGGTTAAAGAAAATCTGGTACATATACACCATGGAATACTATGCAGCCATAAAAAGAAATAATATTATGTCCTTTGCAAAAGCATGGATGAAGCTGGAAGCCATCATTCTCAGCAAGCTAACACAGAAACAGAAAACCAAACACCATATGTTCTCACCTCACTCATAAGTGGGAGTTAAACAATGAGAACACACGGACACAGGGTGGGGAGCAACACACACTGGGGCCAGTGGAGAAATAGGGGGTGAGGGGAGGGAGAGTATTAGGACAAATAGCTAATGCACGCAGGGCTTAAAACCTAGATGATGGGTTGATAGGTGCAGTAAGCCACTGTGGCATACCTATGTAACAAACCTACATGTTCTGCACTTGTGTCCCAGAACTTAAAGTAAAATTTAAAAAATAAAAAATAAACAATTGATTTCGAGAAGAGTGGCCAAGATGGCCAACTATAAGTGGCTACTGTGTGTGGCTTTCATGGAGAGGAACGGAAAGGGTGAGTAAATACATCACCTTCATCTGAGACATTCGGGTACTCACATTGGGACTAATCAAGGAAACAACTTGACCCACACAGAATGAAGAAAAGCAAGGCAAAACAACAGCCCATCCAGAAGCAACACAGGGCCAGGGGAACCTCCTCCACCCAGGGAAGCAGTGAGTAAATGTGCGACTTCAGGAAACCATGCTTCTTCCATGGATCTTTCCAACTCTAGGGTCAGGATGTCTCTTTGTAAACCCACTCCACCCATGCCTTCAGTCTGGGAAACAGAGCTAAAAGGAGTCTCAGCAGAGCAGCCACTCATGCATGCATAGCTAGCCTAAGATACTTGGCCTTTCCAACAAATAAAGTTCCAGCAAAGTGGGAGGTTAAACACCCATACATACCCCTAAAAAAGAGGCTTACCCCTGGGGCCTGAGCAGTGACAGCCTGAAGGCCCCACTTCCATGGCATCTCACAAGATAAGACCCATTGACTTGAAATTCCAGCCAGCCACCAATGGCGACATTGCATCTCCCTAAGAAGGAGCTCTTGAAGCTAGGCACAGGCCTCCATCTTTACCGTTTGGGCACCCTAGCCCTTTCAGCCTTCAGGCTTTGGAGAGTCCGAGCCTACTGGGGATGTTAGGGATCCCCCAGTACAACACAGCTGCTCTATCAACATGTGACCAGACTGCTGCTTTAAGTGGGTACCAGATCCTGCTCCTCCTCACTGGACGGATGTCCCAAGCAGGGCTTCCAGCCACACTCGCCCATGTTCTCCAGTGAAAAAAGGGTAGAATTCTTCCTGGTAGAGTGCTCCCAGAGAGAGGGGTGAGCCACCATCTTTGCTATTTGGGTGACTTAGTCATTCCAGCCTTTGGGCTTTGGAGAGTCCAAGCCAACCAGAGGCAAAAGCGAGCTCCCAGCACAGTATAACTGCTCCACCAAAAAGTGGCCAGATTGATTCTCCAAGTGGGTCCTTGATCCCATTCCTCTTAACTGGGTGGACCTGAAAACTGGGGCCTCCAGCCACCCCTGCCAGTGTTCTCTAGCCTACAGAGATTTGTAACCTCCCTAGTATAAAGCTCCCAGAGAGATGAACAGGCCATCATTTTTGCTTTTTAGGTCACTTAGCTATTCTAGCCTTTGAGTTTTGGAGCGTCCGAATGGACCATGGGCTGAAGGACCCCCAGAAAAGCACAGCTGCTCTACCAAAACGTGGCCAGACTGCTTTTTTAAGCGGGTACCCAATCCAGTTCCTTCTCACGGGGTGAGACCTACCAACCAGGGTCTGAAGCCACCTCCTAAAGGTGTCTTTGGGCTGGCGACAGGCCTGTACCTCCCTGTGATGTAGCTTTCAAAGGAATGCACAGGCTTCCATCTTCACTGTTTTGCAGTCTTCATTGGTGATACCTCCAGGTACTGCAAAATCCAAGGTGAGTAGAAACTGGAGCAGGCCCCCAGCATGCTGCAGCAGCCCTATGAAAAAGTTACGTGAGTGCCCACTCTCATATCTCCTCATCAGGTGCATCCTCCAAGCTTGGGACTTCAGCCAACCCATGCCAGACATACTGAGCCAGTAACAAGTTGACAACTCCCTGGACAGAGCCTCCTCCAGGGGCAGTTGAAAACCTCTCTGTCACTGCCTCTGAAATGAAACTACCCTTGCCACCCCCAGACTAACTAAGGAGCAAAGATCCTTAGTGCTTTATCCACACCTCCAACAAGCTGCAATTGACCCAGGAGAGAAGAACAATTCATCTCCCACGGGTCTAGCACACACTCCACTGCTCATCACCAGAGAGGGAAACCCTGGCTTGGGTCCATAACACAGACCCTCTGTCCTAGAATGATTGCACTGAGCAATTGCTGACCTGCACCTCTCTGGGGAGGAGCCCCCAGGAGACAAAAAGACCCTCAGCCACAACCACTACTATGATCCCTTCCTCTGCTGCCTCCAAGTTAGGGAAAGAACATAAACACTGAGACCATCCTAGAGCTGCAGAGGGAAGCCCAGGAGTCCCAAGTCATAATCTATAGCCAACATTCAAGAAGGAGAGGAATCCACACTTTCAGAGCATTGAGAGAGAAAATGGTTGCAACTGTAAGGAAACAGCAGAGTCAGACAACTGAGTAAGAGTCTACCAACTGGCTAATAAGCCTAAGTGCCACCTGCTGGATCACACCTCAGAGCTTCAACACCAAAACTACTTCACTCACATACCCCCTTATAAAACCAGAGACAAGAAGTTAGTTTCAAATAAAGACCCTGCATAAAACCTTGGCCTGGTGAAAACATCCAGAAAAGAAGCCTATTGACTGTAATCAATCTACACTGCAGTTAAAGGAACACCCACATGCAGAGATGAGTAAGGACCAATGCAAGAAGTCTGGTAACTGAAATGGCCTAAATGTCATATGTCCTCCAAATGGCCACATCTGTTCTCCAACAGGAGTTCTTAACCAGGATGAACTGGATGGAATGACAGAAATATAATTCAGTATATGGTTAAGGACAAAGATCATTGAGATCCAGGAGGATGGCAAAACCCAACCCAAGGAAAATTAAAAAATAACAACAAAGCAATATGGGAGCTGAAGGACAAAATAGCTAGTATAAAAAAAGAACCTAACAGGTCTGAAACAGCTGAATAACACAATACAAAAATTTAACAATGCAATCACAAGTATTAGCTGGTTAATAAACCAAGCTGAGAAAAGAATCCCAGTAATTAAAGATCTGGTTCATTCTGGTCAGAACTGGTTCTCTGAAATAAGAGGGTAAGACAGAAAAAAAGAAAAAAGAATAAAAAAGAATAAACAAAACCTCTGAGTAGTATGTGACTATGTAAAGAGGCCAAATCTATGAATCAATGATATGCCTGGAAGGGAGGGAAAGAAAGCAAACAACTTGGAAACAATATTTCAGAATGTCATCCATGAAAACTTACCCAATCTTGCTAGAGAGGCCAACAATAAAATTCGGGAGATGCAGACAATTCCTGCAAGAGTCTACACAAGAAGACCATCTGCAAGTCACATAATCATCAAATTTTTCCAAAGTCAAAATTAAAAAAAAATTCTAAAGGCAGCTAGAAAGGAAAGACAGGTAACCTACAAAGGAAAACTCATCAGACCTAAAGGCAGACCTCTTAGCTGAAACCCTAAAATCCAGAAGAGATTGGGGGCCTATATTTAACACTCTTTAAGAAAAAAATTTTTTCAACCAAGAATTTCATATCCAGCCAAACTAAGTTTTCTAAGTGAAGGAGAAATAATATAAGACCACTACCAACTAATACAAAACACACTTACATACACAGACCAGTGTCAGTATAAAGCAACCACACAAAGAAGCAAACATACAAATCAGCTAAGAGCCCAATGACAGAATCAAATATACATATATTAATACTAACTTGAATGTAAATGGTCTAAATACCCCACCTAAAAGGCACAGACTGACAAGCTGGATAACAAAGCAAGACTTAATGGTAAGCTGTCTTCAAGAGACCCACCTGACATGTAATGACACTCATAGGCTCAAAATAAGGGGAGGATAAAAATCTACCAATCAAATGGAAAACAGAAAAAAAGCAGGGGTTGCCATCCTAATTTCAGACAGAACAACAGACTTTAAAACAACAAAGATGAAAAAGACAAAGAAGGGCATTACATAATGAGAAAGGATTCAATTCAACAAGAAGACCTAACTATCAGAAATATATGTGCTCCCAATACAGAAACACCCAGATTCATAAAGCAAGTTCTTAGAGACCTTCAAAGACACATAGGCTCCTCCATTGACAGTATTAGACAGATCATCAAGGTGGAAAATTAAAAAAAATTCAGGACCTAAACTCAACATTGGACCAAATGGATCTCATAGACCTCTACAGAATTCTCCTTTAAAAAGCAGCAGAATATACATCCTTCTCATTGCCACATGGCACATTCTCTAAAATCGACCACATAATTGGACATAAAACAATCCTCAACAAATGTAAAACAAAATTATACCAAAAACACTCTTGAATCACAGTGCAATAAAAATAGAAGTAAAAACTATCAAAATTGCTCAAAACCATGCAATTACATGGAAATTAAACATCATGCTCCTGAATGACTTGGATAAATAATGAAATTAAGACAGAAATAAAGAAGTTCTTTGGAAATAATGAGAACAAAGATACAACATACCAGAATCTTTGGAACACTGCTGAGGCAGTGTTAAGAGGGAAATTCTTAGCACCAAATACCCACATTAGAAAGTTAGAAAGATCTCAAATTAACAACCTAATTTCACAACCAAAAGAATTAGAGAAGCAAGAACAAATCATCCCCAAAGGTAGCAGAAGATGAGAAATAAAAATTTGAGCTACACTGACAAAAAGAGAGACACAAAAAACCATCCAAAAAGTCAATGACTCCAGAAGTTCGTCTTTTAAAATAAATTAATAAAATGGATAGGCCACTAGCTAGACTAATAGAGAAGAAAAGAGAGAAAGTCCAAATAAACACAATTAGAAATGACAGGAAATGTTACTACTGAACCCACAGAAATAATAACAACCATCAGAAAATATTACAGAAACCTCTGGTCACAAACTAGAAAATCTAGTAGAAATGGATACATTCATGGGCACATACACTCTCTCAAGAATGAAGTAGGAAAGAACTTATTCCTTGAAGAGACCAATAAAGAGCTCTAAAATCTAATCAGCAATAAATAGCCTGCCAATCAAAACAACTCCAGAACCTGATAGATTCATAGCCTAATTCAACCAGATGTACAAGGAAGAGCTAATACTACTCCTGCAAAAACTATTCCAAAAAGTGGAGGAGAAGGGACTTCTCCCAAACTCATTCTATGAGGCAAACATCATCTTGATACCAAAACCTTGCAAGGACACACACACACACAAACACACCTCAGAAAAATATCCCTGATAAACATCAATGCAAAAATCCTCAACAAAATACTTGAAAACCGAATCCAGCAGCACATAAAAAGAAAAGAGAGAATTTACCAAGATCAAGTAGGGTTTACTCCCTAGATGCAACATTGGTTCAAAATATGCAAATCAATAAATGTGATTCACCACATAAACAGATCTAAAGACAAAAACCGTATGATTATCTCAATAGATCCATTAAAGTCTTCTGATAAAATTCAACATCTCTTCATGTTGAAGGGTCTCAACAAACTAAGTATTAAAGAAACATAGCTCAAAATAATAAGAGCCATCTATGACAAATCCACAGTGAGCATTATAATTAATGGGCAGAAGCTGAGACCATTTCCCTTGAAAACTGCCTAAGACAAGGATGCCCTCTCTCACCACTTCTATTCACCACTTGACTATTCTATTGGAAGTTATAGTCACAGTAATAAGGCAAAATAAAGAAATAAAGGCATCCAATTAGGAAGAAAGGAAGTCAAACTACCTCTGCTTGCAGACAACATAATTCTATATATAGAAAACCCCATAGTCTCAGCTCAAAAGCTCTTTCAGATGATAAATTCAGCAAAGTTGCAGGGTACATAATCAGTGTACAAAAATTACTAGCATTTCTCTCACCAACAACAGCCAAATGGAGAGCCAAATCAGAAATGTAATCTTATTCACAGTTGCCACAAAAAGAATAAAATACCTAGGAATACAGCTAACCAGGGAGGTGAAAGACTCTACAGTGAGAATTACAAAACACTGCTCAAAGAAATCAGAGAAACAAATGGAAAAACATTTCTTGTTTATGGGTAGAAAGAATCAATACCACTAAAATGGCTATACTGCCCATTGAAATGTACAGATTCAGTGCTATTCCTATCAAACAGCAAGTGACATTCTTCACAGAACTAGAAATAACTATTTTAAAATTCATATGGAACTGAAAAAGAGCCTTAATAGCCAAAGCAATCATAAGCAAAAAGAGCAGGGCTGGAGATATGCTACCTGACTTCAAACTATACTACAAGACCACAGTAACCAAAACAGCACGGTACTGGTACAAAAACAGGTCAATAGACCCATTGAACACAATAGAGAGTCCAGAAATAAGGTGACAAATTGATGATGATCTGATCATCAACAAAGCTGACAAAAACAAGCAATGGGGAAAAGACTCCCTACTCAATAAATGGTGCTGGGATGACTGGTTAGCCATATACAGAAAATTGAAGCAGGACAGCTTTTTTTACACCATATACAAAAATCAACTCAGTATAAATTAAATATTTCATTGTAAAACCCAAAATTATAATAATCCTGGAAGACAACCTAGGCAATACCATCCTGGATATAGGAAAGGGCAAAGATTTCATGACAAAGACACCAAATGCATTTGCAATAAAAGCGGAACTTGACAAGTGTGATTAAATTATACTTAAAGCTTCTGTGCAGAAAAAGAAGTTATCAACAGAATAAACAGAAAACCTACAGAATGGGGAAAAATATTGGCAAACTATGCATCTGACAAGGGTCTAATATCCACCATCTTTAAAGAGCTTAAACACATTTACAAGAGAAAAACAAACAACCCCATTAAAAAGTGGCAAAGGACATGAACAGACACTTTTCAAAAGAAGACAGTTTTACTATTCAATATATACCCAAAGGAAACAAAATAAGTTCATCAAAGAGATATCGGCCCTCTCATGTTCACTGCAGCACTATTCACAGTAGTCTAGATACAGAAACAGTGGAAGTGTTCATTAGTGGATTAATTGATAAAGAAGATCTGGTATCAATGCACGATATAATATGCTTTAGCTTTAAAGAAGGAAATCTTGTCCTTTGTGATGACATGGATACAAGTGGAGAACCTTATGCTAAATGAAATAAGAGCAGCACACATAACATATGGTCTCACTTATATGTGGAATATAAAAAAGTTGATCTTATAGAATCAGATAGTAAAATGGTGGTTACCATGAGCTTGGGGGAGAAGTGCCATTAGGGGAGATGATCAAAGGACAAAAATTTTCAGCTAGAGACAATACATTAATAACAGTGCATTGTAGTCTTGAGAATTGCTGAGAGAGTAGATTTGAAGTGTTCTCACCACAAAAAAGTGATAATTATGTGAGATAACACATATGTTAATTAGCTTGATTTAGACATTCCACAATGTGTACATATTTCAAAACAAAATGTACACAATAAATACATACATTTTTTTCTTACAAATTTCTTTATTTCCACACATTTAACATAACCATAGCCATAAACCATACGTACTTCTATTTATTTTATTTTATATTAAGAGGGCACATATGCAGGTTCATTACTTGGTATGAGGTAGGTTAGATAGTGTGGTTATAGCCTTTCTTAAAGGTGAACAAACTGGCTAAATAGATGGAGGGAAAAAAATCACCCAACAGTGCACAAACCACATCATGGGTTCTTGGTTAGAACATCCTGCAGCAAGGATGTAGAACAAAAGAGAACATCCTCAAATGTGCATAAGTGCAGAAACCCATGATTAGTGTCCTTGGGCTGATAAATGCTCATTATAATTATAAAAAAGACACAGCACTATGTGGAAATTTAATATGCTAATGAGACATTAGCATATTAAACATTAAAATGGTCATACTGTCTGAAGCAATCTACATGTTCAACACTATTCCTAACAAATAATCAACATTATATATCACAGAATTAGAAAAAACCATTCTAAAATCATATGGAACCAAAAAAAGAGCCAAACTAGCCAAAGCAATCTTAAGTAAAAAGAACAAAACCAGTGACATCACGCCCGACTTCAAACTACACTACACTGTTATAGTAACCACAACAACATGGACTCATAGAAAAATGGACATATAGACCAATGAAACAGAACAGAGACCCCTGAAATAAAACTGCACTCCTAAAACGAACTGATTTTTGACAAACTCAAGAAAAATAAGCAATGAAGAAAGGATGTCTTATTCAATAAATGGTGCTGGGAATACTGGCTAACTATATGAAGATGAAAAAAATTGGACCCCTGTCTCTTACCATATGCAAAAATTTATTCTACATGGAATAAAGATTTAAGTGTAAGACTTCAAATTATAAAAATCCTAGAATTAAACCTAGGAAATACTCTTCTGGACATTGACTGTGTCAAAAAATTTATGATGAACTCCTCAAAAGCAAATCCAACAAAAATTAGAATTGATAAGTGGGACTTAATTAAACTAAGAAGCTTTTGTGCAACAAATAAAGTATCAACAGAATAAACAGACAACCTACAGGTTGAGAGAAAATATTTGCAAACTATACTTCCAACAAAGGTCATATAAACAAATATATGAGATATTGGCAATTTAATATATACCAATGGCCAACACACATTAAAAAATGCTCAATCTTTTTTTATTTTTTAAGATGGCAGATAGAAGGCATTGCTAGCATGTCTCTTCCACTTGGAAGGAGAGAACAGTGTGAAGATTCACACTGTGAACTTTTCTTTCAAGAACCACTGCAGGAACATACCCTGAAAACTGAAAGAATTTACAGATTATTTTTTAAAAAGTGGCATACCACGGCAAACTCCATGACAAAGGTGAAAAACTGTTTCCAGAGCGTGAGAAGGGGAGACCCTACCTCTTAACACAAATCTACACTGGGGAATATGAAAATCCAGACCATGGGGAAAGGCTTTAACCCTACCTAGAGCAAGAATAGATTTAGAAAGTGGCGTGAAGTATAAAAATAGAGTTGTAGGAAGAGTCTTCTGTGTATTCCTAGTCTTCAGCTTGAGCCAAGGGAAGTGGAAGCTATCACTGAGTATATCCTACAGAGAACCCATAGGTAAGTCAGCTAGTGAACTCAGGGAAGTGTCACAGGCTGAAAGAAGCTTCCAACTGAATTTTGTGGTGTAATTTTGAGTGGCCATAAACTCACTTGAACAGAATCTGGGGGGCAAGCGAGAAGTCCTGTAAATATGAGCACAGGAGCTGGGCACCCAGCATTGCAGGCAAATGGAAAGTTGTGTGGACTGAAAGCCATGCTTGCTTTCTCAACAGGGAAGAATATGGCTGGGGTCAGATCTGAGTTCTCTGCACAGGCTGCCTGATTCTAAACTCGGTGTTGTTAGTAGAGCACTGCAAGAGCAAGACCAGCCTCACCAACTTCGTGGGAGCTGGGTGAAGCCTATCACTACTGGCTATTTCTTACTTTTCTTGCAGAGGCAGTCATACTCCTCTCTGGAACACAACCCCATTGGCCTGAGAACCATACCCCACAATCCCCCACAGGGGCTGTGAAAAGCCCTGCCCAAGGAGTGTCTGAGCTCAGACCTGGCTAACCATTCCCAGACTTGATGGTATTGCTCTACCCACCCTGTTAGCTTAACACAAAAGGCATAAATTCTTGGGAGATTTATGTCGCTGCCAATCACCTGAGAAACCAGAATACTTCCCCTGACCAACAAAGGGCAAGCTCAAATTCCACTACTACTACCACAGCTGGTGCTGTCTTACAAGTGTCACTTCCTCACTGGAGGCCATTAAACTCAGGCTATTAAAGAAACTCGTGGCAGAATAACACTGCTCCCAAGAAGGAGAAAGTAACAGCTGACACCACTGCATGCAACTCAGTGACTAATAAGAAGTCCTGAGTCTGTCCACTTGACAACATCACTGCTAGCAAAACCAGCATTTGAGAAAGCCAGCACAGTAATCCCATCTACAGCCAAGGAAAATCAGAATCTATATTACTCCCCTGCCATCTCATTATAGCAGGTACTGGTACCCATGGCTGGGAGACCTGAAGACTGGTCTCATTATTGGACTCTTTGCAGACATTCCCCAGCACCAGACTGGAGCCCAACAGCCCCACTGGGTGGCTACACCCAGAACAGCAATAACAATCACTGCAGTCTGGCTCTGAAGAAGCCCCATTCCTAGGGAAAGAGGGAGAGCACCACATCAAGGGATTACCTGGTAGGACAAAAGAATCTGAACAGCAGGCTTGAGATCCAGACCTTTTCCTGGTGGAAAGTTTCTCACAGCAGAGACAATTTCAGTGCTGGGTGCAGTATGGAATGTCTGCACCTCTACCCCAAGAGCCAGGCAGCCTCTGTGATCACGAAGGGCTTTGAAGAAGAGGTCCATGTTCCCCTCCGGCACTCCACTGCAGACAGATCTGGGGCTCCCCCCTACAGAAATGCAGCATAGATGCACCTACAGACAGCCTTCTTAGAACAATCTAGGGTGAGTGTAGCCCCACAGAAGGAACATCCCCCAGATTCAAACCTGCATGACAGGCAAATGATATACACAAATCAGTAGCATGGCTATACGCCAACAATGACCAATCTGAAGATCAAATCAAGAACTCAACCCCTTTTATCACAACTGCAAAAAAATAAAATAAAACATTTAGAAATACACTTAGCCAAGGACATGAAAGATTTCAACATGGAAAAACTACAAAACCCTACTGAAAGAAATCATGGATGACACAAACAAATGAAAATACATTCCGTGCTCATGGATGGGTAGAATCAATATTGTAAAAATTACCTTACTGCCAAAAACAATCCACAGATTCAATGCAAATCTCATCAAAATATTATGATTATTACTTACAGAACTACAAAAAACATTTTAAAATTCATATGGAAGCAAAAAAAGAGCCCACATAGCCAAAACAATACTAAGCAAAAAGAACAAATCTGGAAGCATCACATTACCTGACTTCAAACTATGCAATAAAGCCATAGTCACCAAAACAGCATGCTGCTGGTATAAAAATAAGCATGTAGACCAATGGAACAGAATAGAGAACCCAGAAATAAAGTTAAATATTTAAAGGCAACTGATCTTTGACAAAGCACACAAAAACATAAATTGAAAAAAGGACACCCTATTCAACTGATGATGTTGGGTTAACTGGCAAGCCATATATAGAATAATGAAACTGAATCATCATCTCTTATCTTATAAAAAGACCAACTCGAGATGGATGAAGCACTTAAGTCTAAGATGTAAAATCATAAAAGTTTTAGAAGATAACATCAGCGAAACCCTTCTAGACATTAGCTTAGGCAAATAATTTATGACAATGAACCCAAAAGCAAATGCAACAAAAACAAATTAAATAAATGAGACCTAATTAAACTAAAAAATTTCTGCACAGCAAAAGAAATAAGTAACAGATTAAACTGACAAGAGTGGGAGAAAATCTCTGCAAACTATACATCTGACAAAAGACTAATATCCAGAATCTACAAGGAACTCTAACAAATCAGCAAGAAAAAAAAATCCCATCAAAAAGTGGGCAAAGGATATGAATAGACAACTCCCAAAATAAGATATACAAACAACCAACAAACATATAAAAAATGCTCAACATCACTAATTTCAGGGAAATGCAAATTAAACTCACAATGAGATATCCCCTTACTCTTGTAAGAATGACCATAATTTAAAAATAAAAAAAAATGTTGTCATGGATGTGGTGAAGAAGGAAAATGTTTACACTGCTGGTGGGAATGTAAACTAGTACAGCCACTATAGAAATCAGTATGGAGAATCCTTAAAAACAAAGGGGATAACTACCAATTGATCTAGCAATTCCACTACTGGGTGTCTATCCAAAGAAAAATAAGTTATATGAACAAGACACATGCACACACATGTTTACAGAAGCACAATTCAAAATTGCAAAAATGTAAAACTAACCTAAATGCTCAAACACTAATGAGTGGATAAAATATGGTCTAGATACACCATGGAATATTAGTCATAAAAAGGAATGAGACAATATTATTTGTAGCAACTTGGATTGAGTTGGAGGCCGTTATTCTAAGTGAAGTAACTCAGGAATGGAAAAGCAAATACTGTGTGTTCTTATTTATAACTGGGTGCTAAGCTATGAGAATGCAAAGGCATAAGAATAATAGAATGCACTTTAAGGACCCAGGAGGAATGATGAGAGTGGGGTGAGGTATAAAAAACTACATATTGGGTACAATGTACAATACAAGGGTGATGGGTGCACCAAAATCTCAAAAATCACCACTAAAGAACTTGTCCATATAACAAAAAACCACCTGTTTCCCCAAAACTATTGAAATAAAAATTTTAAAATGCTCAAACTCACTAATAATCAGATAAATACAAATTAACACTACAAGGATATACTATCTTACCTTACTCAGAATGGCTATTACTACAAAGTCAAAAAGCAACAGATTTTAGTGAGGATGTGAAGAAATAGAATGCTTATACACTGTTGGTGGGATGTAAATTTGTAAAACCTGTATGGAAAACAGGTTGGAGAATTCTCAAAACAGTAAAAATAGAACTGTTATTCCACTCAGCAATCCAACTATTGGATGCCTACCCAAAGAAAAAATGTTATATCAAAAAGACACCTACACTCATATGTTTATCACAGCAACATTACAGTCTCAAAAATATGTAATCAACCTTAGTGTCCATCAACAGTTGTTTGAATAACTATACACACACATGCACACACACACAGACACACAAACATGCCATTAAATACTATTCAGCCATTAAAAATAATAAAATTATGTGCTTTGCAACAAAATGGATGCTGCTGAAGGCCATTATTTTAAATAAGATCGCCCAGTAACATAAAGTCAAATACCACATTCTCTTGCTTATAATTGGGAGCTAAATAATCTGTACTCATGGAAATAGAGAGCAAAATCATAGGCACTGCAGACTCAGAGGGGTGGGAGAGTGAGAGGGGGTGATGGATGAGGAATTGCCTAATAAGTACAATGTACACTATTCGAATGATGGTTACACTAAAAGCCCAGATTTCAGATTTCACCACTACATAATATATCCATGTAACAAAACTGCAAGTGTACCCTATACATCTAGAAAAAGAAAAAGCAAGTTTATGATGAAAAAAGAAATAGTGGCTTAAATTTTCTCAAAGTTTATGGAAAACATTAATCTACACATCAAGAAGCTCAATAAACTCTACATACGATAAACTCAGAACTCAGAGATCCCCACCTAGACATGATAATCAAAATTTTGAGAAACAAAGATGAATAGAGCATCTTGAAAGCATCAGAAGATAAGTTCCTCATTAATAAGGATTCTCAGTAAGATTTATAGATGATTTCTGACAGAAACCATAGAGCCTGTAAGCAATGGGATGACATCAAAGTGCTGAAAGAAAGACTGTCTCATACACAGAAACACTTTCAAGAATGAGAGAGAAATTAAGAAATTCTTATATAAGCAAGAACTAAGAAGAGAGTTTGTTGCTAGCAGCCACTTGCCCTACACAAAATGCTAAAATGTGACCTTTAGGCTGAAATTCAAGCACTCTATGTAGTAACTAGAAACCACATGAATAAAAGAACTAGTAACTTTTTTCTATTTCAACAGATTCTGAATATAAATGGATACACGTTGTGTTTGGTTACATGGATAAATTCTAAGGTTGTGGATTCTGATATTTTAGTATATGTGTATTCCAAGCAGTGTACACATACCAAATACGTAGTCTTATTCCTCACCCTTCCCCAGATCCCCCACTGAGCCTCCCAAGTTCAATATATTATTCTGTATGTCCTTGCATCCTCATAGCTTAGATTCCACTTATAAGTGAGAACATACAGCATTTGGTTTTCCATTCCTGGGTTAATTCACTTAGAATTATGGCCTCTAACTCTATCCAAGTTGCTGCAAAAGACATTATTTCATTTCTTTTTTTTTTTTTTTTAGAAAGAGCCAATTTTATTGTAGAGCACTTCACAAGCTGAGCACTGTTCTAGAGAGATGTTAGTGCATTTTTAATCAATATTTATAAATTTCTTGCATAGTTAAAGTCATAAATTCTTTATCAAACACTGCAAATATTCACTCACGATGTTTTGGTTCTTTAATTTTACCTTAAATGTAGCCTATACTGTGCAAAATCTTATCTAATTAAATCCAATGATTTGCACTATTATATTTCTTTTTATGGCTGAGTAGTATTTCAGATATAGATAGATAGATAGATAGATAGATAGATAGATAGATAGATAGATAGATGATAGATAGATAGATAGATAGACCACATTTTTCTTATCCACTCATTGGTTGGTGGGCATTTAGGTTGGTTTTATACTTTTGCAATTGTAAATTTTGCTGCTACAAACATGTGTGTGCATGTGTTTTTTGATATAATAACTTCTGTTTCTTTGGGTACATACCCAGTAGTGAGATAGATGTATTGAATACTACTTCTCCTTTTAGTTCTTTAAGGAATCTCCATACTGTTTCCCATAGTGGTTTTACTAATCTACCTTTCCACCAGCAGTGTAAAATAGTTCCCTTTTCACCATCTCTATGCCAACATCTATTGTTTTTTGACTTTTTAATTATGGCCCTTCTTAGAAGAGTAGGTGGAATCTCATTGTGGTTTTAATTTGAATTTCCGTGATGATTACAAAAGCACCAGTAATTGAAACATATAGATAATATAAAAGACATTATAAATATATTTATTGCTTGTACTGCCTTTTAATCTCTTATATGATTTAAAACACAACTTTACAAAGGAGTAATTTTTTATCATTGCTTATGGTCAAATAATGTATAAAGATCCAAGCCATGAAAATAATAGCATAAGAGAGGGGAAGAAAATGAAGCTATAAAAGAGTAACTTTTAAATTTTTATTTATTTTCTCTTTTTTAATTTCAATAGATTTTTGGGGAAAATGTGGTGTTTGATTACATGAATAAGTTATTTAGTGGTGATTTCTGAGATGTCAGTGCACTCATCACCTGAGCAGTGTACACTGTACCCAATGTGTAGTCTTTTATCTCTCACCCCCATCCCACCCTTTTCCCCGAGTACCCAAAGTCCATTTTATCATTCTTATGCCTTTGCATCTTCATAGCTTAGCTCCCACTTATGAGTAAGCACATAGGATGTTTGGTTTTCCATTCCTGAGTCACTTCGCTTAGAATAATGGTCTCCAATTCCATCCAGGTTGCTATGAAGACCATTGGGTTTTTTTATGGCTGAGTAGCATTCCATGATGTGTATATATACACCACAATTTCTTTATCCATTCGTTGATTGATGGGCATTTGGGCTGGTTCCATATTTCTGCAATTACAAATTGTGCTGCTATAAACATGTGTGTGCAAATATCTTTTTTGTATGACTTCTTTTCCTCTGAGTAGATACCCAATAGTGGAAAGGCTGAATCAAATGGTAGTGCTACTTTTAGTTCTTTAAGGAATCCCCACACTGTTTTCTATAGTGATTGTACTAGCTTAAATTCCTATCAGTATTGTAAAAGTGTTCCCTTTTCATGACATCCAGGCAAGCATATATATATTTTTTTATTTTTTATTATGGCCCTTCTTGCAGGAGTAAGTGGTATCACACTGTAGTTTTTATTTGTATTTCCCTGATCATTAGTGATGTTGAGCATTTTTTCCTATGTTTATTGGCCATTTGTATATCTTTTTCTGAGAATTTTGTATTCCCGTCTTTAGCCCACTTTTTGATGGGGATGTTTTATTTCTTTCTGATTTGTTAGAGTTCCTTGTAGATTCTTGATATTATATTTTGTTGAATGTATAGATTGTGAAGATTTTCTCCCACCCTGTGGGTTGTCAGTTTAATCTAGTGATTATTTCTTTTGTTGTGCAGAAGCTTTTTTGGTTAATTAAGTCTCATCTACTTATTTTTGCTTTTATTGCATTTGTTTTTGGGTTTTTGGTTATGAGGTCTTTGCCTAAGCCAATGTCTTGTAGGGTTTTCCGAAGTTATCTTCTAGAATCTTTACGGTTTCAGATCTTAGATTTCAGCCCTTATTCCATCTTGAGTTGATTGTTGCAAAAAGTAAGAGATGAGGATACAGTTTTATTCTTCTACATGTGGCTTGCCAATTATTCCAGCACCAGTTGTTGAATAGGGTGTTATTTCCCCACTTTATGTTTTTGTTTGCTTAGTCAAGGATCAAGTTGGCTGTAAATAATTGGCTTAATTTCTGGATTCTTTGTTTGGTTCTATTTGTCAATGTGCCTATTTTTATACTAGTACCATACTGTTTTAGTAACTAGTGCCTTATAGTATCGTTTGAAGTCAGGTAATGCGATGCCTCCAGATTTGTTCTCTTTGCTTAATACTGCTTTGGTTATGTGGGCTCTCTTTGGTTCCATGTGAATTTTAGGATCGTTTTTATCTAATTTTGTAAAGAATGATGATGGCATTTTCATGGGAATTGCATTGAATTTTTAGATTGCTTTTGGCCGTATGGTCATTTTCACAATATTGATTCTACCCATCCATGGGCATGAGATGTGTTTTTATTTGTTTGTGACATCTATGATTTCTTTCAGCAGTGTTTTGTAGTTTTCCTTGTTGAGGTCTTTTACGTCCTTGGTTAGGTATACGCCTAAGATTTTTTTTTCTGCAGTTATTGTAAAAGGGGTTGAATTCTAGATTTGATTCTCATTTTGGTCGCTATTAGTGTATAGCAGAGCTACTAATTTGTGTACATTAATTTTGTATCCTGAAAATTTGCTGAATTCATTTACCAGTTCTAGAAGCTATTAGGATGACTCTTTAGGATTTTATAGGTATACGATCATATCATCAGCAAACAACAACAGTTTGACTCCTCTTTAACAATTTGGATGTTCTTTATTTCTTTCTCTTGTCTGATTGCTCTGGCTAGGAATTTCACTACTATGTTGAATAGACATGGTGAGAGTAAGCATCCTTGTCTTGTTCCATTTCTCAAGGGGAGTGCTTTCAACTTTTCCCCATTCAGTATTATGCTGGCCATTGGTATTCCATAGATGGCTTTTATTACTTTAAGGGATGTCCCTTCCATGCCAACTTTGCTGAGGGTTTTTTTCTTTGTAAGTAGACGTAAGTACTTTAATATTAGGGCAGTATAATTTTTTATTTACTTTTTTTTTTTTATTATACTTAAAGTTTTAGGGTACATGTGAACAACGTGCAGGTTTGTTACATATGTATACATGTGCCATGTTGGTGTGCTGCACCCATCAACTAGTTATTTATCATTAGGTATATCTCCTATGCTATCCCTCCCCGCTACCACCACCCCACAAAGGGCCTCAGTGTGTGATGTTCCCCTTTCTGTGTCCATGTGTTCTCATTGTTCAATTTCCACCTATGAGTGAGAACATGCGGTGTTTGTTTTTTTTTTTGTCCTTGTGACAGTTTGCTGAGAATGAAGGTTTCCAGCTTCATCCACATCCCTACAAAGGACATGAACTCATCCATTTTTATAGCTGCATATAATTCCATGGTGTATATGTGCCACATTTTATTAATCCAGTCTATCATAGTTGGACATTTGGGTTGGTTCCAAGTCTTTGCTATTGTGAATAGTGCCGTAATAAATATACGTGTGCATGTGTCTTTATAGCAGCATGATTTATAACCCTTTGGGTATATACCCAGTAATGGGATGGCTGGGTCAAATGGCATTTCTAGTTCTAGATCCTTGAGGAATTGTCAAACTGGCATACACAATGGTTGAACTAGTTTACAGTCCCACCAACAGTGTAAAAGTGTTGCTGTTTCTCCACATCCTCTCCAGCACCTGTTGTTTCCTGACTTTTTAATGATTGCCATTCTAACCGATGTGAGATGGTATCTCATTGTGGTTTTCATGAGCATTTGTCTGATGGCCAGCATTTTTTCATGTATCTTTTGGCTGCATAAATGTCTTCTTTTGAGAAATGTCTGTTCATATCCTTCGCCCACTTGTTGATGGGGTTGTTTGTTTTTTTCTTGTAAATTTGTTTGAGTTCATTGTAGATTCTGGATATTAGACCATTGTCAGATGAGTAGATTGCAAAAATTTTCTCCCATTCTGTAGGTTGCCTGTTCACTCTGATGGTAGTTTCTTTTGCTGTGCAGAAGCTCTTTAGTTTAATTAGATCCCATTTGTCAATTTTGGCTTTTGTTGCCATTGCTTTTTGTGTTTTAGACATGAGGTCCTTGACCATGTCTATGTCCTGAATGGTAATGCCTAGGTTTTCTTCTAGGGTTTTTATGGTTTTAGGTCTAATGTTTAAGTCTTTAATCCATTTTGAATTAATTTTTGTATAAAATGTAAGGAAGGGTTTCAGGTTCAGCTTTCTACATATGGCTAGCCAGTTTTCTCAGCACCATTTATTAAATAGGGAATCGTTTCCCCATTTCTTGTTTTTGTCAGGTTTGTCAAAGATCAGATAGTTGTAGATATGTGGCATTATTTCTGAGGGCTCTGTTCTGTTCCATTGGTCTGTATCTGTGTTTTGGTGCCAGTACCATGCTGTTTTGGTTACTGTAGCCTTGTAGTATAGTTTGAAGTTAGGTAGGGTGCTGCCTCCAGCTTTGTTCTTTTGGCTTAGGGTTGACTTGGCAATGTGGGCTCTTTTTTGGCTGCATATGAACTTTAAACTAGTTTTTTCCAATTCTGTGAAGAAAGTCATTGGTAGCTTGATGGGAATGGCATTGAATCTCTAAATTACCTTGGGCAGTATGGCCATTTTCACGATATTGATTCTTCCTATCCATGAGCATGGAATGTTCTCCATTTGTATCCTCTTTTATTTCATTGAGCAGTGGTTTGTAGTTCTCCTTGAAGAGCTCCTTCACATCCCTTGTAAGTTGGATTTCTAGGTATTTTATTCTCTTTGAAGCAATTGTGAATGGGAGTTCCCTCATGATTTGGCTCTCTGTTTGTCTGTTATTTGTGTATAAGAATGCTTGTGATTTTTGCACATTGATTTTGTATCCTGAGACTTTGCTGAAGTAGCCTATCAGCTTCAGGAGATTTTGGGCTGAGACAATGGGGTTTTCTAGATATACAATGATATCATCTGCAAACAGGGACAATTTGACTTCCTGTTTTCCTAATTGAATACCATTTATTTCCTTCTCCTGCCTGATTGTCCTGGTCAGAACTTCCAAAACTATGTTGAATAGGAGTGGAGAGAGAGGGCATCCCTGTCTTGTGCCAGTTTTCAAAGGGAATGCTTCCATCTTTTGTCCATTCGGTATGATATTGGCTGTGGGTTTGCCATAGATAGCTCTTACTATTCTGAGATACGTCCCA
This sequence comes from Pan paniscus, assembly GCF_029289425.2. Classification (NCBI taxonomy): domain Eukaryota; kingdom Metazoa; phylum Chordata; class Mammalia; order Primates; family Hominidae; genus Pan; species Pan paniscus. The sequence continues at coordinate 76,252,635 of NC_073272.2, forward strand.
TCAATACCTAATTTATTCAGTTTTTAGCATGGAGTGTTGTTGAATTTTGTCAAAGGCCTTTTCTGCATCTATTGAGATAATCTTATGGTTTTTGTCATTGGTTCTGTTTATATGCTGGATTACGTTTATTGGTTTGTGTATGTTGAACTAGCCTTGCATCCCAGGGATGAAGCCCACTTGATCATGGTGGATAAGCTTTTTGATGTGCTGCTGGATTCAGTTTGCCAGTATTTTATTGAGGATGTTTGCATCAATGTTCATCAGGGTTATTGATCTAAAATTCTCTTTTTTTGTTTTGTCTCTGTCAGGCTTTGGTATCAGGATGGTGCTGGCCTCATATGAGTTAGGGAGGATTCCCTCTTTTTCTATTGATTGGAATAGTTTCAGAAGGAATGGTACCAGCTCCTCCCTGTACCTCTGGTAGAATTCGGCTGTGAATCCATCTGATCCTGGACTTCTTTGGTTGGTAAGCTATTAACTATTGCCTCAATTTCAGTGCCTGTTATTGGCCTATTCAGAGAGTCAACTTCTTCCTGGTTTAGTCTTGGGAGGGTGTACGTGTCGAGGAATTTATCCATTTCTTCTAGATTTTCTAGTTTATTTGTGTAGAGGTGTTTATAGTATTCTCTGATATTAGTTTGTATTTCTGTGGGATTGGTGTTGATATCCCCTTTGTCATTTTTTTATTGCATCTATTTGAATCTTCTGTCTTTTCTTCTTTATTAGTGTTGCTAGTGGTCTATCAATTTTGTTGATCCTTTCAAAAAACCAGCTCCTGGATTCATTGATTTTTTGAAGGGTTTTTTGTATCTCTATTTCCTTCAGTTGTGCTCTGATCTTAGTTATTTCTTGCCTTCTGCTAGCTTTTGAATGTGTTTTTTCTTGCTTCTCTAGTCCTTTTAATTGTGGTTTTAGGGTGTCTACTTTAGATTTTTCCTGCTTTCTCTTGTGGGCATTTAGTGGTATAAATTTCCCTCTGCACACTGCTTTAAATGTGTCCCAGAGATTCTGGTATGTTGTGTCTTTGTTCTCGTTGGTTTCAAAGAACATCTTTATTTCTGCCTTCATTTCGTTATGTACCCAGTAGTCACTCAGGAGCAGGTTGTTCAGTTTCCATGTAGTTGAGTGGTTTTGAGTGAGTTTCTTAATCCTGAGTTCTAGTTTGATTGCACTGTGGTCTGAGAGACAGTTTGTTATGATTTCTGTTCTTTTACATTTGCTGAGGAGTGCTTTACTTCCAACTGTGTAGTCAATTTTGGAATAAGTGTGGTGTGGTGCTGAAAAGAATGTATATTCTCTTGATTTGTTGAATGTATGTTCTGTATATGTCTATTAAGTCCGCTTGGTGCAGAGCTGAGTTCAGTTCCTGGATATCCTTGTTAACTCTCTTTCTCATTGATTTGTCTAATGTTGACAGTGGGGTGTTAAATTTTCCCGTTATTATTGTGTGGGAGTCTAAGTCTCTTTGTAGGTCTCTAAGGACTTGTTTTATGAATCTGGGTGCTCCTGTATTGGGTGCATATATATTTAGGATAGTTAGATCTTCTTGTTGAATTGATCCCTTTACCATTATGTAATGGCCTTCTTTGTCTCTTTTGAACTTTGTTGGTTTAAAGTCTGTTTTATCCGAGACTAGGATTGCAACCCCTGCCTTTTTTTGTTTTCCATTTGCTTGGTAGATCTTCCTCCATCCTTTTACTTTGAGCCTATTTGTGTCTCTGCACGTGAGATGGGTTTCCTGAATACAGCACACCAATGGGTCTTGACTCTTTATACAATTTGCCAGTCTGTGTCTTTTAATTGGAATATTTAGCCCATTTACATTTAAGGTTAGTATTGTTGTGTGTGAATTTGATCCTGTCATTTTGAAGTTAGCTGGTTATTTTGCTCATTAGTTGATGTCGTTTCTTCCTAGCCTCAATGGTCTTGACAATTTGGCATGTTTTTCCACTGGCTGGTACCAGTTGTTCCTTTCCATATTTAGTGCTTCCTTCAGGAGCTCTTTTAGGGCAGGCCTGGTGGTGACAAAATCTCTCAGCATTTGCTTGTCTGTAAAGGATTTTATTTCTCCTTCACTTATGAAGCTTAGTTTGGCTGGATATGAAATTCGGGGTTGAAAATTCTTTTCTTTAAGATTGTTAAATATTGGCCGTCACTCTCTTCTGGCTTGCAGAGTTTCTTCTGAGAGATCAGCTGTTGGTCTGATGGGCTTCCCTTTGAGGGTAACCCGACCTTTCTCTCTGGCTGCCCTTAACATTTTTTCCTTCATTTCAACTTTGTTGAATCTGACAATTGTTTCTTGGAGTTGCTCTTCTCCAGGAGTATCTTTGTGGTGTTCTCTGTATTTCCTGAATTTGAATATTGGCCTGTCTTGCTAGATTGGGGAAGTTCTGGATAATATCCTTCAGAGTGTTTTCCAACTCGGTTCCATTCTCCCTGTCACTTTCAGGTACACCAATCAGATGTATATTTGCTCTTTTCACATAGTCCCATATTTCTTGGAGGCTTTGTTCATTTCTTTTTATTCTTTTTTCTCTAAACTTCTCTTCTCACTTCATTTCATTCATTTCATCTTCCATCACTGATACCCTTTCTTCCAGTTGATCAAATCAGCTCCTGAGGCTTGTGCATTCATCACGTACTTCTCCTGCTGTGGTTTTCAGCTCCATCATGTCCTTTAAGGACTTCTCTTCTTTGGTTATTCTAGTTAGCCGTTCGTCTAATTTTTTTTTCAAGGTTTTTAACTTCTTTGCCATGGGTTTGAACTTCCTCCTTTAGCTTGGAGTAGTGTGATCGTCTGAATTCTTCTTCTCTCAACTCGTCAAAGTCATTCTCTGTCCAGCTTTGTTCCATTGCTGGTGAGGAGCTGCGTTCCTTTGGAGGAGGAGATGCACTCTGATTTTTAGAGTTTCCAGTTTTTCTGCTCTGTTTTTTCCCATCTTTGTGGTTTTATCCACCTTTGGTGTTTGATGATGGTGATGTTCAGATGGGGTTTTGGTGTGGGTGTCCTTTCTGTTTGTTAGTTTTCCTTCTAACAGTCAGCTGCAGGTGTGTTGGAGTTTGCTGGTTGTCCACTCCAGACCCTGTTTTCCTGGGTATCAGCAGCGGAGGCTGCAGAACAGCGGATATTGGTAAGCAGCAAATATTGCTGCCTGATCATTCCTCTGGAAGCTTCCTCAGGGATCTAGAATTAGAAATTCCATTTGACCCAGCCATCCCATTACTGTGTGTATACCAAAGGGTTATAAATCATGCTGCTATAAAGACACATGCAGATGTATGTTTATTGCACCACTATTCACAATAGCAAAGACTTGGAACCAACCCAAGTGTCCAACAATGACAGACTGGATTAAGAAAATGTGGCACGTATACACCATGGAATACTATGCAGCCATAAAAGAATTTTTGTTTTTAATTCTGTTTATGTGGTGTATCACATTTTTTGACTTTTTTATGTAAAACCTACCCTGCATCCCTTGTATGAAACCCACTTGATTATGGTGAATTATATTTTTGATATGCTGTTGGATTCAGTTTTCTAGTATTTTATTGAGGATATTTTCATTTATGTTCATTAGGGACATTGGCCTGCAGTTTTATTTTTTTGTATGTCTTTTCCTGGTTTTGGTCTTAGTGTCGTATCATCTTCATAGAATGATTTAGAGAGTATTCTCTGTTTCTCTATCTTGTGCAATATTGTCAGTATAATTGGTACCAATTCTTTTTTGAATGTCTGATAGAATTCAGCTGTGAATCTGTCTGGTCCTGGACTTTTAATTTTGTTGGCATTTTTTTTATTACCATTCCAATCTCGCTGCTTGTTATTGGTCTGTTCAGTTTCTATTTCTTCCTGATTTAATCTAGAATCATTGTATATTTCCAGGATTCATCCATCTCTTCTAGGTTTTCTACTTTATACACATAAATGTGTTCATAGTAGCCTTGAATTATCTTTCGTATTTCTGTGGTATCAGTTGTAATTTCTCCTCTTTAATTTGTAATTGAGGTTATTTGGATCTTCTCTCTTCTTTTTTTGGTTAATCTCGCTAATAGTCTTTCAATTTTATTTGTCTTTTCAAAACCCGCATTTTTTTCTTTTTTTGTACTTTTTGTTTCAATTTTATTTAGTTCTGCTTTGATCTTCACTATTTCTTTCCTCCTGCTCGGTTTGGGTTTGTTTTTTTCTTGTTTCTCTAGTTCCTTGAGGTGTGACTTTAGATTGTCTATATGTGCTCTTTCAGACTTTTTGATGTGCGCATTTAAGGCTATGAACTTTCCTCTTAGCACTGCTTTTGCTGTATCCCAGAGGTTTTGATAGGTGGTGTCACTATTAGCATTCAGATCAAAATTTTTGTTTTAAAACTTTTTCTGGATTTTTATTATTGACCTGACTATCATTCAGGATAAGTTGTTTAAGTCCTCTATATTGGCATTTTTTTGTGGGCTCCTTTTGGAGTTATTTCCAATTTTATTTTACTGTGGTTTGAGAGGGTACTTGATATAATTTCAATTTATTGAAATTGATTAAGACTTGTTTTGTGGCCTATAATATGGTCTATCTTGGAGAATATTCCATGTGCTGTTGAATAGAATGTATATTCTGCAGTTTTTGAGTAAAAGGTTTTGTAAATATCTATTAAGCTCCTTTGTTCTGGGGTGTAGTGTATATACATTGTTTCTTTGTTGACTTTCTGTCTTGATGACCTGTCTAGTGCTGTCAGTGGAGTATTGAAGTCCCCCACTAATTTTGTGTTGCTGTCTATCTCATTTCTTAGGTTTAGTAGTTATTGTTTTATAAATTTGGAAGCTATGCCACTAGGCTCATATATATTTAGAATTGCAATATTTTCCTTTTGGACTAGTACTTTTATCATTAGATATTGTCCCTCTTTGTCTTTTTTAACTGTTGTTGCTTTTAGGTTTGTTTTGTCTGATATAAGAATAGGTACTCTTCCTTGCTTTTGGTGTCCATTTGCATGGAATATCTTTTTCACCATTTTATCTTAGGTTTATATGAGTCTGTAAGTGTTAGGTGAGTCTTCTGAAAACAGCAGAAACTTTATTGGTGAACTCTTATGTATTCTGCCATTGTATAGCTTTTAAGGGGAGCATTTAGACCATTTACAGTCAATGTTAATATTGATATGTGAGGTAGTATTTTATTCATCGTGCTATTTGTTGCCTGAATTCTTTGTTTTTATATTCTGTTTTTGATTTCTAGGTCCTGTGAGATTTATGCTTTAAGGGCATGTTACTTTTTATTTTGTGGACTTTTTTCAAGATTTATAGCTCCTTGTAGTACTGGCTAGGTAGTAGCATATTTTCTCAGCATTTGTTTGGAAGAGATTGTATCTTTCCTTAAATTATGAAGTTTAGTTTTGCTGGATGCAAAATTCTTGGCTGATAATTGTCTTATTTAAGGAGGCTGAAGTTAGAACCCCAATCTCTTCTACCTTATAAGATTTCTGCTGATAAATCTGCCATTAATCTGACAGATTTTCTTTTATGGGTTACGTGGTGCTTTTGCCTCCCATGTCTTAAGATTCTTTCCCTCATCTTGACTGTAAATAACCTGATGACTGTGTTTCTAGATGATGATCTTTCTGTGAAGAATTTCCCAGTTGAGTTGTTCTTTGAGTTTCCTGTATTTCAATGTCTAAATCTCTAGTAAGGCCAGGGAAGTTTTCTCCAATTATTCCCTCAATTATGTTTTCCAAACTTTTGATTTCTCTTCTTCTTTGGGAGCCCCAATTATTCTTGAGTTTCATCATTCAACATAATCCCAAATTTCTTGGAGCCTTTGTTTATGTTTTTGATTCTTTTTTATTGTCTTATTTGGATTGGGTTAATTCAAAAACCTTGTCTTCAAGCTCTGAGGTTCTTCCTTCTGCTTGTTCAATCCTATTGCTGAGACTTTCCAGTGCATTTTGTATTTCTCTAAGGATGTCCTTCATTTCCAGAAGTTGTTATTGTATTTATGATGTCTATTTCATTGAAGATATTTCCCTTTATATCTTGTACCTTTTTAAAATTTTATTAAGTTGAACTTCACCTTTCTTTGGTGCCTTCTTGATTATTTTAATAATCAACCTTCTGAAATCTTTTTCTGGCAATTCAGGTATTTCTTCTTGGTTTGTGTTTACTACTGGTAAGCTAGTGTGATCTTTCGGGTGTGTTGAACAACCTTGTTTTGTCATATTACCAGAATTATTTTTTCTGGTTTCTTCACATTTGGACAGACTATGTCAGAGGGAAGATCTGGGATTCAAATGATGCTGTTCAGATTACTTTGTCCCACAGGGTGCTCCATTGATTTAGTGCTCTCTCCCTTTTCCTAGAGATGGGGCTTCCTGAGAGCCAAACTGTTGTGATTGTTATTTCTCTTCTGGATCTAGCCAGTCAGCAGACTACCAGGCTCTAAGCTGGTACTGGGGGCTGTCTGAACCCCACAGTGATGTGAACTATCCTCAGGTCTCTCAGCCATGAATAGCATTAGCTGCTGTGGTGCAGGTGGCAGTGGGGAGTAAAATGGACTCTGTGAAGGTCCTTAGTTGCAGTTTTGTTTATTGCACTAGTTTCGTGTTGGTTAGCTTCCATCCAGGAGCGAGTGCTCCAAAGAGAACGTCGGCTGAGATTGTATAGGGATGATCAGGCAGTGGGACCTAGAGCTCCCAGGAGCTTTGTCTTCAGCTACAAGGGCAAGTAGAGAAAGACCATCAGGTGGATGCAGGTATAGACTTGTCTGAGCTCAGACTCTATTTGGGTGGGGCTTGCTGTGGCTGCTGCTGGAGGTGGGGTTGTTGTTCTTAGGCCAAAAGAGTTATGTTCCCAGAGGGATTATGGCTGCCTCTGCTTTGTCATGTGGATCATCAGGGAAGTTGGGGAAAGCCAGCAGTTACAGGCCTCACCCAGCTCCTAAACAGCCCAAAAGGGTGGTCTGAAAAGACTGATCTCATTCCCACCATGCCTCCCTCCAACAGCACCAAGTTTATTTCTGGGCAGTGGGTGAGCAGAAAAAAATACAAACAGTATAGGTACTGTGAATGAATTAAAATGTTACACTAGAAAATATCTATATAACAGAAAAGAAAGTAGTAATAAACAAATTGGGGAATAAAAATGATACAAGATATAGGAAAATAAATAGCACAATGGCAGGAAGATAAATTTAATCTATTTAAACTTAATGTAAATACCCTCCAACTAAAAGGAACAGTTGGTGGTATGAATTAAAACCATGATAATGCTGTCTACATTTTAGATTTAAAACATGTTTAAAGAAGAAGAATGAGAAAGGATGTATGATATGGTTTGGCTGTGTACTCACCAAAATCTCATCTTGAATTGTTGTTCCCATAATCCCCACATGTAATGGGAGAGACTTGTTGGGAAGTAATTTAATCATGAGGACAGTTACCCTCATGCTGTTCTCAGGATGGTGAGTGACTTCTTGCAAGATCTGATGGTTTTATAAGGGACTTTTCCCCTGTGCGATCAGCACTTCTTGCTGCTGCCATGTGAAGAAGGGCATATTTTCTTCCCCTCCATCATAATTGTAAGTTTCTTGAGGCCTCCTCAGTCATGCTGAAGTGTGAGTCAATGAAACCTTTTTTCTTTATAAATTACCCAGTCTCAGGTATGTCTTTATTAGGAGCATGAGAATGAACTAATACAGTAAATTGGTATGGCAGAGAGTGGGGTGCTGTTATAAGAATACCCAAGAATGTGAAAGCAACTTTGGAACTGGGTAACAGGCAGAGGTTGGAAGTTTGGAGGGCTCAGAGGAAAACAGAAAAATGTGGGAAAGTTTGAAACTTCATAGAGACTTGGAGGGCTCAGAAGACAGAAAGATGTGGGAAAGTTTGGAACTTCCTAGAGACTTGTTGAATGGCTTTGGCCAAAATACTAATAGTGATATGGACAATAAAGTTCAGGCTGAGGTTGTCTCAGATGGACATAAGAAACTTCTTGGGAACTAAAGTAAAGGTAACTCTTGTTATGCTTAACACACAGACTGGCAGCATTTTACCCCTGCCCTAGAGATCTATGGAACTTTGAAATTTAAGATGATTTAGGGTATCTAGCTGAAGATATTTTTATGCAGCAAAGTGTTCAAGGGGAAGCAGAAGATAAATGTTTGGAAATTGTGCAGCTTGACCATGTGATAAAAAAGAAAACCTTATTTTCTGGGGAGAAATTCAAGGCAGCTGTGGAAATTTGCATAAGTAATGAGGAGCTGAATGTTACTCACCAAAACAATGGGGAAAATGTCCCCAGGGTATTTCAGGAACCTTCACAGCAGCTTGTCCCATCACAGGCCTGGAGGCCTAGGAGGGAAAAATGGTTTTGTGGGCCCCATTCTATGCAGCCTTGGAACATGGCACACTGCACCCCAGCTGCTTCAGCTCCAACCACGGCTAAAAGGGGCAAAGGTACAGCTCAGGCCATTGATTCAGAGAATGCATGCCCCAAGTCTTGGTGGCTCCCAGTTGGTGTTGGGCCTGTGGGTGCAAAGAACTCAAGAATTGAGGTTTGAGACCTCTACCTAGATTTCGGAGGATGTGTAGAAACACCTGAATGTCCAGGCATAAGCTTGATGCAGGGGCTGGGCCCTCATGGAGAACCTCTGCTGGCAGGGTGGAAGGAAAATATGGGGTTGAAGCCCCTACACACACTCCCAACTGGGGTACTGCCTAGTGAAGCTGTGAGAAGAGGACCACTGTCCTCCAGATCCCTGAATGATAGGTTCACCAACAGCTTGCACCACACACCACAAAAAGCTCCAGACACTCAATGCCAGCCTGTGAAAGCAGCTGGAAGTAGAATTGTACCATGCAAAGCCACAGGGACAATAGTGCCCAAGGCCCTGGAAGCTCATCTCTTGCATCAGCATGCCCTGAATGTGAGATATGGGGTCAAAGGAGATATTTTTGAAACTTTAAGGCTTAAGAACTGCCCTATTGAATTTCAGACTTGCTTGGGGCCTGTGGGCTCTTTGTTGTGCCCAACTTCTCTCATTTGGAACAGGTGTATTTGCCCATTTCCTGTACCTCCATTATATCTAGGAAGTAACTAACTTGCTTTTGATTTTACAGGCTCATAGGTGGAAGGGACTTGCTTTGTCTCAGATGAGACCTTGGACTTGGACTTTTTGGTTAATGGTGGAATGAGTTGAGATTTTGGAGAACTGTTGGAAAGGCAGGGGATGGTTACTGTCATGCTGTTCTCATGATAGTGAGTTCTCATGAGATCTGATGGTTTTATAAGGGGCTTTTTCCTTTTTCACTCACCACTTCTCCTTGCTGCTGCCTTGTGAAGAAAGATGTGTTGGCTTCCCCTTCTGCCATGATTGTAAGTTTCCTGAGGCCTCCCCAGCCATGCAAACTGTGAGTAAATTAAACCTTTTTCCTTTATAAATTGCTCAGTCTGCTATAAATTACTCTTATTAGCAGCATGAGAATGGACTAATACAAAATATTATGCAAACAGTAACTCAAGAAGACACAGAGTGGCTGTGTAAGTCCAAATACAAATTACCAGTCAGAGGCTTAATTTTTTTCTATTAAAAAAAGGAAGAGACTTCTTGCTCTTTTTTCTTTCAGAATTTTTATCTTTTCTTTTCAAATATATGCAAATTTTTATCATAGAGAAATAAAGTTCTTGCCAGTGTCACAATTTATGAATGTCTTTCTCAGGAACCTGGCAGGCATTGTTTTGAAATCAGACACCTAGGGAGAAAGCCCCTTTTCTCCCAGTTTTTGTGAGATTGTAAGAGCCTAACTTCTGTGGGCACCTTGCTTCAGTATGCAAAATACTTCCTGTTGTAAAGATATAAAAAAAAAGAGTTTCTTTTTTCTGTAGAAAAGCTAATTAGCTAACATGAGTGGTCCACTAAAGTTTCCATCGTAAAGTTATGATTAGCTATATGTTACAAAAGGTGATGTCAAGTCCTCTTACTTGAAGACTTGTTATTATTTTTTATATTGAAAACATGTATAAAGCGGGTTATATTAATATCTGCTTGGCTATATCAGGAGTTGAGATTCTTTTCTGTTTTTGTTCTCAGTGGATTGCCTGTGATATGCATGACATTCTGCTTTAATGCTTAAACAATAATTAAAGTATTTTCTTTTTTACTACTTTCATGGAGAAGATTTCTGTGTTGGGAGATTTTGCTTTTAGCTATACTATACTTATATCAGATAAAATAGACTTTAAGCGAAAACATCTGTTAATAGTGACAAAAAATGTTTTATAACGGGGTAAACTCATAAAGAATTCACAACAATTTTAAACTTGAGTATGTACAGAGACCTTTTGCATAAAGTAAAACTGGCATAATTAAAGGAGAACTAGATAATTCAACACAAGTAGTTGGAGATGTCACTACCTCATTTTAAAAATAAATGGAATGACTAGACAGAATATCAACAATTTTCTTAGTTCATTTTGTACTGCTATGGCAGTTTTGTCATAGACGGATTGATTTATTATAATAACAAATGTATTTCTCACGATTCTGGAGAGTGGAAAGTTCAAGATCAAGGCGCCCCCATCTGGTCAGGGTCTTCTCGCTGCATTATAACATAGCAGAAGGGCAAAGAGAGAGTGAAAAAGAGAGCAAAAGGAGGCAAACCCACTCTCACAAGAAGAAAGCCACTCCCACCATAATGAAATTAATTCATTTATGAGTGGGAAGCGCTCATGACCTAAACATCTATTAAAGGTCTCACTTTTAAATATTGTCACCATGGCAATTAAATTTCAACATGAGTTTTGGAGGAAACAAACATTCAAAACATAGCATTTTGCTCTCAGCACCACAAACTCATGTCTTTCCCACATATGAAATACATTTATTTTATCTCAGTAGCCCCCAAATTTTTAACTTGTTCCAGCACCAGCTCAAAAGTCCTAAGTCCAGAGTGTCATCTAAATTAGATATGGGTGAAATTCAACGCAAAATTTATCCGGAGGCAAATTCCTCTCTATCTGTGTCTGTTAAATCAAATGGGTTACCTAATTTTAAAATACAGTGACAGCACAGGCATAAAATAGATATTTTTATTCCAAAAGAAATAGGCAAGAGGAAAGGAGTAACTGGTTCCAAGTAAGTATAAAACCCCCCCAAAAATAAAACAAAACTAAATCCTAAGTCTTGATGATAATCTTCATTGACTTTATGTCCTACCTCCTGGACACACTGGGGCAAGAGTTGGGCTCCCATTCCCAAGGCAGCCCAAACCCTGTGGTCTTGCTGGACTCAGCCTACACAACAGCTTTTATAACTTGGAGGCTTGTGCCTGCAGCTCTCCCAGGCCAATGTGATCACTGGTAGGCTTATAGTTCTGGATTTTCTCACTCCTCACAACCCCACTAGACATTTCCCTAGTGGGGACTCTTTATGGTGGCTTCACCCCTATCGTAGATCTCTGCATCATTATTTGAAATCTAGATAAAGGCAGCTATGCCTCCACAACTTGTACACTATGCTTGCCTGCATGATGAAAACCACATAAACAATGCTAAGGTTTATGGACTGTGCATTATAGAGTAATGGCTGGAGTGGTGGCCAGAGTAGCAGCAGGGCCCGCTTGAACCATGATTGGGGAGGCCAAGGGGTGCTTCACCAGAATACATGGGGTAGAGACTTGTGGCAGTACAGAGCAGTAAATGCTGACGTCCCATGTGTGCTTCTCTTGAAACCTTACTTTTAAAGTACTAGCTTGCCTTGAAGATCTCTAAAATGCTTTCAGGGTCATTCGCCTATTGTCTTGATGAATAACACCTGTCTTCCTTCTAGTCATACTACTCTCTTTAACAAGGAGCTGTTGGCGCCAATTTTGTTTGCTCTCCTAAACATACCTTTTCAATCACTACATGACCAGACTGAATATTTTCCAAATCTTTATGTTGTTTTTCCCATTCTAATTATACATTGATTCTTTAGTTTTTCTCTTCTTTCATTTGAGTATATGCAGTTAAAATAATCCATGCAGCTCCTTCAATATTTTGCTTAGAAATTTCTTCTACCAGATATTCCAGTTCGTTGATTTTTTTTTTTTTGGCCTAAATCTGTGTCTCCACCCAAATCTTGTGTTGAATTGTAATCCCCAATGTTGGAGGTGGGGTCTTGTGGGAGGTAATTGGATTTTGGGGGCAGTTTCTCATTCTGCTTTCTTGAAAGCCCTCAGGCCTGGACACAATTCAGACAAGTTCTTTGGCACTTTCTAACAAGTATAGCCTTTACTGAAGTTTTCAATGAGATAATCCTCACTATCGTCTGGGACCTTATCAGAATAATTATTACCATCTATATTTCTACCAACATTCTGATCACAACCACCTGAATAATTTCTAGGACGATTCAGACTTTCTTTACAGCTATTCTCTTCTGTGTTTTAACCAGAGTTGCCCTTAATTCTCCATTTATAGTAATACAGGCTTATTCCAGCATTCATTTCAAAACTGTTCCATTCTCTACTCATTACCCAGTCCCAAAGCCACTTCCACATATTCAGGTATTTGATATAGCAACACTGCATTCTCTGGCATCATTTTTTGTCTCAGTCTATATAGCACTGCTGTAACAAAATATCATATGATAGGCAATTTATAATAAACAGAAATTTATTGGCTCACAGTTCTGGAGCCTGGAGCATCAAAGACTGAGACACTGGCATCTGGCTAGGACCTTTGTGCTGCATCACATCATGGGAGAAGGAAGAAGGGAAAGACAGAGCAAGAGAAAGAGCAAGATGGAGGCAAGCCCACTTCTGCAATAGCAAACCCATTCCTGTGATAATGGCATTAGTACCTTCATGAGGGTAGAGCCCTTATGACCTAAACACCTCTAAAAGTTCCACCTCTCAATATTGCCACAATTACAATTAAATTTCCACATGAATTTTGAAGGGAACAAGCATTGAAACAATAGCAAAAAGAAAATAGTAGTCGTGAACAACACTATAAGTCAACTAAACCTAACAGACATGTATAGAACACTTTAACCAATAACAGCAGACTACACATTCTTCTGAAGTACTATGGAACATTCTCCAGGATAGATCATGTTCTAGGCCATAAAACAAGCCTCAAAAAATTAAAATTATTGAACTTATGCAAAGTAAATTGTCCAATTATAATGGAATGAAACTACAAATTGATTTAAAAAATGAGAAATCCAAAAATATGTAGAAATTAAAGAAAACTCTTAAAATTCAAAGGGGGAATAAAGAAATTACAAGGAAAATTAGAAAATATTTTGAGATAAATAAAAATGAAAACACAACGTATAAAATCTTTTGGGCTGCAGGTAAAGAAATGCTCAAAGAAAATTTGTAGTTTATATGTCTATATCTAAACAGGAAGATCTCACATCAATAATCTAAATTTGTACCTTAAGAAATTAAAATAAGAAAAACAATCTAAACCCAAAACACCTAACAAGAGAGCTCCAAAACATATAAAGAAAAACATTGACAGAGTTGAAGGGACAAATATACAGTTCTCTAATAACAGATGAATACTTATAATATCCCACTTACAATAATAGATTAAACAAGTACACGAAATTGCAAAATGGAAATAGAGGACATAAAAATACTAAAAAGCAATAAGACATAACAGAAATTCATAGACCAACCAACTGAACCACAAAAGAATACATGTTCTTCTCAAGTGCACATAAAACATTCTCCAGGATAAATGATATATTAGGCCTTAAAACACAGCTCAACATATTTTGGACGAATGAAATTATACAAAGTCAGTTCTCCGACCACAATGGAATAAAATTAGAAATAAATAACAAAATAAATAATAGGAAATCCACAAATATGTAACATTGAAAAATTACACTTTTAATTAATCAACATTTTAAAGAAGAAATCAGAAAGAAGATTAGAAAACACCAGGTGTTGTTATCAGGGTGAGGTTGGCCTTCTTTCTCTATTGCTTGGAATAATTTCAGAAAAAAATGGTAACAGCCCGCCTTTGTACCTCTGGTAGAATTTGGCTGTGAATCCGTCTGGTCCTGGACTTTTTTTGGATGGTAGGTTATCAATTACTGCCTCGATTTCAGAACTTATTATTGGTCTATTGAGGGATTCGACTTCTTCCTGGTTTAGTCTTTTTGTTGTTGTTGTTTTCTTTTTTTATTATCATACTCTAAGTTTTAGGGTATGTGTTCACAATGTGCAGGTTAGTTACATATGTATACATGTGCCATGTTGGTGTGCTGCACCCATCAACTCGTCACTTACATTAGGTATATCTCCTAATGCTATCCCTCCCCCCTCCCCCCACCCCACAACAGGCCCCGGTGTGTGATGTTCCCTTTCCTGTGTCCATGTGTTCTCGTTGGTCAATTCCCACCTATGAGTGAGAACATGCAGTGTTTGTTTTTTTTGTCATTGAGATAGTTTGCTGAGAATGTTGGTTTCCAGCTTCATCCATGTCCCTACAAAGGACATGAACTCATCATATTTTATGGCTGCATTGTATTCCATGGTGTATATGGGTCACATTTTCTTAATCCAGTGTATCATTGTTGGACATTTGGCTGGAGAGGATGTGGAGAAATAGGAACACTTTTACACGTTGGTGGGACTGTAAACTAGTTCAACCATTGTGGAAGTCAGTGTGGCGATTCCTCAGGGATCTTGAACTAGAAATACCATTTGACCCAGCCATCTCATTACTGGGTATATACCCAAAGGATTATAAATCCTGCTGCTATAAAGACACATGCACACGTATGTTTATTGCGGCACTATTCACAATAGCAAAGACTTGGAACCTGGTTTAGTCTTGAGAGAGTGTGTGTGTCCAGGAATTTAGCCATTTCTTCTAGATTTTCTAGTCTATTTTTTATTTTATATATATATATATATTTATTTATTACACTTTAAGTTCTAGGGTACATGTGCACAACGTGCAGGTTTGTTACATATGTGTACATGTGCCATGATGGTGTGCTGCACCCCTTAACTCGTCATTTACATTAGTTATACCTCCTCATGCTATCCTTCCCCCCTCCCCCCACCCCACAACAGGCCCCGGTGTGTGATGTTCCCTTTCCTGTGTCCATGTGTTCTCGTTGGTCAATTCCCACCTATGAGTGAGAACATGCAGTGTTTGTTTTTTTGTCATTGAGATAGTTTGCTGAGAATGTTGGTTTCCAGCTTCATCCATGTCCCTACAAAGGACACGAACTCATCATTTTTTATGGCTGCATTGTATTCCATGGTGTATATGGGTCACATTTTCTTAATCCAGTGTATCATTGTTGGACATTTGGCTGGAGAGGATGTGGAGAAATAGGAACACTTTTACACGTTGGTGGGACTGTAAACTAGTTCAACCATTGTGGAAGTCAGTGTGGCGATTCCTCAGGGATCTTGAACTAGAAATACCATTTGACCCAGCCATCTCATTACTGGGTATATACCCAAAGGATTATAAATCCTGCTGCTATAAAGACACATGCACACGTATGTTTATTGTGGCACTATTCACAATAGCAAAGACTTGGAACCTGGTTTAGTCTTGAGAGAGTGTGTGTGTCCAGGAATTTAGCCATTTCTTCTAGATTTTCTAGTCTATTTTTTATTATATATATATATATATTTATTACACTTTAAGTTCTAGGGTGCATGTGCACAACGTGCAGGTTTGTTACATATGTGTACATGTGCCATGATGGTGTGCTGCACCCCTTAACTCGTCATTTACATTAGGTATACCTCCTAATGCTATCCTTCCCCCCTCCCCCCACCCCACAACAGGCCCCAGTGTGTGATATTCCCCTTCCTGTGTCCAAGTGTTCTCATTTTTGAATTCCCATCTATGAGTGAGAACATGCGGTGTTTGGTTTTTCTGTCCTTGCGATAGTTAGCTGAGAAGATTTTCTAGTTTAATTGCATAGATTTGTTTATAGTATTCTCCGATGGCAGTTTGTATTTTTGTCAGATCAGTGGTGACCACCCCTTTTTCATTTTTTATTGTGTCTATTTGATTCTTCTCTCTTTTCCTCTTTATGAATCTGGCTAGCAGTCTATCTATTTTGTCAATCTTTTCAAACAACAAGCTCCTGGATTCGTTGATTTTCTGAAGGGTTTTTCATGTCTCTATCTCCTTCAGTTCTGCTACAATCTTAGTTATCTCTTGTCTTCTGCCAGCTTCTGAATTTGTTTGCTCTTGCTTCTCTAGTTCTTTTATTGTGGTGTTAGTGTGTCAAATGTAGATCTTTCCCGCTTTGTATAAAAATGAAGACGCATCATACAAAAACTAATGAGATGCAACTAAAGCACTGCTCAGAAGAAAATCTATAATTTTAAATGTCTATATTTATTTATTTATTTTTATCTGAACGCAACTTTGTTTTTTTATTATACTTTAAGTATTAGGGTACATGTGCACAACGTTCAGGTTTGTTACATATGTATGCATGTGCCATGTTGGTGTGCTGCACCCATTAATTCATCATTTAACATTAGGTATATCTCCTAATGCTATCCCTCCCAGTCTATCATAGATAGCCACTTGGGTTGGTTCAAAGTCTTTGCTATTGTGAATAGTGCCGCAATAAATATGCGTGTGCATGTGTCTTCATAGCAGCATATTTTATAATCCTTTGGGTATATACCCAGTAATGGGATGGCTGGGTCAAATGGTATTTCTAGTTCTAGATCCCTGAGGAATCGCCACACTGACTTCCACAATGGTTGAACTAGTTTACAGTCCCACCAACAGTGTAAAAGTGTTCCTATTTCTCCACATCCTCTCCAGCACCTGTTGTTTCCTGACTTTGTAATGATCCCCATTCTAACTGGTGTGAGATGGTATCTCATTGTGGTTTTGATTTGCATTTGTCTGTTGACCAGTGATGATGAGCATTTTTTCATGTGTTTTTTGGCTGCATAAATGTCTTCTTTTGAGAAGTGTCTGTTCATATCCTTCGCCCACTTGTTGATGAGGTTGTTTTTTCCTTGTAAATTTGTTTGAGTTCATTGTAGATTCTGGATATTAGCCTTTTGTCAGATGAGTATATTGCAACAATTTTATCCCATTCTGGAGTTTGCCTGTTCACTCTGATGGTGGGTTCTTTTGCTGTGCAGAAGCTCTTTAGTTTAATTAGATCCCATTTGTCAATTTAGGCTTTTGTTGCCATTGCTTTTGGTATTTTAGACATGAAGTCCTTGCCCATACCTGTGTCCTGAATGGTAATGCCTCGGTTTTCTTCTAGGGTTTTTCTGGTTTTAGGTCTAACATTTAAGTCTTTAATCCATTTTGAATTAATTTTTGTATAAGGTGTATGGAAGGGATCCAGTTTCAGCTTTCTACATATAGCTAGCCAGTTTTCCCAGCACCATTTATTAAATAGGGAATCATTTCCCCATTTCTTGTTTTTGTCAGGTCTGTCAAAGATCAGATAGCTGTAGATATGTGGCATTATTTCTGAGGGCTCTGTTCTATTCCATTTGTCTATATCTCTGTTTTGGTACCAGTACCATGCTGTTTTGGTTACTGTAGCCTTGTAGTATAGTTTGAAGTCAGGTAGCGTGAAGTGTCCAGCTTTGTTCTTTTGGCTTAGGATTGACTTGGCAATACAGGCTCTTTTTTGGTTCCATATGAACTTTTAAGTAGTTTTTTCCAATTCTGTGAAGAAAGTCATTGGTAGCTTGATGGGGATGGCATTGAATCTCTAAATTACCTTGGGCAGTATGGCCATTTTCATGATATTGATTCTTCCTACCCATGAGCATGGAATGTTCTTCCATTTGTTTGTATCCTCTTTTATTTCATTGAGCAGTGGTTTGTAGTTCTCCTTGAAGAGGTCCTTCACATCCCTTGTAAG
Source organism: Pan paniscus (assembly GCF_029289425.2). NCBI lineage: Eukaryota > Metazoa > Chordata > Mammalia > Primates > Hominidae > Pan > Pan paniscus. The sequence continues at coordinate 76,270,498 of NC_073272.2, forward strand.
TTAGATTCCTAGGTATTTTATTCTCTTTGAAGCAATTGTGAATGGGAGTTCACTCATGATTTGGCTCTCTGTCTGTTATTGGTGTATGAGAATGCTTGTGATTTTTGCACATTGATTTTGTATCCTGATAATTTGCTGAGGTTGCCTATCAGCTTAAGGAGATTTTGGGCTGAGACAATGGGGTTTTCTAGATATACAATCATGTCATCTGTAAACAGGAACAATTTGACTCCCTCTTTTCCCAATTGAATACCCTTTATTTCCTTCTCCTGCCTAATTGCCCTGGCCGGAACTTCCAACACTATGTTGAATAGGAGTGAGGGCATCCCTATCTTGTGCAGATGTCTATATTTAAAAAGAAGAAAGATTTTGAATGAATAACTTAACTGTATCCTTTGAAGACTAGAGAAAAGGGCAAGCTAAACCCAAATGAAATAGGAAGAAATAAGTAAAATTTTTAGTGCAAATATGTAAAGCAAAGAATACAAAATCAACAAATGCTGTAGCTGTTTAATTGAAAATAGCCACAAAATTAATAAACTTTCAGCTAGATTGATGAAAATATGGGAAGAAAAATTACTAAAATGTATAATCAATGAATATTATAAACAATTATAGACCAAAAGGCTAGTTGTCATACTAGATCACAAAGTTGATTCACTAAATAACAGAAACTTGATTGACTTATTAAATGGACACATTCCTAGAAAGGCATAAACTACAAAACTGACCCAAGATAAATAGAAAGTCTAAATGAATCTATAACAAGTAAAAAGACTGAGCTAATAATAGTATTAAAAGAACTTCCAAAAAGAAAAACCTATCAGACGATGGCTTCACTGGTTAATTCTATAAAATAACAACTGAATCTCAATCAATGCAATGCAGCATATTAATAGAATAAAGGGGGAAAGTCATGATCATTTTAAGAGATACATGAAAAGCATTTGAGAATACCATACACTATTTCATAATAGAAATATTCAACAAACTAGGATTGTTAAGAAAACTTTCTTAACCTGATTCCATGTGAATTTGGCTGGAGGACACAGCCTCCTCCTGTTGTTCTGGGATACAGCCAGACAGCAGGGCAGGTGACCCAGTGAACTCCCACCGCTGGTAGCCAGGTAAGCAACACTTGCTAGAGCTTCTGGCCCAGTGATCCTGCTTCTGTGTAAACTCAGCTGGAGGGTGCACCCTTCTATTACTATTACATTGGGTCTTAGTTTCCAACATATGAATTTGAGGGGAATACACACATTCAAACCATAACTATGATCATTTGCAAAGTTAAGTCTAACATACAAACATGTAGGTCTATTATGGACATGTGGGGAATGTATTTGTGCTTGGTGTGTGTGTGTGTGTCTGTGTGTTTATCTGTCAGGTTCTCAAGATAAAAGAAAGAATAGGGTCACAATTGATAAAGAAATTATGTCCAAAATGTTGCAAGTGAGTCAGGAAAGCTAGAGAGAGTATAATGCAGTAACTCAGAGCTATAATATTAACTGGAGCTTCATTACCATTCCTGGCCTTAGAGAAACAATTGAAAGAAGCATGCAACTTCTGTTATTTTCATAGATAATGCATTCATGAATTGCTTCTACACTAAGAAGTCAATGCTTAAATTTTAAAAGAAAAGCAATGTGAAAGGGCAGAAGCTTAAGGAAAACATCATCATTGAAGATGATAAATCTTGCATGCTCAAAAGTCAGTAATTAGCTGATATCTAAAATGGCTTATTTTTCTAAAGAAAAATTAATTTGTGAATGAAGGATTGAAGAATAACTTGTTTAAAGAAAGCAGTAAAACAACTCCATTACACACTTCTTCAGATGCAGTTTTATTTATGATTAGGACCTCAGAACTTTGTGAAAGACAGAGGTGAGAGCAAATCCTTGTTCTTCCACTTGCTGTTTAGGTAACCATTGTGGTTTAGAGTTTCAGACCTTATACCAACATGTATGAACCTACTAAATTTACCTTAGGAAAGAAAGCGGCATGTTTTTAGTTTTTTTTAAATAAGTCTGATTTCTAGCTTTGAATAAAAGTAAAAGTATGCATTATGCTAATTTTTAAGAACCAACTGTGTGATTCAAGTAGTTTTCATAAGGGTCCCTGCAAAAATAACAACTAATGAAAATAAACCAACTCCTCAGTTCATAGAATTTTACCAGAGAAGTAAATGAGAAGAAGCCAGGTCAGTGTGTTGCATAAATGCAATTCTCCAGCCCCAATAATATAGAATGCCATTAGAAAAGGTCACGTTTTTTCCAAGGTAGCAAATGTCAGCAAGTTTAAATAATAAAGGCCATCCTCGATTATATGAAGCACTGCCATAGTTAACTGTTGACTGAGAGGGGAGGGGAAAATAACTAAACAAAATCATGTTGAAATCTTATCAAATAAACTATAGTAATTATTTACATTAAATTATCAAAATATGTCTGACATTTTATATTTTCTCCCCTCCAAATACTAACCAGGCCTGACCCTGCTTAGCTTCTGAGATCAGACAAGATTGGGCATCTTCAGGGTTGTATGGCCGTAGACTAATATGTTATGTTTTCTATTACTGCTTCACTGAAACAGGAAGGGTCAAATGCTGTATGCATTTATGAAAAGCAGTTATAATCATTCTAAAAGGAAAAAAATCCAATGACCATCCGTAATAATATTAACAAAGTTATAAAAATTAGGAAATAGACAATAAATTATATAAGGAATTAGAAAGTACTTCACATAACATGAAAATATCAGATTTTTTAAAAATCAGCAAATGTTTAATTTTCAAAGGCACTCAAAATCTCAAAGGAAGTAAATTAAAATAATTAGCCTTTGTACTTGCTCTTAGTTGATCATTTTGCTGCTGACAAAAGTATGAAAAGATTTTCTGTAAAACTTCCTAGAAAGCATAACTTCAGCTTTTCATTTTAACATTGGAAGGTATTACACAGACATTTGCAACATTATCATAGTCATATGTTTTCTGTAGTAATTTGTCTGTTAGCTGTATCCCAGAGACAATTTGCAGGCCTAGTTTTAAAAATAGTAGTGTTTAGGTAAAGCAGAGATGAACATGAAGGCAGCTTTCCAAGATACCTTCCTGAACTTCCATAACAATGAATAGAATCTGTATCACACATATTCAAAATCAATTTCATTTTCCTATCACTGCAGTTTGTTGTTTTGCAGGTAATGTGAAAAGGCTCTTCTAGTTACAGAATCTGGGATTATCTCCAAAGACAGCCTCATATTTTCATAACCTGGAGACTCTCTTAAAAATTGGATTGTCTGTAGCATTGCCATTTCACCTAGATTTCTTTTCCACACTATATCCAATTTTCCCATTTCTCTTAGTCCCTTAATGATACCAGCTTCCTCTGAATATTTCTGCTTGAGTTGAACATGGTCTAAGTACTGGCGTCCTTCCATTGACTGCAAAAATGTCGTTGTTCCAAATGTACATTCATTTTCTCCATCTTGGTTGACAGTATTTAATTCTTTTCCAGTGTGCATATCAGATTACATAAAGGAAATACTTTGTATAAACACAGTTGAAGATGAAGTATTCCGAATCTAGATTTCGAGAAATAAGTCATTCTTCTCTGAATTGTAAAACTTGGTTTTATCATCCAATTGTGAGAGGAAAGAAAATAAGCACAGTTTCCTAAAAAAACATTTTTTTCTCCACACTGAGCTGAATAGACACTAAACCCATAAGGACAACTCTTCCAATGCCTGTTACACGTCAGATGACATCATCAATACAACAATGGGGTACAAGTTCTGCCACTATAGCCATGGAGACCAAAACATGTAAGGGTTAAGTACTTGTTTGAATATCATCATTTTCAATATGATTTTTGCAACTTAATTGCTATCTTTGGAAATACTCATATAACCATAATTTTTTACCTCTCTCAAAAATATAGTTCTAAGAATTTATGTTCATTTCAATCTTTCCCTCAAGCATTCACATTTCTGGTGGAGGATCACCTCTGATTAGCTGATTAAAGAAATTACCAGGTAAGTCATTCTCTTCATACATGACTAGAAAATTAGTTAACAAACTATGCCTAGTAGACAGTATCACCCTAGTAGACGGTATCATTTGAGTGTCATAAAGATCTCCTGTCTGTGTGGATTATTTTCCATTTTAATGACAATTTTTTCCTATTGTTTTAAAATTTACCCAGGATTTGTCTTAATCAGGCATGGTAAGATGACAGACAGAGAAAACCACCTTGGCAAGAGGAATTTATTACTTACAATTCCCAAGAAAAGAGGGGACGATGCTCCTCACAGAGCCACATGAGGAAGCACGAGAGTCTATTAGGAGGCAAAAGCAGCCAGGGGAAAGCACAGGTACAGGACTATGTTGTGGCTTCCATGGCAAAGACAAGGCAGTTCAAGGGAAGTAACTTAGGATTGAGTAGTTTAAACAATGTCAGTAGGCTCAGAGCTGTAGGTACTACCCCTGGTTGCCTAGTGCCTGGTCCTGGGATAATACTAAGACAGGAGGATAGTGACTCAATAAATTAGATAGTTAGCAGGCATGGGCTCTGGGTTGGTTTGTTTGCATATGACAGGTGTGCTCAGATGGCAGTTGTTTTCTATCTCTAGGAATTAGCTAGCCCTGGGAAGGGAAGTCTCTCCTCATCCATCAAGGCCCCAAAAGGTCAAAGCATCATAAAATATAGGCAATTTTTGAAACCATGATTAATACACCTACTGGCTATGGTCACTGGGGACATGAGGGGGTGAAGGCAGGCCCAGAACAAAAAAAGGACAGTACACAGAGGAAAGGGCCTGGCTTCAGAATAACTCCTATATCAGTCAGTGTCCAGCCTGAGAAGTAGAACCAGTGAAAGATAGATACATAGTGATATGGTTTGTCTGTGTCCCTACCAAAATCTCATGTTGTATTGTGATCCCAATTGTTGGAGGTAGGGCATGGTGGGGGGTGACTGAATCATGGGGCTGGTTTCTAATGGTTTAGCACCATCCCCCTAGAGCAGTCTCATGACAGAGTTCTCATGAGATCTGGTTGTTTGAAAGTGTGTAGCACTTCCCCTTTCACTCACTGTCTCTCTCCTGTTGGCCTTGTGAAGACATGTCTTGCTTCTTCTTCACCTTCAGCTATGACTGTACATTTCCTGAGGCTTCCCCAGCCATGCCTTCTATACATCCTGTGGACCTATGAGTCAATTAAACCTCTTTTCTTTATAAAGTATCCAGTCTTGTGTAGCGCTTTATAGAGTGCAAGAATGGACTAATATAGCTAGATAGATCAATAGATTGATAGATAGACAGACAGATGAATGGATGGATGGATAAATACTTGTTACAGGGATTTGGCTTACACAGTTGTGGGGGCTACTCAAGCAGTCCATATAATGTCTCTACATCTGATTCAAGTGCTTGAAGTCCACAGCATATGCAGTTAGAAAGGTAATATCATAAAAAAGGATGGAACTCCAAGAGTAGAAGCTGGAAGCCCACAGAATGGACTGAAGCACATGTCTGCTCTAGAAGCCTGTGAGCTTGGTGATGATAGTATTCTGCAGAAGCTAAGGACCTTTGTCCTTGAGCTCTACACACACAACTGGCTCAACTGCTTCTTCATCCCAAGTTGAGTCAACAGATAAGCAATAATGTGTTTGTGTTATCAAATGGATTCTGCTTCCCTTCCAACTTCTGAAATCTTGGAAGAATCTCCTTTGCGGCCCATCCTAAATGGAAAAATACAATAAATGAAATTCCAGGAAATGTAGTTTGGCTCAGCACAGTTGATACATTACAAATCCATCAATAACATCCATCCCTGCCAACATGTCAACTTTGTTCATGATTCCATTGGAAAATAAGAGGAGTTCCTTGTGATGAAGCCTGACTGACATCCACAGAATGTTTCATTTTATTTACCTGATAATTCAAATCCTCCTCTGCTCATGTCAGTCTTTGTTGAGTATTCACAAGGGACACTAATATCTTCACATATTGTGGAGCATTCTATTTACGTATCTCTTTGCAAGACCCTGAATCCTGGACAGCACCTCTGAACCCATCTGAAGGCTGAGAGACCTCACCACCTTGAAGAGAATAAAACAGGTGTGACTTGCATTCCCACTTGCTGATTGTAAGCTCCAGGGCCTTGAGTAAACCTAGGCAGCAGCCAAGGAGTGGTTACAGAAGGCCTTGAATTAGACCTAATGCTGTGTTTGCTTCAGGTCTCACCCAGTGCAGTCATAGTTGTGGCATCAGGCAGCTCAGAGCAGAGACAAAGACTCTGCTTGAGAGAAAGCAAAAGAAAAGAACAAAGATCACTGCCTTATAATCCAGAGAACTTGCCCAGATCTTGCCCAAGACCATCAAAGGGGTAATCTCAGAGTCTGGAAGAACCACAACATTACTGGGTTTGGATGTCCCCTAAAGCAGAAACAACTTAGATCACAGCACCCAAATTATTTTAAATATCTGGAAATCCTTCCCAAGAAAGAAAGGTACAATAAGTTCAGTCAGTGAAGACTACAATAAATACCTAACTCTTCAATGTCTGGACACTGAAGAACATCTACTAACAACACCAACCTGGAAAACATGACCTCACCAAATGAAATAAATAAGGCACAAGGGGCCAATCTTGGAGAAACAGAGATATGTTACATTTCAAAGAATTCCAAGTAGCTGTATAGAGGAACCTCAAAGAAATTCAAGATAACACAGAAAAGGAATGCAGAATTCTATCAGATAAACTTAGTAAATAAATTGAAATAATTTAAAAGAATCAAGCAGAAATTCTGGAACTGAAAAAATGTAATTGGCATACTGAAGAATGCATCATAGTCCTTTATTAGCAGAATTCATCAAGCCAAAGAAAGAATTAGTGAGATTGAAGACAGGCTATTTGAGAATGCACAGTCAGAGAAACAAAAGAAAAAAGAATAAAAAACAATGAAGCATGCCTAGAGGATCTAGAAAATAGCTGCAAAAGGGTGATTCTAAGAGTTGCTAGAAGAGTTGTTAGTCTTAAAGAGGAGATAAAGAGACGGGAGTAGAAAGTTTATTCAAAAATATAATAACAGAGAATGTCCTAAACCTGGAGAAAGATATTGATATTCAAATATAAGAAGTTTATAGAACACCAAGCAGATTTAACCCAACGAAGACTGCCTCAAATCATTTAATAATTGAACTACCAAAGGTCGAAAATAAAGACAGGATCCTGAAAGCAGGAAAAGAGACATATAACATAAAATGGAACTCCAATACATCTGACCTAAGACTTTTCAGTGGAAACCTTTCGGGACAGGAGAGAGTGGCATGATATTTTTAAAGTGCTAAAGGGAAAAACATTTACCCTAGAATAGTATATCTAGCAAAAATATCCTTCAAACATGAAGGAGAAACAAAGACCTTCCCAGACAAACAAAGTCTAAGGGATCTTATCAACACCATACCTGGCTAACAGAAATGTCACAGGGAATACTTCAATCAGAAAGAAAAAAACATGAGTGAGCAATAAATTATCACCTGAGGGTACATAACTTGCTGCTAATAGTAAATACACAGAAATTTTAAAAAAACTCAAAATATAACACTGTAACTCTGTTATGTAAACTACTCCTATCCTAACTAGAAAGATTAAATAATGAGCTAATCAAAAATAATAACTGTAACAACATTTTTATTTTATTTTATTTTATTATTATTATACTTTAAGTTTTAGGGTACATTTGCACAATGTGCAGGTTAGTTACATATGTATACATGTGCCATGCTGGTGTGCTGCACCCATTAACTCATCAATTAGCATTAGGTATATCTCCTAATGCTATCCATCCCGCCTCCACCCACCCCACAACAGTCCCCAGAGTGTGATGTTCCCCTTCCTGTGTCCATGTGTTCTCATTGTTCAATTCCCACCTGTGAGTGAGAACGTGCGGTGTTTGGTTATTTGTCCTTGCAATAGTTTACAGAGAATGCTGATTTCCAATTTCATCCATGTCCCTACAAAGATAAACTCATCATTTTTTATGACTGCATAGTATTCCATGGTGTTTATGTGCCACATTTTCTTAATCCAATCTATCGTTGTTGGACATTTGGGTTGGTTCCAAGTCTTTGCTATTGTGAATAGTGCCACAATAAACATACGTGTGCATGTGTCTTTATAGCAGCATGATTTATAGTCCTTTGGGTATATACCCAGTAATGGGATGGCTGGGTCAAATGGTATTTCTAGTCCTAGATCCCTGAGGAATTGCCACACTGACTTTCAAAAAGGTTGAACTAGTTTACAGTCCCACCAACAGTGTAAATGTGTTCCTATTCTCCACATCCTCTCCAGCACCTGTTGTTTCCTGACTTTTTAATGATTGTCATTCTAACTGGTGTGAGATGCTATCAAATTGTGGTTTTGATTTGCATCTCCCTGATGGCCAGTGATGGTGAGCATTTATTCATGTGTTTTTTGGCTACATAAATGTCTTCTTTTGAGAAGTGTCTGTTCATCTCCTTTGCCCACTTTTTGATAGGGTTGTTTGTTTTTTTCTTGTAAATTTGTTGGAGTTCATTGTAGATTCTGGATATTAGCCCTTTGTCAGATGAGTAGGTTGCGAAAATTTTCTCCCATTTTATAGGTTGCCTGTTCACTCTGAAGGTAGTTTCTTTTGCTGTGCAGAAGCTGTTTAGTTTAATCAGATCCCATTTGTCAATTTTGGCTTTTGTTGCGATTGCTTTTGGTGTTTTAGACATGAAGTCGTTGCCCGTGCCTATGTCCTGAATGGTAATGCCTAGGTTTTCTTCTAAAGTTTTTATGCTTTTATCTCTAACGTTTAAGTCTTTAATCCATCTTGAATTAATTTTGGTATAAGGAGTAAGGAAGGGATCCAGTTTCAGCTTTCTCCACATGGCTAGCCAGTTTTCCCAGTACCATTTATTAAATAGGGAATCTTTCCCCATTTCTTGTTTTTCTCAGGTTTGTCAAAGATCAGATAGTTGTAGATATGCAGTGTTATTTCTGAGGGCTCTGTTCTGTTCCATTGATGTACATATCTGTTTTGGTACCAGTACCATGCTGTTTTGTAGTATAGTTTGAAGTCAGGTAGCGTGATGCCTCCAGCTTTGTTCTTTTGGCTTAGGATTGACTTAGCAATTCAGGCCCTTTTTTGGTTCCATTTGAACTTTAAAGTAGTTTCTTCCAATTCTGTGAAGAAAGTCATTGGTAGCTTCATGGGGATGGCATTGAATATATAAATTATCTTGGGCAGTATGGCCACTTTCATGATATTGATTCTTCCTGCCCATGAGCATGGAATGTTTTACATTTGTTTGTATCCTCTTTAATTTCATTGAGCAGTGGTTTGAACTTCTCCTTGAATAGGTCATTCACGTCCCTTGTAAGTTGGATTCCTAGGTATTTTATTCTCTTTGAAGCAATGGTGAATGGGAGTTCACTCATGATTTGGCTCTCTGTTTGTCTGTTATTGGTGTATAAGAATGCTTCTGATTTTTGTACATTGGTTTTGTATCCTGAGACTTTGCTGAAGTTACTTATCAGCTGAAGGAGATTTTGGGCTGAGATGATGGAGTTTTCTAGATATACTATCATGTCATCTGCAAACAGGGACAATTTGACTTCCTCTTTTCCTAATTGAATACCCTTTATTTCCTTCTCCTGCCTCATTGCCCTGGCCAGAACTTCCAACACTTTGTTGAATAGGAGTGGTGAGAGAGGGCATCCGTGTCTTGTGCCAGTTTTCAAAGGGAATGCTTCCAGTTTTTGGCCATTCCGTATGATATTGGCTGTGGATTTGTCATAGATAGCTCTTATTTTGAGATACGTCCCATCAATACCTAATTTATTTAGAGTTTTTAGCATGAAAGTTTGTTGAATTTTGTTAAAGGCCTTTTCTTCATCTATTGAGATAATCATGTGGTTTTTGTCTTTGGTTCTGTCTATATGCTGGATTACATTTATTGATTTGCGTATGTTGAACCAGCCTTGCATTCCAGGGATGAAGCCCACTTGATCATGGTGGATAAGGTTTTTGACGTGCTGCTGGATTCGGTTTGCCAGTATTTTATTGAGGATTTTTGCATCAGTGTTCATCAAGGATATTGGCCTAAAATTATCTTTTTTGCTTGCGTCTCTGCCCAGCTTTGGTATCAGGATGATGCTGGCCTCATAAAACGAGTTAGGGAGGATTCCCTCTTTTTCTATTGATTGGAATAGTTTCAGAAGGAATGGTACCAGTTCCTCCTTGTACCTCTGGTAGAATTTGGCTTTGAATCCATCTGGTCCTGGACTCTTTTTGGTTGGTAAGCTATTGATCATTGCCACAATTTCAGAGCCTGTTATTGGTCTATTCAGAGAGTCAACTTCTTCCTGGTTTAGTCTTGGGAGGGTGTATGTGGCGAGGAATTTATCCATTTCTTCTAGATTTCCTAGTTTACTTACATAGAGGTGCTTGTAGTATTCTCTGATTGTCGTTTGTATTTCTGTGGGATCAGTGGTTATATCCCCTTTACCTTTTTTTATTGCGTCCATTTGATTCTTCTCTCTTTTCTTCTTTATTAGTCTTGCTAGTGGTCTATCAATTTTGTTGATCCTTTCAAAAAACTGTCTCCTGGATTCATTAATTTTTTGAAGGGTTTTTTGTATCTCTATTTCCTTCAGTTCTGCTCTGATTTTAGTTATTTCTTGCCTTCTGCTAGCTTTTGAATATGTTTGCTCTTGCTTTTCTAGTTATTTTAATTGTAATGTTAGGGTGTCAATTTTGGATCTTTCCTGCTTTCTCTTGTGGGCATTTAGTGCTGCAAATTTTCCTTTACACACTGCTTTGAATGTGTCCCAGAGATTCTGTTGTGTTGTGTCTTTGTTCTCATTGGTTTCAAAGAACATCTTTGCTTCTGCCTTCATTTCGTTTTGTACCCAGTAGTCATTCAGGAGCAGGTTGTTCAGTTTCCATGTAGTTGAGAGGTTTTGAGTGAGTTTCTTAATCCTGAGTTCTAGTTTGATTGCACTGTGGTCTGAGAGACAGTTTGTTATAATTTCTGATCTTTTCCATTTGCTGAGGAGAGCTTTACTTCCAACTATGTGGTCAATTTTGGAATAGGTGTGGTGTGGTGCTGAAAAAAATGTATATTCTGTTGATTTGGGGTAGAGAGTTCTGTAGATGTCTATTAGGTCCGCTTGGTGCAGAGCTGAGTCAATTCCTAGGTATCCTTGTTAACTTTCTGTCTCATTGATCTGTGTAATGTTGACAGTGGGTTGTTAAAATCTCCCATTGTTAATGTGTGGGAGTCTAAGTCTCTTTGTAGGTCACTGAGGACTTGCTTTATGAATCTGGGTGCTCCTGTATTGGGTGCATATATAGTTAGGATAGTTAGCTCTTCTTGTTGAATTGATCCCTTTACCATTATGTAATGGCCTTCTTTGTCTCTTTTGATCTTTGTTGGTTTAAAGTCTGTTTTATCCGAGACTAGGATTGCAACCCCTGCCTTTTTTTGTTTTCCATTTGCTTAGTAGATCTTCCTCCATCCCTTTATTTTGAGCCTATGTGTGTCTCTGCACGTGAGATGGGTTTCCTGAATACAGCACACTGATGGGTCTTGACTCTTTATCCAATTTGCCAGTCTGCATCTTTTAATTCATTTAGTCCATTTACATTTAAAGTTAATATTGTTATGTGTGAATTTGATACTGTCATTATGATGTTAGCTGGTTATTTTGCTCGTTAGTTGATGCAGTTTCTTCCTAGCCTCAATGGTCTTTACTATTTGGCATGATTTTGCAGTGGCTGGTGCCTGTTGTTCCTTTCCATGTTTAGTGCTTCCTTCAGGAGCTCTTTTAGGGCAGGCTTGGTGGTGACAAATCTCTCAGCATTTGCTTGTCTGTAAAGGATTTTATTTCTCCTTCACTTATGAAGCTCAGTTTGGCTGGATATGAAATTCTGGGTTGAAAATTCTTTTCTTTAAGAATGTTGAATATTGGCCCCCACTCTTTTCTGGCTTGTAGAGTTTCTGCCGAGAGATCCGCTGTTAGTCTCATGGGCTTCCCTTTGAGGGTAACCCGACCTTTCTCTCTGGCTGCCCTTAACATTTTTTCCTTCATTTCAACTTTGGTGAATCTGACAATTATGTGTCTTGGAGTTGCTCTTCTCGAGGAGTATTTTTGTGGCTTTCTCTGTATTTCCTGAATCTGAATGTTGGCCTGCCTTGCTAGATTGGGGAAGTTGTCCTGGATAATATCCTGCAGAGTGTTTTCCAACTTGGTTCCATTCTCCCCATCACTTTCAGGTACACCAATCCGACGTAGATTTGGTCTTTTCACATAGTCCCATATTTCTTGGAGGCTTTTTTCATTTCTTTTTATTCTTTTTTCTCTAAACTTCCCTTCTCACTTCATTTCATTCATTTCATCTTCTATCACTGATACCCTTTCTTCCAGTTGATCGCATCTGCTCCTGAGGCTTCTGCATTCTTCACGTAGTTCTCGAGCCTTGGCTTTCATCTCCATCAGCTCCTTTAAGCACTTCTGTGTATTGGTTATTCTAGTTATACATTTATCTAAATTTTTTTTTCAAAGTTTTCAACTTCTTTGCCTTTGGTTTGAATTTCCTCCTGTAGCTCGGGGTAGTTTGATCGTCTGAAGCCTTCTTCTCTCAACTCATCAAAGTCATTCTCCATCCAGCTTTGTTCCATTGCTGGTGAGGAGCTGCGTTCCTTTGGAGTAGGAGAGGTGCTCTGCTTTTTAGAGTTTCCAGTTTTTCTGCTCTGTTTTTTTCCCATCTTTGTGGTTTTATCTACTTTTGGTCTTTGATGATGGTGATGTACAGATGGGTTTTTGGTGTGGATGTCATTTCTGTTTGTTAGTTTTCCTTCTAACAGACAGAACCCTCAGCTGCAGGTCTGTTGGAGTTTGCTGGAGGTCCACTCCAGACCCTGGTTGCCTGGGTACCTGCAGCGGTGGCTGTAGAACTGCGGATTTTCGTGAACCGCGAATGCTGCTGTCTGATCGTTCCTCTGGAAGTTTTGTCTCAGAGTAGTACCCGGCCGTGTGAAGTGTCAGTCTGCCCCTACTGGTGTGTGGCTCCCAGTTATGCTGCTCGGGGATCAGGGTTCAGGGACCCACTTGAGGAGGCAGTCTGCCCGTTCTCAGATCTCCAGCTGCCTGCTGGGAGAACCACTGCTCTCTTCAAATCTGTCAGACAGGGACATTTAAGTCTGCAGAGGTTACTGCTGTCTTTTTGTTTGTCTTTGCCCTGCCCCCAGAGGTGAAGCCTACAGAGGCAGGCAGGCCTCCTTGAGCTGTGGTGGGCTCCACCCAGTTCGAGCTTCCGGGATGCTTTGTTTATGTAACCAAGCCTGGGCAATGGGGGCGTCCCTCCCCCAGTCTCGCTGCAGCCCTGCAGTTTGATCTCAGACTGCTGTGCTAGCAATCAGCAAGACTCCGTGGGCATAGGACCCTCCAAGCCTCGTGTGGGATATAATCTCCTGGTGAGCCGTTTTGTAAGCCCATCGGAAAAGCACAGTATTGGGGTGGGAGTGACCCGATTTTCCTGGTGCCGTCTGTCACCCCTTTCTCTGACTGGGAAAGGGAACTCCCTGACCACTTGCACTTCCTGAGTGAGGCATTGCCTCACCATGTTTCAGCTCATGCACAGTGCGTTGCACCCACTGTCCTGTGACCATTGTCTGGCACTCCCTAGTTAGATGAACCTGGTACCTCAGATGGAAATGCAAAAATCACCCGTCTTCTGTGTCGCTCATGCTGGGAGCTGTAGACCGTAGCTGTTCCTATTCGGCCATCTTGGGGATGACAGTTTAACATAAGATTTGGAGGGGGCAAATATCCTAACCATATCTGCCACTGTTCTCCCACCCCAGATTTCATACTCTTCTCACATTATGAAATACAATAATCCCTTCCCAATAGTTTACCAAAGTCTTAATTTGTTCCAGCATTAACTCAAAAGTCCAAAGTCTAATTTGAGGCTCAAGTCACACTTCTACTACTTATGATCCTGTGAGATAAAAAACAAGTTATCTATATCCAAGATACAATGGTGGCACAAGCATTGGGAAAACATTCCAATTCCTAAAGAGAGAAACTGGCTGAAAGAAAGGGGCAACAGGCTCCACAATATCTGAAACCCAGCAGGATGGACATTAAGCCTTAAAGCCTCAGCAAAATTTGTGATGCCAGATTCTGCATTCTGGGCACACTCATATAAGAGGTGCAATCCCAAGGCCTTGGGCAGCCCTACCCCTGTGATTTTGCAGGATGCAGCCCCTGCGACTACTCTCACAGGTTGGAGTTAAGTGCTTGCAGCTTTTCCAGGCTCAGGGTGTAAGTTTTTGTTGGCTCTACCATTCTGTGATCTGGATGGTGGTTGTCACTTTCTCATAGTCCCATTAGGCAGTGACCCAATGGGGATTCTTTGTGAGGCCTCCAACTCCACATTTCACCTCTACACTGACCTAATAGAGGCTCTGATCAAGGGTTCCACTCCTGCTGCTGTCTGTGTTTCTTCCTGTGCACCCAGGCTTTCCAACACATCCTCTGAAATCTAGGTGAAATCTACCAAGCTTCCTTCACTCTTGCATACTGTACACCTTCAGGTTTAATAGTACATGGAAACCACCAACGCTTGAATTTGCTCTTTCTGGAATGGTGGCCTGAGCTCTATCTGGGGTTCTTTGAGCCACAGATAGAGCCGAAGTGGCGTGGATGCACCAAGCAGTGTCCTGAGGCTGTACAAGGCAGCCTCAGGGTGTTGGGCTTCGTGCCTGTATTATTCTTTAACTCTAGGCCTATTGGCCTGTGATGGGAGGAGCTGTCTAAAAGTTTTCTAAAATGCCTTCAAGGTCTTTTATCCATAGTCTTGGCTATTAGCACTTTTATCCATTTTAGTCACATGAATCTCTCTAGAAAGTTATTGCTCCACAGCCCGTTTGTATTCCTCTCTTAAAAATGTTCTTTCTTGTGAGGAAACAACAGGTTCTGGAGAAGATGTGGAGAAATAGAACACTTTTATACTGTTGGTGGGACTATAAACTAGTTCAACCATTGTGGAAGTCAGTGTGGCAATTCCTCAGGGATCTAGAACTAGAAATACCATTTGACCCAGCCATCCCATTACTGGATATATACCCGAAGAACTATAAATCATGCTGCTATAAAGACACATGCACACGTATGTTTATTGTGGCACTATTCACAGTAGCAAAGACTTGGAACCAACCCAAATGTCCAATAATGATAGACTGGATTAAGAAAGTGTGACACAGATACACCATGAAATACTATGCAGCCACAAAAAATGATGAGTTCATGTCCTTTGTAGGGACATGGATGAAATTGGAAATCATCATTCTCAGTAAACTATCACAAGGACAAAAAACCAAACACTGCATGTTCTCACTTATAGATGAGAATTGAACAATGAGAACACGTGGACACAGGAAGGGGAACATCACACTCTGGGGACTGTTGTGGGGTGGGGAGAGGGTGGAGGGATAGCATTAGGAGATATACCTAATGCTAAATGAAGAGTTAATGGGTGCAGCACACCAGCATGGCACATGTATACATATGTAACTAACCTGCACATTGTGCACATGTACCCTAAAACTTAAAGTATAATAATAACAATGATAATAATAATAATAATAACAATAATAATAAAATGTTCTTTCTTTTTCAACTACATGGTCAGGCTGCAAATTTTCCAAACTTTAATGGTTTCTTTTTAATTTTCCAAGCTTTTATGTTTGCATTTTAGTTATAAATTTCAACTTTAAGTAATTTATTTGCTCCTGGATCTGACTATAGGATGTTAGAAACAGCCAGACCACATCTTGAATGCTTTGCTGCTTAGAAATTTCTTTCACAAAATACCCTAGATTGTCATTCTTAGATTCCAACTTCCATTGATCCTTAGGGCATGAACACAATACAGCCATTGTTTGTTGTTGATGCTAAGGCATGCCATGGCTGACCTTTACTTTGGTTCACAAGAACCTCCTCATCTCCATCTGAGACCTCATCAACCTGGACTTCACTGTTCATATTTTTATTAACATTTTTAATCACAACCCCTTAACCAGTCTCTAAGAAGCTCCAACATTCCCTCATCTCCCTGACTTCTTCTGAACCCTCCAACCTCTTCTGAACCTTGCCTGTTACCCAGTTCCAAATCTACTTTTACATTTTTAACTTTCTTTATAATAGCACAACACTTCTAAGTACCGATTTTCTGTGTTACTATGTTTTGTATTGCTACAAAGAAATACCTGAGGCTGGGCAATTTATTTACAAAAGACGTTTATTTGGCTCACAGCTCTGCAGGCTGTCCAAGAAGAATAGTGCCTGCATCTGCTTCTGGTGAAGGCTTCAGGGAGCATACAATCAAAAGTCAAATTGGGAGCTGGCATGTCACATGGTTATACAGTAAGCATGGGGGAAAGGAGAAAGTTTCAGAATCCTTTAAATGACCAGCTCTGAAGTGAACACATTCACTCACTACCATGAGCACAGCACCAAGACATTCATAAGAAATCCAGCCCCATGCCTGAAACACTTCTCACCAGGCCCCACCTCCAACACTGGGAGTTACATTTCAACATGAAATTTTCAGGATGCAAATATCCAAACCATATCATTCATCACCAGCAAAAACCTTTGTTTTTTTTCTTTTCCATGTGGATGCAATATTTTTTAAAGCCACTTTTTTAGCTACCACCCTGTGCTGTTGTTGACTGTGTCATGGACATGAACAAGGAGGCAACCAGCCCTATGCTAGTCAGCCTCCATGCTCAAGCTGACAACTCTGCTATGCAAATGCACACATGGATGTCAGTGGCCCAGGCACCCACTCTGCACCACCCCTACTGCTAGCATGAATGTGCACATGAAGGACACGAGGTTCACACACACCAGTGCCTCTCTCATGCTGACACTGCCATAGATGTCAGCAACCATAATCCCCTGCCATGCCATCATTGCTACTGCTGCAAATGTCTGCACAGAGACTGTCCCACCATGCCCACCACTACCCCAACCCAGCTGATGAGCATGCAGCCTGCCACACTGCTACTGCTACTGGAATATATGAATGAGCATGGATCCACCAGCTACTACCTGAGGGAACACTTTAGCCAGAACTATCCATCAGAGTATTGTGGCCAGTGGAAACTGGGAACACCTTGGCCCCTCCAGTACTGCAGTTTGCTAAATTCAAAGGGCCAAAGAACATCCAGGGGCCTGATAACAGCCCCACAGAGTTGAAGTATGCAGCCCAAGAATGCAGAGGTAAGCCATGACCCTGTAAAGTATTCCATAAATAAAGCCAGTTCACTTAATTCCCCTCCTTTACACCGCAATTAAACACCCAATGGCATCAAAGAAGATAAAAGCAAAGAAAAAAAACTCATACAAAGGAACACAACAACAAAGACTGAATAAACAGCAGCACACAAAAATGAGAAAGAATCAGTGCAAGAACTATGGCAATTTAAAAAGCCAGAGTGTTTTCTTACCACCAAATGATCACACAAATTCCCCAGCAATGTTTCTTAACCTGGCTGAAATAGGTGAAATGACAGAAGTAGAATTTAGAATATGTAAAGGAATTAACGTCACCAAGACTCAAGAGAAAGTAGAAACCCAACTCAAGGATTCTAAGTAATACAAT
This sequence comes from Pan paniscus, assembly GCF_029289425.2. NCBI lineage: Eukaryota > Metazoa > Chordata > Mammalia > Primates > Hominidae > Pan > Pan paniscus. The sequence goes on from NC_073272.2 coordinate 76,288,203, forward strand.
AAAATGATACAGAAAATGAAAAACAAAAGGGCCATTTTTAAAAAGAACCAAACTGATCTGATGGAGTTGAAAAATTCACTTTAAGAACTTCAAAATACAAACACAAGTATTAACAGCAGAATCACCAGCTAATATGATGCCAAGAACAAATCTGCACATATCAATACTATCCTTAAGTGTAAGCAGGTTAAATGATCCAATTAAAAGAAACAGAGTGGCAAGTTAGAAAAAGAAGCAAGACCCAATGGTATGCTGTTTTCAAGAGTTCTATCTCACATGCAATGACACTAAGTAAGGGGATGGAGAAAAAACTTCCAAGCAAGTGGAAAACAGAAAAAAGCAGGTGTTATCATTCTTATTTAAAAAAAAAACAGACTTTAAAATGATGAAGATCAAAAAAACACATTACATAAAAGTAAAGGGCTTGATTACCGGACAAGATGGCTGACTAGGAACAGCTCTAGTCTGAATCTCTCAGAGAGATCAACACAGAAGGCAGATGATTTCTGCATTTCCAACTGAGGTACATGGGTCATCTCATTGGGACTAGTTAGACAGTGGGTGCAGCCCATGGAGGGTGAGCAGAAGCAGAGTGGAGCATCGACTCACCTGGGAAGAGGAAGGGATCAGAAAACTCTTTCCCCTAGACAAGGGAAGCCGTCAGGGATTGTACCCTTAAAAATGGTGCATTCTGGCCCAGATACTGTGGTTTTTCCATGGGCTTCTCAAGCCACAGACCAGGAGATTCCCTTGGGTACCTACTCAACCAGGGCCCTGGGTTTCAAGCACAAAACTGGGTGGCTGTTTGGGCAGAAACCTAGCTAGCTGAAGGAGATTATTTTTTATATAACCCAGTGGCACCAGGAACACCATCAATACAAAACCATTCACTCTCCTGGAAAGGGAGCTGAAGCCAGGGAGCCAAGGGGTCTAGCTCAGCAGATCCCATGCTCATGGAGCCCTTCAAGCTAAGATCCACTGGCTTGAAATCCTTGCTGCTAGCACAGCAGTCTGAAGTTGACCTGGGATGCTTGAGCTTGGTGGGGGGAGGGGCATCTGCCATTACTGAGGTTTGAGTAGGCCGTTTGTCCCTCACAATATAAACAAAACCACCTGGAAGATCAAACAGGGCGGAGCCCACCACAGCTCTGCAAAGCCACTATAGCCCCACTACCTCTCCAGATTCCTCCTCTCTGGGCAGGGCATCTCCAAAAGAAAGGCAGCAGCCCCAGTCAGGGGCTTATAGAAAAAACTCCCACCTCCCTGGGACAGAGCACCTGCAGGAAGAGGTGGCTGTTGGCACAGCTTCAGTAGACTTAAATATTCAGTAGACTTAAACGTTCTGAAGAGAGCAGTGGATCTCCCAGTACAGCCTTCAAGCTCTGCTAAGGGACAGACTATCTTCTCATGTTGGTCCCTGACCCCCATGCCTCCTCACTGGGAGTCATCTCCCAGCAGGGATCAACAGACACCTCGAACAGAAGAGCACCAGCTGGCATCTGGCAGGTGCCCCTCTGGGATTAAGCATCCAGAGGAAGGGAGAGGCAGCAATCTTTGCTGTTCTACAGCCTCCTCTGGTGATACCCAGGAAAACAGGGTCTGGAGTGGGCCTACAGCAAACTGCAGCACACCAGCAGCAGAGGGGCCTAACTGTTAAAAGGAAAACTAACAAACAGAAAACAATAGCATCAACATCAACAAAAAGGGAATCCACACATAAATCACTTCCGAAGGTCTCCAACATCAAAGACCAAAGGTAGATAAATCCAAGAGGACATGAAAAAACCAGCTCAAAAAGGCTGAACATTCCAAAAGCCAGAATGCCTCTTCACCAAAGGATCACAACTCTTCACCAGCAAGGGAACAAAACTGGATGGAAAATGAGTTTGATGAATTGACAGAAGTAGGCTTCAGAGGTGGGTAATAACCAACTCCTCTGAGCTAAAGGAGCATGTACTAACCCAATGCAAGAAAGCAAAGGAACTTGAAAAAAGATTAGAGGAAATTGCTAACTAGAATAACCAGTTCAGAGAAGAACATAAATGACCTGATAAAGCTGAAAATCACAGCATGAGAACTTCATGAAGCATAATTGAAAGTAAAACACACTGCAGCAAATGCAAAAGAACAGAAATTATAAGTCTCTCAGACACAGTGCAATCAAATTGGAACTCAGAATTAAGAAACTCTCAAAACTACACAACTACATGGAAACCAAACAACCTACTCCTGAATGACTACTGGGTAAATAATGAAATTAAGGCATAAATAAATAAGTTCTTTGAAACCAATGAGAACAAACACACAGTGTACTAGAATCTCTGGGACACAGCTAAAGCAGTAAAAAATTTATGGCACTAAAAGCCCACAGGAGAAAGTGGGAAAGATCTAAAATCAACACCCTAATGATACAATGAGAAGAACTAGAGAAACAAGAGAAAACAAATACAAAAGCTAGCAGAAGGCAAAAAATAACTAAGATCATTGCAGAACTGAAGAACACAGAGACATGAAAAACCCTTCAAAAATCAATGAATCCAGGAGCTGGATTTTGAAAAGATTAACAAAATATATAGAACACTAGCCAGACTAATAAAGAAGAAAAGAGAGAAGAATCAAATAGACACAATAAAAATTGAAAAAGGAGCAATCACCACTGATCCTACAGAAATACAAACCACCATCAAAGAACACTATAAACACCATTATGCAAATAAACTAGACAATCTAGAAGAAACGGATGAATTCCTGGACACATCCACCCTCCAAAGACTAAACCAGAAAGAAGGCAAATCCCAGAATAGACAATAACAAGTTGGGAAATTGAGGCAATAATTAATAGCCTATGAACCAAAAAACACCCAGGACCAGATGGAGTCACAGCCGAATTCTACCAGAGGTAAAAAGAGGAGCTGGTACCATTTTTTCTGAAACTATTCCAAAAAATAGAAAAAGAGGGACTCCTCCCTAAATCATTTGATGAGACCAACATCATCCTGATACTAAAACCTGGAAGAGAATCACACAAAAAAATTTCAAGCCAATATTCCTGATGAACAACAATGCGAAAATTCTCAAAAAAATACTGGCAAACTGAATTCAGCAGCACATCAAAAAGCTTATCCACCATGATCAAGTTGGCTTCATCCCTGGGCTGCAAAGCTGTTTCAACATACGTAAATCAATAGACATAAACCATCACATAAACAGAATCAATGACAAAATCCACATGATTTTCTCAATAGATGCAGAAAAGACCTTCAATAAAATTCAACATTCCTTCACAATGAAAACTCTCAGTAAACCAGGTATTGATGGAACGTATCTCAAAATAATAAGAACTATTTACAACAAACCTACAGCCGATATCATACTGAATGGGCAAACCTGGAAGTATTGATGGAACGTATCACAAAAAAATAAACTAGGTATTGATGGAACATACCTCAAAATAATAAAAGCTACTTATGAGAAACCCACAGCCAATATCGTACTGAATGGGCAAAAGCTGGAATCATTTTCTTTGAAAACAGGCACAAGACAAGCATGCCTTCTCTCATCACTCCTGTTGAACATAATATTGGAAATTCTGTTCAAGGCAATCAGGACAGACAAAGAAATAAAGAGTATTCACATAGGAAGAGAGGAAGTCAAATTGTCTCTGTTTGCAAATGACATGATTGTATATTTAGAAAACCCCAGCGTCTCAGCCCAAAATCTCCTTAAGCTGATAAGCAACTTCAGCAATCTCAGGATACAAAATCAATGTGCAAAAATCACAAGCATTCCTATACACCAATAATAGACAAACAAAGGGCCTAATAATGAGTCAACTCCCATTCACAATTGCTACAAAGAGAATAAAATACCTAAGTATACAACTTACAAGGGATGTGAATGACCTCTTCAAGGAGAACTACAAAACACTCCTCAAGGTAACAAGAGAGGACACAAAGAAATGGAAGAATATTCCATGCTCATGGATAGAATCAATATCGTGAAAATGGCCATAATGTCCAAAGTAATTTATAGATTCAGTGCTATCCCCATCAAGTTACCACTGACCTTCTTCACAGAATTAGAAAAAAAATATTTTAAATTTCATATGGAGGTGGGTGGAGCCAAGATGGCCAAATAGGAAAAGCTCCAGTCTACAGCTCCCAGCGTGAGCAACAGAAGACAGGTGATTTCTGCATTTCCAACTGAGGTACCAGGTTCATCTCACTGGGCAGTGTTGGAAAGTGGGTGCAGGACAGTGGGTGCTGTGCACCGAGTGTGAGCCAAAGCAGGGCGAGGCATTGCCTCACCTGGAAAGCACAAGGGATCAGGGAATTCCCTTTCCTAGTCAAAGAAAGCAGTGACAGATGGCACCTGGAACATCGGGTCACTCCCACCCTAATACTGCACTTTTCCAATGGTCTTAGCAAATGGCACTCCAGGAGATTATATCCTGCGCATGGCTCAGAGGGTCCTACACCCATGGAACCTTGCTCATTGCTAGCACAGCAGCCTGAGATCAAACTGCAAGGCGGCAGCCAGACTGGGGAGGGGTGCCCGCCATTGCCGAGGCTTCAGTAGGTAAACAAAGTGGCCAGGAGGCTTGAACTTGGTGGAGCCCACTGCAACTCAAAGAGGCATGCCTGCCTCTGTAGACTCCACCTTTGGGGGCAGGGCGTTGCCAAACAAAAGGCAGCAGAAACCTCTGCAGACTTAAATGTCCCTGTCTGACAGATTTGAAGAGAGTAGTGGTTCTCCCAGCATGCAGCTGGAGATCTGAGAACGGACAGATTGCCTCCTCAAGTGGGTCCCTGACTCCCGAGTACCCTAACTGGGAGACACCTCAAGCAGGGGCCGACTGACACCTCACATAGCTGGGTACTCCTCTGAGACAAAACTTCCAGAGGAACGATCAGGCAGCAACATTTGCTGTTCAACAATATCCGCTGTTCTGCAGCCTCTGCTGCTGATACTCAGGCAAACAGGGTCTGGAGTGGACATCCGGCAAACTCCAGCAGAGCTGCAGCTGGGGGTCCTAACTGTTAGAAGGAAAACTAACAAACAGAAAGGACATACACACCAAAACCCCATCTGAACATCACCATCATCAAAGACCAAAGGTAGATAAAACCACAAAGATGGGAAAAAACAGAGCAGAAAAACCGGAAACTCTAAAAATCAGAGTGCATCTCCTCCTGCAAAGGAACGCAGCTCCTCACTAGCAATGGAACAAAGCTGGACAGAGAATGACTTTGACGAGTTGAGAGAAGAAGGCTTCAGACGATCAAACTACCCTGAGCTAAAGGAGGAAGTTCGAACCCATGGCAAAGAAGCACATCAAAAAGCTTATCCACCATGATCAAGTGGGCTTCATCCCTGGGATGCAAGGCTGGTTCAACATATGTAAATCAATAAACGTAATCCAGCATATAAACAGAACGAAAGACAAAAACCACATGATTATCTCAATACATGCAGAAAAGGCCTTTGACAAGATTCAACAGAACTTCATGCTAAAAACTCTCAATAAATTAGGAATTGATGGGATGTATCTCAAAATAATAAGAGCTATCTATGACAAACCCACAGACAATATCATACTGAATGGGCAAAAACTGGAAGGATTCCCTTTGAAAACTGGCTCAAGACAGGGAAGTCCTCTCTCACCACTCCTATTCAATATAAAGTTGGAAGTTCTGGCCAGGGCCATCAGGCAGCAGAAGGAAATAAATTGTATTCAATTAGGAAAACAGGTAGTCCAATTGTCCCTGTTTCCAGAAGACATGATTGTATATCTAGAAAACCCCATTGTCTCAGCCCAAAATCTCCTGAAGCTGATAGGCAACTTCAGCAAAGTCTCAGGACACAAAATCGATGTGCAAAAATCACAAGCATTCTTATACACCAATAACAGACAAACAGAGAGCCAAATCAGGAGTGAACTCCCATTCACAATTGCTTCAAAGAGAATAAAATACCTAGGAATCCAACTTACAAGGGACATGAAGGACCTTTTCAAGGAGAACCACGAACCACTGCTCAATGAAATAAAAGAGGATACAAACAAATGGAAGAACATTCCATGCTCATGGGTAGGAAGAATCAATATAGTGAAAATGTCCATACTGCCCAAGGTAATTTATAGATTCAATGCCATCCCCCTCAAGCTACCAATGACTTTCTTCACAGAATTGGAAAAAACTACTTAAAAGTTCATATGGAACCAAAAAAGAGCCTGCATTGCCAAGTCAATCCTAAGCCAAAAGAGCAAAGATGGAGGCATCATGCTACCTGACTTCAAACTATACTACAAGGCTACAGTAACCAAAACAGCATGGTACTGGTTCCAAAACAAAGATATAGACCAATGGAACAGAACAGTGCCCTCAGAAATAATGCTGCATGTCTACAACCATCTGATCTTTGACAAATTTGGCAAAAACAAGAAATGTGGAAAGGATTCCCTATTTAATAAATGGTGCTGAGAAAACTCACTACCCATATTTAGAAAGCTGAAACTGGATGCCTTCTTTACACCTTATACAAAAATTAATTCAAGATGGATTAAAGACTTAAATGTTAGACCTAAAACCATAAAAACCCTAGAAGAAAACCTAGGCAATACCATTCAGGACCTTGGCATGGGCAAGGATTTCATGTCTAAAACACCAAAAGCTATGGCAACAAAAGCCAAAATTGTCAAATGGGAACTAATTAAACTAAAGAGCTTCTGCACAGCAAAAGAAACTACCATCAGAGTGAACAGGCAACCTACAGAATGGGAGAAAGTTTTTGCAATGTACTCATCTGACAAAGGGCTAATATCCAGAATCTACAATGAACTCAAACAAATTTATAAGAACAAAACAAACAACCCCACCAAAAAGTGGGCAAAGGATATGAACAGACACTTCTCAAAAGAAGACATTTATGCAGCCAAAAAACATGAAAAAATGCTAGTCATCACTGGCCATCAGACAAATGCAAATCAAAACCTCAATGAGATACCATCTCACACCAGTTAGAATGGCGATCATTAAAAAGTCAGGAAACAACAGTTGCTGGAGAGGATGTGGAGAAATAGGAACACTTTTACACTGTTGGTGGGACTGTAAACTAGTTCAACCATTGTGGAAGTCAGTGTGGTGATTCCTCAGGGATCTAGAACTAGAAGTACCATTTGACCCAGCCATCTGATTACTGGGTATATACCCAAAGGATTATAAAACATGTTGCTGTAAAGACACATGCACACGTATGTTTATTTCAGCACTATTCACAATAGGAAAGACTTAGAACCAACCCAAGTGTGCAACAATGATAGACTGGATTAAGAAAATGTGGCACATATACACCATGGAATACTATGCAGCCATAAAAAATGATGAGTTCATGTCCTTTTTAGGGACATGGGTGAAGTTGGAAACCATCATTCTCAGCAAACTATTGCAAGGAGAAAAAATCAAACACTGCATGTTCTCACTCACAGGCGGGAATTGAACAAGAGAACCCATGGACACAGGAAGGGGCACATCACACACTGGGGCCTGTTGTGGGGTGGGGAGGGGGGGATAGCGTTTGGAGATATACCTAATGTTAAATGATGAGTTACTGGGTGCAGCACACCAACATGGCACATGTATACATATGTAACTAACTTTCGCATTGTGCACATGTACCCTAAAACTTAAATTATAATAAAAAATAAAATAAATAAAAATAAATAAATAAATTTCATGTGGAACAAAAAAGAGCCCATATAGCCAAGGCAATCCTAAGCAAAAGGTACAAAGCTGGAGGCATCATGCTACCTGACTTCAGTCGATACTACAAGGCTATAGTAACCAAAACAGCATGGTACTAGTACCAAAACAGGTGTATAGACCAATGGAACAAAACAGAGGCCTCAGAAATAACATCACACATCTACAACTACCTGATCTTTGACAAACCTGACAAAAACAAACAATGGGGAAATGATTCCCTATTTAATAAACAGTGTTGGAAAAACTGGCTAGCCATAGGAAGAAAACTAAAACTGGACCCATTGTTTAAACCTTGTACAAAAATTAGCTCAAAATTTATTAAAGATTTAAACATAAGACCTAAAACCATAAAAACCCTAGAAGAAAACCTAGGCAATACCTTTCAGGACATAGGCACGGGAAAAGACTTCATGACTAAAACAGAAAAAGCAATGGCAACAAAAGCTAAAATTGACAAGGGGATCTAATTAAACTGAAGAGCTTCTGCACAGAAAAAGAAACTATCATGAGATTGAACAGGCAACCTACAGAATCAGAGTATAATTTTGCAATCTATCCATCTGACAAAGGGATAATATCCAGAATCTACAAGAAACTTAAACAAATTTACAAGAAAAAACAACCCCATCCAAAAGTGGGCAAATAATATGAACAGACACTTCTCAAAAGAAGATATTTATCTGGCCAAAAAACATGTAAAAAGAAGCTCATCATACTGTTCATTAGAGAAATGCAAAACATAACCACAATTAGATACCATCTCATGCCAGTTACAATGGTGATCTTTCTTTAAAAAGTTGGAAAACTTCAGATGCTGGAGAGGATGTGGAGAACTAGGAAAGCTTTTACACTGTTGGTGGAAATGTAAATTAGTTCAACCACTGTGGAAGACAGTGTGGCAATTATTCAATTTTCTAGATCCAGAAATACCATTTGACCCAGGAATCCCATTACTGGGTATATACCTAAAGGATTATAAATCATTCTACTATAAAGACACATGCACATGTATGTTTACTGCAGCACTATTTACAATAGCAAAGACTTGGAATCAACCAAAATGCCTTTCAATGATAGACTAGATAAAGAAAATGTGGCTCATATACACCATGGAATACTATGCAGCCATCAAAAAGCATGAGTTCATGTCCTTTGCAGGGATATGAATGAAGCTGGCAACCATCATTCTAAGCAAACTAACACAAGAACAGCAAACCAAACACTGCATGTTCTCACTTATAAGTGGGAGTTGAACAATGAGTACACATGGGCACAGAGAGGAGAACATCACACACAATGGTCTGTTGGGGGGTGGTGGTCTAGGGGAGGGATAGCATTAGGAGAAATACATAATATAGATGACGGGTTGATGGGTGCAGCAAACCACCATGGCACATGTATACATATGTAAGAAACCTGCATGTTCTGCACATGTATCCCAGAACTTAAAGTATAATAAAAAGTAATAATAATAAAGAATAAAAGACTAATTTCAACAAGAAGATCTAACTATCCTACATATACATGTACCTAAACAAGAGCATCCAGACTCATAAAGCAAATTTTTAGACACCTGTGAAGAGACTTAGATAACTACACAATAATAGATGAAGACTTCAACATCTTTCAACAGCTTACTGACAGTATTAGATCATCAAGGCAGACAACTAAAGAAGATATTCAAGACCTTAACTGGACACTTGACTAAATGTACATAATAGACATCTACAGAACTCTCCAGCCCAAAATAAGAGAATATACAGTCATCTCATCTGCACATGGCACATACTCTAAAATCAACCACACAATTGGACATAAAACAATCCTCTGGAAATTAAAAAAAAATAAATAATCCAGCCATGGTCACAGACCACAGTGTAATAAAAATATGAAATAATAAAAAATGAATCACTTAAAAACAAAATTACATTTAAATTAAGCAACTTGCTTCTGAATGACTTTTGGGTTAACAATGAAATCCTGAAGTTCTTTGAAACTAGTGAGAACAAGTATACAAAATATTAGAATCTCTGGTATACAGCTAAAACAGTATTAAGAGAGAAGTTTATAGCTGTAAATGCACACATGAAAAAGCTAGGAAGATCTCAGTTAACAACCTAACATCATAACTAGAGGACCTAGAGTAACAATGGCAAACCAACCACAAAACTAGCAGAAGATGGGAAAGAAACAAAATTGAATCTGAACTGAAGAGAATTAAGATGCAAAAAATGAATAAATAAAAAATATTTTTAAAAATCCAGGAGTTGGACCTTTGAAAAAAATGATGACAGACCACCAGCTAGATGAATAGAGAAAAAAGAGAGAAAAGATCCAAATAAATACAGTTAGAAATGACAAAGGGACATTACAACTGACCCCACGAAAATACGACAACAACAACAACAACAAAAAACCCTCAGGGACTACTACAGACACCTCTATGCACAAAAGCTAGAATATCTAGAAGAAATAGATACATTTCTGGACACATACAACCTTCCAAGATTGAATCAGGAGAAGTGTATCCTTGAACAGACCAATAATGAGTTCAAAATTGAATCAGTAATAAAAAGCCTACCAACAAGGAAAAGCACAGGACCAACCAAATGAATTCACAGCCAAATTCTACCAGAAGTCTAATGCTAGCAGTTTCTCAAAGAACTCACGTCAGAATTACCATTTGACCTAGCAGTCCCATTACAGGGTATATATCCAAATGAATAGAAACCATTTTACCATAAAGACACATGTACACGTATGTTTATTGCAGCACTATCCACAATATTGAAGTCATGGAATCAACCTAAATGCTCAAAACCAACTGGATTTAAAAATGTGGTACATATTCAACATGGAATACTACACAGTCATAATAAAGAATGAGATCATGTCCTTTGCAGCAACATTGTTGGAGTTGGATGCCTTTATCCTAATCGAACATAGAGGAAGAGAAAATCACATGTTCTCACTTTTTAGTGGTAGATAAACATTGATGACTGTGGACACAAAAAAGGAAACAACAGAAACTGGACCTACTTGTACGTGGAAGAAGGGAGGAAGGTGAAGATAAAAAAAAAATCTACCTATTGGGTATTATCCTTATTACCTGTGTGGCAAAATAATACGTACACCAACCTCCCATGACATACAATTTACCTATATAACAAACCTGCACATTTACCCCTGAATGTAAAATAAAACCTACAAAATAAGTGAATAAAAAGTCAAAGCTTGTTATACTGGATATAAAAAATAAACAAATTCAACAATATAAAAACATTTTTACCACCATTCAAAGGCATATTAGTAAAATTATACTCACATAAACTACCAACCCATTTTTATTTTGCTAACGAAAATTAAATTCAAATTTCCTGTGACGATGTGAATGTATTTTTTGTGAATCTGAACAATTGCATATCAAATATTTGTTGAAAACAGTGATGAAGTTCTAATTTGAAGAACATGCTTTCATTGTAAGAGTAGTCACTCTAGACTCCAAAACATAGGACAACAGTTGGAAAGAAGGAGGCATAAAAACAAGGATTTTGATTTGGGGTAGTTCCTTGGAATGGAGATAGCGAGTTCTTGCCCATCTCTACTTGTGTTGTTTTGCTCTGCATACCAAGATGGGCTTCCTAAACAAGAACTCCCTTTGCTCACCTTAACTAGAACTATCTACAGTGTCTAATCCCTGACAGCTATGAGGATGTGATCTGAGAAATGATAGTGACAACAAACATGTTAAAACAAATTTTGGGGTTACTATAATCAGTGGTATTTTGAATGTATTTTAAGCCATATATCTTTTGCTTGGGAAGTATAAGTCCTTGCCTTGCCCACATATACCCCTATGTGTATCATTTTTACTACTTCACACTTTATTGCACATAATAATCCTCAAAACCAAAGTAGAAAAGATAGAAAGGTAGTGTGCTGTATAAGCTCACACTCTCCTTTTTTCCACTTTCTCTTCAGTTGAAAATTCTACAGCAACTTTGTTCTATGAGTGGAAACAGGGACGGGCATAAGAAGCCACCTATACCAGGAATCGGAATTTGTACATTAACTGCTTGCATGACCCTGGCAGCTCTTTTGTTTTCTCTGAGACCAAGAAAACCTTTTGTTTTGTTTTGTTTTGTTTTCTTGAAAGCAGGAAAATTAAAGATGTATTCTTTATGGCTAATTCTCTGTTAGATATAATGTTTTATACACTTTACCTTCTCAAACCAGTTTGTTGGTATTCAAATACCCTATAGTTTTACTTTTTGTGTGCTTTTGAGATGTCTATTTCGAAAAGAGATGTATTAAAGACTCCACTATGGAGAAATAGAAACGCTTTTACACTGTTGGTGGGAGTGTAAATTAGTTCAACCATTGTGGAAGACAGTGTAACAATTCCTCAAGGATCTAGACCCAGAAATACCATTTGACCCAGCAATCCCAATACTGGGTGTATACCCAAAGGATTATAAATCATTCTACTATAAAGAGACATGCACATGTGTGTTTATTGCAGCAAAATTCACAACAGCAAAGACTTGGAACCAACCCAAATGCTCATCAATGATAGACTGGATTAAGAAGATGTGGCACATATATGCCATGGAATACTATGCAGCCATAAAAAAGAATGAGTTCATGCCCTTTGCAGGGACATGGATGAAGCTGGAAACCATCATTCTCAGCAAACTAACACAGTAACAGAAAACCAGACACCACATATTCTCACTCATAAGTGGAAGTTGAACAATGAGAAAACATGGACAGAAGGAGAGGAACATCACACACCATGACCTGTGTAGGGGTGGTGATCTAGGGGAGGGATAGCATTAGGAGAAATATCTAATGCAGATGATGGGTTGATGGGTGCAGCAAACCACCATAGCATGTGTGTACCTATGTAGCAAGCCTGCCCGTTCTGCACATGTATCCCAGAATTTAAAGTATAATTTAAAAAATAAATAAATACTCCACTATGATTGTAAATTTGCTGGTTCCACCTAACATTTCTTGCAGTTTTGTTTTTTATATTTTGAAATCATGTTGGGTGGATAGAGGATGGTAACTATTACCATATCTTCCTCCTGGACAATATAATGCATATCTATTTGGTTTTAAAATAGATTTAGATACAACTACAGTTTTTTTTTTTTTACATGGATATATGGCATAGTGGTGAAGTCTGGGCTTTTGGTGTAGTCATCACCAAAATTGTGTATATTGTACCCATTAAGCAATTTATCATTTCTCACCCACACCCATTTTTCCACCTATTCAAGTTTCCAATGACTATTATTCCACTCTCTATGTCCATGTGTACAAATTATTTAGCTTCCACTTACACTTAAGAACATGTGGTAGTTGACTTTCTGTTTCTGAGTTATTTTACTTAATGTAATGGTCCCCAGTGCTACTCATGTTACTGCAAAGTAGATTATTTCATTATTTTTTATGGTTGAGTAGGGTTCCATGCCATATATATATATGATCATATATATGATCTATGTGATCTATATGATCATATATATGATCTATGTGATCTATATATCATATATGTGATCTATATGATCTATATGATCATATATGTGATCTATATGATCTATATGATCATATATGTGATCTATATGATCATATATGTGATCTATATGATCATATATGTGATCTATATGATCTATATGATCATATCTATGATCTATATGATCTATGTGATCATATCTATGATCTATATGATCTATGTGATCATATATATGATCTATATATAGGATATATATGATATATATATAATATTTTTTATCCAATATTTTGTTGACTGACACTAAGTTTTTTTCCATGTCCTTGATATTTTATATAGTGTTGTGGTAAACACATGAATCTAGCTATCTTTTTAATTTCTTTTCCTTTGGGTAAATACCAAGTAGTGGGATTAGTGGATCAAATGATAGTTGTGTTTTTAGTTGTTTGAGAAATATCTTTTCTGTTTTCCAAAGAGATTGTACTAATATAAATTCACACTAACAGTGTAAAAGGGTCTCCTTTTCTCCATATCCTTGCCAACATCTGTTATATATTGACTTTTTAATAATAGCCATTATGACTAGTGTAAGATGGTATCTCATTGTGGTTTTAATTTGCATTTCCCTGAAAATTAGTAACGTGGAGCATTTTTTCATATGCTTCTTGGCCATTTACATGTCTTTTTCAAAATGTCTATTAGTGTCTTTTACCTACTTTTTAGTGGGGCTTTTTGTTGTTGTTGATTTGCTTGAGTTCCTCATAGATTCCGGATGCTGGCTCTTCATCAGATGCATAGTTTAAAGATATTTTCTCCCATCCTGCAGATTATCTCTTCATATTGTTGATTATTTCTCTTGCTATGCAAAAGCTTTTTAGTTTCATTGTCTCATTTTTCTATTTTTTGTTGCATTTGCTTTTGAGATCTTAGTCATGAATTTTTTGTCAGAGCCCATGTCCGGAAGAACTTTTACCAGATTATTTTTGAGTATTATTATAGTTTCAAGTCTTATATTTAAGTCTTTAATCAATCTTGAGTTAATTTTTGTATATGGTGAGGAATAGTGGTCCAGTTTTATTCTTCTGCACATGGCAATCCAATTTTCCCAGCACCAATTATTGAAGAGGGTGTTCCCAGTGCATGTTTTTGTTGAATTTGTGAAACATCAGTTGGTTGTAGGTATGTCACTTTATTTCTTCATTATCTATCCTGTTTTTTAAATCTATATCTTTATTTTTATACAAGTATCATGGTGTTTTCATTACTATAGTGTTATAGTATAATTTGATGTCGGGTAATGTGATGCTTCCAGCTTTGTTCTTTTTGCTTAAGATTGTTTTGGCTATTCAAGCTTTTTGTTGTTGTTGTTCCATGTGAATTTTAGGATCATTTTTCAAATCATGTTAAAAATGATGTTGGTATTCTGATAGGAATTTTATTGAATCTGTAAATTGCTTTGAGCAGTATGGTAATCTTAGTGATTTTTTTCTCCAATCCATGAACATGGAATGTATTACATTTGTTTGTATCTTCTGCAATTTCTTTAATCAGTGTCTTATAGTTTTTGGCAGAGATCTTTTACTTGTTTTGTTAAATATATTCCTAGGTATCTTATTTTTTGTAGCCATTGTAAATGGTATTAACCTATTAATTTGGTTCTTGTATTGATCATTATTGTTGCATAGAAATGTTGCTGATTTTTGAACACAGATTTTGATTCCTGAAACTTTACTGAATTCAGTGATCAAATCCAGGAGTCTTTTAGTGAGGTCTTTAGGGTATTCTAGGTATACAATTATATCATTGTTAAACAGGAATAATTTTACTTCCTTCTTTTCAATTTGGATACATTTTATTTCTGTCTTTTGCCTGATTACTTTGTCTAAGGCTTCCAATACTATGTTGAATAGGAGTGGGGAAATTTGGCATTCTTGGGTTTTTTTTTTCAGTTCTTAAGAGGTATGATTTCAACTTTTCCCCATTCAATATGATATTGTCTCCAGGTTTTTTATATATGGCTTTTATTGTTTTGAGGTATGTTCCTTCTATGCCTAGTTTGTTGAGGGTTTTTATGATAAAGAAAGGCTGAATAAAATTATTTATCTATACCTATTGACATGACCTTAGCCTTACTTGTTATTAATTTTGTTTATGTGGTAAATCACATTTATTTATTTGCATATGTTAAACCATCCTTGCATTCCTTGAATAAAATCCACTTGATCATGATGTATTATCTTTTTGATGTGCTATTGAATTTTGCTTGCTAGTATTTTGTAGGGAATTTTTGCATCTATGTTCATCATAAATATTGATCTGTAGTTTTCCTCTTTTTATTGTGTGCTCATCTGGCTTTGGTATCTAGATCATGCTGCTGTAGTAGATGAGCGAGGAAGGATGTCATCCTTCCCCATTTTTTGGAATGATTTCAGAACGATTGGCATCAGTTCTTCTTTGCATGTCTGGTAGAATTTGACTGTGCATCTGTCTTGCCTGGGATTTTTTTTGTTTAAAGGTATTTTATTACTGGATAAATATCACTATTTGTTACTGGTCTGTTCAAAATTTCCACTTTTTCTTAGTTCAATCTTGGAAAGTTGTACATTTTCAGAGATTCATCTATTTCCTCTGGATTTTCTTTACATACATTTTTATTTCCAAAAGTTCTATTTTGTTTTTCTAAATATATATCCCTTTGGTAAATTTCTCATTCATATCCTAAATTAATTAATTAATTTTCTGATTACTTTGTATTTGTTTTCATATTTTTCTTGCATTTCACTGAGCTTCTTTAATATCAATATTTTGAATTCGTTTTCTGGTATTTAAAATTGCATTTTTGTTATGATCCACTGCTACAGAGCTATTTTGATCCTTTGGGGGTCTCACACAACTCTTTTATTTTATACTTCCAGAATTATTATTCTTATTCCTTCTCATCTGGAGAAATTGTCATGTCTTTTTATTTTTTAATATACTTTCATTTGGTCAGGACTTTTTAATATTTTCCTTTGAAATGTGACTATAATATATGTTGAGTGGGCTTGTTTGGCTTTAGTTCTGAATGGTCTCAGTGGCAAAGACTTTGTATAAATTCCTTTGTTACAGACTGCCTAGTGTGGTGGATTTCTCAAGTGCTGTTTGTACTAGTGGTATACTGGACATGTAAGCATGCTCATGGCATCCTGGAGAGCTGAGGTGGCAGAGGTCTGCATAAGCTCTTCTTGTTTCCAAGCTCTGTGCACTTATATTAGCAGATTTTGTATTAGATTGTGCAGTTTGACCCCATGGCAGTTAGTGGCACTGGCAGGCAATAGCTAGCTGTGGTGGTAGCAAGCAGTAGGGTTTATGCTTGACTTTTTTTTTTTTTCCAGAAAGAAGCTCTCTAATGTCTCAAGCAATGGGCTGTTCTGTAGAACACACAGTGGCCTGGGCTTTGTGCTCAGCTTCAGAAGGGGTCACAGCTGGGCAGAGCTGGGTTGGGCTGGCCTGCCCGCAGGTATGCTAATATCAGGCACAGACAACAGCCCTGGTGGGGGTGGCAGGGGACTTTCCTAACCTCTCTATGATTTCCTCAATTGTACATAACTTACTGTGGTGGCTTTCTCAAATGTTAGTTGTAGTAGTAATTTACCAGGTGGATAAGTAGGCTCAAGTCTTCCTGCGTATCTGGTGTGGTGTGGGCAATGATGATAGCAGAGGTCACAAAATGCCTGTTTCCTTTCTGATTACTGTGCAATTGTGTCAACAGATGTTGTAATGGGCTGTGTAGATGCTATAATGATCTGTGTGATTAGCTGTGAGGTGGGGCTGGGCCAAGAAAGCCCAAATTTAGGCTTCCTGACATCAAGTGCAAGCACTAGTCCTGACAGTAGTCAGAAGATAGTTCTCAGGCTGCCGGTGCTATGTTCCAGGGAGGACAGGTGCAACATCTGCAATGCCAAAGAGCCCACACAGGGAAAGAAGGGCAGCTCATGCTCCATAACCTAGCAGGCAATAGTGAAATCTGATTCATTCCCATACTATCAATCTGGTGGAGCCCCCTATTATGCCTTGCCGCTGGCAGAAAGCTAAAACAGTTATCTAAGTTACAAGCAGTCTGTCTTCAGAACAGAGAAGCGCTCCAGGCCACAAAACTCCTTGCCCAGCACAAAATCCATGGCTCCCAAACCACACCCCTTTCAGTCCAGTCCTGTGAAGGGGGGTTGCCCAACTCCTGTGCCTGTGGCTCCATCTCATGCCACACTCACCTCTGAAGTCTGATTCTGGGGGTTCTTCCCCAACTCAAGACTAAATCTCAAATCTCAGTACAGAGACTCTCCAAACCAATGACTGCTGCTTGTGCTGTTTGGGAGGTTCCCATGCAGCCCACTGTGAGTTAGAATCAGGAATGATCATGCTTTATTTGTGCTAGGGTCTGGAAACATGTGCAAAAGACTTCCCACTGCCACTCCTTCTCACAGTCTCCCCACTGCTCCTCAAGTCAGATTCAGTACTGGGTAGGGTCAAAGAGCTCCCCTGTGGCCTGGATTGCCTGGCTCTCCAGTGGAAATATGTGTCAGAGAGACATTTCCTACCCTTCTTGTGCACTGGGGAGTCACTCCCAGTTTTCTGCCAGACCCATGGCATGGTCTGCTGCCTGCCATGTTTTTCAAAGTATCTGAAGTTTCTTTTGTTTTTATGTTGAGCTCCTGTGTTTCTTCTTGGATAAAAGTCCACAGTATTAATCTCTACACACAATTTTGCTATTTCCAAGTAAATGAGATGCAACAACAAAGCCTCTAATCTGTCATCTTAGAGGGAAAAAAGCCACGTTAATCCATTTATATCGTCTAATAATTTTACCATGAATTCTATTTTGTCTAAAATTCAGGTTGCTACATACGCCTGGTATATACTTTTACATCGTTATTTTTTTCCAATTTATGTCATTTTTTTTAGGTACATTTCTTGTAAACAGCTATGTTTGGGGGTTTATATTTTGTTTGTTTGCTTTGCCCAATCTGACAGTGTCTGGCTTCCAATAAAGAAATTTATTTTATTTTTTTTTATTTTTATCAAAGTAATATGTGTGTGTAACACACACACACAAAAAAAAATAATAAAATTCCATTGTTCACAAGGGCTCATAATAAACTATCCTGAATGCCTGTTTTCTCCTTTATTCCTCAACATTTAAATATGTCTGTTTCTATTCTTGGGATAGTAACTTCCTTAACTCTAAGTAATTTACTTATTTTGGAATTTCTTGGTTTATTAGCTTTAGATGTCACTTATTTACTCTTTTGCAAGAAAAGTGAGAATTTAAGTCACACTCACTCTTCAAAATTTTAATTATATTATTTTAGTTCATCTTGTTCCATCTGTATTTAAAAGTATCTCTCATCTGCCCATTATGCATTTTGTTGAACAATATGAAACTCCTAATTTTAGTTGAAAAATGGTTGGATATCAGAAAATTCAGATTGCTCAGCTTAATAAAAAGAAGCTAACAGTATTCCTATATTTTCTTTCACTTTTCTCCACCAATTTCCTCCTATCACCTTCTGTCAGCTGTGTCTTTAATTTTATAGTTGTGTAATGCTCCAAAATCATAATAAAATATTCCTTGCCATGTGTATAGGTTGAAAAATCAATAAACAACATGATTTATACTAGTATTAAAGAAAAATTGGGGCTGGGTATGATGGCTCTCTCTTGTAATCCCAGCACTTTGGGAGGCCGAGGCAGGTGGATCACGAGGTCAGGAGTTTGAGACCAGCCTGGCCAATATGGTGAAACCCCATCTCTACTAAAAATACAAAAATTAGCTTGACGTGGTGACACATGCTTGTAGTCCCAGCTGCTTGGGAGGCTGAGGCAGGAGAATTGCTTGAACCTGGGAGGTGGAGGTTGCAGTGAGCCAAGATCATGCCACTGCACTCCAGCCTGGGTGACAGAGTGAGACTCCATCAAAAAAGAAAAAGGAAAAAAAAAGAAAAAGAAAAATTGGAAGACAAATATGAGGAAATCTAGAACAAAGAGGAATATTGTGACAATAAATACATGAGATATTGAGAAACAATTCAAGATGCACAACATCCAACTTACAGGAGTTCAAGACAGGAGAGAAGAAAAGAATAAGGCAATGAAAACTATCAAGAAATTATATAAGGTTATATAAGGTTTCTCATTGCTGAAATGGTTCAAATTGAAATGGCCCTTAGAGTGGTGACTGGAGTAAATAGGAAAAGACCCCGCAACATCGTGCATCTCAACAAAATTTTAGAACAAGAATAAGGAGAAACTGGTAAAAATAAAAATTCCAAAGTAGGGGATAGGGACAGATAACATGAGAGAAATGAAAATTAGACTATCATCATATCTGTTATTAGTAAGTAGCACAAGATTCTAGGAGACAAGTATGTAGGAGAGATTCTGCGAAGTAGAATTGTTGATGCATAGTCTTTGAATATTTAAAACTTTTATAGATACTATCAAATTATTCTCCTAAAATGCTTAAACAATTTATACTCCTAAAACCAGTGCATAACAATGTTCATTTCCCTTCATTCTCACTCACACTAAACAGTTATCAATTAAAAAAATTTTTTTGCCTTAGCTTCAATATGACAGGTGATAATTATTTTAATTTGCATTTGTGTGATGAAATTCAGCTTTTAAAAAAGTATTGACAATTGTGTTCTTTTCATATTTTTCTATAGTTTATATAAATTGTATTATTGTTTAAAATACTTGGTATTCTTCTCAATGGGGATCCTCCCTAGAATGGGCTTATATTCTTGTCTCACAGACATCAGACTTGGCTATGTGACTACCATGGTCAATGGAATGCATTTGGACATGAAATATGGCACTTAGGAGAAAGGTTTAAGAAACCTTTTATAATTCACCAACTTTTCTCTGCCATAAGGTTAGTAATGTCCTAGATAGAGGCTGTTTTCTCACCTAGAGTTTTAAAGTGAAGATGACAGACAGCAGGGCCACAGCTGATCTGATAGAGACATGTAACCTGAGATGTAAATAAACATTTGTGCTTGTAAACAAAAGGTATTTTTAGGCATTTTTTTTTTACTCTAGTACAATTTAATGTAAGCTAACTGATACAGGGATGTTCATCTGTTATTTAATTAATTAGCAATAGATATTTTATACTAGATATATTCACCACTGTTTGTTGTATATGTTACAATTTTCAGTGTTTTGTATACATTTTAATTTTGTTTATTATATTTTATAATTCTTGTTATTCATTATGGGCTTTTAAGAAGTTTTACAGTATTTATATAGGCAAATCTGTCAATCATTTTTACTACAGTTTGTGGCTTTTATGCCATATTTAGAAAAAAACCTTTCCCCAAACCATGATTTTTAAAATCCTTATCAATATTTATTTTTAATACCTCTGGAGTTTCATTTTGTACATTTAAAATATTTAACTATTTGGTAAATTAATGTATTTCCAGTGGCCAGCTCATTGTTTCAATATCAATAAATTGTTAGTCTATCCTTTACCTAATAATTTAAAATATTTCCTGTGTTATATATTAAATTACATAAACTTGGACCTGTTTTAAACCTGTTATATGGTTTGGCTCTTCTGTCCCCATCCAAATCTCATTTTGAATTGTAATCCCCGTGTGTCAAGGGAGGGACCTGATGGAATGTAATTGGATCACGGGGGCAGTTTTCCCCATGCTGTTCTCATGATAGTGAGGGAGTTCTCATGAGATCTGATGGTTTTAAAGTGTGGCACTTCCCCTTAGCTCCCTCTCTTTCTCTCCTGCCACCTTGTGAAGAAGATGCATGCTTCTGCTTTGCCTTTTGCCATAATTGTAAGTTTCCTGAGGCCTCCACAGCCATGCCGTACTGAGAGTCAATTAAAACTACTTGATTTGAAAATTATCCAGTCTCAGGTAGTATCTGTATAGCAGTGTGAAAATGAGCTAATGCTCTCTGTCCCAGTGTTCTGTCAGACTATTTCTGTACTTATATTATTTTAATTACCATGGATTTATGTTTCAATATTTGGTAGGACTGCTCCTCATTATTTAAAATTTTTCAGAATTGAACTACTATTTTTAAATGTTTCATTTATGCAGGTAGTATTTAGAAATATTTAATTACATAAAAATAGAATCTTTATCATGTCATTCCACTGCTTAAAATACTCAGGACTTTCCTCTTTATTATACCTTTTATGACTTGTCACAACAACCTCAGGTGAGAAATCAGAGTACATAGCGAAGTGAGCTTTGAATTCCCAGTGGTGCTATGGGAAGTGCTAACGTCATAATTGGAACCCATCTTTTGCTTCCAGAGTACCCCAAAATGTATGGTGTATTCCAAAAGGTGAATGAACCTAGGGACTTCCTGATTTAATCTAATTATGGGGAAAGGAGCAAGTGAAGCAGATGAATGCTCCAGTCCTAGTCCCATAAACCAAATTGAACTTCCCATTTGTTATGACCCTGTAAACATATAAAAATCAAGCAGAAAAAACTAGATGGCACTCTAGGCTACTGGTTTTGGTATTGCTTTATTCTTCAAACAAAATTGCATGTACATATTCAATACACAAAAAAGAGACACTATTTAAATATAGGAGTTTTCTGTGCCACTTTTGCTGAAACCCTAGCACTCCAGGAAATACAATTAGACAACTCAGTGTTCTGCAACCTCCCCAAGAGATCTTGATTCTAATCTGCTTGTTTAGCAAATCCCATCATCCCATCCCTTTGACATACGGACTTTTAATTTCTCTAGTGAGAACTCCCAGCCACTCAGAGATCTGCCTCCTTCCAACCTCTTAAATGGCTCAAGACTGGACCAGCCATACCTATTTTATTAGTGACAACTAAGGGGTAAGACTGGTTCCTTTATGATCACTGATGAGTGACGTCAGCTAAAGCAGAAAATCAGGTAGTCTACGTATGAAACCTCCCAATTTTCTCTTCTACTCTTCTCTTGCTCTCTTTTTCTTTCTCTTGTCATGGAGATTTTTTCAATATTTTTCTTTTGGTGGCAGTATTGCTCCACTGATAGAGCCATCTCTTTCTCCCACCTTTTGTTTTTGAAAAACACCTACAGTTGAAACAAGTATATTTCACTTGATAAGAGTATTTTTCATCTGGGATTTGCATCTAAGGGAGATTTTCCAGAACTTACCACTAATAATTCTCTGTCCAGGCTTTCTTGATTACATAGGAAAAGAAGATAAGACAGATTCCATGATCTACTTTCTGTTTCTTTTCTTCATGATTTTTTCTTTTTAATAACTTTTCTATAGCTGTAAAATATACACCAATCATTATATAAAATTTGAAAAACAGAAAATGTTAAAGACAAAAATAACATCATCATTTATCCCATAAACAAGAGAGAGCACTACTGTTAAAAATCTAAAGCAATCTCTCCAGTGAGTTTTCTTTGTGTACATTTTGATATAATTGTGATCACATTGTACACATAATTTAATTATCTGATTTTGTATTGTTTATATCTCATAAGCATGTTTACATATTCTTCTAAAATTTTTTAAAAGATTTTATAATTTAAAACTTTTAATTATATCATTTAATGCCTGTGGAATTATCTACCATATAAATGTATCATCAGTTAATTGGGATTGCTTACAAAACGTTGGTATTTTAAATAATACTAACATAGATTGCTTATAAAACATTATTATTTTAAATAATATATAAATAATATTTCTATAAACTAAGTAAACTGAGTGCTTCCTTACTTGAATTTCAGGCAAAATGCATCCCTGGAAAAAGAAAGACTGGTTGACCCAAGTATCCACCTAATTGGAGAATGCGAATCTGTGATGTATTTTATCATTTAGTCTCCAAAACTCACCCATTTAAGGAAGAGAAGAAATTCCTGTAGAGCTTTTCCTGAGCACAAAAATTTTGATAATTTTTTCTCTCAATTATGATCTATTCTGAAACAAACTAGCTGTGAATTTTTGAAATTGATTTACCCAGGGCTGTGATAAAATTGTGCCTTTCTAAAATGGTCTAAATCCATGGAATTGGCAACCTTGCACATATTTTTAAACAAAATTACTCTTCTCCTAGCCAAGAAACCCTATCCTCCAGAACCAAAGAATTTTTGATGATGAGGGTCACCTTAAATAATGAGATACATGCATACATCATTTTATTGCTTTTCACTTTATTGCAATTCACAAATATTGCTTTCAGGTTTGTGGCAACCATGTACCAAGAAAGTCTATCATTGTCATTTTTACAACACCATATATTCACTTATTGTTTCTTTGCTACAATTTGGTAATTCTCAAAATATTTCCAACTTTTTCATTATTATTGTGTCTGTTGTGGTAATCTGTAACCAGTGATCTTTGCTGTTACTGTTGTAATTTTTTTTTTTTTCTTTTCAGGCAGAGTCTTGTTCTCTCTCCCAGGTTGGAGTGCAGTTGCGTGATCTCAGCTGACTGCAAACTCTGCCTCCTGAGCTCAAGCAATTCTCCTGTCTCAGCTTCCTGAGTAGCTGGTATTACAGGTGACCCCCACCATGATTGGCTAATTTTTGTATTATTAGTAGAGATGAGGTTTCACCATGTTGGCTAGGCTGATCACAAAATCCTGACCTCAGATGATCCACCCTCCTTGGCCTCCCAAAGTGCTGGGGTTACAGGTGTGAGTCACCATGCCCAGACTGTTGTAGTTGTTTTGAGGTGCTATGAACCACGCTCATATAAGATGGCAAACTTAATACATTTTGTGTGTGTTCTGACTGCTCCACTGACCAGTCATTCCTCCATCTCTCTCTCTATTCCTCAGGCTTCTCTATTTGCTGAGACACAACAATATTTAAATTAAATCAGCTAGTAACCCTAAAATGGCCTCTAAGTGTTCATGTGAAAGAGTCATACCTTTATCATTTTAAATCAAAAGCTAGAAATAATTACATTTACTGAGACTAATCAGCTTACTGAAAGTAACCTCATCAAAAGGTGAGAAAAGCCAAACTAGGCTTTTTGAGCCAAACAGTTAACCAAGGTGTGAATACAGAAGAAAAAGTCTTAAAATAAATTTAAAATGCTACTCCAGTGAACACAAGAATCATACGAAAGTAAAACAGTCTTATTGCTAACAAGAATTAAGCTTTACTGGTCTGGATAGAAGATCAAACAAGTCACAACATTCCCTTAAAACAAAGCCTAAACCAGAGCAAGGCCCTAACTCTCTTCAACTCTATGAAGGTGGTGAGTGTTGAGAAAGCTGCAGAAGAAAACTTTGAAGCTAGCAGAGGTTGGTTTATTAGATTTAAAGGAAGAGGCCATCTCCATAACATGAAAGTGAAAGGTGAAGCAACAAGTGCTGATGTGGAAGCTACAGCAAGGTATCCAGAATATCTAGCTAAGATCATTGAAGAAGGTGGATACACTAAACAACCCTGTCAATTTAAAGAAAACTGCCTTCTATTGGAAGAAGATGCCAGGACATTCACAACTGGAGACAACTCAATTCCAGTCTTCAAAGCAGTAACAAAACAGACTGACTCTTGTTGGGGGCTAAAGCAGCTGGTGACTTTAAATTGAAGCCAATGGTCATTTACTATTCCAAAAATCCTAGGGCTCTTAAGAAATATACTAATTTTACTCTACAAATTAGAAAACCTAGATGAAATGAATACATTCCTGGATACATATAATCTATCAAGATTAAACTATAAAGAAATAGAAAATGGAATAGACCAGTAATGAGTAATCCAATTGAAACAGTAACAAAATATGTCCCAATAACAAGAGAAAACTATACTCAGGACTGACTTTAATGTTATATTCTACCAAACATTGAAAAAAGAACTAACAGCTATTCTACTCAAACTATTTCAAAAACTTGAAGAGGAGGGAATTCTTTGTAACTCAATCTATAAGGCTAGCATTATCCTGATATTAAAATTAGACAAGAGCACAATAAAAAAAGAAAACTACATATCCCTGATGAAAATAAACGCAAAGATTGTCAGCAAAATACTAGCAAATTGAATTCAACAACATATCAGAAAGATAATACAATATGATCAAGTATGATTTATTCCAGGAATGCAAGGATGGTTCAACATATACAATTTAATGTGATACATCACATCAAAAAAATTAAAGACAAAAATTATAAGATTATCTCAATAGACACCAAAAAAGTATTTGATAATACTCAACAATGGAGAAAGGGGGAGTTAGATGGTAGGATGAAAAGCTCCATGATCGTCCCCCCTGCTGGGATGCAATTTTAACAAATATCTTCACAGAAAAAAGTAACTTCCCTAAGAAACAAAAGTCAGGTGAGCCCTCACAGTACCTTGTTTTGTCTTTGTATCACTGAAAAAGGCACTAAAGAGATAGAAAAAAAAGTGTTAAGATACAAATTCCACCTCTCTCTCCCACACCCCATGCAGCAGTGGCTTGGTGCAGAGATCATCACTGAATGCTGAGGGAGGGAGAACACAGCAAGTGTGAGGCACTGAACTCAGTCCTGTCTTGTTAGAGGAGAAAACAAATCCAGACTAAACTTAGCTGACACCCACCCATGGAGAGAGCATTTAAACCAACCCTAGCCAGAGGAGAATTACCAATCCCAGCAGACCAAACTTGAGTTTTCACAAACCTCATTATTATGGACTACAGTGCTCTGTGTCTCTAAATGAACTTGAAAGACAATCTGGGCTATAAGGACTGCAACTCTTCGGTGAGTCATATTGCTGAACTAGGCCTAGAGAAAGTGGACTGGAAGGACACATAACCTACTGAGACATCAGTTCATGTGGTTAAGAGAGTGCTGGCATTACCCCTCCCCTAAATCCAGGGTGCACAGCTCACAGCTACAAAAAAGACCCCTTCATTCCACTTGAGGAGAGGAGAGGGAAGAATGGGGTAATCTTTGCCTTCATCTTGGCTATCACCTCAGCTGCAGCCAGATATGGCACTGATAAGAGAGTGCTGAGGCTCCTGTTTTAGTCCCCAGATCCCAGAAAACAATTCTAGATAAACACTGGGCCAGAAGGAAGCACACTTCTTTGGAGGAAATAACCCAGTCCTGGCAACATTCATCACCTGTTAACTGAAAAGTCCTTAGTCCCTGAATAACCGGCAGCAACATAGCCAGGTACTATGTCAAGGGCGTTCAGTAAGCCTCTGAGACTTGCTGGCTTCAAGTGACACTCAATGATTACCAGCTGTGGTGGCTACAGGGCAAAATTTCTGCTTGAGAAAAGTATAGGAAAAAGTAAAGGGGACTTTGTCTTGCAACTTAGGCTCTAGCAAGACCACAAGGTGGTAGAGCAACAAGCAACATCTTTGGATCCCAGGTTTTAGAACTTGGCCCTTGGACAGTATTTCTGGACGTGCCCTAGGCCAGAGGGGAGCCCTCTGCCTTGTGGGTGAGTCTCAAGTCAGTCAGCATTTACAACAAGCTGACTTAAGAGACCTTGGGGATAAGGGAACATAAGCAGTAGTCTGGCAGTACTCTTCATGGCCTGGGGTGGTGGTAACTATGGGGTGAGGCGTCTCTGCCTTTGGAAAGGGGAGGGAAGATTGGGAAAGGCTGCATCCTGTGATTTGACTGACAGCTCAGCCACAGTACAATAGAACACAAAGTGGATTTCTGAGGTTTTTTACTCTAGTCCCTGAATCTTGGATAAAAGCTCTGAACCCACCTGGAGCTTGGGGGACCTCACAACTCTGGAGGGAAGAACACAAACCTGGCTGGTTTTGCCATTGGTTGATTCTAGAGCCCCAGGGCCTAGAGAAAACATAGGCATTAGCAAGAAAGTGCTTACAGCAGGCCTTGGGTGAGACCCAGTGCTGTTCTGGCTTCAGGTCTGACCCAGTACAATCATAGTGATTGTGGTCACAGAGAGGCTTGTGTCACTCCACCCCAGATTTAGGTGGCTCAGAACAGAGACAGAAACTCTTTTGGTTTGAAGAAAGTAAGAGAAGAAAATAAGAGTCCTCGTCTGGTAATCCAGAGAAATCCCCTAGAGTTTTTCCAAGACCATCAAGGTGATACCTCTGGGAGTCTGCAAGAACCACAATGTTATTGGGCTTGGAGCACCCCCTAAAGCAGATACTGCTTAGATCACAACACCCAAGTTCTTTGAAATATCTGGAAAGCCTTCCCAAGAACGATGAGTACAAATAAGCCCAGACAGTGAAGGCTACAATAAATACCTAACTCTTCAATGCCTGGATACTGATGAGCATCTACTGACATCAACAACATCCAGGAAAACATTATCTCACCAAATGAATACTTAAAGCACCAGGGACTTATCCTGGAGAAAGAGATATGTGATTTTTCAAACAGGAAGTACAAAATAGCTGTGTTGAGGAAAATCAAAGAAATTTAAGATATCAAAAACAAGGAATTTACAATTCTATCAGATAAATTTAACAGAGGTTGAAATAATTAAAGATAACCAAGCAGAAATTTTGGAGCTGGAAAATGCAAGTGGCATACTGAAAAATACACCAAAGTCCTTAAATAGCAGAATTGTTCAAAGCAAAAGAAAGAAATAAGGAGTTGAACAATCAGAACACATGGACACAGGGAGGGGAACATCACACACCGGGGCCTGTCGGGGGTGGGGGGAGCTAGAGGAGGAATAGCATTAGAAGAAATACCTAATGTAGATGACAGGTTCATGGGTGCAAGAAACCACCATGGCATGTGTATACCTACATAACAAACATGCACGTTCTGCACATGTATCCCAGAATTTAAGTATATAATGAGCTTGGAAACAGGCTACTTAAGGATACACACAAAAAAGAATAAATACATAAAAAACAATGAAACATGACTACAGGATTTAGAATATAGCCTCAAAAGGGAAAATTTTTTTGCCTTAGAGTTATTGGCTTTAAAATGGAGGTAGAGAAAGACATAGGGGTAGAAAGTTTATTTTAAAGAATAATAACAAAGAACTTTCCAAACCTGGAGAAAGATATCAATACACAAGGAAAAAAAAAAAAAGGTTACAGAACACCAAGCAGGTTTAACCCAAGAAAGACTCCCTCAGGGCTTTTAATAATCAATCTCTGAAAGGTCAAGGATAAAGAAAGAATTCTAAAAGCAGCAAGAGAAAAGAAACAAGTAACACACAATAGAGCTCCAATACATCTGGCAGCAAACTTTTCAGTGGGAACCTTACAGGCCAGACAAGAATGGCATGACATATTTAAAGTGCTGAAGGAAACAAAACTATTACCTTAGAATGGTATGTCTAGCAAATATATTATTCAAATGAGAAAGAGAATTAAAGACATTGTCAGACAAATGAAAACTGAAGGATTTTGTTAACACCAGTCCTGTCCTAAAAGAAATGATAAAGAGAGTCATTCGGTCAGAGGGAAAAGGAGATTAAAGAGCAATAAGAAATTACCTGAAGGTAGAAAACTCACTGGTAATGGTGGGTACACAGAAAAACACAGAATATCATAACACTGTAACTGTCGTGTGTAAACTACTCTTATCCAAAGTAGAAAGACGAAAGAAAAGAATCAAAGTAATAACTACAACAACTTTTCAAGACATAGTACATTAAGATATGACTAGAAACAAAAAAAGATAAAAACTGAGGGTAGAAAGTTAAAGCATAGAGTGTTTATTAATTTTTTTTGCTTGTTTGTTTATGCAAACAATTTCAAGTTGTTATCAGGTTAAAATAATGGATTGTAAGGTAGTATTTGCAAGCTTCATTGTAACCTCAAACCAAAAAGCATACAATGGAGACACAAAAAATAAAAAGCAAGAAACTAAATCATGTCATCAGAGAAAATCACCTCTACTAAAAGAAGATAAGAAAGAAAGAAAGAAGAAAGAGATGACGATAAAAAAGAAAACAAATAACAAAATGGCAGGAGTAAGTCCTTACTTAATAATAACATTGAATGTAAATGGGCTAACCACTCAAACTGAAAGATATTGATTAGCTGGAATTAAAAAAAAGACCCATTGATCTGTTGCCTACAAAAATAAAAAAACGGAACACATTTCACCTAGGAAGACAAACAGACTGAAAATAAATGAATGGAAAAAATATTCCAAGCCAATGGAAACCAAAAAAGAGCAGAAGTTGCTTTACTTATATCAGGGAAAATAGACGTTAAGACGAAAACTATAAGAAGAGACAGGAAGGTCAGTATATAATGATAAAGGTGTCAGTTCAGCAAAGGCATACAACAATTTTAAATATATAAGCACCTGACACCGGAGCTACAAGATGTTAAATCAGATTTAGCCTAAAGCCACCTCCTTACATAGTTAGGTTCAGCCTAAAGGTATTTTTGCACATTGTGAACTATAACAAGTGGAGGTGTAAACAGACAGTAGTCTACACTTGTGCCAGTCAGCGAGTTTTGGCCAATCAATGTAGCCAACTGTTTGAACCTTGTTCAGATAAGGCAAAAGCCAAGCTGTAACCAATCTAGCTGTTTCTGTACCTCACTTCCATTTTCTGTATGTCACTTTCCTTTTTCTATCCATAAATCTTCTTCCATCATGTGGCTCCACTGCAGTCTCTGAGCCTACTGTGGCTCAGAAGGCTGACCGATTTGTGAATCATCCATTGCTCAATTAAACTCCTTTACATTTAATT
Organism: Pan paniscus; assembly: GCF_029289425.2. Lineage (NCBI taxonomy): Eukaryota > Metazoa > Chordata > Mammalia > Primates > Hominidae > Pan > Pan paniscus. The sequence goes on from NC_073272.2 coordinate 76,318,116, forward strand.
GAACTGAAGTATTTCTTTTATCAGAGATATATAAAGGAAATACTATTAGAGATAAAGAGAGAGAGAAGCCCCAATACAATAATAGCTGGAGACTTCAACACCCAACTGTCAGCATTGGACACAACTTCCAGACAGAAAATCAATAAAGAAACATCAGACTTAGTCTTAACTATAAATTAAATGGATCTAATAGACATTTACAGAACATTTTATCCAACGGCTGCAAAATACACATTCTTTTTTTCAGCACATAAATTATTCTCAAGAATAGACTATATGTTAGATCACAAAACAAGTCTAAAAACATTCAAAAACTGAAATAATATCAAATATCTTCTCTTACTATAAGGAACTAAAACTAGATATTAATAACAAGAGACATTTTGGAAACTATACAAATACATGGAAATTAAACAATATGCTCCTGAATGACATGTGGATCAATGATGAAATTAAGACAGAAACTGAAAAATTTCTTGAAACATATGCTAATGGAAACACAAAATTCCAAAACTTATGAGATACACCAAAAGCAGTACTAAGATGGAAGTTTATAGCTATAAGTGCCTACAAGAAAAAAGAGGAAAACATGCAAATAAACAATTTAACAATGCATCTTAACTAGAAATGCAAGAGCAAATCAAAACCAAAATTAGTAGAAGAAAAGTAGTAATAAAGATCAGAGCTGAAAGTAATTAAATTGAAATGAAGACAACAATACAAAAGATCAATGAAATGAAAAGTTATTTTTTGGAAAGTTAAACAAAATTGGCAAAATGTTACATAGACTGACTAATAAAAAAAGGAGATAAAAATAAATAAAATCAGAAAAGAAGGAGACGTTACAACTGATACCACAGAAATTCAAAAAATTATTAGTAGCTACTGAGCAACTATGTTCTAATAAATTGGAAAATCTAGAAGAAATGGACAAATTTCTAGGCACATAAAACTTACCAAAGTTGAAGCAGGGAGAAATTCAGAACCTTAACATATCAATAACAACAAAATCGAAGCCATGATAAAATTCCCCCAGTTGAGAAAAGCCCAGGACCCTAAAGCTTCACTGTTGAATTCTACCAAACACTTAAAGAAGAACTAATACCAACCCTACTCAACCTCTCCCAAAAGAATAGAGGAAGAAGGAATACTTCCAAACTCATTCCATGAGGCCATTGTTACCCAGATTTCAAAACCAGACAAAGATACATCAAAAAAAGAGAAAACAACAGGCCAATATCTCTAATCAATATTTATGCAAAAATCCTCAACAAAATACTAGCAAATTGCATTCAACAATACTTAGAAAGGTCATCCATTATCCAAGTTGGGTTTATCCATGGGATGCAATGGTGGTTCAACATAGAAATAATGTGATACATCATATCAACAGAGTGAAGGATAAAAACCATATGATCATTTCAATTAATGCTGAAATAACATAACTTTTCTTCATGAGAAAAACCCTCAAAATACTGGAGATAAAAGAAGCATACCTCAGCATAACAGAACCCTATACAACAAACCCACAATTAGTATCATACTGAATAAGGAAAAACTGAAAGAAAGCCTTTCCTAAAAAATGACAAGGATGCCCACTGTCACCACTGTTATTCAGCATTGTACTGGAAGTCCTTGCTAGAGCAATTAGACAAGAGAAAGATATAAAAGACATCCAAATTGGAAAAAAAGAAGTCAAATTATCCTTGTTTGCAGATGGTATAGCTCATATTTGGAGAAACCTTAAGACTACAAAAAAAAAAAAAACTATTAGAACCAATAAACAAATTCAGTAAAGTTGCAGGAAACAAAACCACCATATAAAAATCAGTACTTCTATATGTGAACAATGAACAATCTAAATAAGAAATTCAAAAAGTAATCCCAAATACAATAGCTACACATAACATTAAATACCTAGCAATTAACTAAAGAAGTGAAAGACCTCTATAATAAAAACTATAAAACATTGATGACAGAAATTGAAGAAAATACCAAATATAGAAAAATAGTCCATGTTCACAGATTGAAAGAATCAATATTGTTAAAATGTCCATTCTACCCAAAGCAGCCTCCATATTCAGTGCAATCCCTATCAAAATACCAATGGCATTCTTCACAGAAATAGAAAAAGTAATTCTAAAATATATACGAAACCACAAAAGACCCAGAGTAGCCAAAGTTATCCTAATCAGAAAGAACAAAACTGGATGAATCACACTACCTGACTTCAAATTATGCTACACAGCTCTAGTAACCAAAATAGTACAGTATTGGCATAAAAACAGACACATAGACCAATGGAAGAGAATAGAGAACCCAGAAATGAATTCACTCACGTACAGTGAACTCATTTTAAACAAAGGTGCAAATAACATACACTACAGACAGTCTCTTCAATAAATGATGCTGGGGAAACTGGATATCCACATGCAGATAAATAAAACTTGACCCCTCTCTTTCAGCACCATATACAAAAATCAAATCAAAGTTGTTTAAAGACTTAAATCTAAGACTTCAAACTATGAAACTACTTCAAGAAAACATTAGGAAAAACCTCCAGGACATTGGTCTGGGCAAAGATTTCTTGAGCTGTACCTCACAAACACAAGCAACCAAAGCAAAGATGGACAAATAGGATCACATCAAGTTCATCAATTTCTACACAGGAAAGAATAGAAACAACAAAGTAAAAAGACAACCCACTGAATTAAAAAAAAACTATTTGCAAACTACCCATCTGGCAAGGGATTAATAACCAGAATATATAAAAAGCTCAAACAACTTTATGGAAAAGAGTTTAATAATCTGATTTTTAAAAATGGGTGAGTGATTTGAGTATGTCTCAAAAGAAGACATATAAATCGAAACAAGCATATGAAAAGGTGCTCAACATCATTGATTGTCAGAGAAATACGAATCAAAACTACAATGACATATTGTCTTACTCCAGTTAAAATGGCTTATATTCAACAGATAGGCAATAACAAGGGCTGGATAAGATGTGGAGAAAAGGGAACACTTGCACACTGTCAGTGGAAATGTATATTAGTACAACCACTATATAGAACAGTTTATGGACTCCTCAAAAATTACAAATTGAAATAACATATGACCCAGCAATTCTGATGCTGGGTCACACCCAAAATAAAGGACATTAGTGTATCAAAGAGATGTCTGCACTCCTATGTTTGTTGCAGCACTATGTACAATAACTAAGATTTGGAAGCAACTTAAGTGTCCATCAACAGGCAAATGGATAAAGAAAATATGGTGCATATACACGATGGAGTACTATTTAGCCATAAAAAGGTGACATACAGTTATTTGCAACAATATGGATGAAACTGGAGATCATTATGTTAAGTGAAATATGCCAGGAAGAGAAAGACGAACATCATATATTCACACTTAGTTATGGAATCTAAATTTAAAAAAAAATGAATTAGTGGGCATAGAGAGTAGAAGAATGGTTACCAGAAGCTGGCAAGTGTAGTGGAGGGGCTGAGGAAAAGTGGGGATGGTTAATGGGTACAAAAATTGGTTTGAATGAATGAATAAGACCTACTGTTTGATAGCACAACCGAGTGCCTATAGTAAATTATAACTTAATTGTACATTTAAAAATAACTTAAAGATTACAATTGGATTGTTTGTAATTCAAAGGAAAATGATTGAGGTGATGAATACCCCATTCTCCATGATGTGCTTATTTCACATTGCATGCCTGTATCAAAACATCTTAAGTACCCCATAAATATATACACCTACTGTGTACCCACAAAAATTAAAAATAATAAAAAATAAAACTGAACAATGCTTCATGATAAAAACTCTTGTTAAATTAGATGTAGAAAGAGCATATATCATCACAATAATAACCATAACATACCTCATCACAATAATGACCATATATGATAAACACACAGCAAACATCATAATGAATGGGGAAAACCTGAATGTGTTTCCCCTAAGAACTGGGCAACTATGCTCACTTTCACTAGTCTTATTCTACATAGTACTGGAAGTCCTAGCCAAAGCAATTAGGTAAGAGAAGTAAATAAATGACATTCAAATTGGGAAAGAGAAAGTCAAAAGGTTTCTCTTTGAAGATGACTTGATCTTATAAATAGAAAAACCTAAAGACTCCACCCAAATTCCCTTAGAACTAATACACAAATTCACTGAAGTGGCAGGATAGAGAATCAACATACAAAAATCAGTAGTGCATTTACATAACAATAATAAATCAGCTGAAAAGATTTCATGAAACCAGTCCCTAAAAGGGACAGCTACAAAAATAATAAAATGCCTAAGAATAAGGTTAAAAAAAAGGTGAAATATTTCTACAATAAAAATTTTAAAACATAGGTGAAATAAATTGAAGAGGACACAAACAAATGGAAAGTCATTCTATGTACATGAATTAGAAGAATTAATATTATTAACATGGCCATACTACCCAAAGCGATCTACAGATTGAATGCAATCCCTATGAAATCACCAAAGAAAATTTTCACATAAGTAGAAAAACCATTCTAAAATTTGTATGGAACCAGGAAAGACCCCAAATAGCCAAAGCAATGTTAAGAAAAAAGAAAAAAAGCTAGATGCATCACACTATCTCACTTCATAATATCTTACTACACAATAGTAAGCAAATAGCATGGTATTGATATAAAAGCAGACAGATAGTTCAATGGAAAAGAATAGAGAACCCAGAAATTAATCCACACATTTATGGCCAGCTCATTTTCAACAAAGGTGCCAAGAACATACATTGGGGAAAGAATACCCTCTTCAATAAATGGTGCTAGGAAAACTGGATATTCATATGCACAATAATGCAACTAGATCATTGTCTCCTACCAAAATCAACTTAAAATAGATAAAAGACTAAAACGTAAAACCCAAAACTATACAACTACTAGAAGAAACCTTTGAAGAAAGGCTTCTTGATGTTGGTCTAGGCAAATATTTTATGGGTAAGTTTTCAAAAGCACAGGCAACAAAAACAAAAATATGTAAATGAGACTATATCAAAATAAAAACCTTCTGTACAGCAAAGAAAACAATAAACAGAGTGAAGAGACAACCTGTAAAATGGGAGAAGATACGTGCAAACTATTCATCCAACAGGGACCTAATAGCCAAGCTATACAAAAAACTCAAACAACTGAACAGCTAAAACATAAACAATGGCCAAAATATCTGAATATACATTTTTTCTTAAAAATATAAACAAATGGCCAAATGTATGAAAAATGATCAACATCACTAATCATCAGGAAAATGCAAATCAAAACTACAATGACATGTCATCTCATCCGACTTAGAATGACTATTATCGAAAGCACAAAAGATTACAAATGCTGGGGAAGATGCATAAAAAAGAAAACTCATACACTGTTTGTGGTTGTATTAGACAATTATGGGTTGCTATGAAGGCATACCTGAGACTGGATAATTTATAAAGAAAATTATTTGGCTTATAGTTCTGCAGGTTGTACAAGCATGGAACCAGCATATGAAGCTTCTGGTGAGACCTCAGGGAGCTTTTAGTCATAGAAGAAGGTGGACAGGGAGCCAGCATGCCACACGGTGAAAAAGGGAGCAAGACAAATGCCAGCCTTTTTTTGTGAGATGGAGTCTCTCTCTGTCGCCAGGCTGCAGTGCAGTGGCATGATCCTGTCTCACTGCAATCTCCACCTCCCGGGTTCAAGCAATTCTCCTGCCTCAGCCTCCCAAGTGGCTGGGACTACAGGCATGCACCACCATGCCCAGCTAATTTTTTTGTATTTTAGTAGAGATGGGGTTTCACCATGTTGGCCCAGATGGTCTGGATCTCCTGACCTCGTGATCTGCCCCCCTGAGCCTCCCAAAGTGCTGGGATTACAAGCGTGAGCCACCGCGCCCGGCCATGCCAGCCTCCTTTAAACAACCAGCTGTCATGTCAACTGATAGAGTGAGAACCCACTCATTAGCATGAGGACAGCACCAAGGCATTCATGAGGGATACACCCCCAAGACAAAATCACCCCCTGCCAGACCACATCTCCAACATTGGGGATCACATTTTAACATGAGATTTGGAGGGGATAAACATCCAAACTGTATCAGTGAGAATGTGACTTAATCCAGCAATTGTGAAAAATAGTATAGAAGTTTTTCAAAAAACTAAAATATAAGTACCTTACAGCCCAGCAATTCCACTGCTGGGTATTTATTCAAAGGAAAGGAAATCAGTATATGCTTATTGCAGTTTATTCACAATAGGCAAGATATAGGCTCAATATAAATATCTATTAAATGATGAATTGATAAAGAAAACATGGTATGTATACACAATGAAATATTATTCACCCATAAAAAGGATAAAATCCTGTCATTCAGAGCAACATACATAAATCTGTAAGACATTATGTTAAATGATAATTATAAATGCCTATCAATGATGGACTAGATTAAAAAAAAGTGGTACGTATACACCATGGAATATTATGCAGCCAAAAAAGAACAAGATCAATTCCTTTGCAGGGACATGGGTGGAACTGGAGGACATTATCCTCAGCAAACTAACACAGGAAGAGAAAACCAAATACTGCATGTTCTCACTTATAAGTGGGAACTAAATGGTGAGAACACATGGGCACATAAAGGAGAACAACACACACTGGAAGCTTTTGGAAGTTGGAGGGTGAGAGGAGGGAGATAATCAGAAAGAATAACTAATGGGTACTAGGTTTAATACCTAGGTAATGAAATAATCTGTATAACAAACCCCCATGACACAAGTTTACCTGTATAACAAACCTGCACTTGTATCCCTGAACTTAAAATAAAAGTTAAAAAAAGAATTATAAATACCACATATTCTCACTCATATGTGGAAGCTAAAAAGTATTGAGCTCATAGTAGAGAGGAGAATTGTTCTTAGAGCCTAGAAATAATCGAGAAAGGAAAGGATAGGGAGAGGTTGATTAACATATACAAAGTTACTGCTAAATGGGAAGAATAAGTTGTAATGTTCTCTAGCACTGTGAGGTAAATATAGTTAAACAAAATTTAGTGTATGTTTTCAAAAAGCTAGAAGAGGGTATTTTCAATGTTCACAACAGAAAGAAATGATAAATATTCAAGGTGATGGATATGCTAATTATCCTGATTTGATCCTTACACATTATATATTACACATGTATCAAAATCTCACTCTGTATCCCATAAATAGGCACTGTTATTAGATGTCAACTAAAAATAAAAGGAAAATATCGTATGACATTGTATTGCTTTATTTGCTTTATTGCTTTGGTCTGGAACTGAACCCACAATTCTTAGAGGCATGTTTTTATCAGCTGCCAGGTGCTTGGCACCTGGGGCTGGCATAGCTAATCAGAAAATTCAATCCATTCTAGGTGAGCTGAGGGAGTTTGCTTGGGATTTTTTCCCCCTGATTTAATACCCTAAAAGTTGTCAAAAAGTTACCAAACATTCTGTCTCCAACTCCACCAGTTATAATGATCCACCTGGTCTTCCATCACTCTTCAATGTCCAGGTCATGAATTTCCAATAATTTAGCCATACCCAGATAACCATCTCAGACAGAGATGGAAGAATAGCTATTAAAGGAAGTATAGGATGCCACTAGTGCCATAGCCAATTGTGACACCTGGGATGAGTTTAACCTAGAAGAGTAGCCATGGGACTCCAAATATCACTTAAATAGTGGCCCAGAATGCATCAGAGCATTCCGACATGCAAATGAATACCAAATCACTTCAGTCCCTGGTCCACTTCTCAGTTCCAGCTCTAACTCAGTCTTCCTGTGCTTTTAATTGGTGCAGAACCCATCATTCCTAGATCATAGCTGATATATATTCAGAGCTTCTGTTACTAAGTACAGGTTCTCCTTGACATATAATGGGTTTATGTCCTGCTAAACCCATTGTATATGCCCATTGTAAGCTAAAAGTATTATGTCAAAAAATCATTTGCTAAACCAAACCGATCAAATATCATAGCTTAGCCTAGCCTATCTTAAATGTACTCAGAACACTTACATTAGCCTACACTTGGAGAAAATCATCCAAAACAAAATGTATTTTGAAATAAAGTGTTAAATATCTCATATAATTTATTGAATACTCTGCTGAAAGTAAGAAACAGAATGGTTGTATGAGTACTCAAAGTACAGTTTCTACTGAATGTGTATCACTTTCATACTATTGTAAAGTAAAAAAAATCATAAATCAAATCACTGTAAGTCACGGGCCATCTACATATTTTGGGAAAGTCTCTTCCTTTCTTCATATCATACTTGCTGAAAAGTAGGCCATTATTTATTAAACTCCTATCTTCCTTCCTATTATTCCTTCAAATAAGCTCACTGATTTCTTTGTGTTTTAGGTATATTAACCATTGACAAATAGATGAAGGAAACAAAAATAGCAAATATGGGCACTGAGAAAAGTTTAAGATTCTGACAAAATTACAAATATGCTAGTTTAGTCCTTCTGAATGCTTTTCTATCAATGCCATTTAAAACTTCATTGTACATTTATTTTTTTCCCTCAAACCTTCACCCCATCTCAAATACTCATTTTCTCTCTAGATTATATAGACTATTTTTTCATGAAGATCCACCTTTCTAGACATTAAGTCTGAGGACACAGTAAAGTATAATGATTTAAAAGACATGTTTACAGACTAATCTCAAATTCCAGCTCAGTCATTTAATGTCTATGTGGATTTGCACAATACACTTCTCAATTTGTGTACCAGTAAAACACAGAGGGTAAACTATACTACTTTTACATTTTTTTACATGTGTTAAATTTGGCAGTGTGAACTAGTATCATCAATAAAGTCTGAAATGTCAGAAATGGAGAGTGAAATAGTCCACAAAACCCCAAAAAAAAGTTTTGGAGAAAATAAAAAACTCTTCATTACATTACCCATATCATCGGACCTCTACAGCCTCCTTGATTTGCTTCTCCCATTATTATTCTATTTATTTCAAATGTTGTATTTCTGAACAAATATGTAAATATAAGAATGCTAAAGATAATCAATATAAAAACTGAGAGCTAGCACAGCCCCTATCATGGAAGGAAAGAACAGTGTTGCCGCAGATGAAGGCTGAAAAGAGTCTTCAAGTTTCAAAGTCTGGCTTCAGTTTCCCCAAGAATTTATAAATTCTTTCTAGGCAAAGTTTTGAGTGAGTCCCAGGAAACAGGCTCATCGAAGTGAGGATATATGCCAGAGCAGTAATGTGGGTCTGGTACTGGACATCTGACAAATATGATGGAGGGGTGGGCTAATCTATATTTTTTTCAGTCTAAAACCACCATGGTCAATCTACCTCTCTCAGGAGCAGATCAAAGCAAAACACTTTACTTGAGATGCATTAGTCAGGGTAGACCAGTGACTGCAATAAACAAAATTTTGATAGTTTATCACAATAAAATTTTATTTTAAACACATTACAGTACAATGTGTGGAGGTAGGGTGAGCATTCTCTGCCACCATCCTTAGTTGATTTATAGAACATAAAAGGGAAAATAGGAACTTCATCAACACATGATCTAGGAAAACCAAGTACCTCAGAAGAATCTGAGCCAGACCCTCCAATGAATTTTGTCCTCAGATTATAAAAATAAATAATATCATCCCAGCAGGAATCTTGTTAATGTCTGTTCTGAACCACATTGTGCCAGTCTAAATTGGTTGCCTTCAATACTCAGTGCAAAGCAAAGATCTCCCTTTACCATTTTCCTGGGGATTCCTTCTGACTCATGCATTAGATTCTAGTTTCCTGCATCCTATGCTTTTCTATTTTATTATTTACTACCTAATTTTGGTAGAGTACAACTTCTAGTTTCTACATGAAAAATGGTACACAGTAGGTGAAGTTTTTAAAACTTCATGTATGAGTTTGCTAGGGCTGCCATAACAAAGTACCACAAACTGAGTGGCTTAAACAACATACATTTATTGTCTCACTGTTATAGAGGCTAGGAGTTCAAAATCAAGGGGTTGGCAGGTTTTGTTCCTTCTGAGGGTTGTGATGGAGAAACTGTTTGATAGCTCTCTTCTATCTTCTGGTGGGTTGCTTAAAATCCTTTTCATTCCTTGGCTTGTAGACACACCATTCCAGTCTCTACTTTTATCTTTGCATGGCAGTCTCAATATGTGTGTGTCTATATAAATTTTCCCTTTTAATAAGGATCCCAGTCATATTAGATTAAGGGTCCACCCTACTTCAGTATGACCTCATTTTAACTAACTACAGCTGCAACAACCTACTTCCAAATAAGGTCATGTCCTAAGATACAGGGATTCAGGACTTCAACAGGTGAATTTTAGGGAGACACAATTCAATGCATAGCAAGTCAGATGTATGAAAATATTTTCATTCCAAACTAAAATTTGACTGGTCATAAAATTCAATGTCAGAAACAAATTTTCTTCAGATTTGGAAAATATTGCCTCATTGTTGACTAGCTTGCTTGCTCAGTAAGCTTCTTGCTTATTGAGAAATCTAATAATTTGGCACTCATGAGTGGTTTTCTCCAGCTCAAATTGTGGCAGATGGCAGAAGTCCAAAAGAGGTAAGGGTGTGGGTTCAAAAAGCAACGTGTCTGTCAATTTTTCTTCATATTCTTAGTGTTTCAAGTTCCAATAGAACAAGGGGAGTTTGGGTTGGGTGTGGGAGAAATGAGTGTGCAAGTTGGGTAAGGTGAAACTTCTGAGTAAAGATAGCAGATTGAACACATTCTAATTAGTGATTTTTAAATATATAACCTGTTTATATCTTTCTGGAAGCTTTTATATATTTTCTTTGCTGTAAGCACTCTGAAGTCCTATAAGAACATTACTTGGTGTGGATTTATTTTTGTCCATTTTCCTAGGCACTCTGTAGGCTTTCTCAGTCTAGAAACTTATACGTTTTAGTCCTGAGGTTTTTTTAAGTTTTTTTGATAATTGAATCATTTCTCTGTTTTCATTTTCACAGTTTTTTTCCTCTGTAACTCCTATTATAAGAATGTTGTATCTTCTGAATTTTTCTTTAATTTTGCCCATCTTTTCTCTCCTGTATCCTATTTTCTGTTGTTTTGTTCCATTTCCTGGGAGATTTCTTCAACCATCCTCAAAAATTTGTATCAAGTTTTAAAATTTTTACTATGTTTTTAAGTTCCAAGAGTCTTTTTTGTTCTCTGAATATTCCATTTGTATAATGTCCTGTTCTTATCTGTTCATAATTCTCCCTACATAATCTCTGTTTGCTTTAAATTGCATTTTCCATTAGTCTCCTTGGTTGTCTTACAGTTTTTAGTTGACTGCTCTTACCTTTAAGCTAAGAATCTCTGAGTTTTCATTAAGAACTTATTGACTGTGGACTTCATTTTAAGCTTAATGTTAGTATGATTATATCTTTCTTTTAAAGATGGTCAGATGGCACCCACATTACATTTACAGCTTCCCAGCTGAAAGGCATAGGCCTATGTGCTAGCTTTCTGGGAACCCAGAAAAGGAAGAAGACTTGAAGGAGGTAGTCTCAGATGGCTTCAACGTTCCTGTCCTTAACGATGCCTGTTTTCCTTCAGTCAAGTTACTTTTTGCTTTACCTTCTCCAGTAAATAAATGCTTAGATTTCTGCCAAGGTGGAAAAATAAGGTAGCCCAGCAACATGGATCTGTGGGTGCAGGAGGGAAGAATCTAGGATTCAAACCTGCTTGCTAAAAATCCTTCAACCAATAATTTTAATTTCAACCTCCTTTATGGTAGATATTAGGGCAATATAACAATAATCCAGTTTTTCTTATTCGAAGCATATGGTAGGAATTCACTTTTGCATTCCCTTTGGATGTTAAGTACACCATGTGACTTGTTTTGACTATTAAATGTGAGCAGATGACAAGTGACATTTCTAGGCAGAAGGTTTAAAAGTGAGTGTGTGATTTTCCGTGTTATTTTTTCTCCACTATGGTAGTCACAGAAGTATGTTTTAATATGGATCCACCATAAGCCTGACTGTGTATGTTTTACATTAGATAACTAGTATGAACAATAGATATATCTTTTTTTTTTTAAGCCTGAGATTCTGGGATTGTTTGTTACTACAGTATAACTTAGCCTATTGTAACTGACTCCCTTTAATCTTTACTTTTGATTTAACTATTGTCATATCACCATTCCTGAGCTTTTTGAGGGTAAGTATAAAATGTGTTCTCAGCTCTTCTCTATTTCTAATACCCCTGTATTGTGTTTTCTTAGGCATATTTATTTGGTTGTAATGTATCCATCTGCACTCTGGCTGACAAAATTTAGTGACTTCTCTCTCTATTTTTATTCCTCCCCTGCTTGTAGGTTTTTTCCTTCAAAAGTATTACATTTCTCCAATATTATTGAGGTTTCAAGAGATAATGAAATTAGATGTGTGTGTGTTCAATCTGCTATCTTTACTCAGAAGTTTCACCTTACCCAACTTGCACACTCATTTCTCCCACACCCACCCCAAACTCCCCTTGTTCTATTGGAACTTGAAACACTAAGAATATGAAGAAAAATTGACAGACATGTTGCTTTTTGAACCCACACCTTTACCTCTTTTGGACTTCTGCCATCTGCCACAATTTGAGCTGGAGAAAACCACTCCTGAGTGCCAAAGGTTACCACCCAAATCACTGTATACCTCTTGATTCAGACAAACAAAATTGTACTCTTGTGAGTGAATATAATTACACCAACAATAATAATCCTGTATTTTTCTATGTTACTCTACAACTTACCAAACAGCTTTGTATTCATTATCATAGTTGAAACTCAACACCTTTCTGATATTCTGATTCAAATATTAAATTTATACTTGAGGAGGGAGACAAGAATGAACAAACTGAAAAAAAAGATGTACTTTTTGTGTTGTGGGAAATAATGACAAAAATGCCAGGGTCTTCAAGATAACAATCAGATATTTGTTTAGTAGGCAGTGGCCAGGATCAGTGTTATAAATGATGGTATATAAGTTTGTTTTGTTTTCTTATTCTCAAGAAAGATATAGTCTGGTAAGTGTCTGTGCTTAGCATGAAGGATCTAGGGCTTGAATGTACTTACCATACTAAAGTATAATTGACATCCCCTCCTGAAAATACTTACCTTAGCTCTTGGGTCTGGCATCAACCTACAAAGAATAGAGCCAATCAAGTACTATGTGTCCTGTAGAGTTTTTGATTTCCTTGTGGCCACAGTTCTGGCACAGGCTTATGTTTTCCCTGAGATTCCTTAGGCCCTTTGTTAATACACATTGAGATTCTCCATGCTTTGGCTCCTCAGGAAGTCAGGCAGTAGTTTTTAAGATATGGGGAATGTATGAGGTCAGGAGAAATATTTGGCAGCTTTGGGGATCTGTGTTTCCACTACTAAGGTATAACCTGAAAGACAAGGGCTGTAGAAAAGGCAGCTGAGGCTAACCTCTCTAAGGCCCTAAGGAGCTCTTGCCTGGGCTTCAGAAAATCTGAGTCCTAGACTATGCTTAGCTACTAACACCCTGTGTGACCTTGGGCATACAACTTCACCTCCCCGAGCCTCTTGGTTCTAAAAGCCCTTCCGGCTCAATTATTCTGTAATTCATGAAAGCTTAACAGTACTGGGAATTGTCTTGCTCAGGGTGATAATGGTTTGAGCAAAGAAATGAATAGGCTGAGTAAAGTGCCACCTTCCCAGTGGATATAAAATGCTTTCTGAATTAAATGCATATCTCCTAAAGCAATTCTTTTTTATTATTATTATACTTTAAGTTTTAGGGTACATGTACACAATGTGCAGGTTATTTACATATGTATATATGTGCCATGTTGTGCTGCACCCATCAACTCATCATTTAACATTAGGTATATCTCCTAATGCTATCCCTCCCCCCTCCCCCAACCCCACAACAGGCCCCAGAGTGTGATGTTCCCCTTCCTGTGTCCATGTGTTCTCATTGTTCAATTCCCACCTATGAGTGAGAACATGCGGTGTCTGGTTTTTTTTCCTTGTGATAGTTTACTGAGAATGATGATTTCCAATATCATCCATGTCCTACAAAGGACATGAACTCATCATTTTTTATGGCTGCATAGTATTCCATGGTGTATATGTGCCACATTTTCTTAATCCAGTCTATCATTGTTGGACATTTGGGTTGGTTCCCAGTCTTTGCTATTGTGAATAATGCCACAATAAACATACGTGTGCATGTGTCTTTATAGCAGCATGATTTATAGTCCTTTGGGTATATACCCAGTAATGGGATGGCTGGGTCAAATGGTATTTCTAGTTCTAGATCCCTGAGGAATCGCCACACTGACTTCCACAAGGGTTGAACTAGTTTACAGTCCCACCAACAGTGTAAAAGTCTTCCTATTTCTCCACATCCTCTCCAGCACCTGTTGTTTCCTGACTTTTTAATGATTGCCATTCTAAATGGTGTGAGATGGTATCTCATTGTGGTTTTGATTTGCATTTCTCTGATGGCCAGTGATGATGAGCATTTTTTCATGTGTTTTTTGGCTGCATAAATGTCTTCTTTTGAGAAGTGTCTGTTCATGTCCTTCGCCCACTTTTTGATGGGGTTGTTTGTTATTTTCCTGTAAATTTGTTTGAGTTCATTGTAGATTCTGGATATTAGCCCTTTGTGAGATGAGTAGGTTGCGAAAATTTTCTCCCATTTTGTAGGTTGCCTGTTCACTTTGATGGTAGTTTCTTTTGCTGTGAAGAAGCTCTTTAGTTTAATTAGATCCCATTTGTCAATTTTGGCTTTTGTTGCCATTGCTTTTGGTGTTTTAGACATGAAGTCCCTGCCCATGCCTATGTCCTGAATGGTAATGTCTAGGTTTTCTTCTAGGGTTTTTATGGTTTTAGGTCTAATGTTTAAGTCTTAGTACATCTTGAATTGATTTTTGTATAAGGTGTAAGGAAGGGATCCAGTTTCAGCTTTCTACACATGGCTAGCCAGTTTTCCCAGCACCATTTGTTAAATAAGGAATCCTTTCCCCATTGCTTGTTTTTCTCAGGTTTGTCAAAGATCAGATAGTTGTAGATATGCGGCGTTATTTCTCAGGGCTCTGTTCTGTTCCATTGATCTATATCTCTGTTTTGGTACCAGTACCATGCTGTTTTGGTTACTGTAGCCTTGTACTATAGTTTGAAGTCAGGTAGTGTGATGCCTCCATCTTTGTTCTTTTGGCTTAGGATTGACTAGGCAATGCGTGCTCTTTTTTGGTTCCATGTGAACTTTAAAGTAGTTTTTTCCAATTCTGTGAAGAAAGGCATTGATAGCTTGATGGGGATGGCATTGAATCTGTAAATTACCTTGGGCAGTATGGTCATTTTCACGATATTGATTCTTCCTACCCTTGAGCATGGAATGTTCTTCCATTTGTTTGTATCCTCTTTTATTTCCTTGAGCAGTGGTTTGTAGTTCTCCTTGAAGGGGTCCTTCACATCCCTTGTAAGTTGGATTCCTAGGTATTTTATTCTCTTTGAAGCAATTGTGAATAGAATTTCGCTCATGATTTGGCTCTCTGTTTGTCTGTTATTGGTGTATAAGAATGCTTGTGATTTTTGTACATTGATTTTGTATCCTGAGACTTTGCTGAAGATGCTTATCAGCTTAAGGAGATTTTGGGCTGAGACAATGGGGTTTTCTAGATATATAATCATGTCATCTGCAAACAGGGACAATTTGAATTCCTCTTCTCCTAATTGAATACCCTTTATTTCCTTCTCCTGCCTAATTGCCCTGGCCAGAACTTCCAACGCTATGTTGAATAGGAGTGGTGAGAGAGGGCATCCCTGTCTTGTGCCAGTTTTCAAAGGGAATGCTTCCAGTTTTTACCCATTCGATATGATATAGGCTGTGGGTTTGTCATAGATAGCTCTTATTATTTTGAAATACGTCCCATCAATACCTAATTTATTGAGAGTTTTTAGCATGAAGGGATGTTGAATTTTGTCAAAGGCTTTTTCTGCATCTATTGAGATAATCATGTGGTTTTTGTCTTTGGATCTGTTTATTTGCTGGATTACATTTATTGATTTGTGTATATTGAACCAGCCTGGCATCCCAGGGATGAAGCCCACTTGATCATGGTGGATAAGCTTTTTGATGTGCTGCTGGATTCGGTTTGCCAGTATTTTATTGAGGATTTTTGCATCAATGTTCATCAGGGATATTGGTCTAAATTTCTCTTTTTTTGTTGTGTCTCTGCCCGGCTTTGGTATCAGAATGATGCTGGCCTCATAAAATGAGTTAGGGAGGATTCCCTCTTTTTCTATTGATTGGAATAGTTTCAGAAGGAATAATACCAGTTCCTTCATTTACCTCTGGTACAATTCGGCTGTGAATCGATCTGGTCCTGGACTCTTTTTGGTTGGTAAGCTATTGATTATTGCCACAATTTCAGATCCTGTTATTGGATTATTCAGAGATTCAACTTCTTCCTGGTTTAGTCTTGGGAAAGTGTATGTGTCAAGGAATTTATCCATCTCTTCTAGATTTTCTAGTTTATTTGCGTAGAGGTGTTTGTAGTATTCTGATGGTAGTTTGTATTTCTGTGGGATTGGTGGTGATATCCCCTTTATCATTTTTTCTTGCGTGTATTTGATTCTTCTCTCTTTTTTTCTTTATTAGTCTTGCTAGCGGTCTATCAATTTTGATGATCCTTTCAAAAAACCAGCTGCTGGATTCATTAATTTTTTGAAGCGTTTTTGTATCTCGATTTCCTTCAGTTCTGCTCTGATTTTAGTTATTTCTTGCCTTCTGCTAGCTTTTGAACGTGTTTGCTCTTGCTTTCTACGTCTTTTAATTGTGATGTTATGGTGTCAATTTTTGATCTTTCCTGCTTTCTCTTGTGGACATTTAGTGCTATAAATTTCCCTCTACACACTGCTTTGAATGTGTCCCAGAGATTCTGGTATGTTGTGTCTTTGTTCTCATTGGTTTCAAAGAACATCTTTATTTCTGCCTTCATTTCGTTATGTACCCAGTAGTCATTCAGGAGCAGGTTGTTCTGTTTCCATGTAGTTGAGCAGTTTTGAGTGAGATTCTTAATCCTGAGTTCTAGTTTGATTGCACTGTGGTCTGAGAGATAGTTTGTTATAATTTCTGTTCTTTTACATTTGCTGAGGAGAGCTTTACTTCCAACTATGTGGTCAATTTTGGAATAGGTGTGGTGTGGTGCTGAAAAAAATGTATATTCTGTTGATTTCCGGTGGAGAATTCTGTAGATGTCTATTAGGTCCACTTGGTGCAGAGCTGAGTTCAATTCCTGGGTATCCTTGTTGACTTTGTGTCTCGTTGATCTGTCTAATGTTGACAGTGGGGTGTTAAAGTCTCCGATTATTAATGTGTGGGAGTCTAAGTCTCTTTGTAGGTCACTCAGGACTTGCTTTATGAATCTGGGCGCTCCTGTATTGGGTGCATATATATTTAGGATAGTTAGCTCTTCTTGTTGAATTGATCCCTTTACCATTATGTAATGGCCTTCTTTGTCTCTTTTGATCTTTGTTGGTTTAAAGTCTGTTTTACCCTAGACTAGGATTGCAACCCCTGCCTTTTTTTGTTTTCCATTTGCTTGGTAGATCTTCCTCCATCCTTTAATTTTGAGCCTATGTGTGTCTCTGCACATGAGATGGGTTTCCTGAATACAGCACACTGATGGGTCTTGACTCTTTATCCAATTTTCCAGGCTGTGTCTTTTAATTGGAGTATTTAGTCCATTTACATTTAAAGTTAATATTGTTATGTGTGAATTTGATCCTGTTATTATGATTTTAGCTGCTTATTTTGCTCATTAGTTGATGCAGTTTCTTCCTAGTCTTGATGGTCTTTACATTTTGGCATGATTTTGCAGTGGCTGGTACTGGTTGTTCCTTTCCATGTTTAGCGCTTCCTTCAGCAGCTCTTTTAGGCCAGGCCTGGTGGTGACAAAATCTCTCAGCATTTGCTTGTCTGTAAAGGATTTTATTTCTCCTTCACTTATGAAGCTTAGCTTGGCTGGATATGAAATTCTGGGTTGAAAATTCTTTTCTTTAAGAATGTTGAAAATTGGCCCCCACTCTCTTCTGGCTTGTAGGGTTTCTGCCGAGAGATCCACTGTTAGTCTGATGGGCTTCCCTTTGAGGGTAACCCGACCTTTCTCTCTGGCTGCCCTTAACATTTTTTCCTTCATTTCAACTTTGGTGAATCTGACAATTATGTGTCTTGGAGTTGCTCTTCTCGAGGAGTATCTTTGTGGCATTCTCTGTATTTCCTGAATCTGAATGTTGGCCTGCCTTGCTAGATTGGGGAAGTTCTCCTGGATAATATCCTGCAGAGTGTTTTCCAACTTGGTTCCATTCTCCCCATCACTTTCAGGTACACCAATCAGACGTAGATTTGGTCTTTTCACATAGTCCCATATTTCTTGGAGGGTTTGCTCGTTTCTTTTTATTCTTTTTTCTCTAAACTTCCCTTCTCGCTTCATTTCATTCATTTCATCTTCCATGGCTGATACCCTTTCTTCCAGTTGATCGCATCAGCTCCTGAGGCTTCTGCATTCTTCACATAGATCTCGAGCCTTGGTTTTCAGCTCCATCAGCTCCTTTAAGCACTTCTCTGTATTGGTTATTCTAGTTACACATTCTTCTAAATTTTTTCAAAGAAGTTTTTGACTTCTTTGCCTTTCGTTTGAATGTTCTCCCATAGCTCAGAGTATTTTGATCATCTGAAGCCTTCTTCTCTCAGCTCGTCGAAGTCATTCTCTGTCCAGCTTTGTTCCGTTGCTGGTGAGGAGCTGCGTTCCTTTGGAGGAGGAGAGGTGCTCCGCTTTTTAGAGTTTCCAGTTTTTCTGTTCTGTTTTTTCCCCATCTTTGTGGTTTTATCTACTTTTGGTCTTTGATGATGGTGATGTACAGATGGGTTTGTGGTGTGGATGTCCTTTCTCTTTGTTAGTTTTCCTTCTAACAGACAGGACCCTCAGCTGCAGGTCTGTTGGAGTACCCTGCAGTGTGAGGTGTCTTTGTGCCCCTACTGGTGTGCGGCTCCCAGTTATGCTGCTCAGGGATCAGGGTTCAGGGACCCACTTGAGGAGGCAGTCTGCCTGTTCTCAGATCTCCAGCTGCATGCTGGGAGAACCACTGCTCTCTTCAAAGCTGTCAGACAGGGACATTTAAGTCTGCAGAGGTTACTGCTGTCTTTTTGTTTGTCTGTGCCCTGCCCCAAGATGTGGAGCCTACAGAGGCATGCAGGGCTCCTTGAGCTGTGGTGGGCTCCACCCAGTTCGAGCTTCCTGGCTGCTTTGTTTACCTAAGCAAGCCTGGGCAAAGGTGGGCGCCCCTCCCCCATCCTCGCTTCCACCCTGCAGTTTGATCTCAGACTGCTCTGCTTGCAATCAGCGAGACACCGTGGGCATAGGACCCTCTGAGCCAGGTGCAGGATACAATCTCCTGGTGCGCCGTTTTTTAAGCCTGTCAGAAAAGCGCAGTATTTTTGGGTGGGAGTGACCCGATTTTCCAGGTGCCGTCCATCACCCCTTTCTTTGATTAGGAAAGGGAACTCCCTGACCCCTTGCTCTTCCCGAGTGAGGCAATGCCTCGCCCTGCTTCGGCTCACGCATGGTGCGCACACCCACTGACCTGCGCCCACTGTCTGGCACTCCCTAGTGAGATGAACCCGGTACCTCAGATGGAAATGCAGAAATCACTCATCTTCTGTGTCGGTCAGGCTGGGAGCTGTGGACCAGAGCTGTTCCTATTCCGCCATCTTGGCTCCTCCCTCCTGCTTTGAATTTTTCTAATGATCAGTGATATTGAGGTTTTTTCATATGCTTCTTGGCCACATGTATGTCTTCTTTTGAAAAATGTCCATTAATGTCCCTTGCCCAGTTTTTAATGGGGTTGTTTCTTTCTTGTAAGCTGCTGTAAGTTCTTTATATATGGTGGATATTAAAATTTTTCAGCTGCATAGTTTGCAAATATTTTCTCCCATTCTGTGGGTTGTCGGTTAATCTGTTGATAGCTTCTATTGCTGTATAGAAGATCTATAGTTTAATTAGATCAAATTTGCCAATTTTTGCTTTTGTTGTGATTGCTTTTGGTGTCTTCATTGTGAAATATTTGCCCATTCCTATGTCCAGAATTGAATGCACAGGTCTTTTTTCAGAGTTTTTACAGCTTTGGGTTTTACATTTAAATCTTTAATCTATCTTGACTTGGTTTTTGTATATGATACAAGAGAGCAGTCCAGCATCATTCATCTGCATATGGCTAGCCAGTTATCCCAGCACCATTTATTTAAAATGGAGTCTTTTCCTCATTGCTTGTTTTTGTCATCTTTGTCGAAGAACAGTTGGTTGTAGGTGTGCAGCACTATTTCTGGTCTCGCTATTCTTTTCCATTGGTCTATGTGTCTGCTTTTGTACTAGTACCATGCTGTTTTGTATATTGTAGCCGTGTAGTATACTTTGAAGTTGAGTAGTATGATGCCTCCAGTTTTGTTCTTTTTGCTTAGGATTGCCTTGATTATTCAGGTATTTTTTGTTTTATATAAATTTTAAAATAGCTTTTTCTAGTTCTTTGAAGAATGTCATTGGTAGTTTGATAGAAATAGCTTGAATCTGTAAATGGCTTTGGGAAGTATGACCATTTTAATGATATTGATTCTATCTGTAAACATGAAATGTTTTTCTTTTTATTTGTGTCATCTCTGATTTCTTTGAGCAGTATTTTGTAATTTTTATTGTAAAGATCTTTTATCTCCCTGGTTAGCTGTATTCCTAGGGACTTTATGTTTGTGTAGCAATTGTGAATAATATTGCATTCCTGATTGGGCTCTCAACTTGGCTGCTGTTGGTGTATAGGAATCCTAGTGACTTTTGTACATGATTTTGTATCCTGAAACTGCTGAAGTTGTTTTTCAGCTTATATGGCTGTTGAGCTGAGACTATGTGGTTTTCTAGATATGGAATCATGTCATCTGCAAACAGGAATAGTTTGATTTCCTCTCTTCCTATTTGGATGCCCTTTATTTCTTTCTCTTGCCTGATTGCTCTAGCCAGGACTTCCAATACTATGTTGAAGATTATTGATGAGAAAAGCATTCCTGTCTTTTGCCAGTTTTCAAGGGGGATGCTTCCAGCTTTTGTCCATTTGGTATCATGTTAGTTGTGGGTTTGTCATAGATGACTCTTATTATTTTAAGGTATGTTCCTTAAATATCTAGTTTATATGTAGTTTTTAACAGATAGGGATGTTAAGTTTTATAGAAAGTCTTTTCTGCATCTATTGAGATAATCATGTGGATTTTGTCTTTAGGTTTACATGATTACTGTTACATATACTGATTTGTGTATGTTGAACTGATCTTGCATCTTGAGGATGAAGCCTACTTGATTCTGTTTGGTTAGCTTTTTGATTTGCTGCTGGATTGGGTTTGCAATTTTTTTTGTTGAGGATTTTTGCATCAATATTCATCAAAGACATTGCCCTGAAGTTTTCTTTTTCTGCTGTGTCTCTACCAGGTTTTGGTGTCAGAATGATGCTGGCCTCATAGAATGAGTTGGGAAAAAGTCCCTCCTCCTAAATTTTGTGGAATAGTTTTAGTAGGAATGGCACCAGATCTTCTTTGTACATCTGGGAGAATTCAGCTATGAATCCATCTGGTCTTGGATTTGTTTTGGTTGACACTGTATTTATTACTGATTCAATTTTGGAGCTCATTCTTGGTCTGTTCAGGGAATCAATTTTTTTCTGGTTCAGTCTTGGAAGGGTGTTTGTGTCAAGAAATTTACTCATCTCTTCTAGATTTTATAGTTTGTGTGCATAGAGTTGTTTATAGCAGTTTTCTATAGTTGTTTTTTCTCTGTGGTGTCAGTGGTAGTATTCTCTTTTTCATTTCTAATTATGTTTATTTGAATCTTCTATATTTTTTCTTTATTAGTCTAGCTAATGGTTTATCATTAATTTTTTCAAGAAAACAACTCCTAGATTTGTTTATTTTTTGAATGGTTTTTGTGTCTTGATTTCTTTCAGTT
The DNA here is from genome assembly GCF_029289425.2 of Pan paniscus. NCBI lineage: Eukaryota > Metazoa > Chordata > Mammalia > Primates > Hominidae > Pan > Pan paniscus. The sequence continues at coordinate 76,340,165 of NC_073272.2, forward strand.
CAGCTCCGATTTTTATTTTTATTTTTTGTCTTCTGTTGGTTTTGGAGTTGGTTTGCTCTTGCTTCTCTAATTCTTTCAGTTATGATTTTAGGTTGTTCATTTAGAATCTTTCTATTGTTTTGATGTGGGCATTTAGTGCTATGAATTCCCCTCTTAACACTGCCTTAGCTGTGTCCAGATATTCCAGTAAGTTGTATCTTTGTTCTTATTAGTTTCAAAAAATTTCTTGATTTCTGTCTTAATTTCATTATTTACCCAAGGTTTATTTGGCAGCATGTTGTTTAATTTCCATGCAATTGCATGGTTTTGAGCGATTTTTTTAAGTCTTGACTTCTATTTTTATTGTGCTGTGGTGCTAAAATGAGTTCTAAAGCTTGAAAAAAAATTATTGAAATACATCAAAACAAAACTTCCTTAAAGCCTAAATCTCACAGGACCTATAAAAAAGCAACACAATATATTTTTAAGAAACCAAGGTATTCAGGCAACAAATAGCATGATGAAAAAAATGGTAGCTCACATCTCAATACTAACATTGAATGAAAATGGCCTAAATGCTCTACTTGAAAAATACAGAATGGCAGAATAAATAAGAATTTACCAACCAAGTATCTGCTGTCTTCAAGAGACTCACCTACCACGTAAGGACTTACATAAACTTAAGGCAAAGGAGGAGAAAAAGACATTCCATGCAAATGGAGATGAAAAGTGAGCTGGAGTAGCTATTCTTATATCACACGAAACAAACTTCATAGAAACAGTGGTTAGAAAAGACAAAGAGGGACATTATATAATGATCAAAGTTCTTGTCCAACAGGAAAATATCAGAATTCTAAATATATATGTACCTAACACTGGAGCTGTCAAATTTATAAAACAATTACTACTAAACCTAAGAAATGGGATAAACAGCAACACAATAATAGTAGGGGACTTCAATACTCCACTGACAGAACTAGACAGGTTATAAAGATAAAAAGTTAACCAAGAAATAATGGACGTAAGCTATAACCTAGAACAAATGAACTTAACAGATGTTTATGGAACATCCTACCCAACAACTGCAGAATATACATTCTATTCATCAGTGCATAGAATACTTTTTAAGACAGACCTTATGATAGATGACTAAACAAGTCTCAATAAACTTAAGAAAATTGATATTATATGAAGTACTCTCTCTGACCACAGTGGAATAAAATTCGAAATGAATTCCAAAGGGAACCTTCAAAAGTGTGCAAATAAATGGAAATTGAATAATTTACTCCTGAATGATCGTTAGTCAACAATGAAATCAAGATGGAAATTTAAAAATTATCTGAACTGAACAATAATAGTGACACAATCTATCAAAATCTCTGGGATATGGCAAAGGCAGTGCTAAGAGAAAAGTTCATAGCCTTAGATGCTTACATGATAAAGTTTGAAAGAACATGATTGATGATCTAAAGTCACACCTCAAGCAACTAGAGAAACAAGAACAAACCACACCCAAACCCAGCAGAAGAAAAAACAAAAACAAAAAAAAAAAACAAGATCAGAACAGAACTAAATGAAATTGAACAAAAAAAAATCCACAAGACAAATGAAAGAAAACTGTTTCTTTGAAAAGATAAATAATATTGATAGACCACTAGCAAAATTAACCAAGAAAACAACATAGAAGATCCAAATAAGCTCCATTAGAAAAGAAATGGGGACAAAACGCAGTGGCTCATGCCTGTAATCCCAGCACTTTGGGATGCCGAGGCAGGCAGATCACGAGGTCAGGAGTTCAAAACCAGTCTGGCCAACATAGTGAAACTTCGTCTCTAATAAAAAATTTGCTGGGCTTGGTGGCAGGCGCCTGTGATCCCAGCTACTCAGGAGGCTGAGGCAAGAGGTTGCAGTGAGCCGAGATTGCACCACTGCACTCCAGCCTGGGTGACAGTGCAAGACAAGACCCTGTCTCCAAAAAAAAGAAAAGGAAAAAGAAAGAAAAAGAAAGAAAACAAATGGGAAATACTAGAACCAACCAACACCACATAAATACAAAAGATTATTCAAGGTTTCTATGAACAACTTTACAAGCATAAACTAAAAAACCTAGAGAAGATGGATATATTGCTCTAAATATGCAGCCCTCCTAGCTTAAACCAGGAAGAATTAGAAACCTTGAACCTACCAATAACAAGCAGTGAGATTAAAATAGTAATTTTGAGATTTCCAAAAATAAAAAAGTCCAGGACCAGAGAGATTCTCAACTGAATTCTATCAACATTCAAAAACGAATTTGTACCAATCTATTTGATACTATTCCACAAGATAGAGAAAGAAGGAATCCTCCCTAAATCATTCTATGAATCCAGCATCACACTAATACCAAAACCAGGGAAGAACATAACAAAAAAAAGAAAACTACAGACCAATATCTCTGATAAACATAGATGCAAAACTCCTTAACAAAATAATAGCTAACCTAATCTAACAGCATATCAAAAAGATAATCTACCATGATCAAGTGTGTGTCATACCAGGGATGCAGGGATGGTTTAACATCAGCAAGTCAATAATTGTGATACACCACTTAAACAGAATTAAAAACAAAAATCACATGATTATCTCAACAGACGCAGAAAAAGCACTTGACAATATCCAGCATCCCTTTATGATTAAAACCCTCAGCAAAATCGGCATAGAAGAACATACCTTACCATAATAAGAGCCATCTATGATAAACCCACAGCCAACATAATACTGAATGGGAAAAAGCTGAAAGCATTCCCCCCGAGAACTGGAACAAGACAAGGATGCCCACTATAACCACTTTCATTCAGTATAGTACTTGAAGTCTTATCCACAGCAATCAAACAAGAGAAAACAATAAAGCGCATCCAAATCAGTTAAAAACAAACAAACAAAAAAAGCCAAACTGTTGCTGTTTGCTGATGATATGATTGTACACCTAGAAAACCCTAAAGATTCCTTCAAAAAGGTCCTAGAACTGATAAATGAATTCAGCAAAGTTTCAGGATACAAAATTTATGTGCACAATCAGTAGCTCTACCACACACCAACAGCAACTAAGCTTAGAATCAAATCAAGAACTCAACCCCTTTTACAATAGCTGCAAAAAATCAAATATATACAAACCAAGGAGGTGAAAGACCTCTACAGGGAAAACTGCAAAACTACTGAAAGAAATCATAGATGAACTAAACAAATGGAAAAACATCCCATGCTCATGGATGGGTAAAATCAATATTGTGAAAATGACCATACTGCCAAAAGCAATCTAAAAATTCAAGGCAATTTTCATTAAAATACCACCATCATTCTTCACAGAACTAAAAAAAAAAAATCCTAAAATTCATATGGAACAAAAATGAGTCCACATAGCCAAAGCAAGACTAAGCAAAAAGAACAAATTTCGAGGCATCCCATTACTCAACTTTTAACTATACTATAAGGCCATAGTCACCAAAACAGTGTGGTACTGGTATAAAATTAAGCATGCAGACAAATGGAACAAAATAGAGAATCCAAAAATAAACCCAAATACTTAACGCCAATTTATTTTTGACAAAGCAAATAAAAACGTAAACTGAGGAAAACACATCCTATTTAACAAATGATGCTCGGATAATTGGCAAGTCACATGGAGAAAAATGAAACTGGATTCTCATCTCTCAACTTATATAAAAATCAACTCAAGCTGCATCAAAAACTTACATCTAAGACTTGAAATTATAAAAATTTTACAAGATAACAACATAAAAACTTCTCTAGACATTGGCTTAGGCAAAGACTTCATGACCAAGAACCTAAAAGCAAATGTAACAAAAACAAAGATAAATAGATGTGACTTAAATAAAACACTCCTGCACAGCTAAAGAAATAATGAGCAGAGTAAACAGACAACCCACAGTGTTGGAGAAAATTGTCACAATCTGTACATCCTTCAGAGGACTAATATCCAGAATCTACAAGAAGCTCAAAGAAATTAGCAAGAAAAAAAAAAGAAAAGAGTGACATCAAAAAATGGGCTAAGGACATGAATAGACAATTCTTAAAGGAAGATGTACAAATAGCCAACAAGCATGTGAAAAAATGCTCAACATCATTAATGATCAAATAAATGCAAATCAAAACCACAGTGTGTTACCACCTTACTCCTGCAAGAATGGCCATAATGAAAAAATTAAAAAAAAATAATTATAGATCTTGGCAGGGATGTGGTAAAAAGAGAACACTTTTACACTGTTGGTGGGAATGTGAAGTAGTACAACCACTGTGGAAAACAATGTGGAAACATCTTAAGGAACTAAAAGTAGAATTATCATTTGATACATCCATCCCACCACTGGGTGTCTACCCAGAGGAAAATAAGTCATTATACAAAAAAGATACTTGCACACACATGTTTATAGCAGCATAATTTACAGTTGCAAAATTATGAAATCAGCCTAAATGTCCATTCATCAATTAGTGGATAAAGAAATTGTGGTATACATATACAATGGAATACTGTTCAGCCACGAAAAGGAAAAATTTAATGGCATTTGCAGCATCCTGAATGAAATTGAAGACCATTGTTTTAAGTGAAGTAACTCAGGAATGGAAAACCAAAAATCCTATGTTCTCACTCATAAGTGGGAGCTAAGCTATGAGGATGCAAAGGCGTAGGAATGATACAATGGACGTTGGGGCCTTGGGGGAAAGGGTGGGAGGGGGTTGAGGAAGAAAAGACTACAAATTTGGTACAGTGTATACTGCTAGGTTAATGGGTGCACTGAAATCTCAGAAATCACCACTAAAGTAGTTACTCATCTAATCAAATCCCACCTGTTTCCCAAAACTTATGGAAATAAAAATAAAATAAAATAAAAATTCAGCCTTATCACATTTTTGTAGAGCATCTATGTGTGCTGGGGTTCCACTCCAGCCCCCAGTTGCTTTGGACTCTCCAAAGCACAAAGGCAAAAACAGCCAAGGCAGGCAAACAGCAAAGATGGTGGCCCACCCCTCCCCTTGGGAGCTGTGTCCCAGGGAGGTTTTAAACTGCTTTTGGTTGGAAAACACCAGCAGGGTTTACTGGACACCCTGGTTGAGAGATTCCACCCAGTGAAGAGAAATGGGATTCAAGATCCATGTGACTAAGCAGCCTGATCACTTCTCCTTAGAGCACTAGGCTGTGCTGGGGGAGCTCTCCTGCCTACAGTTGCCTTGGACTCCCTGATCAGTCTTTGTTGTTGTAAGTATAGAGAAGAATGACTAGACAGATAGCAAAGTGGATGTATAATACTTTGAGGGGCTTGCTAATCGCCAGGATAATCTACTATCTTTTTATTTTATATCCATTCTATCATTGGATCTTCATAATTACATATATATTTTTAATTTTCTTACTGAAGCCTCACTCTTTGTGGTTCTGCAAAACAAACAAACAAAAAGAACCCTTTATCCTTTCTAAGTGAAAAAGAAATAATAGGAAGTTTCAATGCCTCTTTCCATTTTGTTATTCTTCAAGTAGTATGGGAATTTTATGCTTACTCATGGAAAAGAAAATTATCTGAATTTTTACCCACTCTTTCCTTTAAAAGTAGTTGCCTACCATGATGTATATTTTTAAAGTGCAGGGGAGGCACAAAGAAGAAAATGAAAGTGAAGATATAAGTCTAAGAATTTAGAAGACATTTCTCCTGGTTTCCTTAGACCATGTGAAATAGAATCTGTGAATCAGAAAATCTATGACAGATGAGAATGTCAGCCTTTTGTAAACTTGTTCTTTTAATACTTAATTTTTCCTTTATTTGCTCTCTTATATGTTTTCTTCTTATTTTTTTATTTGAGGCAGAGTCTCACTCTGTCACCCAGCCTGGAATGCAGTGGCATGATCTTGGCTCACTGCAACCTCTGCCTCCCAGGCTCAAGTGATCCTCCCACCTCAGCCTCCCAAGTAGCTGGGACTACACGCCTGGCTAATTTTTGTATTTCTTTTAAAGAAGGGGTTTCATCATGTAGCCTATGCTGGTCTTGAACTCCTGGACCCAAGTGATCTGCCCACCTCGGCATCTCAAAGTGCTGGGGTTTCAGGCATGAGCCACTGTCACTGGCCTACTTATTCTTTGTTTTTAGTAATGCTGTTATGTTTTGCTTTTCTTTTGTTTTTGTTTTTGTTTTACAAGTACAGTGTTTTGGCATTGATTAAGTTATATGGCAAAGACATATTTTGGTGTCCAAAGTTAATCTTAGTGGAATAGAGAAGTATCTTTTGATGTGATTTTTTTATTTTTTTAATTTTACTTTAAGTTCTGGAATACATAGGCAGTGTGAATTTTTAAATAAATGTACAAGGGAGAAACTATTGTAAGCCATAGCCTACCATTTGGTGACTTATTTCCCAGAATTCTTCTCCATTCTAACTTTGGTAAATTTTGTTTCATATAACTAATGGGATTATTCCTTTAGCAAACGCACCCAAAACAGCAGCTGGACACCAAAAGATTAAACTATCTCTGCTTTCAATGACGGATATTACTCCACACTTTATTTTCAATGATACACTGCACAACCAATAAAATGTATAAATTGCCTTATGTTTGACACTGAATTTTTGCCTCTCAGGCTTATCGTTAAAGTTGATACTACTAACCATAAGAGAGAATATTGCTTCTCTTTAGTTAAAGTTCAGCTTGTAAAGAAGAGAAAAATTCAGAGGAAAAAAGAATTTTGTAAATTACGCTAAGACACAAATTTTGCCTGGAAAGTTTTAGGACATGCTAACTTAGAGGGATCCACATTTTATTCTTTCCCACCCCCAATACATATGAGACCATGAGTCCTCACCTGTATGAGCAGGCTTAATTAAGTTTAGTTTGGCTAACATTTATACTTCTCAAAATGAAGTTAGTCTTATTAACACACAATACGTAACAATATCCAGAATCTTGGCCTACACGTATTCTACTCCTGAAAATTCTCACTTCTGTTCACTCTGACTGGGCTGAATACACAGTGAGGCAAGTGCTTAGTATTCCAGGTAAATGGGAAATGTGCCAGGTTGCAGATTCTGCCAAGAAGAAGACAGTCATAAAGTACACATTCACATTAATCCCAAAAATAGGCTAAAAACCTAAGCCTTTAGATCTCTAGATCATTCGACTTGTTTACTTGGTCAGAAGCTAAGATTTTGCTTATTGTGTTATTTAGTATTTTGAAGCATTGAGTGGTATTGTTTCATAAGCACTAGGCCCAAAGTGTTTGGCAATCTTTTTTTATACCTATAATAATAAATGTTCTATGATTTGCACTTAAACCAAAATATGCCAAAATAATTTGTTCATATAAACATGTAATGTCAGAGCTGTATTATGAACATTTCAGGCCCACGTTTTTCACATAGCCTGTTGTGTTTCTTAGCAGCATCTCTTCAAAAAATCTACATATGTTGCCTACTTCTTACCCAAATGAAAACAAAACAAATAATCAGGGATTAAGGGAGCATAAAATTGAATTGTTCAATAAATTTTGTTTTTATTGTCTTCCTTATGGACATAGATCAACTGCAAATAGCTGCCACAAAGTGGCCTAAGGGATAAACAAAGGATTTGGGAAAAACACACTTGAGTGCTCTAAACCACATTTGACTTGGTGACCCTTGGGAAAGTCACTTAACTAATTTGAGCCTTAATTATATTAACTGCAATATAGAAGAATAAAACTAATTTATAGAGATGTTGGGAGGATTGAATGAAGTAATTTGTAGGAATTTTGTAGCACAAGATAGATGCTTAATAATTAGTGGTTCTTCAAAAACTTGAATGAACCTTAAGGATGCTATTCTAAGTGAAATGAGGCTGTCCCAATAAAACAAATACTGAATTATTTCACTTATATGAGTTTCTAAAATAGTCAAATTTATAAAAAGAAGGAGTAGTCATTGCCAGGGTTGAAGGGAAGGGAAAAGGGGAGTTATTGTTTAATGAATGTGGAGATTCAGTTCTGCAACATAAAAAAGACATAGAAACATATGGCACCACCATGTGAATATAGTTAACACTTCTTAGCTGTAAACAAAAAAATATATAGTTAAGATAATAAAATTTAACTTGGAGCCAACATGGCCAACTAGATACAGACAGGAAGAGCTTCTCCCACCAAGAGACCAGACCATCAAAGAGATTGGCACACTCTGAACAGATCTTCAGAAAGAAAGCATTGAGAGTGGGTGAAGAGAGGACACAGATCACAGGCTGAAAAGGGAGAAAGCTGGAAATGCTGTATGGGATTGCTGAAAACCATAACTCATTCCTAGCTCCAAGCAGCTCCTAAAGAGGGGTGAGTGAAAGAGGCATGGAGTGGCCCACTCTCACTGTGGACCTCAAAAATTCTAGCTCTAGGAGAACCCACAACCCCTATGGACATCTGAGCTGGCAGGGAGAACTGCCAGAGAGATGGCAGAGACAGAACCCCAGCCTGCAAAGAGCCAAGAAAGTTTGATGCTCGAACAGCTGCAGTGGAGAATGGCCATGGGCATCCATCACTCAAGGTTTTCATACACTTCTAGGTAGCTTTAGCCTTTTTTTGCTGTCAGACCTGGACACAACAGCATTATCTTGCCATAGAACAGGGCCAATCTGATCTGAGTGACTCCTATCTGCTATTTCAGGTTCCCTGCCAGGCTGCACCCACTTTCAGTGCAGACTCAGCTGCCCAGCCAAAGCACTTGTAAACAGCCATCACTGTAGCTCTTTTGCTGGCAGAGTCCACCTAACAGCATCTGTGGGCAGACCACCACCAATGCACACCGAACAACAACCCTGCCTCACTGGCACACACTTGCTCATGGCCTCCCATTACCTTCACGGGAATACACTAGTCACACTGCCTTCACTGGAATACAGTAGCCCACAATGTCCCCCGCTAATTCACCAGGGAGTGTTCACCCACAGCATCCCACTGCTGTTTGACTGGCATGTGCACACATGCTGACCCCACCACCATCTCATCCCACTACTGGGCAAGCATGCATAGGCAAGAACCACCACCTACCACAGCCCTGGTTAAGTGCATTTGTCAGCAATTCCCTTATGAATGTTGTTACCAATGGACTGGCAATACTTTAGCCCCTCCAGTGAAGCAAGTGCTTAACCTCCAGTGGCCAGAGAAAAAAATCTCTGCATGCCTCAGGGCTGGACCATGCAGCCCAGATGTGCTGAGCTGAGATTTGGACACATAAAATCTTCCAGAAACAAACCAATTAACTAAACCAAATGGATAACACACTCAAACCATCAAGGGCATCAAACAATAAAAAAAGCAAAAAGCAGAAGCAGAGCTAGATGACAATCAACTGGTTACCCTGCAATGACACTAATTGATCAACTATTGACAAAAAAAAAAAAATACATTCATAAGAACCAAAAATCAGGTGAGCCCTCATAGTACCTGTATTTAACTTCGTATCACTGAACGACACACTGAAAAGATAGAAAAAAAATCCTTGAATCACTGAAGCTAGCCCTCTCACACCCCCTGGCAGCAGCAGCTTAGTTCAGGGAGCTTCTCTGGGCTCTAGGGGAAACAGTGCCAGAAATTGTGAATCACTGAACTCAGTGCTGTCCTTCTGGAGCAGAAAGAAAAACCAGACCAAACTCACCTGATGCCTGCCCACAGCAGGAGAATTAAAATCAGACCTAGCCAGAGAAAAATTGTAATCCCAGAAGTTAGAACGTGAGTTCCTGAAAACAACTCTAGGTGAGTTCTAGTGGTGAACTGGGCCCAGAGACAGTGGAACTGGGAGGACATACAATCTACTGAGACACAAGCTGGGGGTGGGAAAAGTAGTGCTCGCATCACCCCTCCCCCAACCACAGGCTGCACAGTTCATGACTCCTAAAAATATGCCTTCCTTTCACTTGAGGAGAAGAGAAGAAAGAGTGGGAAGGACTTTGTCTTGCATCTTGGATACCAGCTCAGTCACAGCAGGATAGGGTACTAGTCAGAGTTGTGAGGTCCCCTATCCAGGCCCTAACTCCCAGACAGTATTTCTAGATGCACTCTGGGCCAGAAGTAAACCTGCTTGCCTTGAGAGAAAGGACCCAGTCCTGGCAGCATTCATCACCTGCAGCTGAAGAGCCCTTAGGCCTTGAATAATCAGCAGTGATACCCAGGTTCTATGTTGAGGGACTTGGGTGAGCCCTTAAGACTTGTGAGCTTCAGGTGAAACTCAACACATTACCAGCTGTGGTGGCTATGATACAAATCATTTTCTGCTTGAGAAAAGGAGAGAGTAAAGTAAAAAGGACTTTGTCTTGCACCTTAGCTACCAGCATTGCCATCTGGGGCATGGGTAGTGTGCCAACAGTCCCTTGGGGTCCCTGATTCCAGGACTTGACTCTTGGATGACATTTCTGGACCCACCCTGGGCCACAGAGGAGCCTAATTCTCTGAAAAATGAGTCCCAGGCATGTTAGCATTCACCAAAAGCTGACTTAAGAATGCTTGTGCCTCAAGGGAACATCAGTGATAGTCTGGCAGTACTCCCCATGGTCTGCGGTGGCAGTGACTACAAGGTGAGGCTCTTCCGTCTTTGGAGAAAGGAGGGAACAATAGAAAGGTCTGCATCTTGTGGTTTGATTGCCAACTTAGGCATAGTACAATAGAACACCATGTAGATTTAAGGTTTTTCACTCTAGTCCCTGACTCCCAAAGGGCACCTCTGGATGAACCCAGGCTGGGGGAACTTGCCAACCTGAGGGGAATGACACAGGTCTGGCTGGATTTGCCAATTTCAATTGTAGAGCGTCAGTGCCTTGAGTGATCATAGGCAGTAGCCAGGGAGTGGGTATCATCACCCTTGGGTGAGACCCAGTGCTGTGTTGGCTTCAGGTCTGATCCAGTACAGTCCTAGTAGTGGTGGCCAAAGGGTTACTTGTGTCACTCCATCTCTAACTTTAGGTGGCTCAGAACACAGAGTGAGATTCAATTTGTTTGGGAGAAAGTGAAAGGAAAGAACAAGAGTTCCTACCTGGTAATCAAGAGAATTTTACCAGATCTTGTCTAAGACCATCAAGGTGGTAGTTCTATGAGTTCTCAAGAACCACAGCATTACTCTGCTTGGGATGTCCCTTAAAGCAGATATAGCTCAGATCACAACATCCAAGTCATTTCAAATATCTGGAAAGTCTCCCCAAGAAGGATGGGTAGAAACAAACCCAGACAGTGAAGACTGCAATAAATACCTAGTTCTTCACTTCCCAGACACCAAAGAACATCTACTAACATCAACACCACCCAGAAAAATGTGACCTCAAAAAATGAACTAAATAAGGTACAAGAATCCTATCGTGGGAAGACAGAGATATGTGACCGTTTAGACAGAGAATTCAAAATACCTGTAATGGGCAACCTGAAAAAAAAAGTCAAGATAACACAGAGAAGGAATTCAAAATTATATAAGATAAATTTAACAAAAAGGTTGAAATAATTAAACAGAATCAAGCAGAAATTCTAAAGTTAAAAATGCAATTGACATACTGAAGAAAGTATCAGAGTCTTTTAACAGTAGAAATACTGAGCATGAAGTCAGGCTATTTGAAAGTTTTTAGTCAGAAGAGACAAAAGAAAAAAGTTTTAAAAATAAAGCACACCTACGGGATCTGGAAAATAGCCTCAAGAAAGCAAATCTAAGGGTTGTTGGCATTAAAGAGAATATATAGAGAAAAAGAGAGGGCTAGAATGTTTATTCAAAAAGATAATGACAGAGAATTTCTCAAACCTAGAGAAAAATACCACAATTCAAGTACAAGAAGGTTATAGAACACTAAGTAGATTTAACCCAAAGAAGACTGACTCTAGGCATTTAATAATTAAACTCCAAAAGACTTATTATAAATAAAGAATTCTAAACTCAGTAAGAAAACAACAAACAAACAACATATATTGGTGCTGAAATATGCCTGGCAGCAGACTTTTCAATGGAAACCATACAGGCCAAGAGAGAGTGACATATTTAAATACGTCAAGAGGCATGACATATTTAAAGTGCTAAAAAAAAAAAAAACCATGTTTAACCTAGAATAGTTTATCAGGTGAAAATATTCTTCAAACATGAAGGAGAAATAAAGTCTTTACCAGACAGACAAAAGCTGAGGGATTTCAACACCAGAACTGTCCTACAAAAAAATGCTAAATGGAGTACTTCAATCGGAAATAAAAAGACATTAATGAGCAATTAGTGATCACATGAAGGTACAAAACTCACTGGTAATATAGTAAGTACAAAAAAAAAAAAAAACGGCTGCACGTGGTGGCTCACGCCTGTAATCCCAGCACTTTGGAAGGCCAAGGTGGGCAGATCACAAGGTCAGGAGTTTGAGACCAGCCTGGCCAACATGGTGAAACCCTGTCTCTACTAAAAAAAATACAAAAATTACCTAGGCACGTTTGCATGTGCCTGTAATCCCAACTACTCGGGAGGCTGAGGCAGGAGAATTGCTTGAACCCAGGAGGCAGAGGTTGCAGTGAGCTGAGATGGCACCACTGCACTCCAGCCTGGGTGACAGAGCAAGACTCAAGAAAAAACAAACAAACAAACAAACAAAAAACACCACTGAATATCATAACACTGTAACTGTGGTATGTAAACTTCTCTTATCTGAATTACAAAGACTAAATAATAAACCAATCAGAAATGGATTAAGACAGTGGATAGGAGGCTAGACTATCTTGCAGCTCCTGATCGGATGGACACACCCATGCGTGGAGACTCACAGAGTGAACTTTTGCTCCAAGAACTACTGCAGAAACATATCAGAAAGCTGAAAGGATCCACAGACCCTTTGAAAAAACTGTATCACTGCTGCAGGCTATCTGAGACACTGAAAAACTGTGAGTCTGTTTGCTTTCTTAATGAGGAGGCTCACAGTCTGGGGCAAGTTCTCAGCCCTGGTCACCAGCTGCCTGGAAATAGACTCGGTGCTGTTGGGGGTGGGGAGTGATGGGAGAGAGATCAGCCTTTAGGGCTGTGGGCTACATAGGAGCAAGGCGAGGCCTCTGACTGCCGGCTTTCCCCCGCTTTCGTGGAGACCAGTATGACTCAGCAGAGACAGCCATAACCCCCCTGAGAATACAAACTCCACTGGGATGGGAACCACACCCCCATCCTTCACAGCAACCGCACCCAAGGAGAGGCTCAGCTCAGAAAAGCTTATTCCTGCCCGCACCTGGTGGTCTTTCTCTCCCTGCCCTGGCAGCAAAAGACAAAGATCATAATCTCTTGGGAGTTCTATGGCCCTGCCCACCACCTAAGAAACCTGAATACTTAACCAGTTGACCCTAGTGCAAGTTTGCTTCCTACCTATAGTACAACAGCTGATGCACTTTTAAAAGTGTCACCTCCTGGCTGAAGGCCAATCAATAAAAAACAAGCCCACTAAACAAGAACACAATCGAGGACCCTCACAGAGTCTACTTCACTCCCCTGCTATCTCCATCAGAGCAGGTGCTGGTATACATGGCTGCAAGACCTGAAGACAGATCACATCACAAGACTCTTTGCAGACACTCTCCAGTTTCAGCCTAGAGCCTGGTAGCTCCACTGGGTGGCTAGACCCAGAAGAGCAAAAACAATCACTACAGTTTGGCTCTCAGGAATCCCCATTCCTAGGGGAATGGGGAGAACACCACATCAAGAGAGCACACAGTAGGACAAAAGAATTAGAACAACAGCACTTAAATCCCGGATCTTCCCTCTGACATAGCCTCTTCAAATGAGAAGAAACCAGAAAAACAAGTCTGGTAATATGACAAAACTTGGTTCCTTAACACCCTGAAAAGATTATACCAGCTCACCACCAATGGACCCAAATCAATACAAAAATCTCTGAATTGCCATAAAAAGAATTAAGAAGGTCAATTATTAAGCTAATTAAGAAGGCACCAGAGAAAGGTGAAGTTGAACGTAAAGAAATAAAAAACATGATAAATGATACAAAAGGAAAATTCTTCAGTGAAATAGATAGCATAAATAAAAAACAATCACAACTTCGGGAAATCAAGGACACACTTTGATAAATGCAAAATGCACTGGAAACTCTCAGCAATGGAATAAAAAAATTAGAAGAAAGAACTTCAGAGTTTGAGGACAGGCTTTTGAATTAATCCAGTCCATCAAAGACAAAGAAAATATAATTAAAATGAAAATAAACATTATCCAAGAAGTTTGGGACTATATTAAACATCCAAACCTAAGAATAATTGGTGTTTTTAAGAAAGAAGAGAAATCCAAAAGTTTGGAGAATATATTTGAGGGAATAATTGAGGAAAACTTCCCTAGCCTTGCTATAGGTCTAGACATCAAAATACAAGAAGTTGAAATAACACCTGGGAAATTCATTGCAAAAAGATTATTGCCTACGCACATAGTCAACAGGTTATCTAAATTCAAGATGATGGAAAGAATATTAAGAGCTGTGAGACAAAGGCATCTGATAACCTACAAAGGAAAACCTATCAGATTAACAGCAGATTTCTCAGCAGAAACCCTACAAGTTAGAAGGGATTGTGCCCTTCTTAAAACAAATACCAGCCAAGAATTTTGTATCCAGCAAAACTAAGTTTCATAAATGCAGGAAAGATACACTCTTTTTAGACAAACAAATGCTGAGAGAATTCATCACTACCAAGCCAGCACTACAAGAAATGCTAAAAGGATCTCTAAATCTTGAAACAAATAATAAAAATAAACACAAATAGAACTTATTTAAGGCATAAATCTCACAGTAGCTATATAACAATAATACACACACCAAAAAACAGAAAAAAATAATAAAAACAAAAAACAAGGAATTCAGGCAACAAATAGCATGATGAATAAAATACTACCTCACATCTCAATACTAACATTGCATGTAAAAAGCCTAAATGCTCCACTTGAAAGATACGGAATGGCAGAATGGATAAGTCACAGCCAAGTTTCTGCTGTCTTCAAGAGACTCACCTAACATATAAAGACTCAAACTTAAGGCAAAGGAATGAAAAAAGATATTCCATGCAAATGGACAGCAAAAGCAAGCAGGATTAGCCATTTTTACATCAGACAAAACAAGCTTTAAAGAAACAGCAGTTAGAAACACAAGGAGGAAGATTATATAATGATGAAAGGACTAGTCCAACAAGAAAATATCACAATTTTAAATATATATACACCTATCACAGGAGCTCCAAAAATTAATATGACAATTACTAGTAGACCTAAGAAGTGAGATAGTGTGCAGCACAATAATAGAGGGGGGGGTTTAATACTTCACTGACAGCACTAGACAAGTCAATAAGACAGAAATTCAACAAAGAAACAATGAATTTAAACTATACCATACAAAAATTGACTTAACAGATATTTACAGAACAGATTCTACCCAACAACTGCAGAATATGCATTCTATTCAAAGCACATGGAACATTCTCCAAGATAGACCATATGATAGACCACAAAACAAGTCTCAGTAAATTTAAGAAAATCAAAATCATATCAAGTACTCTCTCAGACCACAGTGGAATGAAATTAGTAATCAACTCCAAAAAGAACCCTCGTAGCCATGCCGATATATGGAAATTTTAAAATCTGTGCTTGAATAATTGTTAGGTCAAAAATGAAATTAAGTTAAAAATATAAAAAGTTCTTTGAAATGAATGATAACAGTGACACAACCAATCAAAACCTCTGGGATACAGTAGAAGCAGTGCTAGGAGGAAAGTTTACAGCATTAAATGCCTACATCAAAAAACCCAAAAGAGCACAAATAGACAAACTAAGGTCACACCCCATGGACCTGGAGAAACAAGAACAAAGTCAACCTCAGCAGAAGAAAGAAAATAACCAAGATCAGAGCAGAACTAAATGGAATTGAAAAAAAAACCCAACAAAATATAAACAAAGCAAAAACCTGGTTCTTTGAAAAAAACAAATAAATTTGATAAATGATTAGCAAGATTAACCAAGAAAAGAAGAGAGCAGATGCAAATAAGCTCAATTAGAAATAAAACAAGGGATATTACAACTGATACCACAGAAATACAAAAGATCATTCAAGGCTACTATTAACACATTTATGCACATAAACTAGAAAATCTAGAGGAGGTGGATAAATTCCTGGAAATATACAACCCTCTTAGATTAAACCAGGAAAACATAGAGTCTCTGAACAGACCAAAAACAAGCAGTGAGATTGAAATGGTTATTTAAAAGTTGCCAACAACAACAACAAAAATATCCAGGACCAGATGGATTCACAACTGAATTCTATAAGACGTTCAAAAAAGATTTGGTACCAATACCTATTGACACTATTCCAAAAGACAAAAAAAAGGGAATCCTCCCTAAATCATTCTATGAAGCCAGTATCACCCTAATACCAAAACCAGGGAAGGATATAAGAAAAAAGAAAACTACAGACCAATATCCCTGATGAATGTAGATGCAAATATCTTCAACAAAATACCTGCGAACTAAATCCAACAGCATATCAAAAAGATAATCCACCATGATCAAGTAGATTTTATACCAGGGTTGCAGGGATGGTTTAACATACACAAGTAAATAAATGTGATACACCACATAAACAGAATTGAAAAAAAAATCAAATGATTATCTCAATAGATGCAGAAAAAGCATATGACAAAATTCAGTATCTTTTATGATTAAAACCCTCAGCAAAATTGGCATAGAAGAGACATACGTTAAGGTAATAAAAGCCATCTACAACAAACCCACAGCCAGCATCATACTGAATGGGGAAACGTTTAAAGCATTACCTCTGAGAACTGGAAAAAGGCAAGAATGTCCACTTTTAACTCTTCTGTTCAATATAGTACTGAAAGTTCTAGCCAGAGCAATCAGACAACAGAAATAAAGGGCAACCAAATCAGTAAAGAGGAAGTCAGACTGTCACTGTTTGCTGATGATATAATCATATGTCTATAAAATTCTAGATTCCACCCAAACACTCTTCAATTTGATTAACAAATTCAGTAAAGTCTCAGGTTACAAAATCAGTGTACAGAAATCAGTAGTTCTGTTATACACCAACAGCGATCAAGCTGAGAATCAAATCAAGAACTCAACCACATTCACAATAGCTGCAAAGAAAATAAAATAATTAGAAAAATACCTAACCAAGGACGTGAAAGACTTGTACGAGGAAAACTGCAAAACATTGCTGAAAAAATAATAAATGACAAGAACAAATAAAAAAATTCTATGCTCATGGATAGGTAGAATCAATATTATGAAAATGACCACACTGCCAAAATAAATCTACAAATTCAATGCAATTCCCATCAAAATACCACCATCATTCTTCACGGAACTAGGAAAAACAATTCTAAAATTCATATTGAACAAAAAATGAGCCTGCATAGTCAAAGCAAGACTAAGCAAATAGAACAAATTTGGAGGTATCACAATACTCGACTTCCAACTATACTATAAGGCCATAGTCACCAAAACAGCATGATACTGGTATAAAAATAAGAACACAGACTAATGGAACAGAATAGAAAACCCAGAAATAAACTCAAATACTTACAGACAACTGATCTTTGACAAAGCAATCTGAAACATAAAGTGGGGAAATGACACCCTACTCAACAAATGGTGCTGGGATAATAGGCAAGCCAGATGGAGAAGAATGAACCTGGATCTTCATCTCTCACTTCATACAAAAATCAACTCAAGATGGATCAAAGACTTAAATCTAAGACCTGGAACCATAAAGATTATAAAAGATAACATCCGAAAAACCCTTCTAGACATTGGCTTAGGCCAGAACTTTATGACCAAGAACCCAAAAGTAAATGCAGCAAAACCAAAGATAAATAGATGTGACTTAAACTAAAAAGCTCCTGCACAGCTAAAGAAATAATCAGCATAGTAAACAGAAAACCCAGAGAGTGGGAGAAAATCTTTACAATCTATACATCTGACAAAGGATAATATCCAGAATCTACAAATAACTCAAACAAATTAGCAAGAAAAAAAATCACATCAGAAAGTCGGCTAAGGACATGAATAGACAATTCACAAAAGAAGGTATACAAAGGGACTACAAGCATATGGAAAAATGCTCAACATCACTAATTATCAGGGAAATGCAAATCAAAACCACAATTCAATAGATACCACATCACTCCTGCAAAAACGGCCATAATGAAAAAAAAATAGATGTTGATGTAGATGCAGTGAAATGGGGACACTTATACACTGTTGGTGGAAATGTAAACTAGCATAACCATCATGAAAATCTGTGTAGAGATTCCTTAAAGAATTAAAAGTAGATCTACCTTTTGATTTAAGAATTCCAATACTGGGTATCTACCGAAAGGAAAAGAAGTCGTTATACGAAAAAAGATAATGGCACACACATGCTTGTAGCAGCACAATTTGCCATTGCAAAACTACAGAACCAGCCTAAATGCCCATCAATCAATGAGTGGACAAAGAAAATGTTATATCTTATATATATGAATATTACTGAGCCATAAAAAGAAATGAAATAATGGCATTCACAGAAACCTGGATAGAATTGGAGACCATTATTGTAAGTGAAGTAATTCAGGAATGGAAAACCAAACATCTTATGCTCTCACTCACATGTGGGAGCTAAGCTATAAGGATGCAAAGGCATAAGAATAATACATTTAACGTTGGGGACACTGGGGAAAGGGTAGGTAGAGTGTACACTGCTTAGGTAATGGGTACACCAAAATCTCAGAATTCACCACTAAAGAACATATTCATGTAACCAAACACCACCTGCTCCCCAAAAACCTATTGAAATGAAAAATAAAAAATAAGAATAATAATGAACAATAGAAAATAATAACTACAAAAACATCTCAAGGCATAGACAGTACAATAAGATATACAAATTGTAACAAGAAGTTTAAAAGTGAGAGTATAATGTTAAGACATCGAGTTTTAATTGGATTTACTCTTGCTTGTTTATGCAAACACTGTTGTTATCAGGTTAAAATAACAAATTATAAGATATTATCTGCAAGTCTCATGGTAACCTCAAAATTAAAAAAAAAATACAATGGAGATGCAAAAAAATTAATTATATCACCAGAGAAAATTACATTTACTAAAGGAAGACAAGAATGAGGGGAAGAAGGAAGAAATGAGAGTGAAACAACTATAAAACAACAAAATGACAAAAACAAGTCTTTATTTATCAATAATAACAAGGAATGTAAGTGGACTAAACCATCCTAATAAAAGACACAGACTGGCTGGATGAGTTTTTACAAAAGGATCATTGATCTAGTGACTAAAAGAAACACACTTTCCATATAAAATACTGAAAATAATGGGATAGAAAATAGTATTTTATGACAGTGAAAATCATAAAAGTCCAGAAGTAGCAATGCACGTACCAAACAAAATAGATTTCAAGAGAAAAACTAGAAGAAGAAACATAGAATGTCACTATATAATGATAACGAGGTCAATCTAATAAGAGACTATAATACTTGTAAATATGTATGCACCCAACACTGAAAAATCCAAATACATAAAGCAAATATTATTACAGAGCAGTTGGGCTCCAATATATTAATATCTGGATGCTTTGAAACCCCGTTGTTAGCACTGGACAGAACTTTGAGACAGAAAATCAATAAAGAAGCATTGAACTTAGTCTGTGCTATAGACAAAATGGATCTAATAAATATTTACAGAATATTTTATACAACAGCTAGAGAATACCTATGGTTTTTCTTAACACATTGGTTATTCTCAAGGATAGACCTTATGTTAGGTCACAAAACAATTCTTAAAACATTCAAAAAATTAAATAAATCTCAAGCATCTTCTATGACCACAATGAACAAAACCTAGAAATTAACAAGAGGAATTTTGGAAATTATACAAATATATGAAAATTAAAGAATATGCTCCTGCATGACCAGTGAGTCAAAGAAGAAATTAAGAAGGGAACTGAAAAAAATCCTTGAAACAAATGATAATGGAAACTCAACATACCAAAACCTATGGGATACAGCTAAAGCAGTACTAAGAAGGAAGTTTATAGCTAAAATGTATCTAAAATTGACTACATCAAAAAAAAGAAAAACATCAGATAAACAACCTAATGATGAATCTTAAATAACTAGAAAAGCAAGATCAAACAAAGCCCAAAATAAGTAGAAGAAAACAGAATAAAGATCAGAGCATAAAAAATAAAATTGAAATGAAGAAAACAATACAGAAGATCAATAAAACAAAAAGTTGGTTTTTGGAAAAGTTAAACAAAATTGACAAACTTTAAGCTGAATTATCAAAGAAAAAAGAGAGAAGATACAAATAAAATTAGAAATGAAAAAGAAGACATTACAACTGGTGATACCACAGAAATTCAAAGGATCATTAGTAGCTACTATGAGAAACTACATGACAATAAATTAGAAAATCTAGATAAAATTGACAGATTTCTAGACACATGCAATCTACCAAGATTGAACCATGAAGAAATCCAAAACCTGAACAGAAAAATAACAAGTAACAAAACTAAAGCTGTAATAAAAAGTCTCCCAGTAAAGAAAAGTCTAAGACCCTATGGCTTCATTGCTGTATTCTACCAAACTTTTAAAGAAAAAGTAACAGCAATCCAACTCAAATTATTCCAAAAAATAGAGGAGGAGGAAATACTACAAACTCGTTCTATGAGGCCAGTAGTAACCTGATACCAAGACCAGACAAAGACACACCAAAAAAAGAAAATGAAAGGCCAATATCTGTGATGAATATAAATGAAAACATTCTCAACAAATTACTAGCAAACTGAATTCAACAATATATTAGAAAGATCATTCCTCATGACCAAGAGGGATTTATCCCTGGGGTGCAAGGACGGCTCAAGATATATAAATCAATCAATGTGGTACATTCTATCAACAGAATGAAGGACAAAAACCATGTGATCATTTCAATTGATGCTGAAAAAGCATTTGATAAAATTCAACATCCCTTCATGAGAAAAATTCTCAAGTAACTGGGTATAAAAGAAAGATACCACAACATAATAAAAGCCATTTATGACAGCCCACAGCTAGTATTATACTTAATGTGGAAAAACTAAAAGCCTTTCCTCAAAGATCTGAAAGATGAAGAGTGAACTCCCTCAAGCCTGAGAGCTGCCTGCTGGGGAACTGCTGATAGCAAACCCACCAACACCAACAGAATAACCTCACGCTCTAACACTGGACCTGAGGTCAGGATCTCCACACCCATTGCAATAGATTACCCTGCCTTGCCTACTATAGCCCACACCTCTGCAAACAACCTGGGGCCTCAGGTTAGACCCCCCTGGCCTGGAACCACCCCCTGCAGTGGTTAAGCACACTGCCTGAGGACCCGGGGATCACACCATCCATTCTACCACCTCTGGCATTTGTGCACTTATCACAGAAACCTGAATATTGGCCCACTCAGCCAGCCGCCAGTATTACAGACAACACCTACTCATACATAACACCTAGAAGCCTGGTAACTGCCTGTTGCAGCCACTGCCAAAACCAGCATGTACCACTTGGGACCCAGAGAATGTCCTACAATTGTCACTGCCATCAACCATGCCACATCAACTTCCCAGGGTTTCAAGAACCTGTACACCTTCCCAGCTCACCACTATCATTACTGGCATCTAAGCAACAAACCTAGAGGCTCATGAATTGGCCCACCTGGACCCACTAGGACCAGGACCAGTATACATCCCTCTGGGCTCAAAGACAGGCATTCTAAGCCCACTTCTGCCACCACTGGGGCCCACAGCCTGGCCCACCTGCCACCCCTGTCCACAGCAAAACATCACTTCAGCCTCCGCTAATAATCACAACATAAGCCACCAAGGAAATCACAGACACCACTGATGTCTTCAGCCTAAGAAATCATGCAGACAGTACACTACTTCAAGCCCTGAGAATAAAAGCCAAAATGCCGTACCCAATAAACACCACAGATATATCTTCAGGAGAAGCTCTTCCCTACAAAAGCCAATTCAAAAGATTAGAAGAAGCTGTCATTATGATGTTAGCTGGTTATTTTGCTCGTTAGTTGATGCAGTTTCTTCCTAGTCTCGGTGGTCTTTACATTTTGGCATGATTTTGCAGTGGCTGGTACCGGTTGTTCCTTTCCATGTTTAGTGCTTCCTTCAGGAGCTCTTTTAGGGCAGGCGTAGAGGTGACAAAATCTCTCAGCATTTGTTTGTCTGTAAAGTATTTTATTTCTCCTTCACTTATGAAGCTTAGTTTGGCTGGATATGAAATTCTGGGTTGAAAATTCTTTTCTTTAAGAATGTTGAATATTGGCCCCCACTCTCTTCTGGCTTGTAGGGTTTCTGCCGAGAGATCCGCTGTTAGTCTGATGGGCTTCCCTTTGAGGGTAACCCGACCTTTCTCTCTGGCTGCCCTTAACATTTTTTCCTTCATTTCAACTTTGGTGAATCTGACAATTATGTGTCTTGGAGTTGCTCTCCTCGAGGAGTATCTTTGTGGCGTTTTCTGTATTTCCTGAATCTGAACGTTGGCCTGCCTTGCTAGATTGGGGAAGTTCTCCTGGATAATATCCTGCAGAGTGTTTTCCAACTTGGTTCCATTCTCCCCATCACTTTCAGGTACACCAATCAGACGTAGATTTGGTCTTTTCACATAGTCCCATATTTCTTGGAGGCTTTGATTATTTCTTTTTATTCTTTTTTCTCTAAACTTCCCTTCTCGCTTCATTTCATTCATTTCATCTTCCATTGCTGATACCCTTTCTTCCAGTTGATCGCATCGGCTCCTGAGGCTTCTTATCACTATGTACAGTTACATTTTGAACAACTGGGGGTTAGCACTTCAACATATTAATTTTAGGAGAATTCAATTCAGCCCCTAACACCTACCTATTACATTCACTAATTTGCTTAGATTTATTGGTCTCCTTCCATGTTCCAACCTGTGCTAGGCACTGAGGATTGAAATTGAGAATCAGATGAGATAATGACATTTTGAAAACTGACTTAAAATACCAAAAAAAAAAAAAACCCACACATTAAAGTATAGCCCACCCACATAATGCTTTGCTTGCAGGAAATCATTAAATTGAATGAAGTTAAATGACGAAAATGAAAGCTTTCTAAAAGGGGGAAAAATGGGAAGCATGGACAAAGTTATAGAATAGCAACTATTATTTTTAAGCGCCTGATAGGTGCCAGGCACTGACTATAAAACTTATGTAAATTGTCTCATTTAATCCTTACTATGACCCTGCTGGGTAACTATTATCAAAACCATTTTACTGGTGAGAAACCTATTACTAAGAGACTGTAACATCCCAGAGGTTATACAGCTTTGTGGCTTGAATTTGGATCTACTTAATGCCAAAGGAACTCATGTTCCTTTTACTGTTCTCTACTGTGAGTCAAAAACATAGAGAACTATGGTTAGGCTCTATTTCTTACATTATTTTTTGTTAAATATTAAGTATTTTCAAAAAACCATTATTCATGTGTATGGAGAATAATAATAAACTGAACACCTGTGTACTCACCAAAAAAAAAAAAGATTAGAAGAAGCAACTATTACACCAGATGTGCAGAAAACAATGTAAGGACCTGTAATACATGAAAAGTTTCCAAGTCTAGGAAGACATTTAGACATCCAGATACAGGAAGCTCTCCAAACACCAAAAAGATAAATACAGAAAGATCTTCTCCAAGGCACAACAACTCTTTTGACACTCTAAAGTCAAAGACAGAGCAAATCCTAGAGACAGCAAGAGAAAACCATCTAGTCATCTATAAACAACTTTCACCACACTAACAGTGGACTTAGCAGCTATCTTACAAGCCAGGAGAGAATGAAATGATTTATTCAAAGCACTGGAAGAAAAACATAGCCACTTAAAATACTATATTCAGCAAAATTATTCTTCACGAATGAGGAATAAATACAGTATTTCAAAGACAAGCAACTACTAAAGGAATTCATCACCACTAGACTGGTCCTAGAAGAAAGGCTCAAAGGATTTCTAAACATGGAAGAGAGAGGACAACAGTTACCATCATGTAAGGACACAAAAGCCTAAAACTTACTGGCAAAGAAAATATAAAAATAAGGAAGAGAAAAGATTTAAATGGTAACATTACACAAAGCTACCAAACCACAAAGACAAACAATAAGAGAAAAAGAAAAGAATAAAGAATACATGATCAGGTGTGGTGGCTCACACATGTAATCCCAGCAATTTGGGAGGCTGAGATGGGTAGATCACCTGAGGTTGGGAGTTCGAGACCAGCCTGAGCAACATGGAGAAAACCTGTCTCTACTAAAAATACAAAATTAGCCAGGGGTGGTGGCACATGCCTATAATCCCAGCTAGTCAGGATGCTGAGGCAAGATAATCACTTGAGTCCAGAAGGCGGAAGTTGTGGTGAGCTGAGATTCCACCATTGGACTCCAGCCTGGGCAACAAGAGTAAAACTGCATCTCAAAAAAAAAAAAAAGGAAAAAGAAAAAATAATACACAAATTAGAAAACAAACAGAAATATGAAGGAAAAAAGCCTCACATATCAATAATAACGTTGACTGTAAATGGATTAAAATCTCTACTTAAAAAACCTAGATTGGCTAAAGAAATAAATAACATTACCCAACTATATACTGCCTACAAGAAAATCACCTCATATGTAAAGACACATATAGACTGAAAGTAAAGGGATGGAATAAGATATTTCATGCAAACATAAACCAAAAGTTAGCAGTTGTTAGACTCATTTCAGATGAAATAGGCTTTAAGTCAAAAAAAGAAAATTACAAAGAAGATCATTATATAATGATAAAGTGATCACTCCTGAAAGATAATACACCTATTCTAAATCCATATGTACACAATGCTGGAGCATGCAGAGTCATACAGCAAATATTACTAGATCTAGGGAGAAAGAGAGACACCAATACAATAATAGGGGGGAATTTCAACAAACCAATCTCAGCATTAGACAGATAATCTAGACAGAAAATTAACAAAGAAACATTGGATTCCAACTACACTTTAGACCAAATGAACCTATCATGTATTTACAAAACATGTTATCCAACAACTACAGAAAACACATTCTTCTCATCAGCACATGGAACATTCTCCAGGATGGACTATATAATAGGCCACATTACAACTGTGATCAAACTTATAAAAATCAAAATTATACCAATTGTTATCTCAGAACACAATGAAATAAAACTAGAAATCCATACAAAGAAGGACTCTGAAACTACAAAATAAATGAAAATTAAACATGTTCCATGGCCTAACAGTGTACCTCAAGGAAATAAAAAGCAAGAACAAATGAAAACTAAGTGAAACCCAGCTGGACATTGATTTAGGGAAAGAACTCAACAAAATCCCCACAAATAACTCCATTAAAAAGTGGACAAAGGATATGAATAAACACTTCTCAAAATAAGACATACGAGCAACCTAAAAACATGAAGAAAAAAGCTCAACATCACTAATTATCACATAAACACAAATGAAAACCACCATGATATACCATTTCACACCAGTCAGAATGGCTATTACAGAAAAGTCAAAAAAATAACAGATGTTGGCCAGGATGTGAAAAAAAAGGGAAATGTTATACCCTGTTGGTGAGCGTGCAAATTAGTTCAGCCCTTGGGAAAAGCAGTATGGAGATTTCTCAAAGAACTTAAAACAGAACTACCATTCCCACTACTGACTATCTGCCCAAAGAAAAATAAATCATCCTACCAAAAAGCTACCTATACTATTATGTCTATTGCACCACTGTTCACAATAGCACAGCCATGGAATCAATGTAGGTCCCCATCAACAGTGGATTGGATTTTTAAAAAGTGATACATATACACTATAGAATACTATGCAGCCATAAAAGAGAATGAAATTATGTCCTCCACAGCAACATGGATGCAGCTGGGGTCATTATCCTAAATGAATTAGCACAGAAACAGAAAATCCAATACTGCATGTTCTCACTTATAAATGGGATCTAAACAATGGGTATACATGGACATAAAGATGGAAACAATAAACACAGAGGATTCTAAAATGTGGAAGGGAGGAAAGGGCAAAAGTTGAAAAACTACTTTTTTCATACTATTTTTATTATTTGCGTGATGGTTTCAACAGAAGCCCAAACCTCAGTATTATAAAATAAATACATGTAACAAAACTCCACAGGTACCCTTGAATCTAAAATGAATAAAAAACTGTTAATATAGTTCTGAGATTAGGAAACATCATAGTTATATTTAACTCATGTTTCTGTTCTTTTCTAATAATAGCAAATTTCTAACCCTCAACAATTTATAAATAGCTCTACATAAAATATGTAACTTTTTAATTATTGAGAAAAAATAGGCCTGGCACAGTGGCTCACACCTGTAATCCTTGCACTTTGAGAGGCCAAGGTGGGTGGATCACCTGAGATCAGGAGTTAGAGACCAGCCTGGCCAACATGGTGACACCTCGTCTCTACTAAAAATACAAAAAATTAGTCAGGTGTGCTGGCTGGCACCTGAAATCCCAGCTACTCAGGAGGCTGAGGCAGGAGAATCGCCTGAACCCAGGAGACAGAGGTTGCAGTGAGCTGAGATCACACCACTGCACTCCAGCCTGGGAAACAAGAGTGAATCTAGGTCTCAAAAAAAAAATTAAAAAAAATAGAGTTTATTTGTAATAAAATGAAGTAAAATGCAATACTTTTTTTTAAAAAAAAGTAAGAACAAGCAAAATCCAAATTAGCAGTAGAAAAGAAATAATAAAATCAGAACTTCTTAGTAAAATCAAAACTGAAAAACAATACCAAAAAATCAACAAGACCAAATTTGATTTTCTAAAAAATTAACAAAATTTATCTATCACTAGCTAGAATAGCCAAAAAAGAGAGAGGACCCAAATAAGCAAAATCAGAAAAGAAAAAATTGCAACTGATATCACAGAAATATGGAGGATCATCAGAGACTATTATGAACAACTATGTACTAACAAACTGAAAAACCTAGAGGAAATGGATAAATTCCTGGAAACATATAACCTACCAAGATTGAAATAGAACACCTGAAGAGACCAATAATGAGTACTGAGTATACCTGGTGAAGATAGATGCAAAAATATTCAACAAAATAGTAGCAAGCTGAATTCAACAACAACTCAAAAATATAATGTACCATAATCAACTGGGCCTTATACCACGGATTCAAGGAAGTTTCAACATACACAGATAAAAAAAAAGATACGAAGATGGCCAAATAGGAACAGCTCCGGTCTACAGCTCCCAGTGTGAGCAACACAGAACACAGGTGATTTCTGCATTTCCATCTGAGGTACTGGATTCATCTCACTAGGGAGTGCCCGACAGTGGGTGCAGGAAAGTGGGTGCAGCACACTGTGTGCAAGCCGAAGCAGGGTGAGGCATTGCCTCACTCGGGAAGTGTAAGGGGTCAGGGAGTTCACTTTCCTAGTAAAAGAAAAGGGTGACAGATGGCACCTGGAAAATTGGGTCACTCCCACCCTAATACTGTGCTTTTCCAATGGGCTTAAAAAATGGCACACCAAGAGAATATATCCTGCACCTGGCTTGGAGGGTCCTACGCCCATGGAGTCTCACTGACTGTTAGCACAGCAGTCTGAGATCAAAGTGCAAGGTGGCAGCGGGGCTGGGGGAGGGGCGCCTGCTATTGCCCAGGCTTGATTAGGAAAACAAAGCTGCCTGGAAGCTCGAACTGAGTGGAACCCACCACAGCTCAAGGAGGCCTGCCTGTCTCTGTAGGTTCCAGCTCTGGGGGCAGGGCACAGACAAAGAAAAAGACAGCAGTAACCTCTGCAGACTTAAATGTCCCTGTCTGACAGCTTTGAAGAGAGTAGTGGTTCTCCCAGCACACAGCTTGACATCTGAGAACGGGCAGACAGCCTCCTCAAGTGGCTCCTTGACCCCTGAGCAGCCTAACTGGGAGGCGCTCCACAGTAGGGGCAGATGGACACCTCACATGGCCGGGTACTCCTCTGAGACAAAACTTCCAGAGGAACCATCAGACAGCAGCATTTGTGGTTCACCAAGATCTGCTGTTCTGCAGCCACTCTTGCTGATACCCAGGAAAACAGGGTCTGGAGTCGACCTCTAGCAAACTCCAACAGACCTGCAGCTGAGGGCCCTGTCTGTTAGAAGGAAAATTAACAAACAGAAAGGGCATCCACATGAAAAGCCCTTCTGTACGTCACTGTCATCAAAGACCAAAAGTAGATAAAACTACAAAGATGGGGAAAAAAAAGAGCAGAAAAACTGGAAACTCTAAAAAGCAGAGCACCTCCCCTCCTGCAAAGGAACGCAGCTCCTCACCAGCAACGGAACAAAGCTGGACATAGAATGACTTTGATGAGCTGAGAGAAGAAGGCTTCAGACGATCAAACTACTCTGAGCTACAGGAGGAAATTCAAACCAATGGCAAAGAAGTTAAAAACTGGAAAAAAAATTAGATGAATGTATACCTAGAAAAACAAATGCAGAGAAGTCCTTAAAGGAGCTGATGGAGCTGAAAGCCAAGGCTCGAGAACTATGTGAAGAATGCAGAAGCCTCAGGAGCAGATGCAATCACCTGGAAGAAAGGATATCAGTGACGGAAGATGAAATGAATGAAATGAAGTGAGAAGGGAAGTTTAGAGAAAAAAGAATAAAAAGAAATGAACAAAGCCTCCAAGAAATGTGGGACTATGTGAAAAGACCAAATCTACGTCTGATTGGTGTACCTGAAAGTGACGGGGAGAATGGAACCAAGTTGGAAAACACACTGCAGGATATTATCCAGGAGAACTTCCCCAATCTAGCAAGACAGGCCAACATTCAGTTTCAGGAAATACAGAGAATGCCACAAAGATACTCCTGGAGAAGAGCAACTCCAAGAAACATAACTGTCAGATTCACCAAAGTTGAAATGAAGGAAAAAATGTTAAGGGCAGCCAGAGAGAAAGGTCGGGTTACCCTCAAAGGGAAGCCCATCAGACTAACAGCAGATCTCTCGGCAGAAACTCTACAAGCCAGAAGAGAGTGGGGGCCAATATTCAACATTCTTAAAGAAAAGAATTTTCAACCCAGAATTTCATATCCAGCCAAACCAATCTTCATAAGTGAAGGAGAAATAAAATACTTTACAGACAAACAAATGCTGAGAGATTTTGTCACCACCAGGCCTGCCCTAAAAGAACTGAAGGAAGCGCTAAACATGGAAAGGAACAACCGGAACCAGCCACTGCCAAAACATGACAAAATGTAACGACGATCAAGGCTAGGAAGAAACTGCATCAACTAACGAGCAAAATAACCAGCTAACATCATTATGACAGGTCCAAATAAACACATAACAATATTAACTTTAAATGTAAATGGGCTAAATGCTCCAATTAAAAGACAGAGACTGGCAAACTGGATAAAGATTCAAGAAACATCAGTGTGCTGTATTCAGGAAACTCATCTCACATGCAGAGACACACATAGGCTCAAAATAAAGGGATGGAGGAAGATCTACCAAGCCAATGGAAAACAAAAAAAGGCAGGGGTTGCAATCCTAGTCTCTGATAAAACAGACTTTAAACCAGCAAAGATCAAAAGAGACAAAGAAGGCCATTACATAATGGTAAAGGGATCAATTCAACACAGAAGAGCTAACTATGCTAAATATATATGCACCCAATACAGGAGCACCCACATTCAAAAAGCAAGTCCTTAGTGACCCACGAAGAGACTTAAACTCCCACAAAATAATAATGGGAGACTTTAACACCCCACTGTCAACATTAGACAGATCAATGAGGCAGAAAGTTAACAAGGATACACAGGGATTGAACTCAGCTCAGCACCAAGCGGACCTAATAGACATCTACACAACTCTCCACCCCAAATCAACAGAATATACATTTTTTCAGCACCACATCACACCTATTCCAAAATTGACCAAATAGGTGGAAGTAAAGCACTCCTCAGCAAATGTAAAAGAAAAGAAATTATAACAAACTGTCTCTCAGACCACAGTGCAATCAAACTAGAACTCAGGATTAAGAAACTGACTCAAAACTGCTTAACTACATGGAAACAGAACAACCTGCTCCTGAATGACTACTGGGTACATAACGAAATGAAGGCAGAAATAAAGATGTTCTTTGAAACCAATGAGAACAAAGACACAACACACCAGAATCTCTGGGACACATTCAAAGCAGCGTGTAGAGGGAAATTTACAACACTAAATGCCCACAAGAGAACACAGGAAAGATCTAAAATTGACATGCTAATGTCACAATTAAAAGAACTACAAAAGCAAGAGCAAACACATTCAAAAGCAAGAATAAGGCAAGAAATAACTAAAATCAGAGCAGAACTGAAGGAAATAGAGACACAAAAAACCCTTCAAAAAATTAAGGAATCCAGGAGCTGGTTTTTTGAAAGGTCAACAAAATTGATAGACCACTAGCAAATCAAAACCACAATGAGATAACATCTCACACCAGTTAGAATGGCAATCATTAAAAAGTCAGGAAACACCACGTGCTGGAGAGGATGTAGAGAAATAGGAACACTTTTTCACTGTTGGTGGGGTTGCAAACTAGTTCAACCACTGTGGAAGTCAGTGTGGCAATTCTTCAGGGATCTAGAACTAGATATACCATTTGACCCAGCCATCCCATTACTGGGTATATACCCAAAGGACAATAAATCATGCTGCTGTGAAGACACATGCACAGGTATGTTTATTGTGGCACTATTCACAATAGCAAAGACTTGGAACCAACCCAAATGTCCAACAATGATAGACTGGATTAAGAAAATGTGGCACATATACACCATGGAATACTATGCAGCCATAAAAAAATGATGAGTTCATGTCCTTTGTAGGGACATGGATGAAATTGGAAATCATCATTCTCAGAAAACTATCACAAGAACAAAAAACCAAACAATGCATGTTCTCACTCACAGGTGGAAATTGAACAATAAGAACACATGGACACAGGAAGGGGAACATCACACTCTGGGGACTGCTGTGGGCTGGGGGAAGGGGGGAGGGATAGCATTAGGAGATATACCTAATGCTAAATGAGGAGTTAATGGGTGCAGCACACCAGCATGGCACAGGCATACATATGTAACTAACCTGCACATCATGCACATGTACCCTAAAACTTAAAGTATAATAATAATAAAATAAAATAAAAAATAAAAAAGACTAATAAAGAAGAAAAGAGAGAAGAATAAAATAGATGCAAAAAAAAATGAAATGATAATGGGGATATCACCACCAATCCCACAGAAATACAAACTACCATCAGAGAATACTACAAACATCTCTATGCAAATAAACTAGAAAATCTAGAAGAAATGGATAAATTCCTCGACACATACACTCTCCCAAGACTAAACCAGGAAGAAGTTGAATCTCTGAATAGACCAATAACAGGCTCTGAAGTTGTGGCAATAATCAATAGCTTACCACCCTGAAACAGTCCAGGACCAGATGGATTCACAGCTGAATTCTACCAGAGGTAAAAGGAGGAGCTGATACCTTTCCTCTGAAATTATTCCAACCAATAGAAAAAGAGGGAATCCTCCCTAACTCATTTTATGATGCCAGCATCATCCTGATACCAAAGCCTGGCAGAGACACAACAAAAAAAGAGAATTTTAGACCAATATACTTGATGAACATTGATACAAAAATGCTCAATAAAATACTGGCAAACAGAATCCAGCAACGCATCAAAAAGCTTAACCACCATGATCAAGTGGGCTTCATCCCTGGGATGCAAGGCTGGTTCAACCTACGCAAATCAATAAATGTAATCCAGCATATATACAGAACCAAAGACAAAAACCACATGATTATCTCAATAGATGTAGAAAAGGCCTTTGACAAAATTCAAAAACTTCATGCTAAAAACTCTCAATAAATTAGATATTAATGGGACGTATCTCAAAATAATAAGAGCTATCTATGACAAACCCACAGCCTATATCATATCGAATGGGTAAAAACTGGAAGCATTCCCTTTGAAAACTGGCACAAGACAGGGATGCCCTCTCTCACCACTCCTATTCAACATAGCGTTGGAAGTTCTGGCCAGGGCAATTAGGCAGGAGAAGGAAATAAAGGGTATTCAATTAGGAGAAGAGGAATTCAAATTGTCCCTGTTTGCAGATGACATGATTATATATCTAGAAAACCCCATTGTCTCAGCCCAAAATCTCCTTAAGCTGATTAGTCGTAAAAGGAACATACTTCAAAACCACAAAAGCCATATATGACAAGCACACAGCTAACATAATAATAAATGGGGAAAAGCTGAAGGTCCTTTCTTTAAAAACTAGAACAAGACAATGATTCCCACTTTCACTGCTCCTATTCAACATAATACTAGTCCTAGTCAGAGTAATCTGGCAAAAATAAATAAAGAAAGAAAAAGTATCCAAATTAGAAAACAGGAAGTCAACAAATTGTTCCACTTTGCAGATGACAAGATATCACATTTAGGAAAACATGAAGACTCTACCAAAAAATAAAAATAAAAAACCCTTAGAATAGCTAAATGAATTCAGTAAAGTTACAGGATAGAAAATCAATATCCAAAAATTAGTAGCATTTATATAAACCAATAATGAAATGGCCAAAATAAATTAAGATTCCAATTCCTTTTACAATTTATACCAAAAAATTAAAATTAAAATAACTAGAAATCAATTTAACAAGGGAGGTTACAGATCTCTTCAAGGAAATCTACAAAACACTGATGAAAATAACTAAAGAGGACAGAGGAAATGGAATGGCATACCATGGTCATGGATTGAAAGAATTAATATTTAAATGTCCATATTGCCCAAAGCTATCTACAGATTTAATGCAATCCCTATCAAAGTACCAATGTCATTTTTCAAATACATAGAAAAAATAATTCTACAATTCATATGAAACCAAGAAAAAGCCAGAATAGCCAATGCAATCTTAAGCAAAAAGAATAAAGCTGAAGGCATCACACTATCTGACTTCAAAATATATTACAAGGCTGTAGTATGGTATAAAAATAGACCTACAGGCCAATAAAACAGTATAGAGAATGCAGAAATAAATCCACATACCTAACCCAACTTATCTTTGACAAAGCCATCAGGAATATATATTGGGAAAAAGAAACACTGTTCAATAAATTGTGTAGGAAAACTGGATAACCATATGAAGAAGAATGAAACTGGACCCATATATATCACGGTATACAAAAGTCAACTCAAGAAGGATTAAAGACTTAAATGAGAGACCCAAAATTATAAAACTACTAAGAGAAAACGCTTCAGGACAGTTAGTCTAGGGAAGGATATTACAGATAAGACCTTAAAAGCACAGGCAACAAAAACAAAAATAGACAAATGGGACTATATTAAATTAAAAAGTTGCTGCAGAACAAAAACATTGAGTGAAGAGACACCCTCTTGAATGGGAGGAAATATTTGCAAACTACTCATCCAACAGGGGACTAATAAGAATGTACAAGAAACTCAAGCAACTCAACAACAACAAAAAATCCTATTAAAATGGGCAAAGAGCATGAATAAACATTTCTAAAATGAAGACATGTAAATGACAAATAGGTATATTAAAAATGCTCAACATGCCTAATCATCATGAAAATGCAAATGAGAGCCACAATGAGACATCATTTCACCCCAGTTAGAGTGGCTATTATTAAAAAGACAACAAATAACAGATGCTGGTGAGGATGTGAAGAAAAAGGAACCATACGCTGTTGGTGGGAATATAACTTAATACAACCACTGTTGAAAACACTATGAAATTTCTGAAAATACTACAAATAGAACTACCTTTGATCCAGCAATTTCACTACTGTTTATGCAAAAGAAATCAGCATATCAAAGGAATACCCACACTTGCCTGTTTATCAGAACACTATTCACAATAGAAAGATATAGAATCAATTTAAGTGTCCATGAATGAATAAAAAGTATGATATATATACATATATACACACAATGGAATAACATTCTGCCATAATAGTAATAAATAGATGACAAAATCAATGAAAGCACATTATGTGCAGCAACATGGATGGAACTGGAGATCATTATGTTAAGTGAATAAACCAGCCACAGAAAGCCAAATACTGCATGTCCTCATTCATATGTAGGGGCTAAAAATCTTGATCCTGTGGGCCTAGGGAACAGAATGACAGATACCAGAGAATGGAAAAGGTGAGTGGGTGGGGTAGGGTGGGGAATGAGAGAGCTTGGTTAATGGGTACAAACACAGATAGAAGAAATAAGTTCTTATGTTTGATAGCAGACTGAGGTGACTATACTTAAGAATATTTTGTATATTTTAAAATAACTAGAAGAGAGGACTTGAAATGATACCAACATAGAGAAATGATAAATATTCAAGGTGATGGATACCCCAAATACCCTGACTTGATTATTACACATTCTATACACATAACAAACACTCACATGTACTCCATAAATATGCAAAATATTATCTACAAATACAAGAATATACAAGAAAACACAGGAAAAAAGCTTCCTGACATTCATCTTAGCAATGATTTTGGGGATATGACCCAAAAAGCACGGGTAACAAATGCAAAAGTAAACAAGTGGGACCACATCAAACTAAAAAGTTTCTACACAGCAAAGGAAAGAATCAACAAAATGAAAGAGTAACCTACAGAATAGGACAAAATATTTGCAAACTATAAAACCAAAATCTATAATGAGTTAATATCCAAAACATGTAAGGGAAACATACAATTCAATACCAAAAAGCAAATAATAGTATTAAAAGTAGGCAAAAGGCTTGTACAGACATTTATCAAAAGAAGACATAAAAATTATCAACAAGTATATGAAAAAATACTCAAAATCACTATTGATCACAGAACTACAAATCAAATACGCACTGAGATACCTCACACCTATTAGGAAGAGTATGATCAAAACATGAAAAGATAACAAGTGTTGTCATGGATGTGAAGAAAAGAGAACCTTTGTGCACTGTTGGTGGTAATGTAAATTATCAGATCCATCATGGAAAACAGTATTGACCTTCTTTAAAAAATTAAAAATAGAACCACCATATGATCCATCAATCCCATATCCCACTTCTTGATGTGTATCTGAAAGATATAAATTCAGAATCTCAAAGATATATCTGCACTCCCATGTTTATTGCAGCATTATTCAGAACAGTCAAAAGAATCAACTTAAGTATCCATGGATGGATGGATAAAAAAATGAATACACACACACACACGCATGCACAATGGAATATTATTCAGCCCTAAAAAGGAAAGAAAACCTGCTATTTGCAACAACATGGGTGAGCTCAGAAGACATTGTGCTAAGTGAGATAAGCCAGATACAGAAAGACAAATACTGCATGATCTCACTTATATGAGAAACCTAAAGAAGTTGAACTCATAGAAACAGAATAGAAGGGTGGTAACGAAGGACTGATTGGGTGGCAGTAATGGAGAGGTGTTGTTGGAGAACAAACTTTCATTTATAGTTTTATAAGTTCTGGGGATCTAATATATATTATGGTGACTATAGTTAACAATGTATTGTATACTTGAAATGTGCTAAGGGAATATATCTTAAGTGTTCTCACCGCAGAAACAAAGATAAAAACAAGAAATTACTTTGTGAGGTGATGGATATGTCTTGATTTTGGTAATTATTTCACATTGTGTACATATTACAGATAATCAGGTTGTACAACTTAAATACATACAATTTTTATTTGTCAATTATATCTCAGTAAAGGGGGAGGAAATAAGTCCTATGAAGTCAGCTTAAGTAGATGTCTTACGTCTAAGAGTACAAGTTGAAAACTCAAATATACAGAAATTAAGTAGACAATATAGATCAATAAGGAAAGCCAGGAAGAGGGCAAATACCCAGTCTAAAGGGAGTGGCTACTACTTAGTTCCAGCCAATTGCTACCATGTAGGAATAGAAGCCCAGGTTTGTCAAATCTTCTGGTTTTCAAAAGAAAGAAATGTTGATTTTTAAATGTTAAATTTTCCAATTTAATAAAAATATTGGCTGAATTTCAAACACTGTTTAAGCCAAACAAAACACATATTTAGCCTAAATTGACCCTTAGTTTGTGTTCACTATAGACAATGCCCAGTATCTGAGAGGTAAGCAAGAGGTCATTGCTTATCAGTGTAGCTGCTAAGAACAAAATGACTGGTACAGATTATCATGTCAGAGGAGGCTGCCACCATGAGCCAGTGATAGTGTTGAATATTAGAAAAAAGTATTGGAGAAGAGGTAGTGTAGTCTGAGTCTTGATGTCTAAGAAACATGTTGAGAAAAGAAAGAAACTTTTATCTGAGGAATGCAAGTTCTTTTTAATTATCAGGCCCAGAGAGAAATTAAAATGAGACCTCAATCATGCTCCATTTCCCATTTTGAGCTAAGAGCTTATATCTTCAAACTGTTTGTTTTTGCCTCAAGTAGCTATAAATTAACCTAATAATGTCACACCAGACACTATAACATATATCCTATAGCTTAACAATATATAACCAATCACTAATCAATATTATTTCTATAAACCAAAAAGAATTTCTGACGAGCAGCTTTGTCTCAGCTCACTCCCTGCCCCCCTTTTTTCTGGCTTTAAAAATCCACTTGTAACTGTTGTTAATTGAAGTGTATATTCAGGGCAACATGAATCTATGCTTCTAGGTTACAATCCTCAAGCTTGGCCCAAATAAACTTTCTACTTATATTAATTTTTTTCAGCTTCTTCCTTTTGGTTGACGATGTAGACAAATGGAGAGAAGATGAATAAGAGAAATTCAGGTCTGGCTGTGAATATAACATAAGTAGAAATTTGAAGGTAGGTGTGCACATGACATGTTTTGACAATGAGTAGAAAAGCTTACCTCAGTAGATGATTTATTATTGGAAATAGAGATTGCTTTATAAAAACTGGGACACAATTGTGAGTAACTTTGAATTCCAAAGTTATTCAGAATATGTTAACAAATAAACTCAATCTAGGACCAATATTACCAAATAAACTCTACTGACCTGCTCCCTTTAGCCTTTAGCTGAAACCATTGCCAATTTCAGTTTTCCAAGACTTTTTGTGCTATCTATACAAGCAACATTCTATATGTAAATCACTCTGTCAAGTATTTTGGAAAATATAAAAAATAAACAACTATGTAGCATGTGGTTTATGGAGACAATTATGAGGCTTCTGTCTTGTGCATATGGATGTGAAGAAACTACCAATTAAAAAGCACTTTTGCCATAGTGAGTTGTGTTTTACTCCCTCCCTCACCAAACTCCATCTCCCCACCTTACCCTCCCCCATCACTTTTTCCCCTTTCCTCCTATATAATCAACAGGCTCAGCTTCTCCAGTGATATTTGTGTTTGTACTCTGAAATGATGTGAATACATATTTTGATTAACACTGTTTCCTTAGAGGAAAGAACACTTGTCTTACAAGCACATTGCAGTGCAAATGTTTAAAATCACTCCAAAGTGCCTAAGTGGGACTTACATCAATGTTTCTGCTTGACTTTTTCACAGAAGAAATGATATCTTCTGGAAAGCAAAGGCAAACAAAATTCTTTTGGAATAGAAATGAGTGAGGAATCATCTCCATTAAACAAAATGATAGAACTATTGCTGTTCAATTAAGGTCTTTATAATGAATCATAAAAATGCAAGATGTAAAGTATGTCTGTGTGGTTGAGCTCCAATTCTTAATGATAAATTGAGTTGATTTCTCCCCCAGTGAGTTTGGAGTGTTTGGATTTTATCTTTTTTTATTCTGTCTTAATCATTAATTATAATTTCAAAAATAATATGAGTCACTGCTTCACAGCTTGGAAGCAAAGGCAGCATTCTGTTTTGGGGAAATGTTTTTATAGCAATTAACTTCTATTTATGTCTCTCTTCTGCCATATTTAGAAGTCACCACATTTCTGATAAAGTCTACTATGTGGCCTTGGATAGCAAACAAAATGTTACCACCTTTCTTTTAACTCTGGACATCAAATCTTGGATGAGCTCAAATTGTCCACAGGTGGTACCTCGAGGTAACCAGTGAAACACCCAGGGAGCTCTTCAAGGATAGGCATTACTTCCTTCTTTTGTAATATTGTTGAAGTTGACTTTAAGGTCTTCAGGGTGAACCCACTGATTTTTCCTAGTTTGCATCTACTTCTGTGGCAGTTTCAGTAGTCTTGTTTTATTAGCCTCAAATGAAAGTCACCTTTCCCTGCTCTCCACTTCATGGGACTAAAATGGCTGTGGTGTGTTGGAAGAGGAAAAATAAAAATAAAGCACATCTATTACTCAAATCAGCTGTGGTTCTGGATTTCTGTCTCAGGGTATAATCACTTTTTTTGCTTAGCTATTTCTTACAGAAACAAGGAGGTAAAGGAAGAAGAAATATTGAATCCTAAGCTGTGGATTAAAAGAAAGAGAAAATAAAGGCACCCCTAAATTGGTAAGGTACCTGCTCTAGATACCTATGTGGTTGGAAGTGAACAAGATTTCAAATATGCCAGTCTCTCATGGAAGTGTAGTATGTAATTTGAAGTCCCAAAAGCACCTATTAGAAGTATGAAGAAATTCAGGAAGGTACTCCA
This sequence comes from Pan paniscus, assembly GCF_029289425.2. Taxonomy (NCBI): domain Eukaryota; kingdom Metazoa; phylum Chordata; class Mammalia; order Primates; family Hominidae; genus Pan; species Pan paniscus. The sequence continues at coordinate 76,378,899 of NC_073272.2, forward strand.
GAAAGGGAGTCTTGTTAAAGGGAGATTGGTTTAAAGTCTATCTAAGTCATGAAGCTATTCCATACAAAAGCAGAATAGGTATCTATCTACGCTTATTCGAAGTCCACAGCTTCATACTTGCCTCCAAATATCTTTTTCCAGTATTACATCCTACTCTTTTCTCATACCAGTCTCAAATCCGTATACTTTAAATATTCTTCAGAGTCAAACAACAAAAAGCATCCTTCCAGTTAAAAATGCAAAATGGTTTTTCTTCCCCAAGATGGTGGATTTGAGGCTTTGTTAGCACACCTTACCCTCTTGGAAAGAGCAAAACCGTGTGTAGAAACTTTCACACTGTGATTTTTTTTTTTTAAGTTCTGGGACACATGTGCAGAACGTGCAGGTTTGTTACATAGGTATATATGTGCCATCGTGATTTGCTGCACCTTTCAACCCATCATCTAGGTTTTAAGCCCTGCATGCATTAGGTACTTGTCCTAATGCTCTCCCTCCCCTTGGCCTCCACCCGCTGACAGGCCCTGGTGTGTGATGTTAATTTTTTTTTTTTTGAGACGGAGTTTTGCTCTTGTCGCCCGGGCTGGAGTGCAATGGCATGATCTCAGCTCACTGCAACCTCCACCTCCTGTGTTCAAGCCATTCTCCTGCCTCAGCCTGCCAAGTAGCTGGGATTACAGGTATACACCACCATGCCCAGCTAATTTTTGTATTTTTAGTAGGGATGGGGTTTCACGATGTTGGTCAGGCTGGTCTTGACCTCCTGACCTCAGGTGATCCACCCGCCTTGGCCTCCCAAAGTGCTTGGATTACAGGCATGAGTCACAGCACCCAGCCCTCACACTGTGAACTTTTATCCAAGAAAGAACATGGGAGCTCAACAGAAAAAGTGAAAGAAAGTTTGGATACTTTGAAAGAAACTGTGGACAGCTGCCTGACCCAAGGGTCCAGCAGAAAACTGCAAATCTTGGTTGGGCACAGCATTTTGGGAGGCCAAGGTGGGTAGGATTGCTTGACTCAGGAGTTCAAGATCAGTCTGGGCACCATTGCAAGACCCCTGATCTTTACTAAGAAAACAAACAACAACAACAACAACAACAAAAAAAACCAAGCATGGTGGTACGTGCTTGTAGTCCCAAGTATTCAGGAGGTGGAGGTGGAAGGATCACTTGAGCCCAGGAGTCAAAGCTACAGTGAGCTGAGATTGAGGTTGCAGTGTGCCATGATCATGCCACTGTACTCCACCTAGAAGACAGAGTAAAACCCCATTTAAGAAAGAAGAGAAAGAAAGAGAGAAAGAGAGGAAAGGAAAGGAAAAGAACGGAGAGGAGAGGGAGAGGGAGAGGGAGGGGGAGAGGGAGAGGGAGAAAGAAAGAGTGGGGTGGGAAGGAGAGAGGAGAAGGAAGAAAAAATGGAAGGAAAGAAGGAAGGAAGCAAGGAAGGAAGGAAGGAAGGAAAGAAGGAAGGAAGGAGAAACCGTAAGTCTTCACAGAGTGAAGTAGGAGAGACTATCTTGATGATACACATTCCCACTGGGGAACTGGGCAATCCAGGCCACAGGAGAGTTCCTTGACACTACCCAGCACTGGATCTTACTTGGTGAGAGAGGGGAGTCTTCAGAAAAAAAGTAGCATTTTGCAGAAAAAAATGTAGCATTTTGCATAACTCTTAGACCCCAGTGTCAACAGAAAAGAAAAAGCCATCTCTGATCCTAATTCCAGGGTACCTTGGGGAAATCTGCCAGCCAACTCAGGCAGTAGTCACATGCTGGGAGAGGCTGCCAACTGAGATTTGCAATGTAATCTAGAGTGAAGATAAACCCCCAAGGACAAAACAAGTGTCAATAAATTTTAAAAAATTGAAATCATATCAAGTATCTTCTCAGACCACAGTAGAATAAAACTAGAAATGATTTCTGATGGGAACTCTCAAAATTATACAAATACATGGAAATTAAACCACCTGATTCCGAATGATCTTTGGATTCAATTATGAAATTAAGATGGAAAGCAAAAAGTTTGTATAAATGAATGAAAATAGAGACACAACATACCCAAACCTCTGGGATGCAGAGAAAAAAGTTCTAAGAGGGGAGATTTTATCATTAAATACCTACGTAAAAAACATAAGAAGATCACTAATTAATATCCTAACACTGCACCTCTAGAAACTAGAAAAACAAGAAAAAACCCAACCAATGCCAGCAAAAGAAGAGAGATAACAAAGATCAAATTAGATCTAAGTAAAAATGAGACAAAAATACAATACAATGGATTAACTAAATGAAAAGTTGGTTCTTTCAAAAGATAAACAAAACTGATAGCCCACTAGCTATAATAAACAAGAAAAGAAGATAGAAGATTCAAATAAGCACAGTTAGAAATGAAAAAGGAGACATTACAACTGATACCACATAAATACAGAAGGTAATCAAAAACTGCTATGAACGTATCTATGCTCACAAACTAGGAAACATAGAGAAAATGAGTAAATTCCTAAAAACATACAACCTACCAAGATTAAACCAGGAAGAAATAGAAATCCTCAACTGATCAATAACAGGTAGTGAGTCAGTAATTAAAAACATATTTCTCCACCTGCCAAGAAAAAGCCCAGGACCAGATGGAATTGCAGCTGAATTCTTCAAGATATACAAGATAAAACTGGTACATATTCTCTTGAAAATGTTCCAAAATTAGAGGAGGACAAAATCCTTTCTAACTCAATCTACAAAGCCAATATCATTGTGATACCAAAGCCAGACAAGGAAACAACAAAAAAAGAAAGCTACAAACCAATATATCTGAAGAACATTGACGCAAAACTTCTCAACAAAATAGTAGCAAATTGAATCCAACAGCACATCAAAAAGATAATACACCACAATTAAGTGGGTTTTATTTCAGAAACGCAAGGATAGTACAACATATGCAAATCAGTAAATGTGATTCACCACATAAACAGAATTAAAAAACAGAAACCATATGATCCTCTCAATAGATGCAGAAAAAGCATTTGATAAAATTCAGCAATTTTTATAATAAAAACATTCAACAAACTAGGCATAGAAGGAACATACCTCAAAATAAGAAAGCCATACATGGCAAATCCATAGTCAACATCATACCAAATGGGGAAAGTTGAAATATTTCCCCTAAAAACTGAAACAAGACAAGAATGCCCACTTTCACCACTCCTATTCAACATAGTATGGAAGTTCTAGCCAGAGGAATCAGGCAAAAGAAAGAAAAAAACATCCAAATTTGGAAAGAGACAGTCAAATTATCTTTGTTTGCTGATTATATGATCTTTCACCTAGAAAACTCTAAAGGTTCTGCCAAAAGATTCCTAGTTTAATAAATGACTTCAATAAAGTTTGAGAATACAATATCTATGTACTTCAATAAAGTTTGAGAGTACAATATCAATGTACAAAAATCAGTAGCATTTCTATTCACCAATTAGGAGAAGCTGAGTACCAAATCAAAAACTCAATCCCATTTACAATAACTACATAAATATAAAATAGCTAGAAATACATTTAACCAATGTGATGAAGGCTCTCTACAAGGCTGTGTTTGTTTCTTTTCACTCTTTTTTCTCTAATCTTGTCTTCTCACTTTATTTCATTAATTTGATCTTCAATCACTGATATCCTTTCTTCTGCTTGATCGAATCGGCTATTGAAGCTTGTGTATGATTCATGAATTTCTCGTACTGTGGTTTTCAGCTCTATCAGGTCATTTAAGGTCTTCTCTATACAGTTATTCTAGTTAGCCATTCATCTAACCTTTTTTCAAGGTTTTTAGCTTCCTTGCTATGGGTTAGAACATGCTCCTTTAGCTTGGAGAAGTTTGTTATTACCAACCTTCTGAAGGTTGGTAAATAAACTGTAGAAGACAAAGATAAATGGTGAAATTTCCCAAGCTCATGGGTTGGAAGAATCAATATCATTAAAATGAATACATGGCACAAAGCGATCTACAGACAATGCAGTGCTTATCAATATATTATTATTTTACACAGTTAGAAAAATAATCCAAAAATCAAAACATAACCAGAAAATAAAAGAGTCCAAATAGCCATCAAAAGCACAAATAGCACAACTGGAAGCATCATATTACCTTACTTCAAATTATACCACAAGATTATAGGAACCAAAACAACATGGTACTGAAATAAAAATAGACACATGAGATAAATAAAACAGAAGAGAGAACCCAGACATTAAGCCACATACCTGCAACCAACTGATTTTTATAAAGTTGACAATAAAACATACACTGTGGCAAGGACACCCTATTCAATAAATAGTGCTGTGAAAATTGGATAGCCATATGCAGAAGAATGACACTAAGCTCCTATGTCTCACCATGTATAAAAATCAACTCAAGATGGATTAAATACTTAAATTATGATACTTGTAACTATAAAAACTTTATTTAAAGAAAGCTTTGGAAAAAGTTCTCTCGACATTAGCCTTGGCAAAGAGTTTATAACTAAGACCTCAAAAGCAAATGCAACAAAAACAAAAGTAGGCTAATGGGACTCAGTGAAACTAAAAAGCTTCTGCATGGCAAAAGATACAGAGAGAACAGACAGCATACAAAATGGGAGAAAGTATTTGCAAACTATGCATTTGACAAAGGAGTAAGATCCAGACACAAACAACTGAAGAGATAAAAGCAAATAACCCCATTAATAAGTGGTCAAAAGACATTAGCAGACATTTTTCACAAGAAGATGTACAAATGGTCAACAAGCATGTTAAAAAAAAGTTTGACATAACTAATCATCAGAAAAAGCAAATTAAGACCACAATGAAATATCATCTTATACCAGTAACAATGGCTACTATTAAATGTCAGAAAATAAAAAGATGTTGGCAAAAATGTAAAGAAAAGTGAATAATTATACACTGCTGCTTGGAATGTTTATTAGTAGAGTCCCCATGGAAAAAGTATAATTTCTCATAAAGCTAAATTAATTTCTTAGAGAACTAAAAATAAAACTACCACTCAACCCAGAAATCTTACTACTGGATATCTACCCAAAAGAAAGGAAATCATTATATCAAAAAGATACCTGTTTATAATAGCACTATTCACAAAAGCAAAGATATGGAATCATCGTAAGTGTCCGCCATCAACAGATGATTGGATAAAGAAAATGTCACACACGCACACACACACACGCACACACGGAATACAATTCAGCCATAAAAAAAGAATAAAATCATGTCATTTGAAGCAACATGGATGGAACTTGGAACTGCAGGCCATTATATTAAGTGAAATAATTCAGAAACAGATAGTCAAATACCAGACGTTCTCACTTATAAGTGGGAGCTAAATAATGTAAACATATGGACACAGAGAGTGGAATAATATACATTGGAGACTCTGAGAGATGGGAGGGTGGAAGAATTTTGAGAGAAGAGAAATTACTAATGGATAAAATATACACTAATCAGGTGATTAAACTAAAAGCCCAAACTTCATCACTATGCATTATATCCGTGTAACAAAACTGCAATTATACCCCCTAAATCTATAAAAACAAAATAAAATAAAGAAATAAAAGATATTCAGGAGATATGAAACTAAATAAATAAATCTATAAAATAAATAAAAATGCAACTGTAGCTAGACAAACGAAACCTCTAACCCTCTTTTACAAGCTCATCATGAGTATAAGTTTTTTTGACCAGTTGATAACCCTGACAATTCTGTCTCCTGAACTAGAAAGTATAAAATGACCAACAGTACAATAGGGACATGGAGTGTTTGGGAATTCTTCTTCTTCTTCTTCTTCTTCTTCTTCTTCTTCTTATACCTTAAGTTCTAGGGTGCATGTGCAGAGCATGCAGCTTTGTTACATAGGTATACATATGCCATGTTGGTTTGTTGCACCCATCAACTCGTCATTTACATTAGCTATTTCTCCTAACGCTCTCCCTCCCCCAGCCCTCCACTGCCCAACAGGCCCCAGTGTGTGATGTTCCCCTCTCTGTGTCCATGTGTTCTCATTGTTCAATTCCCACGTATGAGTGACAACATGAGGTGTTTGGTTTTTTGTCCTTGTGATAGTTTGCTGAGAATGATGGTTTCCAGCTTCATCCATGTACCTGCAAAGGACATGAACTCATCCTTTTTTATGGTTGCATAGTATTCCATGGTGTATATGTGCCACATTTTCTTTATCCAGTCTATTATTGATGGACATTTGGGTGGGTTCCAAGTCTTTGCTATTGTGAATAGTGCCGCAGTAAACATACATGTGCATGTGTCTTTATACTAGCATGATTTATATTCCTTTGGGTATACATCAAACAATGGGATTGCTAGGTCAAATGGTATTTCTAGTTCTAGATCCGTGAGGAATCGCCACACTGTCTTCCACAATGGTTGAACTAATTTACACTCCAAAAACAGCATAAAAGCATTTCTGTTTCTCCACATCGTCTCCATTATCTGATGTTTCCTGACTTTCTAATGATCGCCATTCTAACTGGTGTGAGATGGTATCTCATTGTGGTTTTGATTTGCATTTTTCTGTTGACCAGTGATGATGAGCATTTTTTCATATGTCTGTTGGCTGCATAAATGTCTTCTTTTGAGAAGTGTCTGTTCATATCCTTTGCCCACTTTTTGATGGGTTTTTTTGTTTTTTTCTTGTAAATTTGTTTAAGTTCTATTAGCCCTTTGTCAGATGGATAGATTGCAAAAATTTTCTCCCATTCTGTAGGTTGCCTGTTCACTCTGATGGTAGTTTCTTTTGCTGTGCAGAAGCTCTTTAGTTTAATTAGATCCCACTTGTCTATTTTGGCTTTTGTTGCTATTGCTTTTGATGTTTTTGTCATGAAGTCTTTGCCCATGCCTATGTCCTGAATGGTATTGCCTAGGTTTTCTTCTAGGGTTTTTAAGGTTTTAGGTCTTACATTTAAGTCTTTAATTCATCTTGAGTTAATTTTTGTGTAAGGTGTAAGGAAGGGATCCAGTTTCAGCTTTCTACATATGGCTAGCCAGTTATCCCAGCACCATTTATTAAATAGTGAATCCTTTCTCCATTGCTTGTTTTTGTTAGGTTTGTCAAAGATCAGATGGTTGTAGATGTGTGGTGTTATTTCTGAGGCCTCTGCTCTATTCCATTGGTCTATATCTCTGTTTTGGTACCAGTATCATGCTGTTTTGGTTACTGTAATCTTGCAGTATAGTTTGAAGTCTGGTAGTGTAATGCCTCCAGCTTTGTTCTTTTTGCTTAGGATTGTCTTGGCTATGCGGGCTCCTTTCTGGTTTCATATGAAATTTAAAGTAGTTTTTTCTGGTTTTCTGAAGAAAGTCATTGGTAGCTTGATGGGGATAGCATTGAATCTATAAATTACCTTGGGCAGTATGGCCATTTTCACGATATTGATTCTTCCTAACCATGAGCATGGAATGTTCTTCCATTTGCTTGTGTCCTCTTTTATTTCATTGAGCAGTGGTTTGTAGTTCTCCTTAAAGAGGTCCTTCACATCCCTTGTAAGTTGGATTCCTAGGTATTTTATTCTCTTAGGAGCAATTATGAATGGGAGTTCACTCATCGTGTGGCTGTCTGTTTGTCTGTTCTTGGTGTATAGGAATGATTGTGATTTTTGCACATTGATCTTGTATCATGAGATTTTGCTGAAGTTGCTTATCAGCTTAAGGAGATTTTGGGCTGAGATGATGGGGTTTTCTAAATATACAATCATGTCACCTGCAAACAGAGACAATTTGACTTCCTCTTTTCCTGTTTGAATATGCTTTATTGCTTTCTCTTGCCTCATTACCCTGGCCAATGCTACGTTGAATAGCAGTGGTGAGAGACGGCATCCCTGTCTTGTGCCAGTTTTCAAAGGGAATGCTTCCAATTTTTGCCTATTTAGTATGATATTGGCTGTGGGTTTGCTCTAAGTGGTTGTTATTATTTTGAGATATGTTCCATCAATACCTAGTTCATTGAGAGTTTTTAGCATGAAAAGCTGTGAATTTTGTCGAAGACCTTTTCTGCATCTAATGAGATAATCATATGATTTTTTCGTTGGTTCTGTTTATGTGACAGATTACATTTATTGATTTGCATATGTTGAACCAGCCTTGCATCCTAGGGATGAAGCCAACTCGTTTGTGGTGGATGAGGTTTTTGATGTGCTTCTGGATTCAGTTTGACAGTATTTTATTGAGGATTTTTGTATCAATCTTCATGTGGATATTGGCCTAAAATTCTCTTTTTTTTATGTGTCTCTGCCAGGATTTGGTACCAGGATGATGCTGGCCTAATACAATGAGTTAGAGAGGACTCCTTCTGTTTCTATTGAAGCTTCTATTGAAGCTGGAAACCATCATTCTAAGCAAAGTATTGCAAGGACAAAAAACCAAACACCGCATGTTCTCACTCATAGGTGGGAATTGAACAATGAGAACACATGGACACAGGAAGGGGAACATCACACACTGGGGCCTGTTGTGGGGTGGGGGGAGGGGGGAGGTATAGCATTAGGAGATATACCTAATGTTAAATGACGAGTTAATGGGTGCAGCACACCAACATGGCACATGTATACATATGTAACTAACCTGCACGTTGTGCACATGTACCCTAAAACTGAAAGTATATATAAAAAAAAGGAAATAGCTTCAGAAGAAATGGTACCAGTTCCTCTGTGTACCTCTGGTACAATTAAGCTGTGAATCTGTCTGCTCCTGGACTTTTTTTGGTTGGTAAGCTATTAATTATTGCCTCAATTTCAGAACCTGTTATTGGTCTATTCAGAGATTCAACTTCTTCCTGGTTTAGTCTTGGGAGGGTGTATGTGTCCAGGAGTCTATCCATTTCTTCTAGATTTTCTAGTTTATTTGCGTAGAGTTGTTTATAGTATTCTCTGATGGTAGTTTGTATTTCTCTGAGATCGGTCGTGATATCCCCTTTATCATTCTTTATTGAGTCTATTTGATTCTTCTCTCTTTTCTTCTTTATTAATCTGGGTAGTGGTCTATTTACTTTGTTGATCTTTCGAAAAAAACAGTTTCTGGATTCATTGATTTTTTGAAGGGCTTTTTGTTTCTCTATGTCCTTCAGTTCTGCTCTGGTCTTAGTTATTTCTTGTTTTCTCCTAGCTTTTGAAGTGTTTGTTCTTGCTTCTCTAGTTCTTTAAATTGTGACATTAGACTGTTGATTTTAGATCTTTCCTGCTTTCTCTTGTGGCCATTTAGTGCTATAGATTTCCCTCTACACACTGCTTTAAATGTATCCCAGAGATTCTTGTACGTTGTATGTTTGTTCTCATTGGTTTCAAAGAACATCTTTATTTCTGCGTTCATTTTGTTACTTACTCAGTAGTCATTCAGGAGGAGGTTATTCAGTTTCCATGTAGTTGTACGGTTTTCAGTGAGTTTCTTAATTCTGAGTTCTAATTTGATTGCTCTGTAGTCTGAGAGACAGTTTTTGTTATTTCTGATCTTTTACATTTTCTGAGGAGTGTTTTACTTCCATTTGTGTGGTCAGCTTTAGAATAAGTTCAATATGGTGCCGAGAAGAATGTATATTCTGTTGATTTGGGGTGGAAAGTTCTGTAGATGTCTATTAGGCCTGCTTGGTCCAGAGCTGAGTTCAATTCCTGGATATCTTTGCTAATTTTCTGTCTCATTGATCTGTCTAATATGGACAGTGGGGTGTTAAATCTCCCATTATTATTGTGTGGGAGTCTAAGTCTCTTCGTGGGTCTCTAAGAACTAGCTCTATTAATCTGGGTGCTTCTGTATTGAGTGCATATATATTTAGGATAGTTATTTCTTCTTGTTGAATTGATCCCTTTACCATTATGTATTGCCCTTCTTTGTCTTTTTTTAATCTTTGTTGGTTTAAAGTCTGTTTTATCAGAGACCGGGATTGAAACTCTTGTTATTGTTTGTTTTTTTTTTTTTTTTTTTTTTTTTTGCTTTCCAGTTGTTTGGTAGACCTGCTTCTATCCCTTTATTTTGAGCCTATGTGTGTCTTTGCATGTGAGATGGGTCTCCTGGATACAGTACACCGATGGGTCTTGGCTCATTATCCAATTTGCCACTCTGTGTCTTTTAATTGGGGCATTTAGCCCATTTACATTTAAGGTTAATATTGTTATGTGTGAATTTGATTCTGTCATTATGTTGCTAACTGGTTATTTCACCCACTAATTGATGCAGTTTCTTCATAGCATGGATGGTCTTTACAATTTGGCATGTTTTTGCCATGGCTGGTACTGGTTGTTCCTTTCCATGTTTAGTGCTTCCTTCAGGAATTCTTGTAAGACAGGCCTATTGGTGACAAAATCTCTCAGCATTTGCTTGTCTGTAAAGAATTTTATTTCTCCTTCACTTATGAAGCTTAGTTTGGCTGAATATGAAATTCTGGGTTGAAAATTCTTTTCTTTAGGAATGTTGAATATTGGCTCCTACTCTCTTCTGGCTTGTAGGGTTTCTGCCGAGACATCGGCTATTAGTCTGATGGGCTTCCCTTTGTGGGTAGCCAGACCTTTCCCTCTGACTGTTCTTAACATTTTATCCTTCATTCCAACCTTGGTGAATCTGACAAATATGTGTCTTGGGTTGATCATCTCGAGGAGTATCTTTGTGGTGTTCTCTGTATTTCCTCTGAATTTCAATGTTGGCCTGCCTTGCTAGGTTGGGGAATTTCTCCTATATAATATCCTGCAGAGTGTTTTCCAACTTGGTTCCATTCTCCCTGTCACTTTCAGGTGCACCAATCAAACATAGATTTGGTCTTTTCATATAGTTCCATATTTCTTGGAGGCTTTGTTTGTTTCTTTTCACTCTTTTTCCTCTAATCTTGTCTTCTCACTTTATTTCATTTATTTGATCTTCAATCACTGATAACCTTTCTTCTGCTTGATCAAGTCAGCTATTGAAGCTTGTGTATGATTCATGAATTTCTCGTACTGTGGTTTTCAGTTCTATCAGGTCATTTAAGGTCTTCTCTATACAGTTATTCTAGTTAGCCATTCATCTAACCTTTCTTCAAGGTTTTTAGCTTCCTTGCTATGGGTTAGAACATGCTCCTTTAGCTTGGAGAAGTTTGTTATTACCAACCTTCTGAAGTCTACCTCTGTCAACTTGTCAAACTCATTCTCCATCCAGTTTTGTTCCCTTGCTGGTGAGGAGTTGTGTTCCTTTGGAGGGGAAGAGGCATTCTTGTTTCTGGAATTTTCAGCCTTTCTGCTCTGGTTTCTCCCCATCTTTGTGATTTTATCTATCTTTGGTCTTTGATGTTGGTGACCTATAGATGGGGTTTTGGTGCAGATGTCATTTTTGTTGATGTTAACACTATCCTTTTCTGTTTGTTAGGTTTTCTTCTAACATACCGGCTCCTCAGCTGCAGGTCTGTTGGAGTTTGCCAGAGGTCCACTCCAGACCCTGTTTTCCTGGGTATCGCCAGCGCAGGCTGCAGAATAGCAAATATTTCTGCCTGACCCTTCCTCTGGAAGCTTCATCTCAGAGGGGCACTCGCCTTTATGAGGTGTCAGTCAGCCCCTACTGGGAGGTGTCTCCCAGTCAGACTATACGTGGGTCAGGGACCCACTTGAGGAGGCAGTCTGTCCCTTATTGGATCTCAAACACCCTTCTGGGAGAACCACTGCTCTCTTCAGAGCTGTCAGGCAGGGACGTTTAAGTCTGCAGAAGCTGTCTGCTGTCTTTTGTTCAGATATGCCCTGCCCCCAGAGGTGGAATCTAGGGAGGCAGTAGGCCTTGCTGAGCTGTGGTGGTCTCTGCCCAGTTCTAGTTTCCCTGCCACTTTGTTTACACTGTAAGCATAGAACTGCCTACTCAAGCTTCATCAATGATAGATGTCCCTTCCCTCACCAAGCTTCAGCATTCCAGGTCAATCTCAGACTACTGCACTAGCAGCAAGCAAGGCTCCATGGGTGTGGGACCCACCGAGCCAGGCACAGGAGAGACTCTCCTGGTCTGCTGGTTGTGAAGACTGTGTGAAAAGACCAGCATTTGGGCAGCAGTGTACTGATCCTCCAGGTACAGTCACTCACAGCTTACCTTGGCTAAAAAAGGGAAATCTCCCCACCCCTTGCACATCCCAGGTGGGGTGACACCCCACCCTGCTTCTGCTCACCCTCTATGGGCTGCACCCACTGTCCAACCAGTCTCAATGAAATGAAGTAGGTACCTCAGTTGGAAATGCAGAAATCACCCACCTTCTGCATCGATCTCACTGGGAGTTGTAGACTGGAGCTGTTCCTATTCAGCCGTATTGGAAGCAACCTGTTTGGGAATTCTTAATTCCAAAAAGCAGGATCAGCAGAAGCTAGGGAAGATGGTACATATAAAATAAGATGCTTGACATAAGGAGATCCCCAAAAGAGTATGAACCACCACAAATGCCAGAACATCAAAAAGGCAAGAGAACCCAATAGATAAAGTCACCTACTTCAACACTTTTGTTATAACACTGCAGGTCAAGTGTCTTTTTAAAGGTCAAAGTAGAGTCACATTCAACTTACAGTTTTAGATATCACTCATTTTTTTTCACTAGCTCCTCTTTTTTGCAGCCTTGTGTAGACTCTAAGCATCCAGAGATTTCATTTGTACTGCAGAGAGACTAAACATAATAACAAAACATGACCAGACCATATATAAAGTTAGAACTCTGATTCACAACCTGCAGCAACGCACCTAGGAAACCAGTCCATTTTCTACAGTGACCAACACAGGAAGCCAACTATCTATGTCAAACTTGTAGAAAGTCTGGCTACCATTTCTCCTAAGTGGTCCAGAACGCCAAATAATAACCCCTGGAATAATTGTTCCCAAATGGCCTGGGAATGATTGATAACTTATAGCCTCCCTAATCTTGGAGAAGTTTTAAATTTAGGGCCTGCTTTCAACTTAAGACCAAAAAGAGAAAGTCAAATATGCATCTGTAGCCAATCACCTACGATGCTCCACTTCCAGTTAACCTGCCTACAGCTTCTCCATGCCAACAGCCTCTAACAAGGACATATTTGAAGCCTTCCATTTTTTCACTACAAAACTTTTACACTTCTCTGCCTGCCTTTGAGTCTCTGCCAAAATGCAAGTGATGATAGTTGACTCCCTTTCTATAGCAAATTCTGAATGAATAGACTTTTCTTGTTCTCATGCCATTGGTCTTTACTTATTTCCACACTGCTTTAGAGGTCTTGACTCCAACAGCCAGAGTGATCTTCTCAAAGCGTAAACATAATCACATCACTTTCATTATCCCATACCTACTTAAAATACACAAATGGCTTCCCATGACATTTTTTGTTTGTTTGTTTCTTTTGAGATGGAGTCTGGTTCTGTCACCCAGGCTGAAGTGCAGTGGCACAATCTTGGCTCACTGCAACCTCTGCCTCCTGGGCTCAAGTGATTCTCCTGCCTCAGCCTCCCGAGTCACTGGAACCACAGTGTGCACCACCACACCCGGCTAATTTTTGGATTTTTAGTAGTGATGGGGATTCACCATGTTGGCTAGGCTGGTCTCAAACTCTTGAACTCAAGCGATCTGCCCACCTTGACCTCTCAAAGTGGTGGGATTACAGGTGTGAGCCACCGCACCCAACCCTGTGACATTTTTAATAAACTTTATTTTTAGAACAGTTTGATTTACAAAAAAAGTGAAGATAACACAGAGTTTCCATATGTTCAGCACCTATTTTCTCCCAATATGAACTTCTTACAGTAGCAAAAGAATGCCTTATTTTATTTCATTTACTTTATTGTTCTTTTCAGATATTTTGTTTTTTAAAATTGAAGACTTGTGGCAACCTTGTATCAAGCAAGTCTTCCAGCACAATTTTTCCAAGAGCATGTGATCACATCATATCTTCATGTCACATTTTGGTAATTCTCACAACATTTTAAACATTTTCACTAATATATCTGCTATGGTGATTTGTGATTAGTGATATTTGATGTTACTATTGTAATTGCTTGGGGGTGCCACAAACCACAGGAGATTGTGAGCTTAATGAATGTTGTGTGTGTTCTGACTGCTCCACCTAGAAGCTGTTTCCCATTTTTCTCCTTGTCCTAAGGCCCCCATATTCCTGGAGACCTTGAGACACAATATTTAAATTAGGCCAAGTAATAACCTTACAATGGTCTCCAAGACTTCCAGTCAAAGGAAGAGTCACACAACTTGTATTTAAAATCAAAAGCTAAAAAGGATTAAGCTTACTGAGGAAGGCATGTTGAAACTCAAGATAGGTTGAAAGCTAGGCCTCTTGAACCAAATAATTAACAAAGTTGAAAATGCAGAAGAGGGAGTTCACTCATGATTTGGCTCTCTGTTTGTATGTTATTGGTGTATAAGAATGCTTGTGATTTTTGCACATTGATTTTGTATCCTGAGACTTTGCTGAAGTTGCTTATCAGCTTAAGGAGATTTGGGGCTGAGACAATGGGGTTTTCTAGATACACAATCATGTCGTCTGCAAACAGGGACAATTTGACTTCCTCTTTTCCTAATTGAATACCCTTTATTTCCTTCTCCTGCCTAATTGCCCTGGCCAGAACTTCCAACACTATGTTGAATAGGAGTGGTGAGAGAGGGTATCCCTGTCTTGTGCCAGTATTCAAAGGGAATGCTTCCAGTTTTTGCCCATTCAGTATGATATTGGCTGTGGGTTTGTCATAGATAGCTCTTATTAGTTTGAGATACATCCCATCAATACCTAATTTATTGAGAGTTTTTAGCATGAAGAGTTGTTGAATTTTGTCAAAGGCCTTTTCTACATCTATTGAGATAATCATGTGGTTTTTGTCTTTGGTTCTGTTTATATGCTGGATTATATTTACTGATTTGCATATATTGAACCAGCATTGCATCCCAGGGATGAAGCCCACTTGATCATGGTGGATAAGCTTTTTGATGTGCTGCTGGATTTGGTTTGCCAGTATTTTATTGAGTATTTTTGCATCAATGTTCATCAAGGATATTGGTCTAAAATTTTCTTTTTTGGTTGTGTCTCTGCCCAGCTTTGGGATCAGGATGATGCTGGCCTTATAAAATGAGTTAGGGAGGATTCCCTCTTTTTCTATTGATTGGAATAGTTTCAGAAGGAATGGAACCAGTTCCAAAATCCCATTCACAATTGCTTCAAAGACAATAAAATACCTACGAATCCAACTTACAAGGCACATGAAGGACATCATCAAGGAGAACTACAAACCACTGCTCAATGAAATAAAAGAGGATACAAAGAAACAGAAGAACATTCCGTACTCATGGGTAGGAAGAATCAATATCGTGAAAATGACCATACTGCCCAAGGTAATTTATAGATTCAATGCCATCCCCATCAAGCTAGCAATGACTTTCTTCACAGAATTGGAAAAAAGTACTTTAAAGTTCATATGGAACCAAAAAAGAGCCCACATCGCCAAGTCAATCCTAAGCCAAAAGAACAAAGATGGAGGCATCACGCTACCTGACTTCAAACTATACTACAAGGCTACAGTATGTAGTACCAAAACAGCATGGTACTGCTACTAAAACAGAGACATAGATCAATGGAACAGAACAGAGCCCTCAGAAATAATGCCACATATCTACAACTATCTGATCTTTGACAAATCTGAGAAAAACAAGCAATGGGGAAAGGATTTCCTATTTAATAAATGGTGCTGGGAAAATGGCCAGCCAGATGTAGAAAGCTGAAACTGGATCCCTTCCTTACACCTTATACAAAAATTAATTCAAGATGGATTAAAGATTTAAACGTTAGACCAAAAACCATAAAAACCCTAGAAGAAAACCTAGGCATTACCATTCAGGACATAGACATGGGCATGGACTTCATGTCTAAAACACCAAAAGCAATGGCAACAAAAGCCAAAATTGACAAATGGGATCTAATTAAACTAAAGAGCTTCTGCACAGGAAAAGAAACTAACATCAGAGTGAACAGGTAACCTACAAAATGGGACAAAATTTTTGCAACCTACTCATCTGACAAAGGGCTAATATCCAGAATCTACAATGAACTCAAACAAATTTACAAGAAAAAAACAAACAACCCCCTCAAAAAGTGGGTGAAGTACATGAACAGATACTTCTCAAAAGAAGACATTTATGCAGCCAAAAAACACATGAAAAAATGCTCACCATCACTGGTCATCAGAGAAATGCAAATCAAACCCACCACGAGATACCATCTCACACCAGTTAGAATGGCAATCATTAAAAAGTCAGGAAACAACAGGTGCTGGAGAGAATGTGGAGAAATAGGAACACTTTTATACTGTTGGTGGGACTGTAAACTTGTTCAACCATTGTGGAAGTCAGTGTGGTGATTCCTCAGGGATCTAGAACTAGAAATTCCATTTGACCCAGCCATCCCATTACTGGGTATATACCCAAAGGACTATAAATCATGCTGCTATGAAGACACATGCACACGTATGTTTATTGCGGCACTATTCACAATAGCAAAGACTTGGAACCAACCCAAATGTCCAATAATGACTGGATTAAGAAAATGTGGCACATATACACCATGGAATACTATGCTGCCATAAAAAATGATGAGTTCATGTCCTTTGTAGGGACATGGATGAAATTGGAAATCATCATTCTCAGTAAACTATCGCAAGGACAAAAAAACAAACACCACATATTCTCACTCATAGGTGGGAATTGAACAAAGAGAACACATGGACACAGGAAGGGAAACATCACACTCTGGGGACTGTTGTGGGGTGGGGGGAGTGGGGAGGGATAGCATGAGGAGATATACCTAATGCTAAATGACGAGTTGATGGGTGCAGCACACCAGCATGGCACATGTATACATGCGTAACTAACCTGCACATTGTGCACCTGTAACCTAAAACTTAAAGTATAATAATAATAAAATTAAATTAAAATTAAAATTAAAAAAAGAAAAAAAAGAAAATGCAGAAGAAATGTTCTTGAAGGAAATTTAAAGTGCTACTTCGGTGAACACATTAATGAATAGAAATTAAATAGTTTTATTGCTGATATCAAGAGAGTTTTCATTGTCTGGATAGAAGATCAAATCAATCGTGACATTCCCTTAAACAAAAGCCCAACATAGAGAAAGACCCTAGCTCTCTTCAAATCTGTGAAAGCTTAGAGACGTGAGGATGCTACAGAAGAAAACTTTAAAGCCAGCAGGCATTGGTTCATGAGATTTAAGGGAAGGAGCCATTTTTATAACATAAAAGGCCAAGGTAGAGCAGCAAGTACTAATGTAGAACATGAAACAAGTTATCCAGAAGATCTAGCTGAAATCACTGATGAAGATGGATACACTAGAAAACAAATTTTCAATGTAAATGAAACAGGCTTCTGTTGGAGGAAGATGCCATCTTGGACTTCTGTAGCTATAGAAATGTCAATGCTTGGCTTCAAAGTTTCAAATAATGGGCTGACTCTTATTAGGGATTATTCAGATGGTGACTTTAGGTTAAAACCAGTGCTCATTCACCACTCAAAACATCATAGGGCCCTGAAGAATTATGCTAAATCTATTCTACCTGTGCTTCTTAAATGCAACAACAAGGCCTGGATGACAGCAAACTGTTTACAGCATGGTTTACTAAATATTATAAGCCCTCTGTTGAGACCTGTTGCTCAGAAAAGAAATATTCATTTAAAAACATTACTGATCATTGACAATGTTGTTTTTATGCCTACTAGCATGTCATCTATTCTTTAGCCCATGAATCAGGAGCAATTTTTATTTTCAAGTCTTCTTATATAAGAAATACATTTCATAAGGCAATAGATGCCATAGATAATGATTTTTTATTCTGGTGAATCTGGGTAAAGTAAATTAAAAACCTTCTGAAAAATTTGAACATTATAGATGCTATTAAGAACATTCGTGATGCATGGGAGGAAGTAAAAATATCAATATTAACAGGAGTTTGGAAGAAGTTGATTCTAACATTCATGGTTGACTTTGAGAGCTTTAAATTTTTAGTGGAAGAAATAACTGCAGATGTGGTAGAAATAGCAAGAGAAGTCAAATCAGAAATAGAACCTGAACATCGAAATACGAAAAGAATTCAAACTATCTCTCCTCACTGACTATATAATTCTGTACTTAGAAAACCTGAAAGACTCTTTCAAAAGGCTGCTATAACTCATAAGTGATTTTAGCAAGGTTTCAGGATACAAAATCAATCGACAGGAATGAGTAGTATTTTTATACACCAATAATACCCAGGCTGAGAGTCAAATGAAGAATACAATCCCATTTACAATAACCATAAAGAAAATGAAATACCTAGGAATACAGCCACCCAAGGAGATGGGAATTCTCTACAAAAAGAACTATGAAACACTGCTGAAAGAAATCACAGACAACACAAATAAGTGGAAAAACATTCCATGCTCATGGATTGGAAAAATAAATATTAAAATGGCCATACTGCCCAAAGTAATTTACAGATTAAATGCTATTTATATTAAACTACCATGTCATTTCTCACAGGATTAGAAGTAAATCTACTCTAAAATTCATATGGAACCAAAAAATACCCCAAATAGTCAAAGCAATCATAAGAAAAAAAAAAGCTGTAGGCATCACACTACCTGACTGAAACTATACAGTAATGCTAGAGTAATCAAAACAGCATGGTACTCCTCAAAAACAAACACATAAACCAATGGAACAGAATAGAAAACTCCAAAATAAAGCCACGTATGTACTATCATCTGATCCTTGACAAGGCTGACAAAAGCAAGCAATGGGGAAAGGGTCTATTCAATAGATGGTGCTGAGATAACTGGCTAGCCATAGGCAGAAGAATGAAGCTAAAGCCTTATCTTTCACCATATAGAAAAATTAACTCAAGATGAATTACAAATTTAAATGTAAGACCTCAAACTATAAAAATCCCAGAAGTCAACCCAGGGAATTCCCTTCTTGACATGAACCTTGACAAAGAATATGTGGCTAAGGCCCCAGAAACAATTGCAACAGAAACAAATATTGACAAGTGGATCCTAATTAAACTAAAGACCTTCTGCACAGCAAAAGAAACGATCAACAGAGTAAACAGAAAACCAGCGGAATGAGAGAAAATATTCTCAAAGTATGCATCCAACAATGGTCTAATATGAAGAATCTATGCAAAACTTAAACAAATCAACAAGCAAAAAGCAAAAGCTCCATTAAAAATTGGCAAAGGATATGAATAGACACTTCTCAAAAGAAGGTATACATGCGACCAACAAGCATATGAAAAAAAAATGGTCAGCAGCACTGACTATTAGAGAAATTCAAATAAAAACCACAAGGAGATACCATCTCTCACCAGTCAGAATGGCTGTTACTAAAAAGTCAAAAAACATAGATGCTGGTGAGGCTATGGAGTAAAGGAAATGCTTATACCCTTTTGGTGGGAATGTAAATTAGTACAGCTACTCTGGAAGGCAGTTTGGAGATTTTTCAAAAAACTTAAAACAGAACTTCCAACTGATTCAGCAATCCCATTGTTGCATATATATATGTAAAGAAAAAAAATTACTCTACCATAAAGACACACATATGCATATATTCATAGCAGCCGTGTTCACAACAGCAAAGACATAGAATCAACCTAAATGTCCATTAATGGCAGATTGGGTAAAGAAAATGTGGTTCATATTACCCTAAGTGAATTAATGAAGGAGGATAAAACCAAATACGAC
Source organism: Pan paniscus (assembly GCF_029289425.2). Classification (NCBI taxonomy): domain Eukaryota; kingdom Metazoa; phylum Chordata; class Mammalia; order Primates; family Hominidae; genus Pan; species Pan paniscus. Next base: position 76,398,615 of record NC_073272.2, read on the forward strand.
ATGTTTTCTTTTATAAGTGGTAGATAAACTTTGAGTACACATAGACACAAAGAAGATAACAATAGACACTAGCTACTTCTTGAAGGTGCAGGGTGGGAAGAGAGTGAGGGTCAAAAAACTGCCTATCAGGTACTTTGATCATTATCTGGGTGATAAAATAATCTTTACACCCAACACCTATGGCACACAATTTACCCATGTAGCAAACATGTGCATGTACTCCCTGAACCTAAAACAAAAGTTGGAATAAAAATTTTAAAAAAAGAAATTTGAATTGAAAAGTTTGAGGATTCCCTCTTGAAGGCCTCTGAAAAATGTGTTTCATAGAACAATATTTGGAAACTACTGTCCTCTTAATAATTGGGAGCCTATTTTATGCTTCCTGGCATTTCCATGTTTTCCTCTCCGTTGCCCTCCTGTTTACTCACTGCAGGTATGCTCTCCACAAAGGGAATCCTGCTTTACACCTCATGAACTTCCAGACTTAGCACAAGGCCTGGCACACAGCTCATCCTCAGCCAGTGGTTTGTTTTTGCTGTTGCTGTTGTTTCAATGAAATTAAGTTAAACACCTGTCGATTTGATCTGGTGAGTCCTCAGTACCTGTTCATGAGTTGTTTGGTGAAAAGTAAAAAGATATGCAATATTTATGTCATAGAGTTACAAATAACAGCTAAAACAAAAAAAATTGCAAAAGAGGAAGTCAATTTATTTTGCAGATGACATAATCTTATATGCAAAAATAAATAAATAAAAAAGAAACCCTAGAGACGTCACCAAGAAAAACTCTAAGAACTGTCAATGAATTCAGTAAACTTTCAGGAGGACACTAAATCAACATAAAAAATCAGTAGCACTTCTATAATGCAATAATTAACTAGCTGTAAAAGAAATCAAGAAAGCAATCTCATTTACAATAACTATAAGAAAAACCCCTAGGAATAAATTTTACTAAGGAGGTGAAAGACCATGCAGAGAAAACTGGTGGAATAAATTGAAAAGGACACAAATAAATAGAAAGACATCCCATGTTCATGAATCAAAAGTATTAATATTGTTAAAATAACCATATTACCCAAAGCAATGTACAGATTCAATGTAATGTTTGTCAAAATGCCAATGACATTCTTCACAGAAATAGAAAAACAATCCTAAAATTTGTGTGGAACTACAAGAGACCCCAAATAGATACAACAAATCTGAGCAAAAAGTATGAAGCTGGAGGCATCACACTATCTGACTTCAAAAATATACAACAAAGCTATAGTAACCAAAACAGCATAGTACTGGCATACCAACAAACACATAGACCAATGGAACAGAATAGAGAACCCAGAAATTAGTCCATACATTTACAGCCAACTGATTTTTGAGAAAGATACCAAGAACATACATTGGGGAAACAACACCCTTTACAATAAATGGTTTTAGGAAAACTGGATATCCATACGCAGAAGAATAAAACTAGGTCCCTATCTCTCACCATATACAAAAATCAACTCAAAATGGATTAAAGATTTAAACATAAGACCAGAAATGATAAAACTACTATAAGAAAACAATGGGGGAAATTTGCAGGACATTAGTCTGGACAACAATTTTATGGCTAAAACTTCAAAAGCACACATAGTAAAAACAAAAATAAACAAATGGGACTGTATTAGACTTAAAAGCTTCTGCACAGAAAAGGAAACATTCAACAGAGTGAAGAAATAACTTCTTGAATGGGAGAAAATATTGGCAAACTATTCATCTGACAGGGCACTAATATCCAGAAAATACAAGGAACTGAAATAACTCAAAGGCAAAACAATTAGAAAATAAATCCATTAAAGGGCCGAGTGCGGTGGCTCACCACCTGTAATCCCAGCACTTTGGGAGGCTGAGGCGGGTGGATCAGGAAGTCAGGAGATCGAGACCATCCTGGCTAACACGGTGAAACCCCTTCTCTACTAAAAATACAAAAAAATTAGCCGGGTGTGGTGGTGGGTGCCTGTAGTCCCAGCTACTCGGGAGGCTGAGGCAGGAGAATGGCATGAACCCGGGAGGTGGAGCTTGCACTGAGCTGAGATCATGGCACTGCACTCCAGCCTAGGCAACAGAGTGAGACTGCGTCTCAAAAAAAAAAAAAAAAAGAAAGAAAGAAAAAAGAAAGAAAGAAAATAAACCCCCATTAAAAAGTGGGCAAATTGGTTGGGCATGGTGGTTTGTGCCGGTGATCCCAGCATTTTGAAAGACTGAGGTGGGCAGATCACTTGAGGCCAGGAGTTCAAGATCAGCCTGGGCAACATGGTGAGTCCCCACATCTACAAAAAATACAAAAATGAGCCAGGTATGATCTCAAATACCTGTAATCTCAGCTACTCTAAGAGGAAGAGGCACGAGAATCGCTTGAACTTGGGAGGCGGATGTTGCAGTGAGCTGAGATCATGCCACCTCACTCCAGCCTGGGTGACAGAGTGATACTCTGTCTCAAAAAAAAATATTTTTTAAAAAGTTGGGCAAAGGATATGAATAGACATTTCTTTTTGTTTTGTTGTTGTCGTTGTTTAGAGATGGAGTCTCACTCTGTTGCCCAGGTTGGAGTGCAGTGGTGCAATCTCGGCTCACTGTAACTTCTGCCTGCCGGGTTCAGGAGATGCTCCTGCCTCAGCCTCCTGAGTAGCTGAGACTACAGGTGCCTGCCACCATGTCTGGCTATTTTTTTTTTTTTTGTATTTTTGGTAAAGACAGGGCTTCACCATGTTAGCCAGGATGGTCTCGATCTCCTGACCTCGTGATCCACCCTCCTCGGCCTCCCAAAGTGCTGGGATTACAGGCATGAGCTATCGCACCCGGCCCCTGAATAGATATTTCCACACAGAAAGCATACAAATGGACAACAGGCATTTGAAAAAAAAGGTCAACTTCACTAGTCATCAGAGAAATGAAAATTAAAACGACAATAAGGTTATCATCTCATTCCATTTAGAATGGCTATTATCAAAAAGACAATAGCAAGTGCTAGTGAGAATGTGGAATAAAAAGAATCCATTCTCACTCTTAGTAGGAATTTAAATTATCCTATCCAGTATGAAAAACAGTATGAAGCTTCCTCAACAAACTAAAATTTTAACTGCCATATGATCAAGCATTCTACTACTGGGTATTTATTTTAAAGAAAGGAAATCAATATATCAAAGGCATACCATCACTTTCATGTGTATTGCAGCTCTATTCACAATAGCCAAAATATGAACTCAACCTAAGTGTCTCTCAATGAATGAATGGATAAAGAAAATATTGTATATACTCACATTGGAATACAATAAAAAATGAAATCGCATCATTTGCAGCCACTTGGATGGAACTGGATGTTCTCACTTAAGTGGGAGATTAAAAAGTTTGTCTCATGGAGATAGAGAGTAGAATGAAAATTACCAGAGTCTGGGAAGCATCAGAGGGAGGAGGGGGGCATGAAGAGATGGTTAATAGGTACAAACACACAGTTAGATAGAAAGAGTAAGTTCTAGTGTTTGACGGCTCAGTAGGGTGACTATAGTTAGCAATAATTTATTGTGAATTTCAAAATAGCTAGAAGAAAAAGTTTGGAATATTCCCTAATGCTAGATGACGAGTTAGTGGGTGCAGCGCACCAGCATGGCACATGTATACATATGTAACTAACCTGCACATTGTGCACATGTACCCTAAAACTTAAAGTATAATAATAAAAAAAGGAATATTCCCAACACAAAGAAACAATAAATGTTTGAAGCGATGGATATCTTAATTAACTTGATTTGATCATTACACATTGTATGTACGTATCAAAATATCACATTTACCCAATGGATATGTAAAATTATTATGTATCAATTTAAAAAATCTAAAAGTTAAAATTAAAAGCAATAAAAAGTTTTGCCTCTTATTGATTATCTCCGGGGATGGGAATCTCCTTTTTTGTTGACACTGTCCATCTGAGTATTGGAAATTTCTCATCTATGAGTAAGATATCCAAACTTTGAGTAGGAGAGAGTCAAATACAAAAAAAAAAGCATACACCAGACTAACATTGATTCAGTAGCTAATGGTTTTAAATTTTGTTCAGTATGAATCCTTCTAATTAATATTACCAGAACTAAATTTCTCCATTTAATCTACAAAGATAATAATGTTTTTATAGGAAACAGTAGGACTTTTTAAAATATTCTATCACTCTCTAATATAAACTTGTTCTGCCAGCTAGGGCAAATTGGTTTATCCCTACTCCAACTTGAAATTAATCTTTTGTTAGAATATTTAAATGTATTTATTTTTTAATTTTAATTGACAGTTAAACTGCCCCCTAGCCCTTTCAAGCCTCTGGTAACTTTCACTCTACTCTCTACCTCCATGAGACAAACTTTTTAAGCTCCAACATAAGTGAGAATATCCAGATTCATCCATGTGGCTGAAAATGACACAATTTCATTTTTTGTGTTTACTATGAACAGCATGATGTTTTAAAACATATATAAATTGTGGCATTGTTAAATCTAGCTAATTAACACATGAGTTACCTCACATAGTTATCACTTTGTGATGAGAATATTTCTCCACTGTTAGCATATTTCAATACAATCTAGCATCATTAACTATAGTTACTGTGCTGTATAGTATATCTTTTGAATTTATTCCTCCTATTAACTGTAATTTTTTATCTTTTTACCAACGTCTCCCCAACCTCCCAAAACCACCCAACCTCTCTCCAAATCAGTTATTTTCATGTCAGTGCACTGAACCATCCTCCCTTTAAAAAAAAAAAAGTATTTTTTAAATTAAATCAACCCCTGCCCCACTCCAACCTTTGCACTAGCCAAATTATATGGTTTACCCTACGTCAGACCCAGCTGTTCTAGTCTTAGCATTTACTCCATACCCTGGATACTGCAGTGAACAAGGCATAGGATAAGGCGCCTCCTTTTCGAGATAATTAAGGACTGAAGTATGCAAAAATCTTTGAGAATCTGGAAGAAAGAGAGAAGACTACAGACTGAAGTAACAAGAAACATTTTGTAGAAGAAATACCATTCAATCTAGGCCTCAAAGATGGCCCTGGAAAAATTTAGAAGTTGAAAATATCAGGATAAGCCACTTTAGTTAGAAGGAACAGCTAGAACTATGGCATGGATATTTTTGGAAACAGGAAAGGATGTATGTGAGGAACTGCACCATTAGTCTTCTATGACCAGAACAAAAACTTATGAAAAGAGCAGTGAAAGGTGAAGCTAGAGACGTGTGCAAGGACCAAATAATGGAGGGCCTTGTATACCACTCCAAGGAGTTGAGACTTTTCTTTGTAGATAACAGGGAGCCATTGAAAAAATGTAGCACAATGACATGATCAGTTTAATTATTTAGCAAAGAGTAAGAAAACTAAAAATAATTCTTTAGAACTGTCATTTGACATGGTAGAAAAAGTAGTTTTGTCAGGGACCCTCATGGTTGCTACCACATTTTCAATATCTACTGACATCTTATAAAATGAGTATGGCAATTCAGGGAAGAATCAATAAGAATAAGAATAAGCATAAGAATAATAAACTTACTGAAAACTTGTCATGTGCCAGACATAAATCTATCAGGTATATTGCTATTATTCCCATTTATAGATAATAAAACTGGGTTTCTTAGAGTTTAAAAAGTTTGCCCAGGGTCAGCTAAGTAGTAGAGCTTGGATTTGAACTTACACAGCTTGACACCAAATCTTATGTGCTTAAGCACTTTACTACTTGATCCTTGATATTGGGTATCTACTAAATAAGAGCATTATAACTGAGAGGCCTTCTAAAGCAATTTGCTCAACTCTGTTACTGTCAAATGATGAAACTGAGGATCAGGATATCATGATGTGAGAGAGTTTATTAGTAAAAGTGTCTGGGTAGAACATAGGCCTCCTGATTCCCAATTCAGTGTTCATTTTATTGTACTACGCTACTCTTCCAGCAAAAGTGAAGTCTGCCTCTCTCAATATTAGAACTGGAGTTTTTCAGGAAAGCCTATTCAAATGCAAAATCCCTAAAATCCAAATGACATAGCAAGTCGAAAATTTCACACTTAGGGCACCCTTTTCTGTGTGTGTTTTATGTATTGCTGGAACAGGCTACAGAGATGCAGGTGAAAGACCCAAAGTTTGGTAATAAAAGAATATCTCCAGACAGAGATTTCCCATCATCAATCCCAGCTGAATATCCTTCTTTCTTATCCCCTGAGAATAAGGCTGTTCCAAACATATGATTTTCATTCTCTGCAAAGTCCGAAGCAGCTGCTTGTTTGCTGTGGATTATGACTCCAGGTGTTAAGCTCAATCAATTTCAAAGGCCATAAAATTTTTAGGCCAGAATTCATGGAATAGTGTTTATTCCAGTTCAATCTTCTGTGTGACCATTGCAAAACACAACTTTTTGGGGGGGGGATAAATAGAAGACCAGGAATTATCTTACTTCTTTCATCTCCTCCTGCTAAAGCATAGGTGAGTAGTTATCTATCTTTCTTCTACAGCTGTCACTCTCTTGACTATTCAAGATTTGAAGGTAAATGGAGCCATCACATAAAAGCCTTAGAAGAGAGAAAACTTTATCTCAAGAGTTTCTCACTGTGGTGATCCTTTTTAAACATTGATAAACACTGAATAATAGGCTGCTTGTGAAAAATTGAAATACTTTGGCTTCATCCTAAATATTCTGATTTAGTCAATCAGGGAATGGAGTCAGAAATCATTGTTCATAAGTATCATCTGTGATTCTATTATGCATCCAAGTTTAAAAACTACTGGTCTATGGTTTGCATGTTGAGGAGTATGCTGCAGAAATTCTGAAGGTATTGTGATTAGAGTTGTGATAGACATTGATGCATATATGTTGGATTTGAGAATGTCTTCTCTAAATTCACTGTTAAATATCTCAGCTGCTTTCGCTTGACTTGATCTGCACTGGATTGCCCCTCATTGGCTCAGCCAGGACAATCAGTTGGGCTCAGCATGGGTAGGTGCAAGCAGTAGGTTGCCAATATCTCTAACGTGCCACTTATTTCCATCTGTAACAGGGATATATAAAGATTGATTCAGCATTGAAGAAAACTTGCTGACCCCGTTTTATACCTAAAGTAATCAAATCTTGCAGGAGGAAGATGAGAGAAGTCTGAAATATTGAGTTTTACCTGTTTCCTCTAAGGCTGTTATGCAGATAGATGCAAATATATGTGTAAACATGATAGAATAATACTTTCCATTAATTCAGAGTGAAGCTGAAAAGCCTCCATGCTGGATTGTTTCTCATACTTTAATGTGTATATATATCATCTGGGGATCTAAGTCCCCATGCCAGATCTGCTAAAAGATAATCTGCAATTTAACTAAGATATCCAGGTCTGAACCAGTGGTTCTTAAAGTGTGGTCCCAAGAACAGCATTAGCATCACCTGAGTACATGTCAAAAACTCACTTTCTTGGGGTCCCACCTCAGAACTTATGAATGAAAAACTCTGGAGATGAAGCCCAGAAATCTGTGTTTTAAGAATCCATCCAGGGGATTCTGATGCCTACTCAAATGCTCTATGCCATTCCTCGCCTTCAGACAATATTGGCTTCCACTCAGCCATAGAAAACTGCAGTAGGAGATGGGCAGGCTTTCATAGATTCCAGTATTCATTCAAGAAAGCTCTCCCTCTTTTTTTACTGAAAACCTTTATGCTGCTTTCTCTGCACCCAGAGCCCTCATTCTCATTGGCAACCCTTTTCAAATCTTCTTTGCTACAGGAAAACCTTCAGAGATTTGGCAAGGACTTCTTAAAATCCCCTATAGAGTGCCTATTTTCTGAGACTCAGTGTCTTAGTCATAATCATCTGTAAGGAATGTGGCTGTGGTGCAGCCAGGCAGGCATAGGCTGAAGTAAACATCTTGCATGACTCAGCAGGATTGGAAGGCAGGTGCACAATTCCATGCATTATATAATCAACAGCTATGTAGCCATAACATGGGAGGCTCATCATCTGGCTCTAAGCCACTATTGTTTGTGAGGCGTATAAATGCAATACTGACACTGAAAGAGCTGCTGAATAAAGCCATGTCTCATCTACCTGCTGTCTCTCAAGTGTTCTTCCAGCTAGCTGCCCCCCACCACCCACTCCCCTCAGACCTCAGCTGGGGACTGACCCTGACATTAGGTGTAGTCGTCAGGATGAGATGAGTGGGTTTTCAGCCCCTGAGACTCCCAGGTCAGCTACGTGGCTGCAGCATGGGCTGTGGTACCAGGTGGCAGAGGCACTGCTTGGATGGGCCCCAATGGGAACATGGGAGGCAATGGAAGGGTCTCCCATGAGTGTGGGAAAGGCACTGAAGCAGCTGGAAGCACACAGCACCAAGAAGAAATGCACCTCTGCTGGCAGAGTCAAGTGGGCATTTATGACTGCACTGCAGGAAGTACATGCTCAGCTCCTGTGGGACACTGCACAGGTAAGGGACCTCCAGGCACAAGCTGCATGCCTGGGCACCTAAATGCACAGCTTGGAGAAAAACTTGGGGGTGAAAGACCTCCAGGCACAAATAGGGCACTTATAGGCCCAGATAAACAGCCTGGAACAGGAGTTAGAACAGCTGTCAGTGTAACCTTGAGCCTGTCCTCCTGACCAGACACTCCCATTTGGTCTGATGCCAAGGAAGAGGAGGCTCCTCTGCTGAGAGCTCACCCCACAACCTGTCAGAAGTTAGAACATGAGCAGCCAATGGGACTCCAGGAGAGAGCCCAGGGAGCCCCCCACCCCACCATGGTGGAACACACTTCCCATAGTGTTTATACCCCCACGGAGTTGCCGGAGTTAGTCAAGCAGTACTGGCATCATGTGAGGGAGCCCTTTCCTGCCTGGTTACTTTGCCTTTGGGCTGAAGGAGCTGATAGCATTTTCTGCTCCACCTCCGAGATAGAGAAGCTGGCTTCCATCACAACTCACCTCTTCCTTCATTAGCAGCTGCAGCTATGCCAACAGTTAGCACAGAGGCAAGGTGACCACACTTTCATTGAGTGGCTGATGGTAGCCATATGGACGTGTGGAATGATGCTGGAGAAATACCAGAATCTGTGAGTAAATAGAAATCATATACTGAGTTGGTGCAGATATTCCAGTAGATGGATATGCAGCAGGCCATGTTTGATTTGAATACCCAGGGGCCAGATGATGAACGCTTTACCTCCCACATGAGGGATCTTGTGTTGGGCTCAGTGGCTCCCACTCAACGCGTTTGGCTTTCTGGCCACTGTCCCCAACCCGTATGTGGGGAACCACAGACATGAAGTGACTACTTCTATGGCAGTCCTCAGGGAGACAGAAAGCCATTGGTGGGACCAGGGAATCTGCACCATAAAGAAGGGGAAGCTGCCCCCTCCTCAGGTAACCATCTCATGAGATAAAAGAGGGTCCCAGCAGGTAACTTCCATGCAGATGTGGTTTGATTTAATTGCAGCTGGGGTTCCATGAAATAAAATTGACAAGCAATGCAACAGAATGCTGTTGGCTCCGTGGAAGCAATTATCCCCGGAGCAACAATTCCAGAAAATGCTCAAGAGGGGGCAAAACAATGTTGTTCAACCTCATCCTGCCCAGATGCTTCAGCTCAAGGACTATTTGCAGATGGGCAGCAATATGGGGCCTTTCCTGTTTAATTAGGGAACTGGCTGAGGTGCCTGTCTTTGAAGGATGCCATCCAACCAGAGGTCACATGTGAAACTGGTGATCCACTGGTAACCCACTAATATATAGCAGGGTCCTTGTACTGGTAGATACTGGTGCAGACTGCAGTCTAGCTTACAGGAATCCAGTTTATAGAGTAGCAATAAATTCCAGGATAAGTTTCCAGGAAAAGCTGCATTCATTGATGGTTATGGGGGTCAGTCAGTGAAGGTGAAACCTGTGTCTCTGCATCTTGGCCTTGGCTGCTTGGCTCCCTGCCTATATACTGTGTATGTCTCTCCCATACCTAAATATATTCTGGGGGTGGACATTTTGCATGGTCTGGACTAAAACACCATGGCCAGAGAATTCAGACTCTGAGTTCATGTAATAAAGCCAGTAATGCATGGATATACACACCACCAGCCCCAAGTTCTGCCACAACCCCAACGTGTTACCTCCGCTCATCAATACCATTTGCCAGGGGGGCATACAGAGATAACTAAGACTATTAAGAAGTTAGAGGAGCTGCAAATAGTGAGTGGCACTCATAGCCCCTACCATTTCCCAGTATGGCCAGTCAGAAAGCCTGATGGGACTTGGCGCATGACAGTGGATTATCGGGAACTGAATGAAGCAACACCCCCTCTGCATGCAGCTGTACCTTCCATCATGGATTTTATGGAACACTTAACAACAGAATTGGGACAGTACCACTTTGTGGTGGACTTAGCTAATGCATTCTTCTCCAATCACATTGCTCCGGAGAGCCAGGAACAGTTCACCTTCACATGGGAAGGATCACAATGGACTTTCACCATGCTGCCTCAGGGCTATGTGCATAGCCCCACCATTTGTCATGGTTTTGTTGCCATGGACTTAGCCGCCTGGAATTGTCCAAAAGGGGTCAGCCTGTTTCATTATATTGATGATATTATGATTCTCTTGCAGATCTAGAAGGGGCAGGGCCCCTCTTGCAGCAACAATTGGCAGCATGTGGGTGGACCATCAATGAATCCAAGGTCCAAGGACCTGGATTGTCTGCCAAATTGTTGGGAGTTATTTGGTTGGGTAAGACAAAGGCCATACCAGAGGCCATCACTGATAAAATAGAGGCATACCCCTGACCCACCACGGTGAGGCAGCTGCAGACTTTTGTGGGCTTCTTGGGGTATTGGCAGGCATTAGTGTCCCATTTGGCTCAAATGATAAAACCATTGTACCAGTTAACAAAACAAGGGGCTACCTGGAATTGGGTTGATGAGGCTGAAATAGCCTTTCCGGCCACCAAGCAGGCTATTCATTAGACATGAGCCTTACAAGTGATTGATCGGGGCGCCCATTTGAATTTGATGTACATGTGGCTACAGATGGTTTTGGCTGGGGCCTATGGCAGTGCATGGAGCATTTTAGAATGCCAGTAGGCTTTTGTCCCACCTATGGAAGAGAGCTAAGCTATGGTAATAATTGTTAGAGAAGAAATTAGCTGCCGCATATGCTGCTCTTCAGGCCTGTGAGAACCTGACAGGATGGCCTACAGTTGTCATGCAGATGACTTATCCAATAGCGGAGTGGGTAGGTTCATGGGTAATAACCCCTCAGACAGGGAGAGTGCAGACATCCATTTTAGCAAAGTGGGGTGCCTACTTAGAGCAGCAGAGTACGCTGAATACAAGTCCCTTAGCAGCAGAGTTACCAGAAGTCTTGGGGCATGTAGTCCTAAGGCAGGGTAAGGCCATGGGGCCTGAGGCACCCCTAGACCCTGAGCCATCATCATTTAAGGAAGGGTGCCCTCTCATTCTTGATGGACATAGTATATAGATGGGTCCAGCCAAGTTGCTACTGCTGCCTGGACTGCTGTAGCAATCCAGCCGAGCACTCACACCATATGGTTTTATACTGGATGTGGACAAAGCAGCCAATGGGCTGAACTCAGAGTGGTGTGGATGGTGATTACCAAGGAGGAGTCACCTATGGTAATCTGTACCAATAGCTGGGCAGTCTATTGAGGGTTAACCTGGTAGTTGACTACCTGGAAGTTATAGAATTGGCTTGTAGGCCATCGGCCCATTTGGGGCCAAACCATGTGGCAAGACATCTGGGAAATGGGTCATCAAGTGTCAGGCCATATGCCTTTGACCACCCCAAGTAATGATGAGGCAAATGCATTGACCAAAGTTCAATGGTTAGAGTTGGCACCTACATGAGATGTGGCTTTGTGGCTACACAGAAAACTGAGAGATGGGGGTGGGGGAGTAAACTGATGCAACAGATCAGTGGGTGCTGAGGTTTGTCTTTGCCCTCACAGGACATTTTGGAGGCCTGCCAGAAGTGCTCAGCATGCACTCAGGCATACCCGAGATATAGACAAATGCCCAGTGTGACACAACAAGTGATGGTAAGGCAGATGCCCTTGACCACATGGCAAATAGATTACATTGGGCCACTGCCAAAATTGCAGGGCTACACACATGCACTGATGGCTGTAGACATGGCCACCGGCTTGTTGTTCACCTACCCTTGCAGGGTGGCTGACCAGCAACACACTATTTAAACCTTGCAGCATGTATGTGCCTTATACAGCCATTCCCTGGCCATTGAAAGTGATAGGAGAACACATTTCACTGGACAGCAGGTACAACAATGGGCAGAGCAGATAGACATACAATAGGGGTTTCATGTTTCTTATAACCCACAAATCACTGGCATGATTGAGCAATATAATGGATCCTGAAGAATGGGTTACATTTGCATGTTACTCACCCATCTTTGTGGGGCTGGAGTTCCAGGTTGGACTTGGCGCTCCAAATCTTGAATGAGTGGCCACGGAAAGGTGGCCCAGCCCCAGTGGAGGCACTGTTACACTGGGCCACTGCCCCTATCCAGCACAGATACAGACCAAGGATGACCTCCTCTGACCAGGTATGGGGACAAATGGTCATCTGTTGTTGCCTGCCCCAATGCCCCAGAAGGCAGGAGAACAGAAAACCTGGTGTTGACCATGGACCCTCCAAGCACACTATTGCAGATGGTTGGCTATCATAGCCCCTTGTGGGGAGGGCCTGCAGTGTGACTTACATGTTACTCCTTGGGTATTTACTGTGTGGCCTCCACAGTTGACGATTCATAGGGGAACGGCCAGGGAAGGGACCCTCCCCTGGGAGACATAGGTACTGTCTGTGTGACCCAGCTCCCCTGTGACTTTAGCATGAGCACAAGACACAAAATAACCACGGAGAGCTGATAAGATGTGGTACCATCGCCTAGGGAAGAAGCCATTGGTGACTGCATAGTTATCCAGAAATAAAAAGTGGGCTCGTGTTTTGCCTGAGGGACGTGATTTACCCCTGTTAGTACCTGTGCCTGCTTTGCAATTTTGGCCACAGGTTGACATGCTACAACAGCATCGTGGACTAGGCCCACACCTATGCTGAGGTGACCAATGTCTCCAACTGTTGGATCTGCACCACCTTTCCAGCAGCAGCTGCAGATGGCTTGCCCTGGCACATATATCCAGCTTCTGTGCAGAACTGGACATGGCTAGAGACTTGGGGTCCCACAGACAATGGATGGGATGCAACACGGTGTGCTTTGGATAGGGGGTGTTGTAAAACCCATGGCAAGCCTCTCCCCTTGCTGACTCATAGTGTCCATGATGGATGATGCTGGCTAATGGGAGAAAACATGGTGCCCTCATTGCAGGCACCACAATGTATAGAGCAACACTGGGGTAAAGTCAATGTCAGAAGGTTGCCCACCGAGGCCTGTGCAAACATAACACGTGTCACAACACCAAGGGTGTAGTGGAACAAGCAGTCTTACCAAGGATGGTCCCCAATGGACGTTGTGCCCTCTGGGAGTTTATGGGTCTGTGGGGACATAGGATGGCCATATCTGCCAGCCAATTGGACCGAATGTTGTACCTGGGGGTGGCCTTATGTGCTTCCCACATTGCCTAGTTGCTCTCATAACTGGGAGGCATTGCATTCCCAGTTTTCGTGAGTGTGGCCGGGCCCCTGGTGGTTCTACTCTTTAGCAATAACTATGCTTAGAGCGGGTGTAATCACTGTAGAAATGCAGGTTACAGCCCTTACAGAGCACAGAGCTCAGAACCTGAATTGCACCCATGTTATCCTCCTTTTGTTTACTGATGAGGTTGATCACATTAGGAAGGCGGTGCTGCAAAACTGGATGTCCTTAGACATAGTCGCCACTGCCCAAGGTGGCACTGTGCCCTTGTAGGGACACAATGTTGTACATTTATCCCTAACAACCACCAGAACATAACAGCAGCTTTACAGGGGGTGTCATGGTAAATTAAAGTGATTGAATGCTTTACTGATGACCCCCTGTAGAGACGGTGGGCATCCCTGAGCTCTGGCCTATGTTGGGCTGTCATAATCATAGGTAGCATAGCGGGAATATCAGTGGTACGTTGTTCCTCTCTGTATTATTGCTATGGCCTATGGGTTCAGGGTGCTGCCCTATGGGCACGGGTCACCACTAAGAGGACCCCTTCATCCTAGGGGATGTAGGGTAAGGAACATTGCTCTGCTGCAGCCAGGCAGGCATAGGCTGCGGTAAACATTCTTCATGACTCAGTGGGATTGGAGCTCAGTTGCATAATTCCATGCGTTATGTAATCACAGCTACATAACCATAACATGGGAGGCTCATCATCTGGCTCTAAGCCACTATTGTTTGTGAGGTGTATAAATGCAACATTGACACTGTGAAAGAGTTGCTAAATAAAGCCATGTCTCATCTCCCTGCTGTCTCTCAAGTGTTCTTCCAGCTCCCTGACTCCCATCCACCCACTCCCCTCGGACCTCAGCTGGGGCTTGAAGCTGACACTATCCAAAATAAAATTCCAAAATTTTCAACATTGGAAAGTTACCATGAGTTTATAGTTTCATTAGTATACTGAAGTGTCCTTTATTTAAAGATATCTTTACTCATATTATCTCACTTCACCTTCTAAAGGAGTTCATTTTGTTATTCCCATTTTAATGAGAAACTGAAGTGTAGGAAGGTTAGTAACTTCCCTGAACCCACAAAGTTAGCAAGCAGCAGAGCCATGATTCAAATAGAGGTATAATTTCAAAGTCTATGCACTTAATCATAAAAGTATGCATGGCCCCCTTTCCTAACAGAGTAGTTGACTACTCCAAATATCATGTTGAGTTTCAATTCCAAATGCTGGAGGTGGGGCCTAATGGAAGGTGTTTGAATCAGGTGGGGTAGATCCTTCAGGAATGACTTGGTGCCATTCTAATTATAATGAATGAATACTTACTCTATTAGTTCCCACAAGAACTGGTTGTTGAAAGGAGCCTGACACTCTCTACTCCCTCTCTCTTGCTTTCTCTATCACCATGTGATCTGCACATGCCAGCTCCTGTCTGCCTTCCACCATGACTGGAAGCAGCCTGAAATTCTCACCAGAAGTAGATGCTGGTGCCATGCTTCTTGTACAGCCTGCAGAACTGTGAACCAAATGAACCTCTTTTTTAAAAAATAAATTATCCACTTTTAGTTGTTCCTTTATAGCAACATGAAAATAAACTAAGATACTATACTAGGGGCAAGAACACAAAAGGATAGGCCCTGGATAGTTAGACTTACTAGGCACAATAGGGAATAGGTGTAGTGGCAAGATAGGCTTCTGGGAAGGAGATTAGCCACATTTTCAGAGTATGCACTAGGAAGAAAAAGCACAAACATGTCCTGATAGAGTGTGCTCCACTCAAACCAGGAGAACATGTACAAATGGAGCATTCAACAAGAGAGTCTGAGATAACTTACCAGAGACAAGTAAATTTCAAATCTGAACTGGTGTTAGAGGACTAGGGATGGTGAAAGTAAAGAACAGTGGAAAACTTGGAGACAACTAGAATTAATTCTGGAGATAGTGGAGAAAAAGCAAGGAGACCACAACAGGGCTTTTATGAGTACCCAACATGTGTCCAAGTCATCTCATCACACATTATATTTTACTGTTAAATGTAATATTATATATGTAAAATGGTCCTCCAATCGAACTATAAACCTTTTGATGACAGCAATAATTACTCACACTTCTTCTATGTTCCCTCATAATACCCAACATTCACTAATTCATTTATTCTTTTATTGATTTCTCAGGCTCTACACTACGTACTGGGCATAAAAACACAAACAAGACATGATTCTCAGTCTCATGAAGGTCACAGTGTAAAATCGATTCTGAATTGGAATTAATAGATGGAATCCCGGCATGGCACTGTCCATAGATCTGAGTAATAGGGGCTATGTGATCATGATGCATTTTTCTGTGGGAATCTGTAGTTTTTATCAGGCCCTCCAAATGGATTTAGAGCTTATAAGCAAGGGTGGGGGAGAACAGACATGTAGATAAATAATTCAATGTAACTCCTCAGAGTTTGAGTGGGAGCAGGTCAAAAGCTTCACAGAAGAGGTGATATTCGACCACTTCAGCCAAGCAGGTGGAAAGAGCATTCCAGGGATAGGGATAGGATATGCAAAGGTATAAAAGGATAAAAGAGCATACTGCATTTGGGAAACTACAAATAGTTTGATATGGCAGGAACATGAGACCAGAGGCAGCATGCCAACTCCAGACCGACACCCTCCTGCATTCACTCCACTTCTGGAATATCACCAACTGCTTATAGATTCATCCACATTGTCCCCACACTGCAATAGCTGCTTAGAAGAGATGACTAGTAGGCAGATGTTCCCCACAGAACCTGGCCCTTATCTCAGAATTTTAAAGTGAGAAGCAATAAAAGAAGGTTTGAAAAAGTAGCTTTATTCTCCTATCACATTTGGATTCCTAGTTTGGGCACTTAGGAAATCACCAGTGGTAAATGGAATATCATCAGTTACTTCTCTTTATTTCTTTTTCATTTTATATCTAAAAGAATTTTAAGGCCCAGAGCATAAGATGTGGAGCAGTGTGTCTGCTATCATGTAGACTTATCTAGTTGCTAACTTTCCAACTCATTCTATACTGCTGCTCTATACCTATGTCCAATATCCTAACCCATTACTGGCTATGTTTGTTTCTTTTCTCCCAGAACCAGTATCTTTGGCACTGTTTTATGCCCCTGCCTTTTTCTCCTTATTTCTCAAGCTGCTCCTGAATTTAAAAGTTTTTTTAAAAATATTTTACACATTCTTTATCCATTATCCCCTTGAAAGATATTTAGGATTGTTCTGCTGTTTAACTCTTTTGAATAAAGCTGCTCTAAATATTCATGCAAAAGTCTTTGTGTGGACATGTGTTTCCATTTCTCTTGGGAACATGCATTAAAAATAGAATAGCTGAATTATATGGAAGGTCCATATTTAACTTCATAACAAACTCCCAATACTTTATTTAAAGTGATTGAAACATTTTTCTTTTTTAGAGATGAGATTTTGGTCTCACTATGTATCATTTTACACCCTTACAGAAATGTATAATATTTCTCATCATTCCACATTTTCACTGATGCCAGTCATTTTAGCCATTCTAGTAGATGGGTACTGGTATATTATTATGCTTTAAATTTGCATTTCTCTAATAAAAATGATGGTCAATATGCCTACTGGCCACTTATGTATCTTATTTTGTGAAATGTCTGTTCAAGGGTTTTGCCCACTTTGAGCAGGGAAAGAGGCTATTCTGTTTATTATTGAATTTTGGGAGTTCTTTAAAATTCTGGATACAAGTTTTTTATCAGATATATTTTGTTAGTTAAAATCCTCCAAAAAATAGATACCAAGATGGAATTAGAAGGTAAGAGAACGATTGGGGAATATGCCCTTGAATGATTAAAGAGAAGGGGCACGCATAGGCAGAGAGGGCTTCAGACTATAATCGGGTCTGACATCTGGCACAAGAGAAAGGAAAGGAAGGAGGATAGAAAGAGCCTCAGGCTGTACCATGGTCTGAGAGAATATCGACCAAGCTAATGGAAGCACTGGAACAAAGGTTGTCCACAAAAGGAATGTATGCCACGTTAGGCATGAATGTCCCAGCTCTGGTACCACCACCATGCTCAGTCATAGATTGGGAATATACTGGAGATACTTTGGCCATTACATAAATGCTGAATTGGACCCAGAAAGTGTAGCAGCTTTTGGTTTCCAGCTAACTACACTTGTCATAGCAGGTTCTATTTGAAAGAAGATCTGAGAGGAACATTCTCATGACTGTCAAAGTCCATCCTAGTGTCACACTAATATTTTCCATCCATGTCCCTGAGAGCAGTTTCTTCCATGGCTCCTATAGGAATCTACTTCTAAGGGAAAGTTTAAAAAGCGAAAGTGAGTGGGATGAATTATAACCTTCATTGCTATAGTTGGTCTTCAGACAACAATTGATACACATGTCCATCTTTTACTCTCCATTGTAAAGTTCCCTCATTCTAAACTATCACTTGTGCACATCTTGGTGATCCACCTCATTGCCTGACCTAAACCTTTATTCCTGAAGGGTGTGAGTTCCTGAACAAATTGTACACTTCTCAGGATGGAATTACTGTGTACATCCAGCATAGTTACACTTGCACAACAGAGTAACAAGAGGGGCATTGCAATGCAAATGTAGTTTCATTTTAAAAAATAAATTAACATAATTTATGATACTAATAGAATAAGAAAGAAAACATATATTGTCATCTCAACAGGTATAAAAAAGCATACAAGAAAATTTACACCCAATCATGATGAAAATGCAAAAAAATTATGAATGAAAGGGAAGTTCATCAACTTGATAAAGGGTTATCTTTAAGAACATACTCAAACTATTCTGAAAAATGGAAGAGAGGGAAAGACTTCCAAACATACTCTATGAGGCCAGTCTTACCGTAATACAAAAACCAGACAAAGACACATAAAAAAAACTACAAACAATAACTTTGATGAATGTTGATGCAAAAATCCTCAACCAAAAACTAACAAAAAACACTTAAGACTCCATCAAAAAACTATTCAAACTGATAAACTAATTCAGTGAAGTTTCAGGATACAAACTCAACATACAAAAATCTGTAGCACTTTTATATGCCAACAGTGAACAAACTGAAAAGGAAATTAAAAAGTAATCCCCATTTACAATAGACACACATAAAATTGAATACCTAGGAATTGTCTTAACTGAAGAAGTGAAAGAGCTCTATAATGGAAACTATAAAACAGTAATTAGAGAAATTGAACAGGACACCAAAAATTGGAAAATATTTTATGTTCATGGATTAGAAGAATCAATATTGTTAAAATGTCCATACTACCCAAAGCAATCTGCAGATTCAATGTAATTTCTATCAAAATACCAATGACATTCTTCACAAAAATAGAAACAAAAAGAATTCTCAAATTTATATGGAATGACAAAAGACCCCAAATAGCCAAAACCATTCTAAGCAAAAGGAGCAAAACAGGAAGAATCACATTACCTGACTTCACATTATGTTACAGAGCTATAGTAACCAAAACAACATGGTACTGACATGAAAACAGACACATAGACCAATGGAACAAAACAGAGAGCTCAGAAACAAATCCACACACCTACAGTGAACTCATTTTTTGACAAAGGTGCCACAGGCTCTTCAATAAATGGTGCTGGGAAAACTGGATATCCATATGCAGAAAAATAAAACTAGACCGCATCTCTCAAATCAAAATAGATTAAAGACTTAAATCTAAGATTTCAAACCATGAAACTTATACAAGAAAACACTGGGGAAAATCTCCAGAACATGGGTCTGGGCAAAGACTTCTTGAGCAATGCCCCACAAGCACAGGCAACCAAAGCAAACATGAACAAATGGGATCACTTCAAGTTCATAGCTTCTGCACAGGAAAGAACAGAAACAACAAAGTGAAGAAACAACCCACACAATGGGAAAAAAATATTTGCAAATGACCTGGCAAGTGATTAATAACCAGAATGCACAAGGAGCTCAAACAACTCTAAAAAAAACTAATAATCTGATCAAAATCTGAGTAAAAGATTAGAAAAACAAATGGCAAACAGGCATAATGAAAAGATGCTGAATATCATTGATCATCAGAGAAATGCAAGTCAGAACTACAATGAGATATCATCTCACCCCAGTTTAAATGGCTTACATTCAACAGATAGGCAATAACAAATGCTGGCAAAGATGTGGAGAAAAGGGAATTCTTGTACACTGTTGGTGGGAATGTAATTTAGTACAATCACTATGGATAACAGTTTGGAGGTTTTTCAAAAAACTTAAAATTGAGCTACCATATGATCCAGCAAATTCACTGCTGGGTATATATCCAAAGAAAGGAAATCAGTGTATGAAAGAGATATCTGCACTCCTACGTTTGTTGCAGCACTGTCTACAATAGCTAAGATTTAGAAGCAACCTAACTGTCCATCAACAGACAATTGGATAAAGAAAATGTGGTACAATTACACAATGGAGCACTATTTAGCCACTAAAAAAGAATGAGGACAAGTCATTTGCAACATCATAGATGAAACTGGAAGTCATTATGTTAAGTGAAACAAGCCAGGCTCAAAAAGACAAACATCACATGTTCTCTTTTATTTGTGGGACCTACAAATCAAAACAATTGAACTCATGGAGATACAGAGTAGAAGGATGGTTACCAGAGACTGGAAAGGGCAGTGGGATATTGACGGGGAGGTGGAGATGGTTAATGAGTAGAAAAGATAGTTAGAAAGAAGGAAGAAGACCTACTATTTGATAGCACAACAGGGTGACTTAAGTCAATATTACATTAATGGTACTTTTTAGAATAACTTGAAGAGTATAATGGGATTTGTTGAAACTCAATGGATAAATGCTTGAGGTGATGGATACCCCACTCTTCCTGATGTGCTTATTTCACATTGCATGCCTGTATCAAAACATTTCATGTAACCCATAAACATATACACCTACTATGTACTCACAAAAATTAAAAAATAATTTAAAAGATAGTATGTGTAAGTCTCATGATAACTTCAAAGCCAAGAATATGCAACAGATACACAAAAAAACAGAAAGCAAGAAACTAAATTATATGCCAGACAAAATCACCTTCATTAAAAGGAAGAGAGAAAGGCAAGAAAGAAGAAAGAGAAAACCACAAACAAGCAGAAATCAAATAACAAAAGAGGAAAAGTGAGTTCTTACTCAGCAATAATATTGAATGTAAATGTACTAAACTTTTCTAACAAAAGACACAGAGTGGCTGAATGAATAAAATAAGAAGACTTAATGACCTGTTGCCTGCAAGAAACACACTTCACATATAAAGACACACACAGAATGAAAATAAATGGATGGAGAAAGATATTCCATGTCATTGGAAATCAAAAAGAAGTGCAGGAGTAACTATACTTAGATAAAATAGGTTTCAAGACAAAAACTATAAGAAGAGACAAAGAATGTCATGATGTAATAATAAAGGGGTCAATTCCACAAGAGGATATGACAATTTTAAATATATATGCACCCAATATTGGAGCACCCAAATATATGTAAGAAATATTATGACAGCTAAAGAAAGAGAGAGACTCCAATGCAATAATGGCTGGAGACCTCAACACTGCACTTTCAGCATTGGGCAGGTCTTTTGGACAGAAAGTCTGGAAAGAACACGTAATCCGCATTGTAGGCTAAAAGGACCTAATGGGTATTTACAGAACATTTCATCCAGTGCTACAGAATACATATTCTTTTACTCAGCACATGGATTATTCTCAATGATAGACTATATTTTAGATCACAAAGCAAGTTTTAAACATGCAAAATAATTTAAAATAATATGAAGCATTTTATCTGACAACAATGAAATAAAACAGAAATCAATAACAACAGGAATTTTGGAAACTATATGAATACATGGAAATTAAACATATGCTCCTGAATGACTAGTGGGTCAATGAAGAAATTAAAAAGGAAAGTGAAAAATGTTATGAAACAAATGATAATGGAAACACAACATAACAAAACCTATGGGATACAGTGAAAGCAGAACAAAAAGGGAATTTTATAGCTATAAGTGTCAACATCAAGAAAGAGAAAAAAGCTTTAAATAAACAATCTATCATCTTAAAAAACTAGAAAAGCAAAAGGAAACCAAACCCAAAATTAGTAGAAGAAATTAAATGCTAAATATCAGAGCAGAAATAAATCAAATGGAAACAAAAAAATAAAATATTAATAAAGCAAAAAATTGACTTTTTGCAAGGATAAACAAAACTGACAAACCTTAAGCCAGACTAATAAAAAAGAGAGAAGATCCAAAAATACAACCAGAGATGAAAAAGGAGACATTACAACTGATACTATGAAAATTTAAAGGATCATTAGTGACTACCATAACCAACTATATGTCAATAAATTGGAAAGTCTAGAAGAAACAAACAAAATCCTAGACAGATGCAACCTACCAAGATTGAACCAGGAAGAAATCCAAAATCTGAATAGACCAATAGCAAGTAATGAGCTCAAAGCTGTCATAAAAAGTCTCTCAGTAAAAGAAAGCCCAGGGTGCCACGGCTTCACTGCTGAATTTTTACCAAATATTTAAGCGAAAACTAACACCAATCCTATCCAAAATACTGCGAGAAATACAGAAGAGCATACTTCGAAACTCATTCTGTGAGGCCAGTTTTACCTTGATACGAAAACCAGACAAAAACACATCAAAAATAGAAATCTACAGATCAATACCTCTAATCATTATTGATGAAAAAATCCTCAACAAAATAATAGTAAATCAAACTCAGCAATACATTAAAAAGATCATTTTATCATGATCAAGTGGTATTTATCCCAAGAATACAAGAATGGTTCAATATGCACAAATCAACTAATGTAATACAATTAACATACCTCAACATAATAAAAGCCATGTATGACAGACCAACAACAAGTGTCATATTGAATGGGGAAAAACTAAAAGACTTTTCTATAAGATCTGGAACATGACAATGATTTCCACCACTGTTATTCAACATAGTACTGAATGTCCTAGCTCGAGCAACCAGAAAAGAGAAACAAAGAAAGGGCATCCAGATTGGAAAGGATGATGTCAAATTATCCTTGTTTGCATCTGATATCATCTTACATCTTAAAGACTCCACCAAAAACCTATTCAAACTGATGAATTCAGTAAAGTTGCAGGATACAAAATTAACATACAGAAATTCGTGGCATTTATATTTGCCATTTCTATATGCTAATATTGAACAATCTGAAAAAAGAAATCAAAAAAGTAATCTCATTTACAATAGCCACAAATAAAATTAAATATCTAGGAATTGACCAAAGAAGTGAAAAATATCTATAATAACACTATAAAACATTGGTGAAAGAAATTGAAGAGGACAACAAAAAATGGAAAGATATTTCATGTTTAGGGATTTGAAGAATCAATATTGTTAAAATATAGTACCCAAACAAATCTAGAGTATAATGCAACCCCTATCAAAATACCAATGCCATCCTTCACAAAAATAGAAAAAAAAATCCCCAAATTTATACGGAACCACAAAAGACCCCTAATAGCCAAAGTTATCCTAAGCAAAAAGAACAAAACTGGAGAAATCACATTACCTGATTTCGAATTCTACTATAGACCTATAGAGCTACCTGAGTTCAGATTTTACTATAGAGCTGTAAGCAAAACAACATTGTACTGGCATAAAAACAGACACATAGACCAATGGAACAGAATAGAGAATCCACAAACAAATCCACACACCTGCAGTGAAATCATTTCTGACAAAGGTGACAGAAACATAGACTGGGGAAAAAGTCTCTGCAATAAATGGTGCTATGAATCCATATGCTGAAGAATAAACCTAGACACCTATCTCTTGCCATATACAAAAATCAAACCAAAATGGATTAAAGCCTTAAATCTAATACCTCAAACTATTTAACCACTACAACAAAACATTGGAGAAAACCTTCAAGGCATTGGTCTTGGCAAAAATTTCTTAAGTAATATCCAACAAGCACAGGCAACCAAAGCAAAAATGGAAAAATGGGAGCACATTGAGTTATAAATTTTCTGCACAGCAAAGTAAACAATGAACAAAGTGAAGAAACAACCCACAGAATGAGAGAAAATATTTGCAAACTATCCATCTGACCAGGGATTAATAATCAGAATATATAAGGAGCTCAAACAACTCTACAGAAAAATAATCTAATAATCCAATATAAAAAATGAGCAAAAGATTTGAATAGATATTTCTCAAAAGAACACATCGCAAATAGGCATATGAATGGATGTTCAATATCAATGATCATCAGTGAAATGCAAATCAAAACTACAATGAGATATCATCTCACCTCAGTTAAAATGGCTTATAAAGACATGCAATAACAGATGCTGGCAAAGATGTGGAGAAAAGGGAACCCTCGTATATTGTTGGTGAGAGTGTAAGTTAGTACAACCACTATGAAGAACAGTTTGGAAGTTCCTCGAAATAACTAAAACTGGAGCTATCATACCACCCAGCATTCATCCCACTGCTGGGTATATATCCAAAAGAAAGGGAATCAATATATTGAAAAGACATTTGTGCCCCCATGTTTGTTGCAGCACTGTTTGCAATAGCCCAAATTTGGAAGCAACCTAAGTGTCCATCAACAGATGAATGGAAAAAGAAAGTTTTGTGCATATACACAATGAATTGCCATTCAGTCATAAAAAAGAATGAGATCCTGTCATTTGCCACAACATGGATGGAACTGGAGGTCATTATGTTATGTGAAATAAGCCAGGCACAGAAAGAGAAATATCACATGTTCTTGCTTATTTGTGATACCTAAAGTTCAAAACAATTGAAATCGAAAATAAAAGGATGGTTACTAGAAGCTGGGAAGGGTAGTTACAGTAAGAAAAGAATCACTATTTCTAAGGGCAACCCCTCCACTTGTGCTGTAGATATCAATGCCTCAAACTTTCCCATAAGCTATACTCCTACAATTATCCTCCATTTCAGTTGCATCATCAATTTCTTCATCTCTACCATATCATTCTCATTATCATAAAATATCTTACATCTTTAGAAGACATCTACTTTCTAGGCCAGGTGTGGTGGTTCACACCTGCAATCCCAGCAATTTGGGAAGGCAAGGTGGGCAGATCACTTGAGGTCAGGAGTTAGAGACCATCCTGGCCAACATGGTGAAACTCCATCACCACTAAAAATACAAAAATTAGCCAGGTGTGGTGATGCATGCATGTAATCCCACCTACTCGGGAGGCTGAGGCAGGAGAATCGCTTGAATCCAAAAGGTGGAGGTTGCATTGAGCCAAGATTGCACCACTGCACTCCAGCCTGGGCAACAGAGTGAGATTCTACCTCAAAAAGGAAAAAAACGACATCCACTTTTTTGTTCCCCCTACCTTCTCCTTCTAATCCCTATCTCACTCTCCAATTCAAAGTTTCTTGAATGGGTTGTTGTTACATACTGTCTATAATCTCCTCCCACTATCTCAAAATGACACCAATTAGGCTTTCAACCGCAACATTCCAGTGAAATTGCTCTTGTAAAGTTCTCACTTTCTTTCATGTGACCAAATTTAATTTTCAAATTCTCCTCTTGCTTAACCTGCTAATGTAATTTAACACAATTTTCCACTACCTTCTCATTAAATTACTCTCCTCTTAGCTTCTGTGACACCATACTCTCATGGATTTCCTTCTACACCACTAACTTTTCTTTCTCTGACTCATTTGCTACTTCTTCCTTCTCCACTCAACTTCTAAATATCAAGTAGCCCAGGCCCCTTCCTTGGCCCTCTTTTCCTCTCTGGCTATACTCTCCATCTAAGTAATCCAATCTACACCCATGGATTTAAACTAAACACCATCTCTCTGCAGATGACTCTCAAATTGAAATCTTTAACTAAGACCTTTCTCCTGAGCTCCAAACAGCCTCCCTGGCATATCTTATTTGCAACTGAGTCCCATTCTATCATTCTCTCTTTATCTACTGTTAATTGACCAGATATACTCTGGGTTTTATACAAATTCAACTTTCCCCTATACCATGGATGTCATTCTCCAAGTTATTTCTTCTACTCATGCTATATCCCATGTGGAATGCCCTTCCCATCTATCTATCACTATAACAACTAGTGTTTCCCAAACCTGACTGCATCAGAATAACTGGAGAACCTTCTGGGGTCACAGCCCTAGGAATTCTGAGTCAAAAGATTGAGCCTGGGTGCCAATAACTTCTCTCAGTAAGCATGTTCTGTGATTTTACTACACGTTCCAAGGGGAGAAAGCATGACCCGAGAAAAACCTTTACTGTGCACAAACGTTACCTCCTCTGTGAATACTTGTCAGACTCCTGGAGACATGATTCAGTACTTCTTTCCCTATGTTCCAACAGCATTTTATACTTAATTCTCTTGTAGGTTGTATTGTGCTTTTTAAATAATTGGCCCTTTTGTCTACCTCTCCCTACTCCACTCCATCAGCTCCTTGAGGACAGGGATATTTTGATCTCTGCATATTCATAGACTAACACAACATCTGACATATACTCACTGACTGACTGATGAATAAATTATTTCAGGATCCAAGAGCACATCAAGGTTATGAAGACAGAATTCTGAGAAATCTTCTCTAACTGGCAGTAGGTATGTCACACACTCAATTCTCTATATCTGTACTGTTTTGTAGGCATCTCAATTTAACATGGCCTAAAGAGGACTCTAGAAGTTTTGCCACTGAACTTTATTCTCTCCAGTCTTTCCCATCTCCTTAAATGGCAGCTTCATAAGCCCATTTACTCCAAATAAAACTTAGTTCCTTTCTAAACCTAATTCACGCTCCCCCTCATTCAATTCATCAACTCTATTCATTCAAAATAACTTTATTCTCACTGAGATAAGTGATTCTATTGGAGTTGCAGCCCCTTTCACCAACATCCTTGACCTGGAAAGAAAGGCTGAGGGAGCACCTTTCAAAGACATTGGTTGGTTTTTCTTCATCAATCTAAATATAAGAGAAAGAAAAGTACAAAGTAGAATCTTCTAGGCCCTGGGAAGTACAAAATAAAGGTAGACAGGTGAACAGGACCCATAATAGAGCCAATCTCATCCTCCTCCAATCTTTTTATTTTATTAAGGTAAAATTCACATAATATAAAATTAACCATTTTAAAGTTTACCACGTGGTGGCATTTAGTTAATTCACAGCGTTGTGCAATCACCACTTATATCAAGTTTGAAAACATTTTGTCACCCCCAAAATATACTCCTGCACTCATTTAAGCAGGTATATCCAATTTCTTACTACTTGCACACCCCGATGACCACCAATCTTCTTTCTGTCTTTATAGATTTACCTATTGTGGATATTTTATATAAATAAAATAATACAAGATGTGGCTTTGCTCTTCTTTCACTTAGCATAATGCTTTCAAGGTTCATGCATGTTTTAGCCAGTATGAATAATTCAGTTCATTTTATAGCTAATATTATTTCATTATATGAATATACCACATTTATTTATTCATTTATCCATTAATAAACATTTGGGTCTTCTTTCACTTTTAACTGCTATGAACTAGTGTACAAGTATTTGAGTGCTTGTTTTTAATTCTTGTGGACATACACCTAGGAGTGAAATTGCTGAGTCATATGGTAATCATGTTTAAATTTTTGTGAAACCGCCATGCTATTTTCCACAGTAATTGAACCATTTGACATTGTTACCAGCAACGTATGAGTTCCAATTTCTCCACATCCTCACCAGCACCTATTTTCCTTTTTCCAAATTATAGCCAAACTAGTTGGTTTGATGTAGCATCTCTTTGTGGTTTTGATTTGCATTTCCCTGATAAATAGTGATATGAAGCATCTTTTCATGTTCTAGTGGCCATTTACAGATCTTCTTTGGAGAAATATTTGGTCAAGTCCTTTGCCAATTTTAATTGGGTTGTTTATCTTTCTGTTGTTGAATGCTAAGAATTCTTAATATATCCTAAATACTAGATCCTTATCAGATATGTGATTTGAAAAATTTTCCTCCCTTTCTATGGGTTATCTTTTCATTGTGTTGAAAATATTCTTTGATGCACAGAAGTTTTAATTTTGAAGCAGTGTGATTTATTTATTTTTTGTTCTTTTTGCTTTTGGTGTCATACCTAATAATTCATTGCCAAATACAAGGTCATAAAAATTTACTTCTATATTTTCTTCTAATAGATTGTGATGGTTAATTTTATGTGTCATCCTGGCTGGGCCACAGTGCCAGGATGTGTGGTAAAACATTATTTTGGATGTTTCTTTGTGAATGTTTTTGGATGAAGTTACCATTTAAATTGATGAGCTTTAAGTAAAGAAGATTGCCCTCTATAATGTGAGTGGGCTCATGCTATGAGTTAAAAGACTGAGTAGAACAAAACTCTAACCTCTTCTGAGTAGGAGGAAATTCTGCAACAGACATACATTGGACTTGAACTGCAACATCGGCTCTTTCTTTAGTCTCCAGTCTGATGGCCTTTGGTGTTGAACTGAAACATTAGCTCTTCCCTGAGTATCCAACTTGCCAGTCCGCCCTTCAAATTTTGGACTTGCTAGCCTCCATTATTACATGAGCCAATTTTTTAAAATATTTTTTTCTGTATATGTACACATATTCTATTAGTTCTGTGTCTCTGGTAAATCCTGACTAATACAAAGGTATATACAGAGGTTTGGCTCTTAAATTTAGATTGTTGATTTGTTTTTAGTTAATTTTGTTATGTAGTGTGAGTTAAGGCTCCAGCTTCATTCTTTTTTTATGTGGATAGCAAGTGATCCCAGCACCATTGGTTGAAGAGACATTTCTTTTTTTTTTTTTTTCATTTTAAGCACTTTTAATTTTCTTTTTTAAATTTTATTATTATTTTACTTTAAGTTTTAGGGTACATGTGCACAATGTGCAGGTTAGTTACATATGTATACATGTGCCATGCTGGTGTGCTGCACCCATTAACTCATTTAGCATTAGGTATATCTCCTAATGCTATCCCTACCCCCACCCCACAGCAGTCTCCAGAGTGTGATGTTCCCCTTCCAGTGTCCATGTGTTCTAATTGTTCAATTCCCACCTACAAGTGAGAACATATGGTGTTTGGTTTTTGTCATTGTGATAGTTTACTGAGAATGATGATTTCCAATTTCATCCATGTCCCTACAAAGGACATGAACTCATCTTTTTTATGGCTGCATAGTATTCCACGGTGTATATGTGCCACATTTTCTTAGTCCAGTCTATCATTGTTGGACATTTGTGTTGGTTCCAAGTCTTTGCTATTGTGAATAGTGCTGCAATAAACATACGTGTGCATGTGTCTTTATAGCAGCATGATTTATAGTCCTTTGGGTATATACCCAGTAATGGGATGGCTGGGTCAAATGGTATTTCTAGTTCTAGATCCCTGAGGAATCGCCACACTGACTTCCACAATGGTTGAACTAGTTTACAGTCCCACCAACAGTGTAAAAGTGTTCCTATTTCTCCACATCCTCTCCAGCACCTGTTGTTTCCTGACTTTTTAATGATTGCCATTCTAACTGGTGTGAGATGGTATCTCATTGTGGTTTTGATTTGCATTTCTGTGATGGCCAGTGATGGTGAGCATTTTTTCATGTGTTTTTTGGCTGCATAAATGTCTTCTTTTGCGAAGTGTCTGTTCATGTCCTTCACCCACTTTTTGATGGGGTTGTTTGGTTTTTTCTTGTAAATTTGTTTGAGTTCATTGTAGATTCCCCATTGAATGACCTTGGAATCTTTGTCAAAAATCATTTGGCCATTGATATATGGGCATATTTCTGCACTCTCAATTCTATTCCATTAGTCTATATGTCTATCCATATGCCAATATGATACTCTTTTGATCATTGTAGCTTTTTAGTAAGTCTGAAAATCAGAAGTATGGGTCCTCCAACTTTATTCTTTTTTTTTTCAATATTGTTTGGACTTGTTACAGCCACTGCAATTCCATATCAATTTGAGAACTGGCTTTTCCATTTCTGCAGAAAAACAAAAAGGATATTGGAATTTTAATAAGGATATCATTGAATCTTTAGATCACTTTCAGTGGTATTGCCAACCTAACAATGTTAAGTCTTCCAATACATAAATACTGGATATATCTCCATTTATTTAGAATTTGTTAAATTCCTTTCAGCCTTGTTTTGCAGTTTTTAGTTTACAAGTCTTTTATCAGCTTGGTGAAATTTATTCCTAGGTATTTTATTCTTTTGAATGCTATTATAAATTATTTTTTCCTTAATTTTATTTTAGAATTTCTCACTGTAAGTGTATAAAATACATCAAATTTTTGTGTGTTTATTGAATCCTACAACTTTATTAAATTTATTAGCTCTAATAACTTTTTTGTAGATTCTTCAAGATTTTCTATGTATAAGTTCATAACATCTGCAAACAAAATAGATTTATTTTTTCCTTTCCAATTTGAATGATGGTATTTTTCATTTGTGATTGATCTGGCTAGGTCTTCCAGGTACTTGAATTAAAATGGTAAAAATAGACATGCATGTATTGTTCCTAATTTTAGAGAGGAAGCTTTCAATCCTTCACGTCGAGTGTGATGTTAGTTGTGAATTTCTCATAAAGGCCCTTTATCTGGTTGAGGAAGTTCCCTTCTATTTCTAATTTGCTATGTGTTTTTATCATAAATAAGTAACGGATGTTGCCAAGAGTTTTTTCTCCATCAGTGGAGTTCATTATACGTGGCTTTTCCCATTAATGCTACTTACATACTGTATGACATTGATTTTTTTTATATTATGAGCCACCCTTGAATTTCTGGGATAAATCCCCTTGATCATGATGTATATAATTCCTTTAATATGATGCTGAATTTGTTAAAATTTTGTTGAGGATGTTTACATCTACATTTATAAAATATTTCTCTGTGGTTTTCATGTGATATTTTTGTCTGGCTTTGATATCAGGGTCATGCTGGCCAAATGGAATTAGTTAAGGAGTGTTTTCTTCTCTTCTAATTGTTGAAAAAATTTAGAAGGATGGATCATAATTCCTCTTTAAATGATTGGTAGCATTCATAAGTGAAGTGATATGGTCCTGGGTTTTTGTTGTTGTTGTTAGGAGGCTTTTAATTAATGATTTTATCTCTTTACTTGTTATAAGTCTGTTCCAATTCCCTATTTCTTCTTGAATTAATTTTATATTTTGTGTGTTTATCTAAATTTTTTCATTTCATCTATGCTATCTAGTTTGTTGGGATACAATTGCTTTTATAATAGTATACCCTCATAATCATTTTTATTTCTGTAACTTTAGTAGTAAAGTCCCCACATTAAATTCTGGTTTTAATAACTTGAGTCTACTTAAGTTTTAGTTAATATAGCTCAAGATTTTTCAATTTATAGATTTTTTCAAATAACCAATCTTGATTTTATTAATTTTATCCATTGTTTTTCTGTTTGTTATTTCACTTATCTCTGCTGTAATCTTTATTTCCTTCCTTTCATTGTATTTGAGGTTTTTTCTTTTTTCTAGTACTTTATGGCATAAAGTAGTTTGAGTTTTGTTGATTAAGGTGATTTTTTAATTGACAAATAAAATGATATGTTTATTGCATACAATATGATGTTTTGAAATATGTATATACCATAAAATGGCTAAATTGAGCTACTTAACATATATGTTACCTCATATGCTTGTCATTTTCTGTGGGGTAAACACTTAAAATTATTTTAACAATTTTCAGTAATACAATATATTGTTATTAACTATAGTCACCTTGTTGTACAATAAATATCTTGAACTTATTCTTCCTATCTAACTAAAATTTTGTTTCTTGTGATCAACATCTCCCACACTTGCCAACCCTGGAATGTCAAAGCCCATGCTGACTACAATTTTTTTATTTTAAATTTTTATGGTTACATAATATGCATACACATTTATAAAATATTTGTAATATTTTATATGTGCATACAATTTAATGATCAATTTAATGTATTTAGGGTATCCATCACCTTGAATTTTTATCATTCTATGTTTTGGGAACATTTCAAGTCCTCTCTTCTACGTATTTTAAAATACAATCCATTGTTGTTAACTATAGTCACCCTACTCTGCTATTGAACATTTGAAATTATTCTTTCTATCTAACTATATGTTTCTACCCATTAACCAACTTATCTTCATTCTTCTAACCCACACACACTTCTCAAATTCTAGTATCTATTTTTCCACTCCCTGCCTTTATTAGATCAACTTTTTCGGCTCCTACATATGAGTGAGAACATGCGATATTTGTCTTTTTGTGCCTGACCTATTTCACTTAACATAATGACCTAGAGTACCATCCATATTGCTGCAAATGACATGATTTTATTTTTCCCATTGTGTAAATGTACCACTTTTTTATCCATTCATTGATAGGTACTTAGGTTGATTCCATATTTTGAGTATTGTGAATAGTGATGCAATAAACATAAGAATGCAGATATCTCTTCAATACACTGATTTCCTTTCTTTTGGATGTTTGCCTGGTGGTGGGATTACTGACTCACACAGTAGTTCTTATAATATATATGTCATATGATAATTCTTTGTCCTTGATTTTTGACAGTTTGATTTTAATATGTCTTGGGGTAGTATTATTTGGGTTGGATCTGATTGGTGACTTCTTCCTTACCTGGGTATTTATGTCTTTCCCCCAGATTGGAGAGTTTTCTGCTATTACTTCTTTAAATAAGGCTTTTATCCCTTTGTCTTTCCCTATTCCCTTTGGAAGACCAATGACCTGAAGCCTGGGGCTCTGTGGGCAGACGTGGCTCTAGAGTGATCTGAAACCTGAGTTGGTCCTGGAGCCTGGAACCACAAGCTGGCCTGGCAATGGGTGTGCCTAAAGCCTATGTCTGCAGGGGTCATCTTGAAAGCTAGTTCCATGTGTTCTGGCTGATACATAGAGATTTGGGTTGCATCCTGGTGCTGGTAAGGGCCTAAAGCCTGTTGCCATAAGTGTCAGCCCAGCACATGAGTGTAGTCCAGAACCCAGGGATGCTTGGCCCAGCCCGGCCCTGAGGCAGACCTGGAGTCTGTCTATGGAGCCTGGCCTGGCAAGAGGTCAGGCTTAAAGCCTAGGGCTACTGGTGCTGGCCCAGTGCCTTGGCCAGTCCAGAGCCTAGGGGTACTGGGGTTACCTTGGCCCTGGGGCAGCACAAAGTCCTAGCTCACCACACAGGTCTGGAGCCTAGGGCTACAGAATCCCACCGGTGCCATGGCAGGCCTAGAGAATAAGTCCTAGAGCACTGGCCTGGAGTGTAGGGCTGTAGGATCCTGCTAGGTGCTGAATTTTACTGGGATGGGCCTCTTAGTGGGGTCAAGGCAATGTTCTGTGCTCACTTCCTTCTCCTTTCCCCAAACAGAGGGTATCTCTGTCCACAATGTGTCACCTGGAATTGGCGGTGGGCTGATGCAGGTAATGTAAAACTGTCCTTCCTATTCTTTTCAATGCATCATTTCTTTTTCTTTTTCTTTTTTAAAGGAGTCTTGCTCTGCTTGGGGATGGGGGGATGCAGGTAATGCAAACTGTCCTTCCTATTCTTTTCAATGCATCATTTATTTTTCTATTTTTTTTGTTTTGTTTTTTGAAATGGAGTCTCATTCTTCTTGCCCAGGCTCGAGTGCAATGATGCGATCTTGTCTCACTGCAATCTCCACCTCTTGGGTTCAAGCGATCCTCCTGCCCCAGCCTCCCAAGTAGCTAGGATTACAGGCACCAACAACGACACCCAGCTAATTTATTTATTTTTAGTAGAGACAAGGTTTTACCATGTTGGCCAGGCTTGTCTCTATTGAGGGATCTGGCCAGCAGCCCACAATGCAACGGGGCTCTCTCTCTGCTCCTAGGCAGATCGGCAGGATGAGAAATAATAGACACACAAAAGATAGTGAAAGCTGGGTCCAGGGGGGGTCACTGCCTTCTGGTCCCATGGTGCCAACAATGCGCTGGATATACCAGCATTTATTATTAAGCTTATTGAGGGCAGCGGTAGGCTAGTGAGGGATTTAGGGTCATTTGATTATGAGGTGAGATGGTCACATGGGGATGAAGTAATTCTTTAACATAACATTTCTATGTAGAAGTACAGTACATTTGTATGTAGAAGTACAGTATACAGGGGTAAGAATTTACAATATAGTGTGTGCATCAGTAATTTCTAACACAGCCTTAGAACAGAAACACAGTCTTTCCATAACCTATGATTAGCAAGATATTAATCAGCAGTAACAATTGCAACAAAATCTGGTTACAAACAATCCATGGAAACAGGACTTGAAGCTAGACAACTGGTTAGACCAGAAATTCTCAGAAGGGAGTATGCTTTAACCCTAAAGAGGCCTAGAAGAGCCGTGGCAAGATGAGGGTGTTTATAGCCCTATCTTATCCATATGGACAGGCGTCCCCCATGCATCCGTTTATAGGCTTTCCACAGGGGTCGCATTCCACTCCCGGAGCTATGAACATCTGCTTTTCTGGGATAGGAATCTTGGTGATGTGAAACCTCCCTGGCTGCACTTCCATTCATAGGCTCTCTGCAGGGGGAAGCACATCAAGCGTTGTTGGCTCGTTCTGGCAGTCCAACCTGGCATTGTCTTTACACAATCCAGAGAATTTCATCTTTTATTCCATAGCAATAGTTTCAGGGGGTCTCCCTACATCTCCCCCTTTTCTCTGATTTAAATGAAGCATAGCAATCATAGCTTGGCACTGATCACGATTGGATTAAAGAATATTTTTTCCAATTTTACACATGAACAATAAACCGGTAGCACAAATTATACACAGAACAAAACTAATGATAGTGGACCCTCCCAAAGATTTTACCCATTGAATGGGGTTGAGATTAGATAATCCCTCAGAGATACCATCTAAAACTTCAGCACTGGGTAAAGCAGTTAAGTGTGCTTGAGAGGCCTCAAAAATCTGTTCTTTTAGCTTGCTTATGTCTAAACTTAAATTATCTTCACTTCCTTGTAAATGGCGTTTTACTGATTCCCAATTGTGAACAGACTCATTATATTGAAACGGAGTTATACAAAAATCAGAAGTATTCTAATCACATTGCATTTGTAATCTATGTTCTAAACTCTTGATTCTATCTCCCATCCATATAACAGTTTTTCTTAGATCATTAATTTGATTAGCCAATTTTTGATCAATACCTGACTGAGAATTCCACATCTGAGTAGAATTTTTTTGCCATTTATCCACAAAATGAACAGTTTGAATAGATTGATGTAATGCAACTCAAGCAGTAGCAGCAGTTGCAGTAACAGCAATCAAGCCCATTATTATTGCAATTAATGTAAAAATAAATCATTTACTCCTTTTAAGAATTTTTTGTAGAATATTATTAATAACATGGATAGAGGGGGAAGATTCCCAAGGCCTATGTAAGGCTACAGGGAGCCAAATACCTCCTCTGGCTCTGACTATTAAAATACTGTGATATTGATTAAAGGATGAGTCAATACAAGTATACAAGTAGCAATTAACACAGGTAATTATGTTAGTTTTTGAACTAATATGCATCTTTCCTACTAATAACACATATGGTGGTTTAATACAACTTTTAAGTTGTATAGTTTTGTTGGACTCCATATAGACAGTATACATATTTTGAGGTGACAAGGTGGATTTACTTATAACACTTTCTCCAGCCCAAACTCTCATACCAGTCATAGCTATTGTTAGTCTCCATAATTCTGAATGTTCAGGTCCTAAGTGGGGAACAATGAGCCTTTGGCTTTGGAGGGGCAAACCTTGCCCCTTTCCACTTAAGAAGAAAAAAAGAGTTAAATTTATGATACAACGTTGGGCACCAGATATTGCGGGATCTGGCCAGCAGCCTGCAATGCAACAGGTCTCTCTCTCTGCTCCTAGGCAGATTGGCAGGTTGAGAAATAATAGACACACAAAAGATAGTGAAAGCTGGGTCCAAAGGGGTCACCACCTTCTGGTCCCATGGTGCCAACAATGCACTAGATATACCAGCATTTATTATTAAGTTTAGTGAGGGCTGTGGTAGGCTAGTGAGGGATTTAGGGTCATTTGATTATGAGGTGAGATGGTCACATGGGGATGAAGTAATTCTTTAACATAACATTTCTATGTAGAAGTACAGTACATTTGTATGTAGAAGTACAGTATACAGGGGTAAGAATTTACAATATAGTGTGTGCATCAGTAATTTCTAACACAGCCTTAGAACAGAAACACAGTCTTTCCATAACCTATGATTAGCAAGATATTAATCAGCAGTAACAATTGCAACAAAATCTGGTTACAAATAATCCATGGAAACAGGACTTGAAGCTAGACAACTGGTTAGACCAGAAATTCTCAGAAGGGAGTATGCTTTAACCCTAAAGAGGCCTAGAAGAGCCGTGGCAAGATGAGGGTGTTTATAGCCCTATCTTATCCACATGGACAGGCGTCCCCCATGCATCCGTTTATAGGCTTTCCACAAGGGTCGCATTCCATTCCCAGAGCTATGAACATCTGCTTTTCTGGGATAGGAATCTTGGTGATGTGAAACCTCCCTGGCTGCACGTCCATTCATAGGCTCTCTGCATGGGGAAGCACATCACGCGCTGTTGGCTCGTTCTGGCAGTCCAACCTGGCATTGCCTTTACACAATCCTGCATGCAATTTTGTATTTACAATAATCAGGAACATTTCATCTTTTATTCCATAGAAATAGTTTCAGGGGGTCTCCCTACAGGTCTCGAACTCCTGACCTCAGGTGATCCACCTGCCTCGGCCTCCCAAAGTGCTGGGATTACAGGAATGAGCCACTGCACCCCACCCATCTTTTCTTATTTCTGTGCTATATCCAGATACTATAATATTTCACCTAGTTTCCTTAGCTCTTGTGAAGGAAGGTTTTTTTTGTGTGTGTGCATGGATGATTTTGCAAATTGATGTTTCTGATAGGGGATGAGTGCCAGTAAGTCCTATTCTACCATCTTGCTGGCACAAAGTTTTTATTTCTTTTTTAATGTAAGCATCTACAACTATGAATTTTCCTCTAAGGACTGCTTTCACTGTATCCCATAAGTTTTGTTATGTTGAGGTTTTATTGTCATTTATCTCAAAGTATTTGTAATTTCCCTTACGATTTCTTCGTAGAACCATTGATTATTTGTGGGTGTGTTAACGTCTACATATTTGTGAATTTCGGAAATGTTCTTCCATTATTGATATCTAATTTCACTCCATTGTGGTTGGTGCTATTTCAATTTTTTAAATTCATTCAGATTTATTTTGTGACCTAACATATGATCTATCCAGAAGAATGTTACATGTGAAGTTCAGGAAAACATGTATTTCAGTATTGTTGAGGAGAATATCCTGTATGTGTCTGTTAGGTCTAGTTGGCTTACAGTGTTGTTCAAGTCCACTATTTTTTTAATTATCTTTTGTGTAGTTATTCTGTTCATTATTGAAATTGGAATATTAAAGTCTCCAAATATTTTAGAAGTGTGTTTTTCACCCTCTAGTTCAATCAGTTTGCTTTATATATTTTAGTCCTTGATTTTTTGTGTGCATATGTTTATAATTATTGTATCTTCTTGGTGGATTGATCAATCTATCTATCTATCTATCTATATCTACCTATCATCTATATACGTATATGTTTTCTTTATCTCTTTTAACAGCTTTTGATCTGTCTATTTTTTCAGATATTAGTAAATCCATCCCAACTCTCACTTTGTTACTATTTATATGAAATATCATTTTGATTCTTTCACTTTTAATGTATTTGTGCCTTTGTATCTAAAATGAGTCCCTTAATTTATCACCATAAAAAATGGTAACTATAGGAGGTGATGGACATGCTTATTAATTTGATATTGGTAATCATTTCACAATGTATACGTATATTAAAACATCAAATAGTACACCTCTTTGAGACCCTGTACGTCTCTTTGAGACTCTGCTTTCTATTTTTCTGAGTGTATATCCAAAAGTGGAATTGCTGAATCATATGGTAAAATTTTTAAATATTTTTTAAAAATCACCATACTGTTTCTCATACTGGTCACACCATTTTACATTCCAGTCGACAGTGCACAAGGGTTCCAATTTCTTCACATCCTCACCACCACTTGTTTTCTGCCTTGTTTTCAAGACAGTGGCTGTATTATTCAGATAGATAGATATATACATACATACATACATAGATGATTGGTTCTGTTTCTCTGGAGAACCCTGAATGTTATATGTATATATAATTAAAATTTTATAAATTTTATATAATTTATAAAATTATATAAACATACAATTATATAATATATAAAATTATATATAATCATATGTATTATATATATGATTTATTTGTTTATTTATATATGATTTATTATAACATCATAAGGAATTGGCTCATGCAATTATGGATGGCCAGTCCTAAGATCTACAGGCTGCATTAGCAATCTGCAGACCCAGAAGAGCCAATGGTTTAGTTCCAGTCTAAAGGCTGGCAGACTCTAGACCCAGGAATATCCAGTGTTTTACTTCAATTCTGAAGAAGGAATAAAGTAATTGTCTCAGTTAGAAGTCCATCAGGCAGAAAGAATTCTCTCTTGCTCGGTGAAGAGTCAGCCTTTTTGTTCTATTTGGGTCTTCAATTAAGTGTATGAGCTTCCTCACATTATTGAGGGCAATCTTTTTTACTCAGTCTACTGGTTGAAATGCTACCTTAATCTAAAAACACCTTCACAGAAACACAGAATACTGTTTGACCAAATATCTGGTTTCCCTGTTGCCCAGTTAAGTTGACATATATGGTTATCTATCATAGTAGCCATCCTAATGGGTGTGATGTGGTATCCATTTACTTTTAAAGTAATTATTCATAAGGAAGGAATTCTGCCTATTTGTTATTGGTTTTCTATATGTCTTATATCTTTCTTGTTCCTTCATTTCCTCCATTACTGCCTCCCTTTGTATTTCATTGTAGAGTCCCATTTAATTCCTTTCTCATTTACTTTAGTGCATATTTTAGTTATTTTCTTAACAGTTGCCTTGGGGGTTACAATTATTTTTGTAGTATATATGTGTAATATATAACAAATAAATATACAATTAGATTTAAAACAATTATTTTTGTAGTATATATGTGTAATATATAACAAATAAATATACAATTAGATTTATAACAATATATTTTGAATTAATACCACCTTTGCTTTAATTGCATACAAAAACTCTGCTCCTATAGAGCTCCATTCCTCTTCTTGCAATGTTGTCATAAAAAGTTTTTACCATTTTTACATTGGTTATCCGTTAACATACATTGATAATTATTATTTTATGCATTTCTTTTTAAAACCATTATGTGCCTGAAATCCCAGCACTTAGGGAGGCTGAAGCAGGGGATCACTTGAGCTCAGGAGTTTGAGAAAAGCCTGAGTAACATAGTAACACCCCATCTCTACAATTTTTTAAAAATAGCTGGGCATGATGATGTATGTCCATAGCCCCAGCTACTTGTGAAGCTGAGGTAGGAGCATCTCTTGATGGGTGACAGAGTAAGGTTCTGTCTCAAAAAAATGTCATATGTGAGAAAAAGCAGCATTACAAACCAATAATGCAAATAATACTATATAATACAATAATACTTTTATGTTTACCTAGGTAGCTATAATAATTTTACCCAATTTCTTGTATGTCTTAAAGTTATTATCCAGTACCCTCTCATTTCAGCCAGAGGGACTCTCTTCAGCATTTCTTTTAGGGTGAGTGTACTACTGACAGATTCCATCAGCTTTTGTTTGTCTGGGATGTTTCAATTTCTTCTTCATTTTTTGAAGGAAAGTTTTGCTATAAATGAAATTCTTGGTTCACATGTTTTTGTTTTTCCTTCAGCACTATAATTATGCTATCCCATTTCCTTCTGTCCTCCATGGTTTTTCATGATATTGGTTGTTAATCTTATTGAGGATCCCTTTTATGTGGTAAGTTACTTCTCTCTTGCTGCTTTTAAGATTCAGTGTGTCAGCCAGGTGTGGGAGCTCATGCCTGTAATCCCAGCACTTTGGGAGGCTGAAGTAGATGAATCATTTGAGCCCAGGAGTTTGAGACCAGCCTGAGCAACATAGGGCGACCCTGTCTCTACCAAAAAAAAAATACAAAAATTAACTAGGCATGGCTGTGCATGCCTGTAGTCCCAGCTATTTGGGAGGCTGAAGTAGGAGGATAATCTGAGCCCAGAAAGGTGGAGGCTGCAGTTTGCCATGATTGCAGCTACTGCACTCCAGCCTGTGCAAGAGAGTGATACTCTGTCTCAAAAAAAATTCAATGTGTCTTAGTGTATGTATATTAGTTTGCTGCAAAAGTAATTGTGGTTTTAGGTCATGAACTTTAAATTACTACAACCAGGCCCAAACGCATCTTTACTAATGAAAATAGGAACCATTACAATCAACACATTTTTGCCAATGAGAAATAAGTTTGTTTATTCCTGTAAAAATCCATGCTTCAGGATTTGATCAACTCTTGGGAAGAATTTTCTGCATCCTACAGGTTATGGAAGCATTTTTCCCTGCCAAAAGCTGTCGAGATGCTTGAAGAAGTGGCAGTCAGTTGGCAAGAGGTCAGGTGAATATGGTGGATGAGGCAGAATTTTGTAGACTAATTTGTTCAACTTTTGAAAAGTTGGTTGTGTGACATGTGGTCAGGTGTTGTTGTGGAGAAATATTGGACCCTTTCTGTTGACCAATGCCAGCTGCAGGTGTTGCAGTTTTTGGTGCATCTCATTGAATTGCTGAGCATACTTTTCACACGTAATAGTTTTGCCAGAATTCAAGAAGCTATAGTAAATCAGACAGGCAGCATACCACCAAAGAGTGACCGTGACTTTTTTTGTGCAAGTTTGGCTTTGGGAAGTGGTTTGAAGCTTCTTCTCAGTCCAACCACTGAGCTGGTCATCACTGGTTGTTGTATAAAATCCACTTTTTGTCACACATCACAATCCGATTGAGAAATGGTTCATTGTTGTTGCATAGAATAAGACAAGACGACACTTTAAAAGGGCCATTTTTTGGATTTTCGCTCAGCTCATAAGGCACCTATTTACTGAGCTTTTTCACTATTCCTGTTTTCATCAAATGCCAAACTGCTGTAGAATGACCAACGTTGAGTTCTTCAGCAACTCGTCATGCAGTTGTAAGAGGATCAGCTTCGATAATTTTTCTCAGTTGGTCATTGTCAACTTCTGATGGACAGCCACTGAGCTCCTCAACTTCAGGTTTCTTGTCTCCTTGTAAAACTTCTTGAACCACCACTGTACTGTACATTTGTTAGACGTTCCTGGGCCAAATCCATTGATGATTTTGCAAGTTGTCTCTGCTGCTTTACGACCCCATTTTGAATCCAAATAATTAAATTACTCAAATTTGCTTTTTGTCTAACATCATTTACATTGTCTAAAATAAACATAAAATAAACAGCAAGTAATAAATTATTGGCAAAAAAAATAAAATGAGAAAAGCCCATTAAAATGATGTATAACATACCACATTTATTTAAGAATGTATTCAAATATCAAACAGCAAATTCCAACAATGCAAAAACCGCAATTACATTTGCACCAACCTAATATTTTTTAATGTATCCTTCTTGGGATTCATTGAGCTTCTTGGAATAGTAGATTCATTACTACTTTTTAAATTTGGGAAGGCTTTGGTCATTATTTCTTAAAACATTATTGCTTTCCCTTTCTCTTTCTCCTCTCCTGAAACTTCCATTGTGTGCTTTTTGGCACACTTGATGATGTTCCACCGGTCTTTTAAACTCTGTTCATTTTTCTTCATTCTTTTTTCTTTCTGCTCCTCAAATTGGATAATTTTCAGTA
The DNA here is from genome assembly GCF_029289425.2 of Pan paniscus. Taxonomy (NCBI): domain Eukaryota; kingdom Metazoa; phylum Chordata; class Mammalia; order Primates; family Hominidae; genus Pan; species Pan paniscus. The sequence continues at coordinate 76,440,221 of NC_073272.2, forward strand.
GTTCTATCTTCAAATTTGCTGTTTCTTTCTTTTGCATGGTCAGGTCTGCTGCTGAGCTTGTCTACTGATTTTTTTTCATTTCACTTATTGTACTTTTCAATTTCAGAACTTCTGTTCAGTTCCTTTTTATAATTTATATTTCTTTATTGATATTCTACATTTATTGAGACATCATTTTCCTGGTTTCTTTTAGCTCTTTGTGCGTATATAAAACAGGAGAGTTACTAATCTTTGTGGAAGAAATCCAGTGTGTCTGGACCTCCTCAGGGACATTTTAGTTAAAATGTTCTGTGCATAGGTTATACTTTCTTATTTTCATGACTCATAATTTTTGATAGCATCTCCACATTTTAAAGATTATAATATGGGAATTCTGAAAATTAGATATGTCCCTGCTTCGGGGTTTGTTTTTCTTGCTCACTGTGGGCTGTGGTTGTTTGTTTAGTGGCTTTTCTAAACTATTTTTGTAGTGTCCATATGGTCTCTGAAGTCTCTTTCCTTATACCTTGTGGTCAGCTAGTGTTTTTCTTTTTTTTATTTTCTTAACAGAGATTTCCTTGAGTGTATGTATTTAAAGAAAAAGAAAGAAAAAAAATCTCTCACGTATTGCAGATTCGCTTTGTGTTGGGGCACTCCTTCAACACTTAACCAAGCTGTTTGCAACTCTGCCTTATCCTTACCCTGCTGTTTGTGCTGAGCCTAGAGATCAGCCAAAGGTGGAAAGCTTAGAGTCTTCTTAAGCTGTATTGTGAGCTGTGTCCTGCCTTTGGTATATTTGTATCTTTCTAGCTTTCCAAATATATGTGCATTCTTTAGAATGCCCTAACTTCCCACAAAAACTCTCCCCAGCTTTTCCTTACAAGCTTTCAACATGTCTATTGATTATTTTGACAAAGGTAAGAACTCTATCCTTTGATAAAATTTGAGTTGGGCTTCTCTGAGTCCTCTTTCTGACTATTCCCTAACCTTAGGCTCTGTCCTTAGTCTAGTGTCTTTGCCTGCTTAGTTCACAGCAAAAATACTGCTGGATCAGTTTAGCAAAAATTCCTCACCCTTGATATGTTATCAAATTCATTATCCCTCATTCCCAATAACTTATCACTCTGACGTGGCTTCAGTAATAATCTTGTCAACTCAATATGGCCAAAATCTTCCTTACCCATAATGTCTCTTCTTAATAATATTCCATCCACTGATCTCCATCCTGCTTCTTGGCTATAAATCTCCACTTGTTGTATTTGGATTTGAGTTCAATCTCTCTCATCTACTACAATACCCCATTTTTGTGGTCCTCTTGAATAAAATATGCTTTACTGTGTTCAACAGGTATCATGAATTATTTTTCTTTAACAATGTCCACTAATGTTTTGCCAGAGGTGGCAGCAGGTTGTTCATTTGGCTTGCAATGCTTTTTAGAAATGTTCTCTGCATAGCCACGTTTCCTTATTGAGAAGGTTACTACATAGATGATGCAGAGATGAGTCCCTTGCATCAGTCCTTCAGATAGCCCCCAGGCGGGTCAAGACAGAAAAACAGAATTATTTTAGAATAAGATCTATTCTGCTTTCTCAGGAACCAGGAACAAGAAATTATACTGGAAATGCATATTGCTCACTCCAAGACTATAGCTTATCTGGGGAGGCATTAGGGTTAGGGCAATTAAAAATGCTGTAAAGCTTTTATCCCATTTATAAGTTGTCTTTTTCTTGATCCAGTTTTTCTTGGTTGCTGTTAAACTTTGATTATTTTCCTGAGCTCTTAAAAAGTTGGCTTTGACAGATTCTTGCTCAATTATTTTGCATTTCTTTTGAGGGATGGACCCTTGGTGTTACTTGTTTCACTATGTTTTCTTGTCCTGTAATATATGAACTCATTCTTATTCCTTCAGTGGCAGCTGGAGTAGCCATCTCTGAACCTGTTTTGCATCAGCCAATTCAGAAAACCATGAGAACCTTAGCCTGTGGCCTGGCTAGCATATTGAATGAGATGTCTCTAGTGAGTGTCAGCCCAATCCAAAACTATGTTTTGCTTCTCTTGGTAGAGAATCTTTAAAATCCATAGTCACATATTCCTTCTGGATATCTTCTAATATTCATTAGGAAATCCTGTAATTGTTTTCTGGAGTTCTATTTATTTTTACTCTGATTATTTATATTATTCTTTAGATATTTAGTATATATTTTTTGAGACAGAGTTTCACTCTTGTTGCCCAAGATGGAGTGCAATGGCACAATCTCAGCTCACTGCAACCTCTCCCTCCCTGGTTCAAGTGATTCACCTGCCTCAGCCTCCTGAGTATCTGGGATTATAGGCACATGCCACCACGCCCAGCTAATTTTGTATTTTTAGTAGAGATGGGGTTTCTCCATGTTGGTCAAACTGGTCTCGAACTCCTGATGTCAGGTGATCCACCTGCTTTGGCAATCCCAAAGTGCTGGGATTACAGGCATGAGCCACCACTTCTGGCCTTAGGTATTTAGTTTTAATTATATTTATATGTAAGCCAGAATTACAGTGGAGAACATCAGGGAGAGCTAATACTTTATACTGTGGTAAGAAAAAAAATACTACCAAGAGTCATACTACTCCAGGTACTCCTATGTACCTTTCTTTGTAATTGTCAGGTTACAAAAATCAGACATCAACTTTATCTTACTTAAGCAAAAAAATATAAATGTACAGAATTGGAGGTACCACAGAAGCTCTGGGACCTTAGCAATAGGAGTTGCTGAGTCTTCCTTCTAATACATTGCCATGAAAGTGATTCAGTTACCTACTTTTGGCCTCCCTATGTCTGAGTTCAAAATTACAACCTTACAAGAGACAGAATCTGATTGGCCCTTGTTTGAATTAAGTGTATCTATCTCTGAATCCATCAGTTATGCCTGGGAAGAATGGGAACAGGATTATATAATACTTGTTAAGTGGTAAAGACTATTTTATAGATAATAAATGTAGAGACATAGAGGTATTATAAATAATAATACATGTAAGATATATATTAAGAGGTTTGTTGTAAGGAATTGGCTTACATGACTGTGAGATCTGGCAAGTCAAATAAAACATCCAGAGCGCAGATAATCAGGAAGGATAGACGAAACCTGTTGGGCACAAGGTGAGGCTGTTATCCACAGGCAAAATTTATTTTTCTTCAGGGAATCTTCCACTCTTTTCTTAGGGCCTTCTAACTAAGTAGATAAGAGTCTTCCAGATTACCTAGGATAGCCTCCTTTACTTAAAGTTAACTGACTGTGGACTTTAATCACATATACAAAACACCTTTACAGCAGCAATTGGTGTTTGAATAATGGGGAACTGCAGCCCAGCCAACTTGACATATAAAAAATGACCATCACATTGAGTAAGGCCCATCTCTGTGGATTTGGGCTCAGCTTTGTAGATTAGAACAAAGTAGTAACCATAAAAGGAGACATTGCAGAGATCTGGGGAGATTAACGTATGGGTATCACTGAAATGTCTACTCAACAGCTCTAAGTTTCACATGTGTAGCAGTATAATGTATTAAGTCATTAATTTTCAGGGTTTTCCTTCTCGATGTATTTTGTCCTACTCCATTTCAAAAACAGGGTCAAACTCTTTGTGCTGTATTGCCTCAGAGGAGTTAGAACCAAAACCAGTGGATAACTACAGAATATTTCATTTTCCAATTAAAAAAAACTTCTCACCCAAGGTTAACACAGAAACTACAGAGCCACCAGATTTCAAGTGTAATAAGCAGACATAGATAATGTTGATTTTATTGATAACCCCATTATTTAAGCACCACATAAGGCTTTTATATACTTTTTCAGTATTTATTTATTTATTTTCTATAACCTCAGAAGTGAAATTTTCACATTATTCTATGACTTACGGGAGGCCCTCAAAAATGACTTGAATTTTATTGCATTTGGAATTTTTATTTCTTTAATTTTTAAATTTTATTTTAGATTCAAGGGTTACTTCTGCAGGTTTGTCACCTGGGTATATTGCAGAATGCTGAGGTTTGGGGTGCAGATGATCCCATCACCCCGTTACTCAGCATAGTGCCCAGTAGACAGTTTTTCAACCCTGGCTTTCCCTATCAGTCTCCCTTCTAGTAGTCCCAGTTTCTACTGTTGCCATTAATATGTTCATGAGTACCCAATATTTACTACCACTTATAATAGAGATCATGCAGTATTTGGTTTTCTGTTCGTGAGTTCATTTACTTAAAAAAAAAAGCCACCAACTCCATGCACCTTGCTCTAAAGGACATGATTTTATTCCTTTTAGGACTGAGTAGCACTACATGGTGCATATATAGATATATATGTGAGATGTGTGTGTGTATATATATATATAGATCTCTATATCTATCTATATATGGATCTCTATATCTATATATATAGATATATAGATATAGATCTCTCTCTCTCTCTCTCTCTCTCTCTATATATATATATATATATATATATATATATATATACATATTTCACATTTCTTTTTCCAATCCACCATTGATGGGCACCTAGGTTGATTCCATGTTTCTGCTGTTGTGACTAGCGCTGCAATGAACATACAAATGCATGTGTCTTTCTTTGGGAGAATGGTTTGTTTTCTTTTGGATATACACAAAGTAATGGGATTGTTGGGTCAAATGGCAGTTCAGTTTTAAGTTCCTTGAGAAATCTCCAAACTGCTTTCCACAGTGGATGAACTGATTTACATTTCCACCAAAAGAGTATAAGCATTACCTTTTCTCTGCAGTCTCACCAACATCTGTTGTTTCTTCATTTTTTAAATAATAATCATCCTGACTGGTGTGAAATGATATCTAATTGTGATTTTGATTTGCATTTCTCTGATGATTAATGATACAGAGCATTTTGTCATATGTTTATTGGCCAATTGTATGTCATTATTTATTATTATTATTATTGGTTCATCAATTGTTTAAGTATCTTATGGATTCTGGATATTACCCCTTTGTCTTAAGCATAGTTTGTGAATATTTTTTCCATTCTGTAGGTTGTCTGTTTATTCTTTTGATAGTTTCTTTTGCTGTACAAAATCTCTTTAGCTTAATCAGGTCTCACTTGTCAATTTTGTTTTTGTTGCAATTGCATTTGAGGATTTAAGTCATAAATTCTCTCCCAAGGCTGATGTCCAGAATGGTGTTTCCTAAGTTTTCTTCTAGGATTCTTATAGTTTGAGGTCACACATTTTAATCTTTAAACCATCTTGAGTTAGTTTTTGTATATGGTTAAAGTTAATGATCTGGTTTCATTGTTCTGCATGTGGCTACCTAGCACCATTTATTGAATAATGGGTCCTTTCATGATTACCTATATTGATCGACTTTGTCAAAGATCACATGAGTGGAAATGGTTGGCTTTATTTCTAGGTTCTGTATTCTGTTCCATTGGTCTATATGACTGTTTTTGTACCAGTACCATACTGGTTTGGTTACTATAGCCTTATAGTAGAGTTTGAAGTCAGGTAATATGATGCCCCCAGCTTTGTTCCTTTTGCTTAGGATTGCTTTGGCTATTCAGGCTATTTATTGGTTCCATATGAATTTTAAAATACTTTTTCTAGTTCTGTGAAGAATGTTAATGGTATTTTTGCAGGAATAACATTAATTCCGTACATTGCTTTGGGCAGTATGGCTAGTTCAATGATATTGATTCTTCCAATCCATGAGTATAGAATATTTTTCCATTTGTTTGTGTAATCTATGATTTCTTTTAGCAGTGTTTTTTAGTTCTCCTTGTAGAGATGTTTTACTTCCTTGGTAACATGTATTTTTATGTATTTTATTTTTTGTGGGACTGTAAATGGGATTGCATTCTGGATTTGGTTCTCAGCATGTACATTATGGGTGTATGCAAATGTTACTGATTTTTATGCCTAGATTTTGTTTCCTGAAACTTTGATGAAGTTATTTATAAGTTCTAGGAGCTTTTGGGCAGAGACTACGGGCTTTTCTAGGTATGGAATTACATTGTTCATGAAAAACAGTATTTTTATTCTTCTTTTCCTATTCAGATACATTTTATTTCTTTCTCTTGCCTGACTGCTCTGGTAGGACTTCCGGTACTATGCTAAATAGGAGTATTGAGAGTGGGCACCCTTGTCTTGTTCCAGTTGTCAAAGTAAGGCTTCCAATTTTTGCCGATTCAGTACAATGTTGGCTGTGGGTTTGTCATAAGTGATGCTTATTATTTTGAGGTACGTTCCTTTCATTCCTAGTTTGTTGAGGGTTTTTCCCATGAATGGATGTTGGATTTTATCAAAAGCTTTTTCCAAGCCTATTGAGATGATCATATAGTCTTTGTTTTTAATTCTGTTTATATGATGAATCCCATTTATTGATTTGTGTATTTTGAAACAATTTCCTTGTATCACTGCAATAAAGCCTACTTGAACATGGTGAATTAACTTTTTGATGTGCTCCTGGATATGGTTTGCTAGTATTTTGTTGAGGATTTTTGTGTCTATGTTCATCAGGAATAGTGGCCTAGTTTTTTTCCCCCTTTTATGTTTTTGCCAGGTATTGGTATTAGAGTAATGCTGGCTTTATAGAATAAGTCAAGAAGGAGACCCTCCTCCTTGATTTTTATGTATAGCTTAGGTAGACTTGGTGCCATCTCTTCTTTGTATGTCTGGCAGAATCCCACTCTGAAGTCACCTGGTCTGGAGTTTTTCATTGTTGTTGTTGTTGTTTGGTTGGTTGGTATGTTTTTTATTTTTATTTTTACTGATTCAGTTTTGGAACTCGATATTAGTCTGTTCAGGATGTCAATTTCTTCCTGATTCAATATTGGGAAACTTTGTTACCAGAAATTTATCAATTTCCTTTACATGTTCTAGTTTAGATACATAGAGGTGCCCATCATAGTTTCTAAGAATTTTCAGTATTTCTCTGGGATCAGTGGTAATATCACCTTTGTGATTTCTGATTGTGCTTATTTGGCTCTTTTCTTTCTCTGTCAATCTAGCTAGTAGTCTATTCATCTTGTTTATTCTTTCAAAAAACCAATTTTTGGTTTTGTTGACCCTTTGTATGGATTTTTGGGTCTCAATTTTGTTCAGTTCTGCTCTGATTTTAGTTATTTCTTTGTTTCTACCTGCTTTGGGGTTAATTTGTTATTGTTTTTGTAGTTCTTCTAAGTTTTATGTTAGATTGGTAATTTGAGGAGCCTTTCTGAGGTAGGTGTTTATCGCTATACACTTTTCTCTTAACACTGCTTTTGTTGTATCCCACAGATTTTGGAATGTTGTGTCTCCATTTTCATTAATTTCAAAGAATGTTCTAATTTCTACCTTAATTTTGTTGTTTTCCCAAAAGTCATTCAGGAGCAAGTTTTTAAAAATTCCATGTAATTCTGTAGTTTCCAAGATCCCCTTGATATTGATTTCTATTTTTATTCTACTGTGGTCTTAGAGTATGGTTGGTTTCATTTTGTTTTTTTGTTTTTTTTTTTTCAATTAATTGAGACCTACTTTGTTGCTGAGCATGTGGTTGATTTTGGAGTATGTTCAGTGTGTGAATGACATGAATATATATTTTGTGGTTGATGGGTGGAGTATTCTGCAGATATCTATTATGTCCAAGTGGCCAAGTGTTGAATTTAACTACAGAATTTATTTGTTAATTTTCTTCCTCAATGATCTCCCTAATGCTGTTAATGGGGGTGTTAAAGTCCCTCACTATTATTGTGTGGCTACCTAAGTCTTTCGTAGGTATAGAAGTACTTGGTTTATAAAACTGTGTGCTCCAAAGTTGGGTAGAGATATATTAAAATAGATAAAACTTCTTAGAGAATTGAATCTGTTACCATTATTTAATGCCCTTCTTTGTTCTTTTTTACTGTTGTTGGTTTAAAGCCTGTTTTATCTCATATAAGAATAACACTCCTGTGCTTATTTGTTTTCTGTTTGGCTGGTAAATCCTTCTCCAACCTTTTACTTTGAGCCTATGGTTGTTGGTAAGTGAGATGGGTCTCCTGAAGACAGCAGATAATTGGGTCACTTTTTAATGCAGTTTGCCACTCTGCGCCATTTACATGGGACATTTAGACTGTTTACATTCAAGGTTAATATTCATATGTGATGCTTTGATTTTATCATAAAGTGGTTAGTTAGTTCCTTTGTAGTTTCTATTGTATAGTTGCTTTATAGAATCTGTGAGCTATGTACTTAAATATGTTTTTGTCATAGCAGGTATTGCTCTTTTATTTGCATGTTTAGAACTCCCTTAAGAATCTCCTGTATGGCTGGTTTAGTGTAATAAATTATTTTAGCAGTAGCTTGTCTGGAAAATATTTTATTTCTCCTTCACTTATGAAGCTTAGTTTGGCAGGTTATAAAATTCCTGGTTTATTTTTTTCTAATAATACTAAAAGTAGGCCCCCAAATGTCTTCTGGCTTGTAAGGTTTCTGCTGAGAAGTTCACTGTTAGCCTGATGATGTTCCCTTTGTATGTGATCTGACCTTTTTCTCTAGCTGCCTTTCAGATTTTTCTTTTCTTTAGCATTGATCTTGGACAGTCTGGTGACTATATAGCTTGGTGATGTTCATTTTGTGTAGTATCTTGCAGGTGTTCTCCACCAGACGTTTTGTATCTGGATATCTATCTCTAGCAAGATTGAGAAATTTTTCTTAAATTGTTTCCTCAAACATGTTTTCCAGGTTGTTTACTTTTTCTCTATCACTCTCAGGAGAGCCAATAATTTGTATCTTTGGTCATTTTACATAATCACATGTTTATCAAAAGCTTTGTTGATTTTTAAAATTTCTTTTTTCAAGAATGAGATTATGCCCTTTGCAGGAACATGGATGGAGCCCGGGTAATTATTCTTAACAAACAAATGCAGAAACATGAAACCAAATACCACATGTTCTCACTTATAAGTGAAAGCTACATGATGAGAATGCATGGACACATAGAGGAAAACAACACACACTGTGGCCTATCAAAGGGTGGAATCAGGAAAAAATCTAATGAGTACTAAACTTAATATCTGGATGATGAAATAATCTGTACAACAAACACATATGACACAAATTTACCTATATAACAAACCCACACAACATGTACCCCTGAACTTAAAATAAAAGTTAAATTTAAATGATAAAAGGAAAGCCTTTTTTTCTTTATTTCCATCTGACTTGGTTAGTCCAGAAGACTGTTCTTCAAACTGTATTATTCTTTCTTCTGCTTCATTCAGGCAAATGATAAAGCTTTCCAATGTATTTTTGAAATTTCCTAAATGAGTGCTTCAATTCCAGAAGCACTGGTTTACTTCTTTTAAAGATATTGATCTCTTCTTTATTTCCTGTATTGCTTTAGAAGTTTTTTTGTGTGTTGATTTTCAACTATGTCTAGAATCTCTTTGAGTTTCCTTGCCATCTGTATTAGCACATTTTTGCACTGCCATAAAGAAATACCCGAGATTGGGTAATTTATAAAGAAAAGAGGTTTAACGGGCCCATAATTCTGCAGGCTGCACATAAAGGATGGCTAGGGAGGCCTCAGAAACATACAATCATTGCAGAAGGTAAGGGAAAAGCAGGCACATCTTCACATGGCCAGCCAGGAGAAACAGAAGGGAGCAAGGTACTACACATATTTAAAACAACCAAATATTATGAGAACTCACTCACTGTTAGGAGAACAGCACTCAGGGTGATAGTGTTAAACCATTAGAAACCAACCCCATTGTATTAGTCCATTTTCACATTGCTATAAAGAGATACAAAAGACTGGGTGTATTAGTCCATTCTGATGCTGCTAATAAAGACATACCTGAAACTCAGTAATATATATAAAAAAAGAGATCTAATTGACTCACAGTTCAGCATGGCTGGAGAGGCCTCAGGAAACTTAAAATCATAAGGAAAGGGGAAACAAACACATCCTTTTTCACATGGCGGTAGCAAAAGAATTGCTAAGCAAAAGGGGAAAAAGCCTTTTATAAAACCATCAGATCTCGTGAGAACTCACTCACTATCATGAGAACAGAATGAGGGTGGCCACCCCAATGATTAAATTATGTCCCACCGGGTCCCCTTTATGACATGTGGGGATTATCAGGACTACAATTTAGGATGAAACTGGGTTGGGGACACAAAGCTTAACCGTATAATTCTGCTCCTTGCCCCTCTCAATCTCATGTCTTCAATTTCAAAACCAATCATGCCTTCCCAATAGTCCCCCAAAGTCTTAACTCATTTCAGCATTAACTCAAAAATCTAAATCCAAAGTCTCATCTGAGACAAGACAAGACCCTTTCATCTAGGAGCCTGTAAAATCAAAAGCAAGTTAGTTACTTCCAAGACACAATGGGGGTACAGGCATTGAATAAATGCTCCTATTTCAAAAGAAAGAAATTTGCCAGAACAAAGGAGCTACAGTCCCCATGCAAGTCGGAAATCCAGTGAGGCAGTCATTAAATCTTAAAGCTCTGAAATCATCTCCTTTGACTCCATGTCTCACACCTAGGGCACGCCGATGCAAGAAGTGAAGTGCCACAGTTTAAGCAGCTCCACCCCTGTGGCTTTGCAGGGTACAGCTCCCATCCCAGCTGCTTTAACAGCCTGTCATTATCTGTGGCTTTTACACGTGCATGGTGAAAGCTGCCAGTGAATCTACCATTCTGAGGTATGGAGGACAGTGGCCCTCTTCTCACAGCTCCACTAGGCAGTGCCCCAGTGGAGACTCTGTTTGGGGGCTCCAAACTTTTCTTCCATATTGCCCTAGCAGAGGTTCTTCATGAGGGCTCCACTCCTGCAGCAAACTTCTGTACAGACATTCAGGCATTCCTTTGCATCCTCTGAAATCTATGCAGAGTTCCCCAAACCTCAATTCTTGATTTCTGTGCAACCACAGGACCAACATCACATGTAAGCTGCCAAGGCTTGGGGCTTGAACCCTCTGAAGCAAAGGCCTGAGCTGTACATTGGCCCTTATAGACATGGCTGGAGCCGAAGCAACTGGTACACAGTGCACCAGGTCATGAGGCTACATAGAGAAGGGGTGCCCTGGGCCCAGTCTGCAAAATGATTTTTTTCCTCCTAGGCCTCTAGGCCTGTGATTGGAGAGGCTGCTCTGAAGGTCTCTGACATACCCTAGAGATATTTTCCTCATTGTCTTGGTGATTAACATTCAGCTTCTTGTTAATTATGCACATTTCTGCAACAGACTTGAATTTATTTCAAAAAAATGGGTTTTTTCTTGTCTATTGTATCATCAGGTTGCAAATTTTTCAAACTTTTATGCTCTGCTTTCACTTGAATGCTTTGCTGCTTAGATATTTCTTCCACCAGATACCCTAAATCATCTTTCTCAAGTTCAAAGTTCCACAGATCTCTAGGGCAGGGGAAAAATGCTGCCAGTCTCTCTGCTAAAGGATAACAAGAGTCACCTTTGCTCCAGTTTCCAACAAGTTTCTCATCTCCATCTGCGACTACCTCAGCCTGGACTTTATTGTCCATATCACTATCAGCATTTTGGTTAAAGCTATTCAACAAGTCTCTAATAAGTTCCAAACTTTCCCACATCTTCCTGTCTTCTGAGCCCTCTAATTCTCTAGGAAGTTCCAAACTTTCCCACCTTTTCCTGTCTTCTTGTGAGCCCTTCAAACAGTTCCAACCTTTGCCTGTTACCCAGTTCCAAAGTCATTTCCACATTTTGGGTGTCCTTATAGCAGCGCCCCACTGTCTGTGGTAACAATTTACTGTATTAGTCCATTCTGATTCTGCTAATAAAAGGCATACCCGAGACTGGTTAATTTATAAAGAAAAGAGGTGTAATGGACTCAAGTTCAGCATAGCTTGGGAGGCCTCAGGAAACTTATAATCATGGAGGAAGGGGAAACAAACACGTCCTTCTTCACTTGGCAGCAGCAAAAACAAGTGCCAAGCAAAGGGAGAAAGCCCCTTATAAAACCATCAGCTTTCATGAAAACTCACTCACTGTCATGATAACCCATGATGATTAAATTACTTCCCACCAGCCCCACCTCATGACATGTGGGTAATATGGGAACTACAATTCAAAATGAGATTTCGGGGGGACACAGCCAAACCATATCACTGGGTAATTTATTTTAGAAAAGGTTTAATTGCTTCACGGTTCTGCACGGCTGGGAAGGCCTCAGGAAACTTACAATCATGGCAGAAGGAGAAGAGGCATGTATTGCATGGCAAAAGGTGAGAGAGAGTATGTGTGAATAGATGGAACTGTCAACTCTTATAAAACCATCAGATCTTGTGAGAACTCACTCACTATCATGAGAACAACATGAGGGAAATTACCTCTATGATCCAATCACCTTTCACCATGCCTCACCAACAACAGTGAGGATTACAGTTGAAAATGAGATTCAGGTAGAGACACACATCCAAACCATATCATTCCACCCTGGGCCCCTCCAAAATCTCATGTTCTTCTCACATTGAAAAATAAAATCATGAGTTAAATAGAAGATGGCTGAGTGGGATCAGCTCTGGTCTACAGCTCCCAGTGTGAGCGACGCAGAGGACGAATGATTTCTGCATTTCCATCTGAGGTACCAGGTTCATCTCACTGGGGAGTGCCAGACAGTGGGCGCAGGTCAGTGGGTGCAGACACCGTGCTCGAGCAGAAGCAGGGTGAGGCATTGCCTCACTCGGGAAGCCCAAGGGGTCAGGGAGTTCCCTTTCCTAGTCAAAGAAAGGGGTGACAGATGGCACCTGGAAAATCGGATCACTTCCACCCGAATACTGCACTTTTCCAACGAGCTTAAAGAACAGCGCACCAGGAGATTGTGTCCCGCACCTGGCTCGGAGGGTCCTGCGCCCACGGAGTCTCTCTGATTGCTAGCACAGCAGTCTGAGATCAGGCTGCAAGGCCGCAGCGAGGCTGGGGGAGGGGCGCCCGCCATTGCCCAGGCTTGCTTAGGTAAACTAAGCAGCACAGACGCTTGAACAGGGTGGAGCCCACCACAGCTCAAGGAGGCCTGCCTGCCTCTGTAGGCTCCACCTCTGGGGGCAGGGCACAGACAAACAAAAAGACAGCAGTAACCTCTGCAGACTTAAATGTCCCGGTCTGACAGCTTTGAAGAGAGCAGTGGTTCTCCCAGCACGCAGCTGGAGATCTGAGAATGGGCAGACAGCCTCCTCAAGTGGGTCCCTGACCCCTGACACCTGAGCAGCCTAACTGGGAGGCACCCCCCAGCAGGGGCAGACTGACACCTCACACGGCCCGGTACTCCAACAGACCTGCAACTGAGGGTCCTGTCTGTTAGAAGGAAAACTAACAAACAGAAAGGACATCCACACCCAAAACCCATCTGTACATCACCATCATCAAAGACCAAAAGTAGATAAAACCACAACGATAGGGAAAAAACAGAGCAGAAAAACTGGAAAGTCTAAAAAACAGAGCGCCTCTCCCCGTCCAAAGGAACGCAGTTCCTCACCAGCAATGGAACAAAGCTGGACAGAGAATGACTTTGACGAGCTGAGAGAAGAAGGCTTCAGACGATCAAATTACTCCGAGCTACAGGAGGAAATTCAAACCAAAGGCAAAAAGTTGAAAACTTTGAAAACAGTTTAGAAGAATGTATAACTAGAATAACCAATACAGAGAAGTGCTTAAAGGAGCTGATGGAGCTGAAAACCAAGGCTCTAGAACTACGTGAAGAATGCAGAAGCCTCAGGAGCCAATGCAAACAACTGGAAGAAAGGGTATCAATGATGGAAGATGAAGTGAATGAAATGAAGCGAGAAGGGAAGTTTAGAGAAAAAAGAATAAAAAGAAACGAGCAAAGCCTCCAAGAAATATGGGACTATGTGAAAAGACCAAATCTACGTCTGATTGGTGTACCAGAAAGTGACGGGGAGAATGGAAACAAGTTGGAAAACACTCTGCAGGATATTATCCAGGAGAACTTCCCCAATCTAGCAAGGCAGGTCAACATTCAGATTCAGGAAATACAGAGAATACCACAAAGATACTCCTTGAGAAGAGCAACTCCAAGACATATAATTGTCAGATTCACCAAAGTTGAAATGAAGGAAAAAATGTTAAGGGCAGGCAGAGAGAAAGGTCGGGTTACCCACAAAGGGAAGCCCATGAGACTAACAGCGGATCTCTCAGCAGAAACTCTACAAGCCAGAAGAGAGTGGGGGCCAATATTCAACATTCTTAAAGAAAGGAATTTTCAACCCAGAATTTCATATCCAGCCAAACTAAGCTTCATAAGTGAAGGAGAAATAAAATACTTTACAGACAAGCAAATGCTGAGAGATTTTGTCACCACCAGGCCTGCCCTAAAAGAGCTCCTGAAGGAAGTGCTAACCATGGAAAGGAACAACCAATACCAGCCGCTGCAAAATCATGCCAAAATGTAAAGACCATCGAGACTAGGAATAAACTGCATGAACTAACGAGCAAAATAACCAGCTAACATCATAATGACAGCATCAAATTCGCACATAACAATATTAACTTTAAATGTAAATGGAGTAAATGCTCCAATTAAAAGACACAGACTGGCAAATTAGATAAAGAGTCAAGACCCATCAGTGTGCTGTATTCAGGAAACCCATCTCACGTGCAGAGACACATATAGGCTCAAAATAAAAGGATGGAGGAAGATCTACCAAGCAAATGGAAAACAAAAAAAGGCAGGGGTTGCAATCCTAGTCTCTGATTAAACAGACTTTAAACCAACAAAGATCAAAAGAGACAAAGAAGGCCATTACATAATGATAAAGGGATCAATTCAACAAGAAGAGCTAACTATCCTAAATATATATGCACCCAATACAGGAGCACCGAGATTCATAAAGCAAGTTCTGAGCAACCTACAAAGAGACTTAGACTCCCACACATTAATAATGGGAGACTTTAACACCCCAATGCCAACATTAGACAGATCAACGAGACAGAAAGTCAACAAGGATACCCAGGAATTGAACTCAGCTCTGCACCAAGAGGACCTAATAGACATCTACAGAACTCTCCACCCCAAATCAAGAGAATATACATTTTTTTCAGCACCACACCACACCTATACCAAAGTTGACCACATAGTTGGAAGTAAAGCTCTCCTCAGCAAATGTAAAAAACAGAAATCATAACAAACTATCTCTCGGACCACAGTGCAACCAAACTAGAACTCAGGATTAAGAATCTCAGTCAAAACCGCTCAACTACATGAAAACTGAACAACCTGCTACTGAATGACTACTGGGTACATGTTGCGGGAAGTCAGGGACCCCAAACGGAGGGACCGGCTGAAGCCATGGCAGAAGAACGTAGATTGTGAAGATTTTATCGACATTTATTAGTTCCCCAAATTAATACTTTTGTAATTTCTTATGCCTGTCTTCACTGCAATCTCTAAACATAAATTGTAAAGATTACATGTACACTTATCACTTCCCTAATCAATATCCTTGTGATTTCCTATGCCTGTCTTTATTTTAATCTCTTAATCCTGTCAGCCGAGAAGGATGTATATCGTCTCAGGACCCTGTAATAATTGCGTTAACTACACAAATAGTACAGCATGTGTGTTTGAGCAATATGAAATATGGGCACCCTGAAAAAAGAACAGGATAACACCAATTGTTCAGGGAATAAGAGAGATAACCTTAAACTCTGACTGCCGGTGAGCTGGGCAGAACAGAGCCATATTTTTCTTCTTTCAAAAGCAAATGGGAGAAATATCACTGAATTCCTTTTTGCAGCATAGAACGTCCCTGAGAAAGAGAATGAGCACCTAGGGGTAGGTCTCTGAACTGGACCCCCCGGGGTGTACCTGTCTCTTATAGTCGAGATTGCAGAGATGAAATAAACTCCAGTCTCCCATAGCGCTCCCAGGCTTATTAGGGGGAGGAAATTCCCACCTAATAAACTTTGGTCAGACCAGTTGTTCTCAAAACCCTGTTTCCTGATAAGATGTTATAAATGACAATGGTGACAAAACTTCATAAGCAATTTTAATTTCACTTTGGTCCTGTGGTCCTGTGATCTCGCCCTGTCTCCACTTGCCTTGTGATATTCTATTACACAGTTAAATACTTGATATCTGTCACCCACACCTATTCATATACTCCCTCCCCTTTTGAAACTCCCTAATAATAACTTACTGGTTTTTGTGGCTTGTGGGGCATCACGGATCCTACCAAAGTGTGATGTCTCCCCTGGACAACCAGCTTTAAAATTTCTCTCTTTTGTACTCTGTCCTTTTATTTCTCAAGCCAGTCGACGCTTAGGAAAACAGAAAAGAACCTACGTGATTATCAGGGCAGGTCCCGCGATAGGTACACGACGAAAGGAAGGCAGAAATAAAGATGTTCTTTGAAACCAATGAGAAAAAAGACACAACATACCAGAATCTCTGGGACACATTCAAAGCAGTGTGTAGAGGGAAATTTGTAGCACTAAATGCCCACAAGAGAAAGCAGGAAAGATCCAAAATTGACACCCTAACATCACAATTAAAAGAACTAGAGAAGCAACAGCAAAAAAATTCAAAAGCTACCAGAAGGCAAGAAATAACTAAAATCAGAGCAGAACTGAAGGAAATAGAGACACAAAAAGCCCTTCAAAAAAATTAATGAATCCAGGAGCTGGTTTTTTGAAAGGATCAACAAAATTGATAGACCGCTAGCAAGACTAATAAAGAAAAAAAGAGAGAAGAATCAAATAGATGTAATAAAAAATGATAACGGGGATATCACCATGATCCCACAGAAATACAAACTACCATCAGAGAATACTACAAACACCTCTATGCAAATAAACTAGAAAACCTAGAAGAAATGTATAAATTCCTCGACATACAGACTCTCCCAAGACTAAACCGGGAAGAAGTTGAATCTCTGAATAGACCAATAACAGGATCTGAAATTGTGGCAATAATCAATAGCTTACCAACCAAAAAGAGTCCAGGACCAGATGGATTCACAGCCGAATTCTACCAGAGGTACAAGGAGGAACTGGTACCATTCCTTCTGAAACTATTCCAATCAATAGAAAAAGAGGGAATCCTCCCTAACTCATTTTTTGAGGACAGCATCATCATGGTACCAAAGCCGGGCAGAGACACAGCAAAAAAAGAGAATTTTAGACCAATATCCTTGATGAACATTGATGCAAAAATCCTCAATAAAATACTGGCAAACTGAATCCAGCAGCACATCAAAAAGCTTATCCATCATGATCAAGTGGGCTTCATCCCTGGGATGCAAGGCTGGCTCAATATACGCAAATCAATAAATGTAATCCAGCATATAAACAGAACCAAAGACAAAAACCACATGACTATCTCAATAGATGCAGAAAAGGCCTTTCAAAAAATTCAACAACACTTCATGCTAAAAACTCTCAATAAATTAGGTATTGATTGGACGTATCTCAAAATAATAACAGCTATCTATGACAAACCCACAGCCAATATCATACTGAATGGGCAAAAACTGGAAGCATTCCTTTTGAAAACTGGCACAAGACAGGGATGCCTTCTCTCACCACTCCTATTCAACATAGTGTTGGAAGTTCTGGTCAGGCCAATTAGGCAGGAGAAGGAAATAAAGGGTATTCAATTATGAAAAGAGGAAGTCAAATTGTCCCTGTTTGCAGACGACATGCTTGTATATCTAGAAAACCCCATTGTCTCAGCCCAAAATCTCCTTAAGCTGATAAGCAATTTCAGCAAAGTCTCAGGATACAAAATCAATGTACAAAAATCACAAGCATTCTTATACACCAACAACAGACAAACAGAGAGCCAAATCATGAGTGAACTCCCATTCACAATTGCTTCAAAGAGAATAAAATACCTAGGTATCCAACTTACAAGGGATGTGAAGGACCTCTTCAAGGAGAACTACACATCACTGCTCAAGGAAATAAAAGAGGATACAAACAAATGGAAGAACATTCCATGCTCATGGGTAGGAAGAATCAATATCGTGAAAATGGCCATACTGCCCAAGGTAATTTATAGATTCAATGCCATCCCTATCAAGCTACCAGTGACTTGCTTCCCAGAATTGGAAAAAACTACTTTAAAGTTCATATGGAACCAAAAAAGAGCCTGCATCGCCAAGTCAATCTTAAGCCAAAAGAACAAAGCCGGAAGCATCACACTACCTGACTTCAAACTATATTACAAGGCTACAGTAACCAAAACAGCATGGTACTGGTACCAAACCAGAGATATAGAACAATGGAACAGAACAGAGCCCTCAGAAATAATGCTGCATATCTACAACTATCTGATCTTTGACAAACCTGAGAAAAACAAGCAATGGGGAAAGGATTCCCTATTTAATAAATGGTGCTGGGAAAACTGGTTAGCCAGATGTAGAAAGCTCAAACTGGATCCCTTCCTTACACCTTATACAAAAATTAATTCAAGATGGATTAAAGACTTAAACGTTAGACCTAAAACCATAAAAACCCTAGAAGAAAACCTAGGCATTACCATTCAGGACGTAGGCATGGGCAAGGACTTCATGTCTAAAACACCAAAAGCAATGGCAACAAAAGCCAAAATTGACAAATGGGATCTAATTAAACTAAAGAGCTTCTGGACAGCAAGAGAAACTACCATCAGAGTGAACAGGCAACCTACAAAATGGGAGAAAATTTTCACAACCTACTCATCTGACAAAGGGCTAATATCCAGAATCTGCAATGAACTCAAACAAATTTACAAGAAAAAAACAAACAACCCCATCAAAAAGTGGGCGAAGGACATGAACAGACGCTTCTCTAAAGAAGACATTTATGCAGCCAAAAAACACATGAAAAAATGCTCGTCATCACTGGCCATCAGAGAAATGCAAATCAAAACCACAATGAGATACCATCTCACACCAGTTAGAATGGCAATCATTAAAAAGTCAGGAAACAACAAGTGCTGGAGAGGATGTGGAGAAATAGGAACACTTTTACACTGTTGGTGGGACTGTAAACTAGTTCAACCACTGTGGAAGTCAGTGTGGTGATTCCTCAGGGATATGGAACTAGAAATACCATTTGACCCAGGCATCCCATTACTGGGTATATACCCAAAGGACTATAAATCATGCTGCTTTAAGGACACATGCACATGTATGTTTATTGTGGCATTATTCACAATAGCAAAGACTTGGAACTAACCCAAATGTCCAACAATGATAGACTGGATTAAGAAAATGTGGCACATATACACCATGGAATACTATGCAGCCATAAAAAATGATGAGTTCATCTCCTTTTCAGGGACGTGCATGAAATTGGAAATCATCATTCTCAGTAAACTATTGCAAGAACAAAAAACCAAACACCACATATTCTCACTCATAGATGGGAATTGAACAATGAGAACACATGGACACAGGAAGGGGAACATCACACTCTGGGGACTGTTGTGGGGTGGGGAGAGGGGGGAGGGATAGCATTGGGAGAGATACCTAATTGTAGATGACGAGTTAGTGGGTGCAGCACACCAACATGGCACATGTATACATTTGTAACTAACCTGCACATTGTGCACATGTATCCTAAAACTTCAAGTATAATAATAATAAAAAAAGGAAAAAAAAAGGAAGAAAACAAGGCTACAGTAACCAAAACAGCATGGTACTGGTACCAAACCAGAGATATAAATCAATGGAACAGAACAGAGCCCTCAGAAATAACGCCACATATCTACAACTATCTGATCTTTGACAAACCTGAGAAAAACAAGAAATGGGGAATTCCCTATTTAATAAATGGTGCTGGGAAAACTGGCTAGCCATATGTAGAAAGCTGAAACTGGATCCCTTTCTTACACCTTATACAAAAATCAATTCAAGATGGATTAAAGACTTAAATGTTAGACCTAAAACCATAAAAACCCTAGAAGAAAACCTAGGCATTACCATTCAGGACATAGGCATGGGCAAGGACTTCATGTCTAAAACACCAAAAGCAATGGCAACAAAAGCCAAAATTGACAAATGGGATCTAATTCAACTAAAGAGCTTCTGGACAGCAAGAGAAACTACCATCAGAGTGAACAGGCAACCTACAAAACGGGAGAAAATTTTCGCAACCTACTCATCTGACAAAGGGCTAATATCCAGAATCTGCAATGAACTCAAACAAATTTACAAGAAAAAAACAAACAACCCCATCAAAAAGTGGGTGAAGAACATGAACAGATACTTCTCAAAAGAAGACATTTATGCAGCCAAAAAACACATGAAAAAATGCTCACCATCAGTGGCCATCAGAGAAATGCAAATCAAAACCACAATGAGATACCATCTCACACCAGTTAGAATGGCAATCATTAAAAAGTCAGGAAACAATAGGTGCTGGAGAGGATGTGGAGAAATAGGAACACTTTTACACTGTTGGTGGGACTGTAAACTAGTTCAACCATTGTAGAAGTCAGTGTGGCGATTCCTCAGGGATCTAGAACTAGAAATACCATTTGACCCAGCCATCCCATTACTGGGTATATACCCAAAGGACTATAAATCATGCTGCTATAAAGACACATGCACACGTATGTTTATTGTGGCATTATTCACAATAGCAAAGACTTGGAACTAACCCAAATGTCCAACAATGGTAGACTGGATTAAGAAAATGTGGCACATATACACCATGGAATACTATGCAGCTATAAAAATTGATGATTTCACGGCCTTTGTAGGGACATGGATGAAATTGGAAATCATCATTCTCAGTAAACTATCGCAAGAACAAAAAACCAAATACTGCATATTCTCACTCATAGGTGGGAATTGAACAATGAGAACACATGGACACAGGAAGGGGAAAATCACACTCTGGGGACTGTTGTGGGGTGGGGGAAGGGGGGAGGGATAGCATTGGGAGGTATACCTAATGCTAGATGACGAGTTAGTGGGTGCAGCGCACCAGCATGGCACATGTATACATATGTAACTAACCTGCACATTGTGCACATGTACCCTAAAACTTAAAGTATAATAACAATAAATTAAAAAAAATTAATTAAAAAAAAGAAAAATACAATCATGCCTTCCCCAAAGTCTTAACTCATTCCAGGATTAACTCAAAAGTCCGCAGTTCAAAGTTTCATTTGGGGCAAAGAAAGTCTCTTCCACCTATGAACTTTTAAAATCAAACCCATGTTAGTCACTTCACAAATACATTGAGGATATAGGCATTGTTTGAGTATTCCCATTCCAAAAGAAAGATATTGACCAAAAGGCAGGGGCTACAGGCCCCATGCAAGTCTGAAATCCAGCAGGGCATTCATTAAGTCTTAAAGCTCCAAAATAATCTCCTTTGACTCTATGCTTCACATCCAGGGTACACTGATGCAAGAGGTGGACTCCCAAGGCCTTGGGAATCTCCACCCCTGAGGCTTTGCAAGGTATAGGCACAACAGCTGCTTTCACAGGTTGGCGCTGAGTGCCTACAGCTTTTCCAGGTACATGATGCAAGCTGTCAGTGGATCTACCATTCTGGGGTTTCCAAAATAGTGGCCCCCCTTCTCACAGCTTCACTAGGCACTACCCCAGTGGGGACTCTGTGTGCAGGCTCCAACCCCACATTTTTCCTTCACATTGCTTTAGTAGAGGTTCTCCATGAGAGTTCCACCTCTGCAGCAGGCCTCTGCCTGGACATCCAGGCTTTTTCATACAACCTCTGAAATCTAGGCAGAGGCTCCCAAGCCTCGACTCTTGTGCTGTGTGTACCTGGAAGCTTAACACCATGTGAAAGCTGCCAAGGCTTATGGCTTGCACCCTCTGAAGCAGTAGCCTAAGCTTTATCTAGGGCCATTTTAGCCATGGCTGGATCTGGATTGGCTAGGATGCAGACAGCTATGTCCTGAGGTTGTTCAGAGCAATGCAGAATAGTGCAGAACATTATTCCCTCCTAGGTTTCTGGGCCTGTGATGCAAGGGGTTGCCTCAAAGCCCTCTGAAATGCCTTCAAGGAATTTTTCCCATTCTCTCTAGGAAGTTCCAAATTTCCCTTTCTCTTCCTGTCTTCTTCTGAGCCTTCCACACTCTTCCAAACTCTGCCCATTACCCAGTTCCAAAGCCACTTTCACATTTTCAGGTAACTATAGCAAACTCCACTCTCAGTACCAATTTTCTGTATTAGTCCATTCTCACTCTGCTATAAAAAATACCTGACGCTGGGGAATTTATAAAGAAAAGAAGGTTAATTGGCTCATAATTCTGCAGGCTGTATAGAAAGCATGACTGGGGAGGCCTCAGGAAACTTACAATTATGGCAAAAGTTGAAAGAGAAGCAGGCACATCTTCACATGGCCAGAGCAGGAGGAACAGAGAGAGGGGGTTGGTGTTACACACTTTCAAACAACCAGATCTTGTGAAAAATCACTCACTATCATGAGAACAGCCCCCAGGGGGTGGTGTTAAACCATTAGAAACCACCCCCATGATCCAATCACTTCCCTCCAGGTCCAAGTTTCAACAGTGAGGAATACAATTGAACATAAGATTTGGGTGGGGACACAGATCCAAGCCATATCACAATCCATGCTTTGAATTATTTGTCTGTCATTTCTGAGTTTTCATTTTTACTAGAAGCCATAGCTAGAGAACTAAGCAATCCTTTGGTTGTGTCACTACATTCAGATTTTTTATGGTGTCACAATTCTTGTGCTGGTTCCTTCTCATCTGGAGACCCTGGCACTTCTAGTTTTTGTAATTATTTTCATAAGGGTAGGGTTTTTTCTTTTCTTTCTTTCCCTATAATATTATTGTGTTGTTCCTTACCTTTCCTTTCTCTTCCTCCCTAGGTGGTGTGACTATACAGAATGCTGGGTATGGTCATTTGGTTTGCTTCTATAGCCCTATGAACTTTTTTGGCAGGTTTTGTATTGAACTGTGCAGATTGACCTACAAGCCAGTAGATGGCGCTTATAGGTACGAGCCAGCTACAGCCAGTGCGACTGGGTATATACTTGATTCTAATTTGCTGGGAGTAGCTCTCTGTTGCCTCAGAAAATGGGCTGATGCATGGAATGCATAGCGTTCTGAATTCCCTGCATAACTCATGGGGCAGAGCCACGCTGAGTGGGCCTGGGCCAGGTAGGTCTGCTTACAGATCCTCTGATGGTGGGCACAATTGCCAGCACCGAGGAAGAATCCAGTGGGAGACCACCTAGTGCCCTGAGGTGTGCCTAGGTGTGGAGCTGGGAAACCTCCTCAGCCCCAACTTCTCTGCATGGGGTTGGAGGGTGGCCTAAACTCCTCATCCAAGAGAGTGGGTGCTCTAGATGCCTAAAGAGTTGTGTGGGTGTGGAGCAGAGAGTTCCCCTGCACCAAGATCTCTGCACAATAGGAGTAGGGCAATTCAGTGCTGAAGCAGGCAAGCAAGTACTCTGAACACCTGGAGATCTGCCTGCATGTGGAGTGTAGAGAGCCCCACTGCACCATGATCTATGCTCAGGAAGGGTCTGGTGGCTCAGGCTGCTGAACCAAATGAGTGGTTGCTCTGAATGCCTAGAGATCTTCCTGTACATGGATCTCAGAAGGCCCCCTGCACCAAGAACTCTGTGTAGGAGGGGTGGGGGTGACTCAGGCTGCTGAACCAGGCAAGCAGTTGCTCTGAATGCCTGTAGATCTGCCTGGGAATGTAGCAGAGAGAGCCCCCCTGCACCAGGATCTCTGCACAGAAAAGATGAGACAGCTCAAGCTGATCCAGGAAATCTGGTGGTCTGAATGCCTGGAGATCTGCCTGTGCATGAAGCAGACAGGGCCTCCCTGCACCAACATTTCTGCACAGGAAGGTGGGGTGGGACAGACTGTTGAATCAGATGAGGAAGTGCTCCAAATGCTTGAAGATCTGTCTGAGTATGGAGTGTAGGAAGCCTCACTGTATCGTCATGTATGCCCAGGAAAAGTGGGGTGGTTCAGGCTGCTGAACAAGGTAAATGGGTGCTCTGAATGCCTGGACATCTGCCTCAGCATGAAGTATAGAGGGTCACCCTGCACCACAATCTCAGGGGAGCAGGTTGGGGCACCCAGCAATTGCACATACAGACAAGTTCCAGGTTGCCAAGCTGGCCCTGACTGCAAGTCTTGCCACCCAGGAAAAACTGCAGCTGTAGCAGCTCTCCTCCCACCTTAAGATTTTGATGGGGGAGAGCACAATTTCAGCACCCACTGATGAGGCACTGTCACCAGTTCTGGCTATGGAGGTCTCTATCCAACTCCAGAGCAGGCTTACCAACCTCTGGCCTGAGACTAACATGCTTTTGTGGCCATGCTGCCAGGTCACCGGAAAAATGGCTGAATTTGTATGTGCCTGGATTTTAAAATGGCATCCTTCTCTTGGTCCTAGGTCTGGGAAAATGTCTACAGCTTTTACCAGTGTCTTTCTCTCATACTATCTCCAAGCCTTTCTCCACATCCATTCCAAGGCTTGGGAGAAACAAGGTGTCTTCCCTCAGTCTGGGTTGCTTGGCTCTCCTGTGGAAAAATTAGTCTTAGAGAGAGACTCTCTGCCTCTCTCTTGTACTAGGTTTTCACTCACTTTTATCAGCTTCACACCATCACAGGGGCTGTTTGCTGGCATTCTACTCCTTAGGATCTGGGGAGTCCTTCATGATTCCATGGACTCCTATCTTCCTTCTTGAATTAAAACTCACAGAGTTGATCTTTATGCACTACTTTCCCATGTACAAGTGGCTGTAGCATGCTAAAAGCCTCTAATCCATCATCTTGGGGGGAAAAACTTGAGATTTTGTTAAATAAGTAGATTTCAGCTCCTTCTGTCACAAAAAGAAAACTATGTGAGATAACAGATAAGTTGTTTCACTATAGCAACCATTTTACTATCTATATGTTTCTCATAACATGTTGTAAACCTCCAATATACATAATAAAATTTATTTTTATGGAAATATCAGAATAGCAAAATAGATAACCCAGCTGGATTATCACTAAGAGTCATAGCAGCAGTCATATTCTAGTATCTGGTTTAATGGAAATGATCTGGTAATTAGTCTACAGGTGTTTGACAATAGACAGAAAGATGTTGATATGCAGGACTTTCACCAGCAAGATTTAAATATGCAGTAGAAACAAAGGATAAAAACTGGCACAGAAGTCAAGGTGTGAGACCTGGGGATCCCATAATGGTGGACGACTTTCTTCATAAATGAAGTACCCATGGTCTATGCTGTAAAGGAGATGAAAGAGTATACTTCCCATGAACATGGTAGCCATGGAGTTAGATGATTTGTTTTATACACAACATAACCATTAACAGGACAGAGAAAAAGATGGGAGACATTTTATAATCAATGCAGCCATGACTGACACAGATGCAGAAAAATGAAGCACAGATGCTTATTTCATGAAGAAAAGTAACCAAACTGAAACTTGAAGACTTCTTTTGTGAGCAAATTGGCCATGGCCAATGCCAACAAAGAGACGATAGTCTTGTTCATGAGCAAAGTAGACACAGTTGCTGGAGAAGCAAGGTGAGGAGGAAAGTTTTTTCTAGAACAAAGTAGCCATGTAAGAAGTGCAAACAGGTTGATGGAAGATTTACTTTATGAAGCTATGGTTGGCACAATTTGGGAGATCAGAGATTTATTTTATGAACCAGGAGAAACAGCTACTGTGGACTAGAAAGCAAACATCTTTTGTTAATAAAGCATCACCAGTGGTGCTGACAAAGAGGTGAAAGACTTTTTTCCTAAGCAAGATAGCCATGGCCAATTCAAGGAACAACAGGGAAGATTTTTCATTAAAAAATGTATCCATGGATTGGGTGTGGTGGCTTATGCCTGTAATCCCAGCACTTTGGAAGTCGGAGTCAGGAGGATCATCTAAGGTCAGGAGTTCACGAGCAACCTGGCCAACACGGTGAAACTCCATCTCTACTAAAAATACAAAATTACCTGGGCGTGGTAGCACATGCCTGTAATCCCAACTATTTGGGAGGCTGAGGCAGGAGAATCGCTTGAACCTGGGAGGCAGAGGTTGCAGTGAGCTGAGATAGTGCCCTTGCACTCCAGCCTGGGCGACAGAGCAAGACCCTGTCTCAAAAATACATAAATAAGTAGATAAATAAATAAAAATAAAAATAAAAATGTACCCATGGTTATTGTAGTCATG
This sequence comes from Pan paniscus, assembly GCF_029289425.2. Lineage (NCBI taxonomy): Eukaryota > Metazoa > Chordata > Mammalia > Primates > Hominidae > Pan > Pan paniscus. The sequence goes on from NC_073272.2 coordinate 76,466,338, forward strand.
GGAGGTTGAACAATTATTCATGAACAAAAGCACTTATAGCTTGAGCTCTTTATATATTTTCTTTCTCTTATTGATTCGCATTAATATGTAATATGCAAAAATAATACTAGATGACACTTCTAGCATTTACTGTGCATTTTAGGTATTTTACATACATTAATGTATTTAACCTTGAAAATAACTCCATAAGTTAAATATTATTATTTTATCCCTGTCTTTTTTTATGAATTAGAGGCAGCTATATTATGAATTAGAGGCAGCTATAACTTGGGAAGACATTGATATTGAAGGCTTCTTTTGTGACCAAAATAAATACAGCTGTAGAAGACATGTAATCGGAAGATTTTTATCTTGACTATTGTATTAGTCTGTTCTCATGCTGCTAATAAAGACATATCCGGCCAGGGGTGGTGGCTCACGCCTGTAATCCCAGCACTTTGGGAGGCTGAGGTGGGCAGATCACCTGAAGTCAGGAGTTCAAAACCAGCCTGGCCAACATGGTGTACTTGTCTCTACTAAAAACACACACACAAAAATCTAGCTAGGGGCGGTGGTGGGCACCTGTAATCCCAGCTACTTGGGAGGCTGCAGCAGGAGAATCACTTGAGCCTGAGAGGTGGAGGTTGTGGTGAGCTGAGATCTTGCCACTGCACTCCAGCCTGGGTGACATAGTGAGACTCCATCAAAAAAAAAAAAAAAGGTATATCCGAGACTGGGTAATTTATAAAGGAAAGAGGTTTAATTGACTCACAATTCCACATAGCTGGGAAGGCCTCACAATCATAGTGGAAGGCAAAAGGCACATATTACATGGCAGCACACAAAAGACAATGAAAGCCAAGCAAAAGGGGTTTCCCCTTCCAAAATCATGAGATCTCATGAGTTTTATTCACTACCACAAAAACAGTATGGGGGAAACCACCTCTATGATTCAATTATCTCTGACTGGGTCCCTCCCACAACATGTGGGAATAATGGGAGCTACAATTCAAGATGAGATTTGAATGAGGACACAACCAAAGCATATTATTTCACCCCTGGTCACTCCAAAATCACATGTCCTCACATTTTAAATCCAATAATGCCTTCCCAACAGTCCTCAAAATCTTAACTCATTTCCACATTAAATCAAAAGTTCACAGTCCAAAGCCTTATCCAAGACAAGGCAAGTCCCTTCTGACTGTGAGCCTGTAAAATCAAAAGCCAGTTAGTTACTTCCTAGATACAATGGAGGTATAGGCATTGGACAAATATGCCCATTCCAAATGGGAGAAATGACCCAAATGAAGAGGCTACAGGCCCCATGAAAGTCCAAAATCCGCTGGGGCAGTCAAATCTTAAAGCTCCAAAATGATCTCCTTTGACTCCATGTCTCACATCCAGGTCATGCTGATGCAAGAGGTGGGTTCCCATTTTCTTGGGCAGCTCTACCCCTGTGGCTTTGCAGGGTGTAGCCCAACTCTTGGCTGCTTTCAAGGGGTAGCATTGAGTGTCTGCAGTTTTTCCAGGTGCACAGTGCAAGCTGTTGGTTGATATACCATTCTGGGGTCTGGAGGATGGTGGCCCTCTTTTCACAGCTCCACTAGGCAGTGCCACATTGGGGACTGTAGGAGGGGGACACTGACCCTGATTTCCCTTCTGCACTGCCCTAGCAGAGGTTCTCCATAAGAGCCCCACCACTTCAGCAAACTGCTGCCCAGACATACAGACATTTACATACATCCTCTGAAATCTAGGTGGAGGTTCCCAAACTTCAATTCTTGACTTCTGTGCACCCGCAGGCCCAACACCACATGTAAGCCACCAAGTCTTGGGGCTTGCACGTTCTGAAGTAATGGCCTAAGCTGTACATTGACCCATTTTAGCCAGTGCTGGAGCTGAAGCAGCTGGGATGCAGGGCACCACGTCCTGAGGTTGCATAGAGCAGTAAGGCCCTGGGCCCAGCCCACAAAACCATTTTTCCCTTCTAGGCCTCCAGGCCTGTGATAGGAGGGGCTGCTGTGAAGGTCTCTGACATACCCTGGAGACATTTTTCCCATTGTCTTGGTGATTAACATTTGGCTCCTCATTACTTATGCAAATTTTTGCAGCCAGCTTGAATTTCTCCCCAGAAAATGGGGTTTTCTTTTCTATCACATTGTTGGACTGCAAATTTTCCAAAATTTTATGCTCTGCTTCCTCTTGAACGCTTTGCTGCTTAGAGATTTCTTCTGCCAGATACCCTAAATTATCTCTGTCAAATTCAAAGTTCTACAGATCTCTAGGATAGAAGAAAAATGGTGCCGGTCTTTTTGCATAGCAAAAGTGACCTTTACTCCTGTTCCTAACAAGTTCCTCTTCTCCATCTGAGACCACTTCAGCCAGGATTTTATTGTCCATATCACTATTAGCATTTTGGTCAAAGCCATTCAACAACTCTCTAGGAAGTTTCAAACTTTCCCACACCTTCCTGTCTTCTGAGCCCTCCAGGTCTTAGGAAGTTCCAAACTTTCCCACACTTTTCTATCTTCTTCTGAGCCTTCCAAACTGCTTCAACCTCTACCTGTTACCCAGTTCCAAAGTGACTTCCAGATTTTTGGGTAGCTCTACAGCAGTGCCCCACTCCTAGTGCAAATTTACCCCATTACTCTATTCTCACACTGCTAATAAAGACATACCTGAAACTGGGTAGTTTATAAAGGAAAGAGGTTTAATTGACTCACAATTCTGCATGGCTGGGGAGGCCTCACAGTCATGGTGGAAGGTGAAAGTCGAGTCTTACATGGCAGCAGACAGGAGAGAATGAGAGCCAAGCAAAAGGGATTTCTCCTTCTAAAACCATCAGATCTCATGAGACTTATTCACCACCATGAGAACAGTATGGGAAAACCACCCCCATGGTTCAATTATCTCCCACCAGCTCCCTCCCACAACACATGGGAATTATGGGAGCTACAATTCAAGATGAGATTTGGGTGGAGACACAGCCAAACCATATCGACTACAATAAATAAAGATGATGAGAATATGAAAATAGTAAACTTCCTTTATAACCTATATAAGATTACCTCTGTGGTAGAAGTGGAGTTGAAAGCTTTCTTTCTTGGGCAGAGCATAGATAGCTAGATAAAACCTGAATGTAGAAGACATTTTTTATGACAAAAGCAAAAATAGTTGGTAAGGAAAGAATGCAGAGGATATTATTCATGATTAGTGCAGTTCTGGCTGTGGAAAACATCTCATGGTAAGTCTTCTTCATTATGTTTGACAGCTGAAGCAAAATATTACAATAACATTGATATGCTTTTCAATAAATGTAGATTAACTATAGACAATTAAATTATAAATGAGGGAGAGAAAAGTATATAAAAGGAGGTACAATTTTTTATGTTTCACTAGTGTTTGTGAAATATAGACACCAGTAAACTGTGTTAAGTTGGGTATATATAATGTACTAAGAGCCACCACTAAAAAAGTCATTCAAAGGCATACATACAATAACACCAAAGAAAAGTAAAAATGGATTTCTAAAAATATTCATGTAACTCACAGTATGACAGAAAAATAAAATGGAGAAACAAAAAATGGTAAATATAAGCTCCTGCATTTTAATAATTATATTAATGCAAATAGTCTAAATGCATTAAATAACAGAATGAGAATGATGTCAGCAAAATGGCAAGTAGGCAGCTCTGAACTCCCATCCCTCTACAGAAACAATGAGGAAAAACTCACAAACTAACTGTTAGAACTCTGGACAACAAAAGTTTATATCAACTAAGCAAATGCTGAGTCAAGAAAAAGGCAACTTAAAAATAATAGAAAAACTGTGTCATTTTTACTTGCTTTTTCTCTCACCTCTCAGCAGCTCTCTGCTGCCTTACCAAGACTGGCCACAGTCTTAAAGTTGAGTGCCCATATTCCCAGTGTGGGACCTTGGTCCCTGTTTCCAGAGGGAGCCAAGCAGGCTTTTCTCAAAAATAATTGTTTCTCTATCCTAAACTGCCTAGGGAAATGCACAAGGCAACTGACTTTGTGTCACCTAACTGGGAACGCACTTGGAGCAGAAAAGGGGCAGGCCTGCTCAAAAACATTGTAAGGCAATTGAAAAACTCAGAAAATCATAGAGCAAAAGATTACAGATGAGGAAAACAATATGTCACCTATAGCTGGGAGTAAAAGCCATGGAGAAAATTTCTTTGGGAAATGAGGGTGTTAAAGAGCACTCATGGTATACTAAGGAATTTAGAAACCCCACATACTCACCCAGGATAGGAAACATGCTCAGAAAAGACCTCAAAAGACTCCAAGTTTTCACCACTGGCTTATCTATATGCTCAGGGAAGTAAGGAAGTGAAGACTTAGGCAAAATTATAAATGTCCTGACTAAGTATAAAAGAAGGGCCTGGAATAAAGTCAACCTGCAAAGACTGGGAAAAGCGGGGTTTTTTTTTTGTTTGTTTGTTTGTTTTTCTAGACAGAGTCTCACATTGTTACCCAGTCTGGAGTGCAATGGTATGATCTTGGCTCACTGCAACCTCCATCTCCTGGGTTCAAGTGATTCTCCTGCCTCAGCCTCCCTAGTAGCTGGGATTACAGGTGCCCGCCACCACACCCAGCTAATTTTTTGTATTTTTAGTAGAGATGGGGTTTCACCATGTTGGCCAGGCTGGTCTCGAACTCCTGACCTCATGATTCACCCATCTCAGCCTCCCAAAATGCTGGGATTACAGGCATAAGCCACCATGCCTGGCCTTCCCCCCCACCCCCATCCAAGCTACTGAAGTTCAAGGAAAACCCAGCCACAACACAGGTTGAACACAAGCTAAGCTTTCAACAACTGAAAACAACATACCCTAGGGAATAAGAAAAATCTGAATTCAAGAGTTACCAGATTATGACATTTGAATGTCCCATATTCAACACAAAACCACAAAGCATGCAAAGAAACAGGAAAGTATGGCCCATTCAAAGGAAAAAAATTAATTCAAAGAAACTGTTCCTGAGGAAGCCCAAGCATTGAACTTACTAGGAAAAGACTTTAAATTAATTGTCTTCAGTATACTCAAAGGCTAAAGGAAATCAGGGACAAAGAACTAAAGTAAACCAAAAATGTCATATATGAACAAAATGTGAATATGAATTAAAAAACTGAAATTATAAAAGGGAACCAACTAAACATTCTGAAGCTAAATGTACCATGACAGAAATTAAATAATTACTAGAAAGGACCCACAGCAGATTTTAATAAGGAGACAAAAATGATTAAGCTTGAAGATAAGACAATTGAAATTATCCAGTCTGAGGGACAGAAAGGAAAAAAAATGAAGTAAAGTTAACAGAACCTAAGGAACTTGTGGGAGTCCATCAAGCAGACCAACATACGTATTATATCAATAGTGAAAGGAGAAGAGAAAGCAATGCAGAAAGATTATTTGAAGAAATCATAGCAGTCATAGACAAAAAACTTCCAAATTTGATGAAAGATATGAAACAACACATCCAAGACACTCAAAAACACCAAGAAGGAAAAATTCAAATGGAGATCCACAAGACATATTATAGTCGAATTGTCAAAAACCAAAGAAGAATCTTGAAAGCAGCAGAAGAGAAGTAATTCATCACATAAAAGGGATACAAAATAAGATTAACAGCTTATTTCTCATCTGAAACTGGAGTCCTCAAAGCAGTTGGATTATATATTTAAAAAGCTGGGGGGAAAATTTAAAGCAGTATTATGGACTGGATTGTGTTCTCCCCAAATTTATATGTTGAAGCCCTAACTGCTGAAGTGACTTTATTTAGAGATATAAGGTCTTTAAGGAAGTAATTATGTTTAAATTTGATAATGAAGGAGCTAATCCAATAGGATTAATGTCCTCATAATAAGAGGAAGAAATACCAGCAATGTGCACGCAGAAAGAAAAGGCCATGTGCAAACACAGCAATAAGATGGCCATTTGTAATCCAAGAAAGAAGGCTTCAGGAGAAAGCACCATTGCTGGCATATTGATCTTGGACTTTCAGCCTTTGAAGCTGTGAAAACAATACATTTCTGTTGTTTGAGGCACAGAAATAAACCATATATAAACAAAATGACAATATGAATAAAAAGACTAAAATTATATAAAGGAACCAAATAGACATTCTGAAGCTAAATGTCTTCATTAGTCTGCTTTGGCTGCCATAGCAAAAACTACCTTAAACATTTTGTTATGGCAGCCCAGACTATTGCAGATTAAGGTACAATGAATTGGGTACTGCTGTAACAAATACTAAAAATGTAGAAATGGCTTTGGAACTGGGTAATGAGAAGAAGACGGAAGAATTTTGAAGCTTGTGTTAGAAAAAGCCTAGATTGTCATGGAGAAATTGTTGGTAGGAATCTGGATATTAAAAATTATTCTGGTGAGGTCACATGTGGAAATGAGAAACATGCTGTTGGACACTGAAGGAAAGGTGATCTTTACTATAAAGTGGCAGAGAACTTAGCTTCATTGTCTTCTAGTGTTTTGTGGAAGGTAGAATTCATGAAGGATGACCTTAAATATTTAACTGAGGAGATTTATAAGCAAACTGTTGAAGTTATGGTCTGATTTCTCCTTAATAATTATAGTAAAATGCAAGAGGTGAGAAATGAATTGAAGAAGAAATTGTTAAGCAAAAAGGGACAGAAGCTAAAGACTTGAAAAATTATTGGCCAGTTTATATTGCAAGAAGTGAGAGATTATGTTCTGGAAAGAATACCTAGAGGGTGGCTGGACTATCACTGAATAAAGAGATTATGGGGTCATACTACCAGAAACACTGCTAAAGGGAACAGAGGCAGGACAAAATGAAGAAAGGCTGCTAGATTTCTTGAATTCTACAGAATGGAAGAATACAGCTATTCAGGGGCAAGTGTTCATTATCCTTCAAGAAAAGGAAGAATGACTCCAAAGGTGATTCAGAAATCAGTAGGGCTGCCATTTTCTCCACAGGCCCGGAGAGCACAATTCCAGGAGTCAAGGGTGTCTCATCCTGTTTCAGAGGGTGGGGCCACATCCTCAGTTTCAGAGGATCACCTGCCTCAACCCAGGGTTTCAAGGACAAGGCTGCCACCCAGATTCTCAGCCCCAGCACACAAAGCTAAGGGGTCAGGGCAATTGCCTAAGGAAAAGAAAACACTGCCACCCCAGTGGGCCCAGAAGGCAGAGCATCAAGCCAAAGAGGATTTTTCTTGAGACCTAAATAAAATTTGCCTTACTTGGTATTAGACTTGCTTGGAACCAACATTTCTTTCCTTTTTTCTGATCTCTCCCTTTTGCAATTAGAATGTCTATTTTGTATTTGTCCTCCATTGTATTTTGGAAGCATATAACTTGTCTGGTTTCACAGGTCCACAGCTGGAGAGGCATTTTGTCTTAGGATAAATCATACCTTGAATTTCAACTATACCTGATTTAGATGATATGTAGATGAGATTTGGGACTTAGAATTGATGCTGGAATAACTTAAGACTTTTGGGGCTGTTGGGATAGGGTAAACATATTTTACATGTTAAAAGGACATAAATTTGAGGGACACAGAAGGCAGAATGTTATGGAATTAACTGTATCTCCTAAAATTTGTATGTTGAAGTCCTAACACCAATGTGAATGTACTTAGTGATAGGGTCTTTAAGGAAGTAATTAAAGTTAAATGGGTCATGGGGGGCCCTAACCCAACACTACTGCTGTCCTTATAAGAAGAAGAAGAAACACCAGGAGTATGTACATACAGATAAAAGACCATGTGTGGGCACAATGAGAAAATGGCAATCTGCAAGCCAAAGAACGGCCTTGGGAGAAACCAACCCTGCTGTCACCTTGATCATGGACTTCCAGCTTCCAGAACTATGAGAAAATATATTTCTATTGTTTAAGCCACTCAGTCTGTGGTATTTTTTTAAGGCAGCCCTGGCAGACTAACACAGCCAAGAACCTTATATCTGGAAAAATTACTTGCAAACTATATATCTGACAAAGGACTTGTACTTAAACTAGATTTTAAAAATTCAGTAGGTTTCCAGAATTTGTCAAATTTGGGCAATGTTTAGTAATTTTTCTATGTTTGCAAGACATCCCTAAATTTTTTACCACCAGGCCTGTATGAATCTGACCTTTATATTTCAGACACTTAGTCTTATTCTGATGCTTAATAATAACTGACTGAACCTCCAGATCTTCATACGTCAGGTCTAAGCCATCTACCATGAATTTACACACACTTTTCTGCCCACAGACTGGCTTAAAAAAATTACCCACCTGTAAAAAGGAATTAGTAGGACCTGACCTACCCACAAGAATAAGAAGACATTGTTGACAGAAGTGTATTTAAAGTACTAATAGCCTCATTTTACAGACTAGAGTAATGAGGACCTAAGAAATGCAGTGACTCAACTAAGACAGCAGAGCTGAAACTGAAACCTAGAGTTTATTCTTCCTGGTTGGGTGCTATTTCTCTAGACCACATAGTATATATCTCATATCATGTTTCCTCACAAATATCAGAATATCCTGGCACTTAAAAGAGATTTTTGTAAATTCTTATAGCTGATAGAATGTATAGTATATGACATTCAGTAATTCACTTATTCATCATCGCAATAAGCATATAACTTACAATGTTGCAGGCCCTGAAGTGGATAGTGTTGAAATATTTGAGGCATTCACAGAGGTATCACTACCGAATAATTCTTATTAAATAAATCTCTAGGAGCATTATGGGATATAAATGCGTAAATTTTTCTAAGAGACCTATAATTATTCATTTGAAAGGGTTTTCAGAAGTCACACTATCCATTTCCTACCTCCAAGCAGAGCTGCATCCAACTTTGATGACTGCAATCATGTGTAGTATCACTGATCTAAGATTATATATAGAGAGAGTATAGTATCACTGATATATAGTATTGTATCACTGATCTAAGATTATATATATATATATATATATATATATAGAGAGAGAGAGAGAGAGAGAGAGAGAGAGAGAGATTTAATCCACACCATAATTCTAACAGATAGATGTTATTATCTCTACTTTATAGATGAAAATAAGGGGTAGGGAGATTAACTGACATCCATAATTAAAAAGGTAGTGAGTTGCTGAGCCAAGGTTTGAACTCAATTTATTTTGAGAATTTAGACTCTTAATCACTTTACTCTTGTTCCCACATCATTTATGGTTATTAAATAGTATTCCCACGATGTCTCTACTAACCTAAAATGAAAGGCAGTAAGCAAAAAGTAAGGAAATAAAATTGGAGTCTAACTGGGGACTCTATATTTCCCTTAAACTCAGAGAAACTTATCCCACCATAGGAAGAAAAAGCAAAAGCCACAATTTTTTCATAAAGGAGAGATGGAGAGACTAAACTTGAATTTTTGTTAGATTTCTTCACAAGGTAGTACAATATAAAATGTTCTAGGGGAAGTTTCTTGGGATAATTTTAATTTTTTGGTCTCTTAAATACAGTCTTAACAAGATATAAAGTGGAAAAAATGTAACATTTCTACTGAGCTTTTGAGCTTTATGCTTCAAAAGTGTTACTCATCCTACCTTCACCCCCCACTGTCACTGCCATCTCCACAATTTAACAATCCAAGAAGTAGAAGAATCTACCTTTTGGGAAAAGTGAGTCTTTGCAATCATTTCAAAACATAAGAACATACTATCTCTCCCACGATGATTTCCCACCTCAATTTCCCATCAATGTGTGTTTCCTAATGCCTAGGCTGTCAGCAGTATTTCTGCTAAGAAAAGCTGCTTCCCAATTCTACCTTGAAGGTAGAATTCAGTCTCAAGTGGATGGTAATGCTGCAAACCTCAATAACTCTGCCAGCAAATGGGACAGAGAGGCTACCTGGCCAGTGAATTCTGTGGTAAGGTTTCTGTGGAAGATATCATCTTAAAAGAACACATCGGTCAGATCTGTTTCACATCACATGGGATAAATGAGGGCAAAAAGTGTGAGTACTGGGGAGAGGATGGAAGAGAGTGAACAGTGCATGAACAGAGGGTATACATCTATTTCAAGAAGGGAGTGACAAAAGGAAGACAACATACAATCTAACACTTCTCTCCTGACCCAAATAATATAATGACAGGTTTGCAGAAAAGAATCTGACTTCTTGGATATATTCCACCAGAGAAATCACAAAGAAACTGATCCATCTGTCACAAAATTCTCAGGTGTATATCTTCCCTCCGCCTGCCAATTAAGCATAGAGCACTAGAAAATAAAATACCTGCCATATGTACAAATGCTAACCTATTGCTAAAGGCTTACAGAAGAAGGTTTTGTCCTCCCTTACTCATTCCATAACCAAGAAGTTCGTCCTCTGGTCAAACCCACATCTTTCTTCGATACCAACAAAACCCAATTTCCTTTAGATGGTCTGTCTGCCTGGGCTTAGGTTTGGGGTTCAGAAATACTTAATCACACTGTATTAGTTCCCCTCGACTCATCCTTCTGATGACCTCTTAGATGGGGTGAGCCTCTAGTAAGAGCTTGCAAAGGGTTGGCTCCAGGTTGCTTATCCCTGATGACTCCTTAAGTAATTTACTTACATCTTGGAGCCAAAGTTCCCATTAGTCTCTGCCTTATCTGGAATAACTGTCTCTGTTGTTCTTGGCCAAGAAGGTAATTACGGCAAACTCTTTCATGGTTTTGAGCAGGTTCAGCAGGGAAAAAAGCTGAAGGCTCATGGTAAACAGGTGCATAGAAACTGAAGGTAGGGGATTCCAGCTACTGTCTTTATTGCACAAACAGTAAATTTGAAGGCTAGAAGTGAAGGATGAGGTATGGAAAATAGGAAAAACAGATCAATAACTAACTTTTTAAAAAACCTTTTCACTAATTGCCTGTCAGAGAGAAAGTGCAAGGAACTGCTTTATGTCTTGGAGCTTAATATTTATGTCAAAAATTTCCACACAGTTCCCAAATGCTTGGAACATTAGAGATAGAGATAGAGATGGAGATAGAGAGAGATAGAGAGATGGAGAGAGATAGAGATAGAGATAGAGATAGAGATAGCTCAGACAATCCATGTAGCTTTAAAAAAAGATAGTACAAAGATTGAACTGGAAAGATACAACTTTGCAATAGCACAGACTTTTCAGACTAAGGCCCAGTTAGTTTTTTAAGTTCAGAATGAGTTAGCAGGCTGTCAAGAAAATTAGGTTACATTAACAGAAGCATAATATTCAGAATGAGGGAGATGATTGTTCCACTCTAATCTGAGTTGTTAAGACTATACTTGAGATCATTGTTTTTATTTCTGGATACCATACTTTAAACTTTATGACTGACAAAGATAAGTCAAGGTAGAATCCCAGACTATGCTGTCTGAAAACCAAAAAAATAAAATAAAATACAATAAAATAAAAAGATGCACAGTAGCGTACAAAGTCCAGTTAGGAGACCCCAGAGAGAAAAAGTAGCCATGCCAGAACAGCAATGCCCATTAAGTTCTACCTTGCTAGCTATGTCATGGCTCCTTCAAAAACATAAAGCTTTTGAGAGGGTGACTCAAAATGACAACTGACTAAAATGGTCACTTCCCCCAAGTGTCTTGGGAATCTAAAGCTAGAGGACACCTTGGAGACCTGATGATCCATATTCTGTTTCAGAGAGAACTTGGAAACTCTGTTTCTGCAGTGTTTAGTATACTTGTCCAGAACATGTTAATTTCAAATTGACAACCAAGCAAAGCACACAAACATCACACTTGAGCAATACTAGCTACAATAACTAGGTAGCCTTTCTCATTAGGGCTGAGGTCTTATACAGCATTGCAATGAACTTCATCTGAATACTAGTTTGTATGCCAACTACAGGTCAAACTCCAAGGACTTCTTGCTCTCTGCCTCTTTCCACAACTTTCCTTATTGTGTGCAATTGTCTCAGGTACTCAGAGCAATGTAGGCTGACTTCCAATTAGTCCTCCAAAGTTTTAAGGACTTACATAAATGACTATATAGAAACAATACTCTCTAAGGAATCTTACTACCCTGGAAACAAGATATAGCTACCCAGTCAATTTCTATTCCTCATGTAAATTCCATAACCTTTTAGTTAAAACTATCACATATTCTCAAGATCTACTTTATATTGCACTGATCCTCAGCCAAAGTCAGTCCAACACTCTAGGCATGTTGATGTTGCCATTCTTTGAACAAGTAAAAGTATAAGAGGGATATATATAGATAAAGATATAGATATAGATATAGATATATTTCCTATCCAGACAAGATAGCATAGAATCACATCTTTCTCCCTTTCCCCACTAGGTACATTGAGACTAGCAAGTGAAAACTAAGAAAAGTAGAACTTGTTAGGGAACCACAGGATTGTAGGAATAACACAATGTAAGGTGCCTTACATCACACCACTAAGAGAAAGTAATCCGGCATGGCATTTTCTTACCCCCAACTTAACACCAGAAGGTGGTGCAGATAGGTTAATTTCTCTCCCAGATCACATAGAATCCTGCCTGTAACACCGGGCAACAACAGCACCACAGGAAAAGTGGATTAATCTCTCCACTGATAGCAAGTGGCCAGGGAAAGTTGCCTTCTCTGAAGGGTCTGAAATTTCCAACATCACCAAGTGGACTGAGTGCCTGGGTGCTACTGACAAAAGGATCCAAACACAAGAACCTGAGTAGGAAGCACTCTCCATCCCCACAGTCCAGAAATTTTATTCTCCCATTTAGAAGCACCAGATAGACCTGCCTGGGGAAGCCTCTTCTGCCACTTCAAGCAGCACTGGCTGAGACCAGTGGGAGATCCAGCAGTATAAGGTAAACCAAGCAGATCAGAATAGGACTGGAAATGTTCAGGAAATTAGACTTCCATTAAAACCACAGCTTACAAAAGTAAGCAAGTAGGTCTTGTGTGCTAAACCTAAACAAGCTAACTACCTGCTAAAATAAAAAAATATATAAACAAGACACAGAATCTGCTAACATAATAGATTAAATGTCCAGCATGCAATAAAAAGCTACCTGTCTTACCAAGAAAAAGGAAAACTACAACTTGGATGAGAAAAGACAATCAACTGATATCAACAGCAAAATGAATCAGATGTTGGAATCATCTGATGAAGATTTTGAAGGAATAAGGATTTAATATCATAAAATAGTTTAACAAGCGCAATAAATTCTCTTGAGATACAAGCCACATAAAACCTAAGCAAATAAATAAAAATCATAATAAAAACCAAATGAAAATTATAGAACCGAAAATAGAAAAACAGAAAATATTTTAAAAACTCACTGGATAGGCTCAGTAATCAAGCATAGGTGTCAGAGGGTAGAATCACTAAACTTGAGAAAATATCAATAGAATTTAACCAACATGAACAAAAGAGAAGAAATAGACTGGGGGGGGGGGAATGAATAGAGTCTTGGGGACTCGTGGGACAATAGTAAAAGATCAAACATTTATATCATTAGGTTCCAGAAGAAGAAGAGAAAGAGTAGAGTTTAAGATGTCTCATATTTATTGAAAGACCTAAATGCACAGATTTTAAAAGCTGAGCAAATCCCAAATAGAAAAACCCAAAGAAATGCATGTCAACAAACATTATAATTAAACTTCTGGAAAATCTAACGACAAAGAAAATATCTTGAATGTAAATAAAGAAAATATATCAAGATTTAGTTATTTCTATATTTACACAATCATCATTGGTGGTTTCTCTACCTCGAGATCTGGAAAACATTCAACCCAAAGACAACGTCTACCAATAATTTTACCCTTCACTTCATAGTTACCATTTGCCTCACATCAGTGCTATTTCCATAAAATCTAAAAGATTGAGGAGCAGATATGCTAAGGCTTCCTGAGTCCTGAAGTTCTAACTTTAAAAATACCCATTCTGTCACCTGAGCTAGAACTCCTCAGGTTTATTCCCAACATACTTCTATGCTGTGCTTTATGTCCTTGGGCTTGCATCAAGTCCCAGATTATCTAACTTCTCCCAGGAAATGATAATACCATCATTAATTACTTCTGTTTGCTAAGATCTGTTCTAACTTGTCATTATATATTCTACCACCTCTTATTAATTTTATATTATTTGTCTCAATTTCTTCCCTGGTACCAGTCCAAAGAATTCTTCTCAATTTCTTATATTTCTGGGATATTATCATATTCCCCTCCTTCCTCTCAGACCTTAGTAGGCAGTAAGTCAATCTCCCTATCCCTAGAGCCCCAAGCTGCCTTCATCCATCAAGAAGTCCTAGATTCTATTTGTCTGATTCTGGTTATCATTCAATAACTGTTTTTAAATTTCTCCAATTTGATGACTTCTCTTTAAAGGCCTTCCATATGTTATCAGCTTAAAATAACATTATAAAATGGTATTTCCAAGCCTCATGGTAACCTCAAATATAAGTCACAGAATGGATTTAAGAAAGCAAGTAATTAAATTATTTCACCTGAGAAAATCACCTTCACTAAAGGAAGACAGGAATAAAGGAAAGAAAGAAGACCACAAAACAACCAGAAAACAAATAAAAGAATGGTAGGAGTAAAGTCCTTACGTATCAAAAATAACATTGACTGCAAATGGACTAAGCCCTCAGAAAAAATACATAGATAGGCTGAATAGATAAAATAACAACACCCAATAATCTGTTGACTGTAAGAAACACACTCCACATACAAATACACAGATAGACTGAAAATAAAGGGATGAAAAAAAAATTACATGCCGCTGGAAACCAAAAAAGCAAAAGAAGCTATACCTATACAAACTAGATTTCAAGACAAAAAATGCAGGAAGAGACAAAGAAGCACACTGTATTATGATAAAGGAATAAATTCAGTAAGAGGATATAACAATTATAAATATATATGCACCCAACATTGGAGCACAAAGATATATAAAGCAAATATTATCAGAGCTAAAGACAGAAATAGGCTCCAATAGAGTAATAGCTGGAGAGTTTAACACCCCATTTCAGCACTAAATAGATCTTCTAGACATGAAATTTAAGAAAAAACATTGAATTTAATCTTCACCAGAGACCAAATGAATCTAACAAATATTTACAGAACATTTTATCCAATAGCTACAGAATACACATTCTCTTTCTCAGCACATGAATTATTATCAAGAATAGATCATAGTTAGGTCACAAAACAAGTTATAAAACATTCAAAAGGTATGAAAATAATATCAAGCATCTTCTCTGACCACAGTGGAATAAAGCTAGAAAGCAATAACAAGAGGAATTTTGGAAACTATACAAATAGATAAAAATTAAACAGTATACTTCTGAATAACCAGTGTGTCAATGAAGAAATTAAGAAAGAAATTGAAACATTCTGTGATACAAATGATAACGAAAACACAACATACAACCTATGGGACACAGCTAAAGTAGTACTAAGAGGGAAGTTTGTAGACGTAAGTGCCTATGTGAAAAATTTAAATAAACAATCTAACAATGCATCTTAAAGAATTAGAAAAACAAATTCAAAAGCTAGCAGAAGACAAGAAATAACTAAGATCAGAGCAGAACTGAAGGAGATAGAGACAGCAAAGACCCTTCAAAAAATCAATCAATCCAGGAGCTGCTTTTTTGACAAAAAAAAATAATAACAAAATAGACAGATTGCTAGCTAGAATAATAAAGAAGAAAAGAGAGAAGAATCAATACACACAATAAAAATGATAAAAGGGATATTGCCATTGATCCCACAGAAATACAAACTACCATCAGAGAATACCATAAACACCTCTATGAAAATAAACTAGGAAATCTAAAATAAATGGATAAATTCCTGGACACATAACCCTTGTAAGAAATAACCAGAAAGAAGTCAAATTCCTGAATAGACCAATAAAAAGTTCTGAAATTGAGACAGTAATTAATAGCCTACCAACCAAAAAAAGCCCAGGACCAACGAATTCACAGCTGAATTCTACCAGAGGTATAAAGACGAAATGATGCCATTCCTTTTCAAACTATTCCAAACAACAGAAAAAGAGAGACTCCTCCCTAACTCATTTTATGAGGCCAGCATCTTCCTGATACCAAAACCTGGCAATGGCACAACAAAGAAAAAAATTTCAGGCCAATATCCCTAATGAATATTGATGCAAAAATCCTCAATAAAATACTGGCAAACCAAATCCAGCAGCACAACAAAAAGCTTATTCACCACGATCAAGTCGGTTTCATCCCTGGGATGCAAGGCTGGTTCAACATATGCACATCAATAAATGTAATCCATAACATAAACAGAACCAAAGACAAAAACCATACGATTATCTCAATAGATGCAGAAAAGGCCTTTGATATAATTCAACATCCTTCATACTAAAACTCTCAAAAACCTAGGTATTGATGGAATGCATCCCAAAATAATGAGAGCGATTTATGACAAACCCATAGCCAATATCATACTGAATGGGCAAAACTGGAAGCATTTCCTTTAAAACCAGCACAAGAAAAAGATGCCCTTTCTCACCACTCCTATTCAACATAGTTTTGGAAGTTCTGGCCAGGGCAATCAGGCAAAAGAAAGAAACAAAGCGTATTTAAACAGGAAGAGAGGAAGTCAAATTGTCTCTGTTTGCAAAATACATGATTGTATTCTTAGAAAACCCCATCGCCTAAGCCCAAAAATTCCTTAAGGTGATAAGCAACTTCAGCAAAGTCTCAGGATACAAAATCAATATGCAAAAATCACAAGCATTCCTGTACACCAATAATAGACAAGCAAAGAGCCAAGTCATGAGTGAACTCCCATTCACAATTGCTACAAAGAGAATAAAAAATCTAGAATACAACTTACAAAGGATGTGAAGGATCTCTTCAAGGAGAACTACAAACCACTGCTCAAGGAAATAAAAGAGGACACAAACAAGTGGAAAAGCATTCCGTGCTCATGGATAGGAAGAATCAATAAAAATGGCCATATTGCCCAAAGTCAATTATAGATTCAATGCTATTCCCTTCAACCTATAATTGATTTTCTACACAGAATTAGAAAAAAACTACTTTAAGTTTCATAGGGAACCAAAAAAAGAGCCTGCATAGCCAAGACAATTCTAAGCAAAAACAAACAAACAAACAAAGCTGGAAGCATCACACTACCTGACTTCAAACTATACTACAAGGCTACAGTAACCAAAACAGCATGGTACTGGTACCAAAACAGATATACAAACCAATGGAACAGAACAGAGACCTCAGAAGTAACACCACACATCTACCACCATCTGATCTTGGACAAACCAAACAAAAAGAAGCAATGGGGAAAGGATTCCATATTTAATAAAAGGTGCTCGGAAAACTGGCTGGCCAAATGCAGACAACTGAAACTGGACCCCTTCCTTACACCTTATAGAAAAATTAACTCAAGATGAATTAAAGACTTAAATGTAAGACCCAGAACTATAAAAACCGTAGAAGAAAACCTAGGCAATACCATTCAAGACAGGCATGGGTAAAGACTTCATTACTAAAACACCAAAAGCAATTGCATCAAAAGCAAAAATTGACAAATGGGATCTAATAAAACTAAAGAGCTTCTGCAAAGCAAAAGAAACTATCATTAGAGTGAACAGGCATCCTACAGAATGGGAGAAAATTTTTGCTATATACTCATCTGAAAAAGGTCTAATATCCAGAATCTACAAGGAACTTAAACAAATTTACAAGAAAAAAAATCAAACAAGCCCATCAAAGAGTGGGGAAAGGATATGAACAGACGCTTCTCAAAAGAAGACATTTATGTGGCCAACAAGCATATGAAAAAAAATGTCATCATCACTGCTTATTAGAGAAATGCAAATCAAAACCACAATGAGATACCATCTCATGCCAGTTAGAATTGTGACCATTAAGTCAAGAAACAACAGATGCTGGAGAGGCTATGTAAAAAGAGGAACACTTTTGCACTGTTGCTGGGAATGTCAATTAGTTCAACCATTGTGGAAGACAGTGTTGTGATTCCTCAAGGATCTAGAACCAGAAATATCATTTGACCCCGCAATCCCATTAGTGGGTATATACTCAAAGGATTATAAATCATTCTATTATAAAGACACATGTACATGTATGTTTATTGCAGCACTATTTACAATAGCAAAGACTTGAAACCAACCAAAATGCCCATCAATGGTAGACTGGATAAAGAAATGTGGCACATATATACCATGGAATACTATATAGCCATAAAAAAGAATGAGTCCATGTACTTTGCAGGGACATGTATGAACTTGGAAGCCATCATTCTCAGCACACTATCACAGGAACAGAGATGCAAACATCACATATTCTCACTCATAAGTGGGAGTTGAACAATGAAAATGCATGGACACAGGGAAGGAAACATCACACACCAGGGCCTGTCAGCAGATGGGAGGGCAAAGAACATTAGGACAAATACCTAATGCATGGAGGGCTTAAAACCTAGATGACGAGTTAATAGGTGCACCAAACAACCATGGTACATGTATACCTATGTAACAAACCTGCATGTTCTGCACATGTACCCCAGAACTTAAAGTAAAATAAATAAATAAGCAACTTAACAATGCATCTTAAAGAATTAGAAATGCAAGAGCAAACCAAACCAAAATTAGTAGAAGAAATGAAATAAAAATCAAAGCAAAAATAAATGAAATTGAAATGAAGAAAACAAAAAAAATCAATGAAACAAAAAGTTGATTTTTGAAACTTTAAATAAAACTGACAAATCATTAGCCAGGCAAATAAAACAAGACAGCTGACCTAAATAAATAGAATTAAAGATGAAAAAGGACACATTACAACTGATACTGCAGCAATTCAAAGGATCATTAGTGGCTACTATGAACAACTATTTGTCAATAAACTAAAAGCTCTAGAAGGAATGCATAAATTCCAAGACAAATACTACCTACCAAGATTGAACGAGGAAGAAATCGAAAGCCTGAAATGATCCATAACAAGTAACAAGATCAAAGCCGTAATAAAAAGTCTTCTGGCAAAGACTAGAGACTGACAGTTTTGCTTCTGAATTCTTCCAAACATTGAAAGAAGAACTAATAGCAATCCTACTCAAACTATTCTGAAAAATAAAAAAGGAGAGAATACTTCCAAACTCATTCTACAAGGCCAGTATTAACCTGATTTTAAAAAATCAGACAAAGACACATCAAAAAAAGAAAACTACAGGCTAGTATCTCTGATCAATATTGGTGCAAAAATCCTCAACAAAATACTAGCAAAACAAATTCAACAACACATTAAAAAGATCATTCATCATGACCAAGTAGGATTTATGCCAGGGAGGCAAGAATAGTTCAATATACACAAATCTATCAGTGTGATACATCATAGAAACAGAATGAAGGACAAAACCATATGATTATTTAAATTGATGCTGAAAAACCATTTGATGCAATTTCATATCCCTTCATGAAAAAAACCCTCATAAAATGTGATTGAAGGAACATACCTCAACATAATAAAAGCCATGTATGACAGTCGCAGTTAGTATCATACTGAATGGGGAAAAACTGAAATCCTTTCCTCTAAGATCTGGAACACGACAAGGATGCCCACTTTTGCTTCTGTTATTCAACATAATACTGGAAGACCTAACTAGAGCAATCAGAAAAAAGAAAGAAAAAAAGGATATCCAAATTGAAAAGGAAGAAGGTGCTGGCCAAGATGGCCAACTAGAAGCAGCTAGTGTGCACTGCTGTCATGAAGAGGAATGGAAGGGGTGAGTTAATAGACACTTTTAACTGAAACATTTAGGTCCACACAGTGGAACTAATCAAGAAAACAACCTGACCCATGGAGAATGGAGAAAAGAAAGAAAAACTGATGGCTCACCCAAGAGCAATGTGGAGCCAGGGGAACCTTTCCCACCTAGGGAGGTGGCACTGAAAAATCCGAGGTAACTAGGGACAGGATCAGACCGCCACCATACCACAGCAGTACTATGGAAAAGTAACCAGACTGTTACGTGGGTGCCCGTTCCCATGTCTCCTTACTGGACAGGTCCTCCAGTCTAGGCCTCCAGTCACCCTGTGCCAGAGCTATCAAGCCAGTAGCAGCTCTGCAACTACCTAGACAGAGGTCCGAGGGGCAAGTGAAAGCCTCTCTGCCACTGCCTCTGCAGTGAAACTCCCTTGTTATTCCCAGACTAACAAAGGAGCAAAGGCCCTAAGTGCCTTATCCACACCACCAACAACCTGCAGTAGACACAAGAAGAGGCTAGTACATTTCCCACAGGTCCACCCACCTCTCCTCTACCTGCTTGCCACCACACAGGAAACACCCAGCTTGGGACCCACAGCACAGATCTTTCATCCTGGGCTGATTGTACTGGGAAATTGCTGACCTGCATCTTTCTGGGGTAGTGCCTCTGGGAGACAAGCAAAAGACCCTTGGCCACAATCACTACTAAGGTCCCTTCTGCTGCCTTGAAGTTGGGAGAAAAAACACATAAACCCTGAGATTGCCTTAGAGTTGCATTGGGCAGACCAGGCATGCCGAGCCATAATCTACAGCCAGCATTAAATGGGGAGAAGAACCCACAATTTCAGAGCATTGAGAGGGAAAACAGCTGCAGATCTTATGCAACATAGAAAAACTATACAACAGAGCAGAAGTCTACCAACTGACAAATATGCCTAGTACCACCTACTGGATCATACCCCAAAGCTTCAACACCAAAAATACCTCATTAATATACCCCCTCTGAAACCAAATACAAAAAGTCAGCTTCAAATAAACATCTTGCACAAAGCCTCATACCTGTGAAAACATCCAAAAAAAGCAGTCTATTGACTGTACTCAATCTACACTGCAGTTGAAAGAACACTCACATGCAGAGATGAGAAACAACCAACGCAAGAACTGCAGTAACTCAAATGGCCAGAGTGTTGTGTGTCCTCCAAATGATTGCACCAGTTCTCCAACAAGAGCTGTTAACCAAGCTAAGCTTACTGAAATGACAGAAATTAAATTCAGAATATGGATAGGAAGAAAGATCATCAAGATTTAGTAGAATGGCAAAACCTAATTTAAGGAAACCAAGAATCCCAATAAAATGATACAGGAGCTGAAGAATGAAACAGTCAGTATATTAAAAAAAAAACCTGATGGACCTGACAGAGCTGAATAATACAATACAAAATCTTTACAATGCTACCATAAATATTAGTAGCATAATAGACCAACTAGAGGAACTAATCTCAGAACTTGAAAACTGGCTCTCTGAAATAAAACAATCAGACAAAAAGAAAAAGAAAGAAACAAAATAAACAAAAACTCTGAGAAGTATGAGATTATGTAAATACGTCATATCTATGAATTACTGGCATCTCTGAAAGGGAGGGGAAAATGCAAATAGCTTGGAAAACATATTTTAGAATATTGTCCATGAAAACTCTCCTAACCTTACTAGAGAGGCCAACAGTCAAATTCAGAAAATGCAGAGAATTCCTGCAAGATTCTACAAAAGATCATCCCCAGACATATAATCATCAGATTTTCCAAGGTCAAAATGAAAATATGCTAAAGTCAGCAAGAGAAAAAGAGCAGGTCACCTACAAAGGGAACCCCACCAGGCTAACAGTGAACCACTCTACTGAATGAAACCCTACATGCCAGAGAAGATTGGGGTCCTATATTCAACATTCTTAAAGTCAAAAGTTTTCAACCAAGAATTTCATATGCAGCCAAACTAAGCTTGCTAAGCAAAGGAGAAATAAGATGCTTCTTAGATAAGCAAATATCGAGAAAGTTCATTACCACCATACCTGGCTTACAAGAGATATTGAACAAAGCACTAAATATAGAAAGAAGAGACCACTACCAGATCACACAAAAACACACTTAAATAAAAGCAACCACACAAGTAAGCCAGATAATTACCAGCTAACAACACGATGACAATATCAAATCCACACATATCAATACTAACCTTGTATATAAATGGGCCAAATGCCCCCAAGTAAAAGGCACAGAGTAGCAAGTTGCATAAAGAACCAAGACCACTGGTATGCTCTCTTCAAGAGACTCAACTCACATGTAATGAAATCCTAGGCTCAAAATAAAGGGATGAAGGAAAATCTACCAAGCAAATAGAAAACAGAAAAAAGCAAGAGCTGCAATCCTAATTTCAGATAAAACAGATTTTAAACCAACAAAGATCAAAAAAGACAAAAAGAGGCTTACATAATGGTAAAGAGTTCAATTCAGCAAGAAGATCTAACTATTCTAAATACATATGTACTTAACACAGGAGTACTCAGCTACATAAAGCAAGTTCTTAGAGATTTACAAAAAGACATAGAGTCCCACACAAAAATAGTGGGAGACTTCAACACTCCACTGACACTATTAGACAAATTAGTGAAGCAGATAATTAACAAATATATTCAGGACCTGAACTTAACATTGGATCAAGTGGATCTAATAGACCTTTACAGAACTCTCAAACCAAAAAAATAAAAAATACATTATTCTCATAGCCACATGGCATATGCTCTAAAATCAACCACATAATTGGGAATAAAAAAAATCCTCAGCAAATACAAAAGAACCAAAATCATAATAAATGCACACTCAGAGCACAGCTCAATAAAAAAAGAAGTTGAGACTAAGAAAGTAACTCAAAACCACGAAATTACATGGAAATGAAATGACATGCTTCTGAATGATTTTTGGGTAAATAATAAAATTAAGGCAGAAATCAAAAAGTTCTTTGAAAGTAATGAGTATAAAGACAAAACATACCAGAATCTCTAGGACACAGCTAAGGCAGTGTTATGAGAAAAATTAATAGCACTAAATATCCACATCAAAAACTTAGAAAGATCTCAACTTAAATGACCTACCATCACAAATGAAAGCATTAGAGAAGCAAGAACAAATCAACCCCAAAGCTAGAAGAAGACAAGAAATCACCAAAATCAGAGCTAAACTGAAGGAGATGGAGAATGAAAAAACATTCAAAAAATCAATGAATACAGGAGTTGTTTTTTTGAAAAACTCATAATATAGATGGACTAGTAGCTAGACTAAGAAAGAAGATAAAACAGAAGATCATTTTCTCTATTAGTCTGTTTTCACGCTGCTATAAAGAGCTGCCTGAGACTGGGTAGTTTATGAAGCAAAAAAGGTTTAATTGACTCAGTTCCACGTGCTGGGGAGGCCTCAAGAAACATAATCATGGTAGAAGGCGAAAGGGAAACAAGGACTTTTCACATGGTGGCAGGATTGAAAGGGACTGCCAAACACATTTAAAGCATCAAATCTTGTGAGAACATACTCACTTTTATGAACACAGCATGGGGGAAACATCCCATCAGGTTTCTCCCTCAACATGTGGGGATTACAATTTGAGATAAAATTTGGGTGGGGACACAGAGCTAAAGCATATCATTTGGCCTCTGGCTTCTCCAAAATCTAATGTTCTTTTTACATTTTAAAACCAATCATGCCTTTCCAACAGTCCTCAAAGGCCTAACTCATTCCAGTATTAACTCAAACATCCAAGTGCAAAATCTTCATCTGAGACAAGGCAAGTCCTTTCCACCCATAAGCCTGTAAAATAAAAAACGAGTTAGTTACTTGCAAGACATAATGGGAGCACAAACATTGAGTAAATGCTCCCATTCCAAAGGGGAGAAATTTACCAAAGCAAAGGGGCAACAGGGCCCATGCAAGTCCAAAACCCAGAAGGGCAGACATTATATCTTAGCACTTTATAATAATCTCCTTTGACTCAATTTCTCAGATTCAGGGCATGCTGATGCAAGGGGTGTACACCCAAGGCATTGGGCAGCTCCAGCTCTGTGGATTTGCAAGGTACAGCCCCTGTGGCTGCTTTCATGGGAAGTGTTGAGTCCTGCATATTTTCCAGATGCATGGTGCAAGCTGTCAGTGACTCTACCATTCTGCTGTCTGGAGGATGGTGGCCCTCTTCTCACAGCTCGATTAGGCAGTGCCCCAGTGGAAGTGGGGATTCTTTGTGGGAGCTCCAACCCCCATATCCCCTCTGCATTGCCCTAGCAAAGGTTCCTCATGAGGGCTCTGATCCTGCAACGGAATTCTGCCTGAACATTCAGGCATTTCCATACATCCTTTAAAATCTAGGCAGAGGATCCCAAGGCTCAATTCTTATCTTCTGCACACTCACAAGCCCAACACCACATGTAAACCAACAAGGCTTGGGGCTTGAACTCTCTGAAGAAACAACCTGAGCTGTACGTTGGCCCCTTTTACCAATGACTGGAGCTGGAGTGGCTGGCATGTAGAGCACCCTGTCCTGAGGCTGTACAGAGCAGTGGCACCGTGGGCCTGGGGCACAAAACCATTTCTTTATCCCAGGTCTCTGAGCCTGTATTGGAGGGGCTGCCATGATCTCTGAAATGATCTGGAGACATTTTCCCCATTGTCTTGGTGAATAACATTCAGCTCCTTGTTACTTATGAAAATTTTTGCAGCTGGCTTAAATTTCTCCCCAGAAAAATGGGTTTTCTTGTCTACCACATGGTCAGGCTTTCCATGTGGTAGCCTGGGAACTACCAAAACTTTATGCCCTGTTTCCTTTTTAAATAAAAGTTCCAATTTCAGATAATCTTTTGTGAATGCACAGCAATGTATGCTTTCAGAATTAGCCAGGTCACCTCTTGAATGCTTTGCAGATTAGAAATTTATTCCACCAGATACCCTAAATTATCTCTCCCAAGTTCAAAGTTCCACAAATCTCTATGGCAAAATGCTGCCAGTCTTTGCTAAAGTATAGAAGAGTTACCTTTGCTCCAATTCCCAATAAGTTTCTCATCTCAATCTGAGATGGCCTCAGCCTGAACTTTATTGTCCATATTACTATTAGCATTTTGATCAAAACCATTCAACAAGTCTCTAGGAAGTACTGATATTTCCCACATCTTCCAGTCTTTTGAGTCATCCAAAATGTTCCAACCTCCACCCATTTCTAAGTTCCAAAGTTACTTTTACATTTTGGGGTATCTTTATAGTAATACCCCACTCCTAGTACCAATTTTCTGTATTAGTCCATTTTCAAACTGCTATAAAGAACTGCCTGAGAAACTGGAGCCAAGATGGCCAAATAGGTAGAGATGCAGTCTGCATTTCCCAGCGTGATCAACATAGAAGAAGGGTGATTTCTGCATTTGAAACTGAGGCAACTGGTTTATCCTATTGGGACTGGTTGGACAGTGGATGCAGCCCATGGAGGGTGAGCCAAAGAAGGACAAAGCATCGCCTCACCTGGGAAGCTCAAGGGATTGGGGAATTTCCCTTTCCTAGCCAAAGAAAGTCGTGACAGACTACACCTGAAAAAACTGGACACTCCTGCCCAAATACTGTGTTATTCCCATGGTCTAGGCAAACAGCAGACAAGGAGGTTCTCCCGCATGCCTGGCTCGGTGGGTACCATGTCCATGGAGCCTTGCACACTGCTAGTGCAGCAGTCTCAGATTGACCTGCAAGGCAGAAGCCTGGCAGGGGGAAAGGGCGTCCACAATTGCTGAGGCTTGAGTAGGTAAACAAAGCAGCCACGGAGCTCAAACAGGGTGAAGCCCACCACAGTTCATCAAAGCCTACTGCTTCTACAAACTACACCTCTGGGGGCAGGGCATAGCTGAACAAAAGGCAGCAGAAACTTCTGTAGACTTAAACATCGCTGTGTGACAGCTCTGAAGAGAGCAGTGGTTCTCCCAGCATGGGCTTTGAGCTCTGAGAGAAAACAGACTGCCTTCTCAAGTGGGTCCCTGACCCCAGTATAGCCTAACTGGGAGACATCTCCCAGTATGGGCAAACAGACACTTCACACAGGTGGGTGCACCTCTGAGACAAATCTTCCAGAGGAAGGATCAGGCAGCAATATTTGCTGTTCTGTAATATTTGCTGTTCTGCAGACTCTGCTGGTGGTTCCCAGGCAAACAGAGTCTGAAGTGGGCCTCCAGCAAATTTTAACAGACCTGCAGCTGAGGGACCTGACTGTTAGAAGAAAAACTAAGAAACAGAAAGGAATAGCACCAACATCAACAAAAAAGACATCCACACCAAAACCCAATCTGTAGGTCACAAACATTAAAGACCAAAGGTAGATAAAACCACAAAGGTGGGGAGAAACCAGAGCTGAAAAGCTGAAAATTCTAAAAACCAGAGCACATCTTCTCCTCCAAAGGAGCACAGCTCCTCGCCAGCAATGGAACAAAGCTGGATGGAGAATGATTTTGACGAGTTGACCGAAGTAGGCTTCAGAAGATCGGTAATAACAAACTTCTCCGAGCTAAAGGGGGATGTCCAAACCCATCACAAGGAAGCTAAAAACCTTGAAAAAAGATTAGACGAATGGCTAACTAGAATAACCAGCACAGAGAAGACCTTAAATGACCTGATGGAGCTGAAAACCATGGCATGAGAACTACGTAACACATGCACAAGATTCAGCAGCCAATTCAATCAAGTGGAAGAAAGGGTATTAGTGATTGAAGATCAAATGAATGAAATGAAACAAGAAGAGAAGTTTAGAGAAAAAAGACTAAAAAGAAATGAACAAAGACTCCAAGAAAAAGGGAACTATGTGAAAAGACCAAATCTAAGTTTGATTGGTGAACCTGAAACTGATGGGGAGAATGCAACAAACTTGGAAAACATTCTGCAGAATATTATCCAGGAGAACACCCCCAACCTAGAAAGGCAGGCTAACATTCCAATTCAGGAAATACAGAGAATACCACAAAGATACTCCTCGAGAAGAGCAACTCCAAGACACATAATTGTCAAATTCACCAAAGTTGAAATGAAGGAAAATATTTTAAGGGCAGCCAGAGAGAAAGGTTGGGTTACCCACAAACGGAAGCCCATGAGACTAACAGCGGATCTCTTGGCAGAAACTCTACAAGCCAGAAGAGAGTGGGAGCCAATATTCAACATTCTTAAATAAAAGAATTTTCAACGCAGAATTTCATATCCAGACAAACTAAGCTTCATAACTGAAGGAGAAATAAAATCCTTTACAGACAAGCTAATGCTGAGAGATTTTGTCACCTCCAGGCCTGCCCTACAAGAGCTCCTGAAGGAAGCACTAAACATGATAAAAAAACAACTGGTACCAGCCACAGCAAAAACATGCCAAATTGTAATGACCATCTATGCTATGAAGAAACTGCATCAACTAATGAGAAAAATAACCAGCTAACATCATAATGACAGGATCAAATGCACACATAACAATATTAACCTTAAATGTAAATGGGCTAAATGCTCCAATTAAAAGACACAAACTCGGGTGGAGCCAAGATGGCCAAATAGGAACAGCTCAGGTCTACAGCTCCCAGCGTGAGTGACACAGAAGACCAGTGATTTCTGCATTTCCATCTGAGGTACCGGGTTCATCTCACTAGGAAGTGCCAGACAGTGGGTGAAGGACAGTGGGTGCAATGCACTGTGCATGAGCCAAAGCAGGGCAAGACACTGCCTCACTCTGGAAGCGCAAGGGGTCAGGGAGGTCCCTTTCCTAGTCAAAGAAAGGAGTGACAGACGGCACCTGGAAAATCATGTCACTCCCACCCTAATACTGTGCTTTTCAAACAGGCTTAAAAAACGGTACACCAGGAGATTATATCCCGCACGTGGCTTGGAGGGTCCTACGCCCAAGAAGTCTTTCTGATTGCTAGCACAACAGTCTGAGATCAAACTGCAAGGCAGCAGTGAGGCTGGGGGAGGGGCACCTGTGATTGCCCAGGCTTGATTAGGTAAACAAAGCAGCCAGGAAGCTCGCACTGGGTGGAGCCCACCACAGCTCAACGAGGCCTGCTTGCCTCTGCAGGCTCCACCTCTGGGGGCAGGGCACAGACAACCAAAAAGACAGCAGTAACCTCTGCAGACTTAAGTGTCCCTGTCTGACAGCTTTGAAGAGAGTAGTGGTTCTCCCATCACGCAGCTGGAGATCTGAGAAAGGGCAGATTGCCTCCTCAAGTGGGTCCTCAAACCCTGAGCAGCCTAACTGGGAGGCATCCCCCAGTAGGGGCAGACTGACACATCACACGGCCGGGTACACTTCTGAGACAAAACTTCCAGAGGAACGATCAGGCAGCAGCATTTGCGGGTCACAATATCTGCTGTTCTACAAACACCACTGATGAAACCCAGGTAAACAGGGTCTGGAGTGGACCTCTAGCAAACTCCAACAGACCTGCAGCTGAGGGTCCTGTCTATTAGAAGGAAAACTAACAAACAGAAAGGACATCCACACCAAAAACCCATCTGTACATCACACCATCAAAGACCAAAAGTAGATAAAACCACAAAGATGGGGAAAAAACAGAGCAGAAAAACTGGAAACTCTAAAAAGCAGAGCGCCTCTCCTCCTCCAAAGGAATGCAGCTCCTCACCAGCAATGGAACAAAGCTGGACAGAGAATGACTTTGATGAGTTGAGAGAAGGCTTCAGACAATCCAACTACTCTGAGCTACAGGAGGAAATTCAAACCAATGGCAAAGAAGTTAAAAACTTTGAAAAAAAAATAGACAAATGGATAACTAGAATGACCAATGCAGAGAAGTCCTTAAAGGAGCTGATGGAGCTGAAAGCCAAGGCCCGAGAACTACGTGAAGAATGCAGAAGCCTCAGGAGCCGATGTGATCAACTGGAAGAAAGGGTATCAGTGATGGAAGATGAAATGAATAAAATGAAGTGAGAAGGGAAGTTCAGAGAAAAAAGAATAAAAAGAAATGAACAAAGCCTCCAAGAAATATGGGACTATGTGAAAAGACCAAATCTACGTCTGATTGGTGTACCTTAAAGTCACAGGGAGAATGGATCCAAGTTGGAAAACACTCTGCAAGATATTATCCAGGAGAGCTTCCCCAATCTAGCAAGGCAGCCAACATTCAGATTCAGGAAATACAGAGAACACCACAAAGATACTCTTCGAGAAGAGCAACTCCAAGACACATAATTGTCAGATTCACAAAAGTTGAAATGAAGGAAAAAATGTTAAGGGCAGCCAGAGAGAAAGGTCAGGTTACCCAAAAAGGGAAGCCCATCAGAGTAACTGCAGATCTCTTGGCAGAAACTCTACAAGCCAGAAGAGAGTGGGGGCCAATATTCAACATTCTTAAAGAAAAGAATTTTCAACCCAGAATTTCATATCCAGCCAAACTAAGCTTCATAAGTGAAGGAGAAATAAAATACTTTACAGACAAGCAAATGCTGAGAGATATTGTCACCACCAGGCCCGCCCTAAAAGAGCTCTTGAAGGAAGCACTAAACATGGAAAAGAACAACTGGTACCAGCCAATGGGAAAACATGCCAAAATGTGAAGACCATCAAGGCTAGGAAGAAACTGCACCAACTAACAAGCAAAATAACCACCTAATATCATAATGACAGGACCAAATTCACACATAACAATATTAACTTTAAATGTAAAAGGGCTAACTGCTCCAACTAAAAGACACAGACTGGCAAATTGGATAAAGAGTCAAGATGCATCAGTGTGCTGTATTCAGGAAACCCATCTCATGTGCAGAGACACACATAGGCTGAAAACAAAGGGATGGAGGAAGATCTACCAACCAAACGGAAAACAAAAAAGGCAGGGGTTGCAATCCTAGTCTCTGATAAAAGAGACTTTAAACCAACAAAGTTCAAAAGAGACAAAGAAAGCCATTACATAATGGTAAAGGGATCAATTCGACAAGAAGAGCTAAATATCCTAAATATATATGCACCCAATATGGGAGCATCCAGATTCATAAAGCAAGTCCTCAGTGACCTACAAAGAGACTTAGACACCCACAAAATAATAATGGGAGACTTTAACACCCCACTGTCAACATTAGACAGATCAATGAGACAGAAAGTAAACAAGGATACCCAGGAATTGAACTCAGCTCTGCACCAAGCAGACCTAATAGACATCTACAGAACTCTCCACCCCAAATCAACAGAAAATACATTTTTTTCAGCACCACACCACACCTATTCCAAAATTGACCACACCGTTGGAAGTAAAGCACTCCTCAGCAAATGTAAAAGAACAGAAATTATAGCAAACTGTCTCTCAGAGCACAGTGCAATCAAACTAGAACACAGGATTAAGAAACTCACTTAAAACTGCTCAACTACATAGAAACTGAAGAACTTCCTCCTGAATGACTACTGGGTACATAACGAAATGAAGGCAGAAATAAAGATGTTCTTTGAAACCAACAAGAACAAAGACACAACATACCAGAATCTCTGGGACACATTCAAAGCAGTGTGTAGAGGGAAATTTATAGCACTAAATGCCCATAAGAGAAAGGAAGAAAGATCCAAAATTGACACCCTAACATCACAATTAAAAGAACGAGAAAAGCAAGAGCAAATACATTCAAAAGCTAGCAGAAGGCAAGAAATAACTAAAATCAGAGCAGAACTGAAGGAAATAGAGACACAAAAAACCCTTCAAAAAATTAATGAATCCAGGAGCTGGTTTTTTGAAAGGATCAACAAAATTGACATACCACTAGCAAGACTAAAAAAGAAGAAAAGAGAGAAGAATCAAATAGACACAATAAAAAATGATAAAGGGGATATCACCACCAATCCCATAGAAATACAAACTACCATCATAGAATACTATAAACACCTCTATGCAAATAAAGTAGAAAATCTAGAAGAAATGGATAAATTCCTCAACACATACACCCTCCCAAGACTAAACCAGGAAGAAATTGAATCTCTGAATAGAACAATAACAGGCTCTGAAATTGTGGCAATAATCAATAGCTTAACAACCAAAAAGAGTCCAGGACCACATGGATTCACAGCCAAATTCTACCAGAGGTACAAGGAGGAATTGGTACCATTCCTTCTGAAACTATTCCAATCAATAGAAAAAGAGAGAATCCTCCCTAACTCATTTTATGAGGCCAGCATCATCCTGATACCAAAGCCTGGCAGAGAGAAACCAAAAAAGAGAATTTTAGACCACTATCCTTGATGAACATTAATGCAAAAATACTCAATAAAATACTGGGAAACCGAATCCAACAGCACATCAAAAAGCTTATCCACCATGGTCAAGTGGGCTTCATTCCTGGGATGCAAGGCTGGTTCACCATATGCAAATCAATAAATGTAATCCAGCATATAAACAGAACCAAAGACAAAAACCACATGAGTATCTCAATAGATGCAGAAAAGATCTTTGACAAAATTCAACAACCCTTCATGCTAAAAACTCTCAATAAATTAGGTATTGATGGGACGCATCTCAAAATAATAACAGCTATCTATGACAAACCCACAGCCAATATCATACTGAATGGGCAAAAACTGGAAGCATTCCCTTTGAAAACTGGCACAAAACAGGGATGCCCTCTCTCACCACTCCTATTCAACATAGTGTTGGAAGTTTTGGCCAGGGCAATTAGGCAGGAGAAGGAAATAAACGGTATTCAATTAGGAAAAGAGGAAGTCAAATTGTCCCTGTTTGCAGACAACATGATTGTATATCTAGAAAACCCCATTGTCTCAGCCCAAAATCTCCTTAAGCTGATAAGCAACTTCAGCAAAGTCTTAGGATACAAAATCAATGTACAAAAATCACAAGCATTCTTATACACCAAGAAGAGACAATCAGAGAGCCAAATCATGAGTGAACTTCCATTCACAATTGCTTCAAAGAGAATAAAATACCTAGGAATCCAACTTACAAGGGACATGAAGGACCTCTTCAAGGAGAACTACAAACCACTGCTCAATGAAATCAAAGAGGATACAAGCAAATGGAAGAACATTCCATGCTCATGGTTAGGAAAAATCAATATGGTGAAAATGGCCATACTGCCCAAGGTAATTTATAGATTCAATGCCATCCCCATCAAGCTACCAATGACTTTCTTCACAGAATTGGAAAAATTAGTTTAAAGTTCATATGGAACCAAAAAAGAGCTCTCATCACCGAGTCTATCTTAAGCCACAAGAACAAAGCCAGAGGCATCACACTAGCTGACTTCAAACTATGCTACAAGGTTACAGTAACCAAAACAGCATGGTACTGCTACCAAAACAGAGATACAGATCAAAGGAACAGAACAGAGCCCTCAGAAATAATGCCACATATCTACAACTAGCTGATCTTTGACAAACATGACAAAAACAAGAAATGGGGAAAGGATTCCCTATTTAATAAATGGTGCTGGGAAAACTGGCTAGCCAGATGTAGAAAGCTGAAACTGGATCCCTTCCTTACACCTTACACAAAAATTACTTCAAGATGGATTAAAGACTTACATGTTAGGCCTAAAACCATAAAAACCCTAGAAGAAAACCTAGGTAATACCATTCAGGACATAGGCATGTGCAAGGACTTCATATCCAAAACACCAAAAGCAATGGCAACAAAAGCCAAAATTGACAAATGGGATCTAATTCAACTCAAGAGCTTCTGTACAGCAAAAGAAACTACCATCAGAGTGAACAGGAAACCTACAAAATGGGAGAAAATTTTTGCAACCTACTCATCTGACAAAGGGCTAATATCCAGAAACTACAAAGAACTCAAACAAATTTACAAGAAAAAAACAAACAACCCCATCAAAATGTGAGCAAAGGATATAAACAGACATTTCTCAAAAGAAGACATTAATGCAGCCAAAAAAACACACGAAAAAATGCTCATCGTCACTGGCCATCAGAGAAATGCAAATCAAAACCACAATGAGATACCACCTCACACCAGTTAGAATGGCGATTGTTAAAAACTCAGGAAACAACAGGTGCTGGAGAGGATGTGGAGAAATAGGAACACTTTTACACTGTTGGTGGGACTGCAAACTAGTTCAACCATTGTGGAAGTCAGTGTGGCGATTCCTCAGGGATCTAGAACCAGAAATTCCATTTGACCCAGCCATCCCATTACTGGGTAAATACCCAAAGGATTATAAATCATGCTGCTATAAAGATACATGCACACGTATGTTTATTGCGGCACTATTCACAATAGCAAAGACTTGGAACCAACCCAAATGTCCAACAACGATAGACTGGATTAAGAAAATGTGGCACATATACACCATGGAATACTATGCAGTCATAGAAAATGATGAGTTCATGTCCTTTGTAAGACATGGATGAAACTGGAAACCATCATTCTCTGCAAACTATCGCAAGGACAAAAAACCAAACACCGCATGTTCCCACTCATCGATGGGAATTGAACAATGAGAACACATGGGCACAGGAAGGGGAACATCACACTCCGGGTCTTGTTGTCGGGTTGGGGGAGGTGTAGGGATAGCATTAGGAGATATACCTAATGCTAAATGACGAGTTAATGGGTGCAGCACACCAACATGGCACATGTATACATAGGTAAGAAACCTGCACATTGTGCACATGTACCCTAAAACTTAAAGTATAATTTAAAAAAAAGACACAGACTGGCAAATTGCATAAAAAGTCGAGACCCATCAGTATGCTGTATTCAGGAAACCCCTCTCACATGCAGAGACACGTGTAGCCTCAAAATAAAGGGATGGAGGAAGATCTACCAAGCAAATGGAAAACAAAAAAAAGCAGGGGTTGCAATCCTACTCTCTAATAAAAGAGACTTTAAAGCAACAAAGATCAAAAGAGACAAAGAAGGCCACTATATAATGGTAAGGGATCAGTTTAACAAGAAGAGCTAACTATCCTAAATATATATATATATATTAATCCAATACAGGAGCACCCAGATTCATAAAGCAGGTCCTTAGAAACCTAGAAAGAGACTTAGACTCCCACACAATAACAATGGGAGAATTTAACACCCCACTGTCAATATTAGACAGATCAATGAGACAGAAGTTTAACAAGGATATCCAGGACTTGAACTCAGCTCTGCACCACGCTGACCTGATAGACATCTACAGAACTCTCCACCCCAAATCAAAGGAATATACATTGTTCTCAGCACCACATCACACGTATTCTAAAATTGACCACATTTTTGGAAATAAAGCACTCCTCAGGAAATGTAAAAGAACAGAAATAACAACAAACTGCCTCTCAGAACACAGTGCAATCAAATTAGAACTCAGGATTAAGAAACTAATTCAAAACCACACAACTACATGAAACTGAACAACCTGCTCCTGAATGGCTACTGGGTACATAATGAAATTAAGGCAAAAATAAAGATGTTCTTTGAAACCAATGAGAAAAAAGACACAGTGTACCATAATCTCTGGGACACATTTAAAGCAGTGTTTAGAGAGAAATTTATAGCACTAAATGCTCACAAGAGAAAGCAAGAAAGATCTAAACTTGACACTCTAACATCACAAAAGAACTAGAGAAGCAAGAGCACACACATTCAAAAGCTAGCAGAAGGGAAGAAAAAACTAAGATCACAGCAGAACTGAAGGAGATAGAGACACAAAAAAATTCAAAAAATCAATGAATCCTTGAGCTGCTTTTCTTTGAATAGAACAACGAAATTGATAGACCACCAGCAAGACTGATAAAGCAGAAAAGAGATAAGAATCAAATAGACACAATAAAAAATGATAATGGGGACATCACCACTGATCCCACAGAAGCACAAACTACCATCAGAGAATACTATAAACATCTCTACACAAATAAACTAGAAATTCTAGAAGACATGGGTAACTTCCTGGACACACATCCTCCCAAGACTAAACCAGCAAGAAGTTGAATCTCTGAATAGACCAATAATAAGCTGTGAAGTTGAGGCAATACTTAATAGCCTACCAAACAAAAAAAGTCCAGGACCAGACATATTCACAGTTGAATGCTACCAGAGGTAAAAAGAGGAGCTGGTACCATTCCTTCTGAAACTATTCCATACAACATAAAAAGAGAGAATCCTGCCTAACTCATTTTATGAGGCCAGCATCATCCTAATACCAAAGCCTGGCAGAGACACAACAAAAAAAGAGAATTTTAGACCAATATCCCTAATGAACATTGATGTGAAAATCCTCAATAAAATAACTGGAAAACTGAATTCAGCAGCACAACAAAAAGCTTATCCACCATGATCAAGTTTGCTTCAATCCTTGGACGCAAGGCTGGTTCAACACACACAAATCAATAAACATAATCCATCACAAACCGAACCAACAACAACAAAAACAACACATGATTATCTCAATAGATGCAGAAAAGGCCTTCAACAAATTTCAACATCGCTTCATGCTAAAAACTCTCAATAAACTAGGTATTGATGGAACACATCTCAAATAATAAGAGCTATTTATGACAAACCCACAGCCAATATCATACTGAATGGGCAAAAACTGGAAGCATTCCCTTTGAAAACCAGCACAAGACAAGGATGCCCTCTCTCACCACTCCTATGCAACACAGTGCTGGAATTTCTGGGCAGGTTAATGAGGAAAGAGAAAGAAATAAAGGGTATTCAAATGGGAAAAGAGGAATCAAATTGTCCCTGTTTGCAGATGACATGATTGTATATTTAGAAAACCCCATCATCTCAGCCTAAAATCTCCTTAAGCTGTTAAGCAACTTCAGCAAAGTCTCAGCATACAAAATCTATGTGCAAAACTCACAAGCATTCCTATACACCAATAATAGACAGACAGAGAGCCTAATCATGAGTGAACTCCCATTCACAATTACTACAAAGAGAATAAAATACCTAGGAATCCAACTTACAAGGGATGTGAAGGACCTCTTCAAGGAGAACTACAAAGCATTGCTCAACAAAATAAAAGAGGACAAAAAAAATGGAATAACATTCCATCCTCATGGATAGGAAGAATCAATATCGTGAAAATGGCCATACTGCCCAAAGTAATTTATAGATTCAATGCTATCCTCATCAAGCTAATGATGACTTTCTTCACAGAATTGGAAAGAACTACTTTAAAGTTCATATGGAACCAAAAAGAGCCTGCATAGCCAAGTCAATCCTAAGCCAGAAGAACAAAGCTGGAGGCATCACGCTACCTAACTTTGAACTACACTACAAGGCTACAGTAAGCAAAACAGCATGGTAATGGTACCAAAACAGATATATAGACCAATGGAACAGAAAAGAGCCCTCAGAAATAACACCACACATCTACAACCATCTGATCATTGACAAACCTGACAAAAACAAGCAATGGGGAAAGGATTCCCTATTTGATAAATGGTGCTGGGAAAACTGGCTAGCCATACATAGAAAACTGAAACTGGATCCCTTCTTTACACCTTATAAAAAAATTAACTCAAGATGCATTAAAAATTTAAATGTAAGACCTAAACTTGTAAAAACCCCAGCAGAAAATCTAGGCAATACCATTCAGTACATGGTCATGGAAAAAACTTCATGACTAAAACACCAAAAACAATGGCAACAAAAGCCAAAATTGACAAATGGGATGTAATTAAACTAAAGAGCTTTTACATGGCAAAAGAAACTACCATTAGAGTGAACAGGCAACCTACAAAATGGGAAAAAATTTTTGCAATCTACCCATCTGACAAAGGACTAATATCCAGAATCTACAAAGAACATAACAAATTTACAAAAAAAACAAAAAACCCCTTCAAAAATGGGCAAAAGATATGAACAGACACTTATCAAAAGAAGATAATTGTGTCGTCAACAGACACATGAAAAAATGCTCATCATCACTGGTCATCAGAGAAATGCAAATCAAAACCACAATGAGATACCATCTCATGCCAGTTAGAATGGCGATCATTAAAAAGTCAGGAAAAGACAGATGCTGGAGAGGATGTGGAGAAATAGGAACACTTTTACACTGTTGGTGGGACAGTAAACTAGTTCAACTACTGTGGAAGACAGTGTGGTGATTCCTCAAGGATCTAGAACTAGAAATACCATTTGACCCAGCAATCTCATTACTGGGCATATACCCAAAGGATGATAAATCATGCGACACCTGCACACGCATGGTTATTGTGACACTATTCACAATAGCAAAGACTTGGAACCAACCCAAATGCCCATCAATGATAGACTGGATTAAGAAAATCTGGCACATATACACCATGGAATACTATGCAGCCATAAAAAATGATGAGTCCATGTCCTTTGCAGGGACATGGATAAAGCTGGAAACCATCATTCTCAGCAAACTATCACAAAAATAGAAAACCAAACACTGCATATTCTCACTCTTAGGTGGGTGGGAATTGAACAATGAAAACACTTGAACACAAGGCGGGGAACATCACACACAGGGGCCTGTCAGGGGTGGGGGTTGGGGGAGGCATTGCATCAGGAGAAATACCTGATGTAAATGACGAGTTGATGCGTGCAGAGAACCAACATGGCCCATGTATACCTATGTAACAAACCCGTACGTTGTGCACATGTACCCTAGAACTTAAAGTATAACAATTAAAAATTTAAAAAATAAAGAAACTGCAGAAAACTAAAGAGGAAGAGAAAATCTGAAAACCTCAATAAAATCAACTTACTGGTAAAAAAAAATCATGAAACAACAGATGCTGGAGAGGATGTGGAGAAATAGGAATACTTTTAAACTGTTGGTGGGAGTGTAAATTAGTTCAACCATTGTGGAAGACAGTGTGGTGTTTCCTCAAGGATGTAGAACTAGAAATACCATTTGACCCAGCAATCTCATTACTGGGTATATACCCAAAGGATTATAAATCATGCTACTATAAAGACACATGCACACATATGTTTTTTGCAGCACTGTTCACAATAGCAAAGACTTGGATCCAACCCAAATGCCCATCAATGATACACTGGATAAAGATAATGTGGCACATATACACCATGGAATAGTATGTAGCCATAAAAAAGGATGAGTTCATCTACTTTGCAGGGACATGGATGAAGCTGGAAACCATCATTCTCAGCAAACTATCACAAGGACAGACAACCAAACACCACATGTTCTCACTCATAGGCGGGAACTGAACAATGAGAACACTTGGAAACAGGGCAGGGAACATCACACACTGGGGCCTGTTGGGGGGTCCGGGGCTGAGGGACGGATAGCATTAGGGGAAATACCTAATGTAAATGACAAGTTGATTAGTGCAGCAAACCAACATGGCACATGTATATACATGTAACAAACCTGCGCATTGTGAACATATACCCTAGATCTTAAGGTATAATAATAAAAAAAGAACTGCCTGAGACTTTGTAATTTATGAAGAAAAATTATTTAATTGAGTGACAGTTCCATTTATCTGGAGGAATTCAGGAAACTTGCAATTATGGCAAAAGGTGAAGGAGGAGCAACGACCTTCTTAACATAGTGGCAGAAGATAGGGTAGGAAACTGCCAAGCACTTTAAAGGCATCAGATCTCATGAGAACTCACTCTCTATTATGAGAAGAGCATGGGAGAAACTGCCATTATGATCCAATCCCCCCCCACCAGGTCCTTCTCTTAACATGTGAGGATGACAATTCAAGATGAGATTAACACAAAGAGAAACCACAAAGAGGACGTTGCCACCGATTCCACAGAAATAAAAATAACCATCTGCAAGTACCATGAACAATGCAATGCACACAAACTGGGAAACCTAGAAAAGATAAATAAATTCCTGGACACCTACATGCCTCCAAGATTGAAGCAGGAAGAAATTCATTTCTGGAACAGATCTATAATGAGCTCCAAAATTAAATCAGTAATAAATACTCTCCCAACCAAAAAAAAAAAAAAATCCCAGGACCTGATGGATTCACAGCCAAATTCTACTAGATGTACAAAGAGCTGGTACCATTCCTACTGAAACTAACCCCCCAAAATTGAGGAGTCCTCCCCAACTCGTTATATGAGTCCAGAATCTTCCTGATACCAAAACCTGGCAGAGACACTCACACACAAAAGAAAGCCCATCAAATATGCTTGAGGAACAGCAATGTAAACATCCTCAACCAAATACTGGCAAACCGAATTCTTCAGCACATCAAAATCTAATCCGCCATGATCAAGTAGGCTTCATCCCCAGGATGCAAGTTTGGTTCAACATATGCAAATCAATAAATGTGATTCATTACATAAAGAGAACTACCTGATTATCTCAATAGATGCAGAAAGGCTTTCTATAGAATTCAACATCCATTAACATTAAAAACTCTCAATAAATTAGGTATTGAAGGAACATCCTCAAAATAATAAGAGCTATCTATGTCAAAGTCATTGCCAACATCATACTGAATGGGCAAAAGATGGCAGTGTTCCCCTTGAAAACTGGTACAATACAAAGATGCTCTCTCACCACTCCTATTCAAGATAATATTGGAAGTCCTAGCCAGAGCAGTAAGGCAAGAGAAAGAAATAAAGGATATCCAAATAGAAAAAGAGGAAATCAAAATATCCGTGTTTCTAGATGACATAATTCTATATCAAGAAAACCCCATAGTCTTGGCTCAAAAGCTACTTCAGCTGATAAACAACTTCAGCAAAATTTCAGGATACAAAGTCAATGTACAAAAATTACTAGGATTCCTATGCACCAATGACAGCCAAGATGAGAACCAAATCAGGAAGGCTATTCAATTCACAACTGCCAAAAAAATAATAAAATATATAGAAATACAGCTAACCAGGGAGGTGAA
The DNA here is from genome assembly GCF_029289425.2 of Pan paniscus. Classification (NCBI taxonomy): domain Eukaryota; kingdom Metazoa; phylum Chordata; class Mammalia; order Primates; family Hominidae; genus Pan; species Pan paniscus. The sequence goes on from NC_073272.2 coordinate 76,505,926, forward strand.
AGATCTCTACAATGGGAATTTAAAACACAGCTAAAAAAACAAAACAAAACAAAAACAAAAACATAAAAAACATAGAAGGCACAAACAAATGGAAAAGCATCCCAGGCTCACAGATAAGAAGAATCAATATTAAAATGGCCATACTGCCCAAAGCAGTTGACATATTCAATGCTATTCCTATCAAACTACCACTGACATTCTTCACAGAACTAGAAAAAAATATTTTAAAATTTACATGCAACCCAAAAAGAGACTGAATAGCCAAGGCAATCCTAAGCAAAAAGCACAAAGCTGGAGGCATCACACTACTTGACTTCAAACTATACAACAAGGCTACAGTAACTTCAACAGCATTGTACTTGTACAAAAGCAGGCACACAGACCAATGGAACAGAATAGAGAGCCCAGAAATAAGGCCACACACCTATGACCATCTGATCTTCGACAAAGCTGACAAAAACAAGCAATGGAGGACAGACTCCGTATTCAATAAATCGTGCTGGGATAACTGGCTAGCCATATGCAGAAAATTGAAGCTGGACCCCTTTCTTACACCATATACAAAAATCAACTCCAGATGTATTCAATACTTAAATGTAAAATCCAAAGCTATAAAAATCCTGGAAGATAACCTAGGCGATACCATCCTGGACATAAGAACAGGCAATGATTTCATGACAAAAACACCAAAAGCAATCTAAACAAAAGCAAAAAATGAACAAATGGAATCTAATTAAACTTAAGAGATTCTGCACAGCAAAATAAACTCTCCACAGAGTAAACAGAAAACATACAGAATGGGAAAAATATTTGTAAACTATGCATCTGACAAAGGTCTAATATCCAGCATCTATAAGGAACTTAAACAAATTTACTGGAGAAAACTAAACAACCCCATTAAAAAGTAGGCAAACAACATGAACTGACACTTTTCAAAAGAAGTCATATATGTGGTCAACAACTATATTTTAAAAAGCTCAATATCACGGATCATTAGAGAAATGCAAATCAAAACCACAATAAGATAGCATCTCACACCTGTCACAATGGCTATTATTAAAAAGTTAAAAAAAAAACAGATGTTGGTGAAGTTGTGGAGAAAAGTAACACTTATATACAGGTAGTGGGAGCATAAATTAGTTCAATCATCATGGAAAGTAGTATAGTGATTCCTCAAAGAGCTAAATGCAGAACCACCATTCAACTCAGCAATTCCATTATTGGGTTTATATATTCAGAGGAATATAAATCATTCTACCATAAAGACACATGAACATGAATGTTTATTGCAGCACTATTCACAATAGTAAAGACATAAAATCAACCTAAATGTCCATCAATGACAGACTGGATAAAGAAAATGTGGTACATATACACCACGGAATACTCTTCAGGCATTAAAAAAAAATGAGATCATGTCTTTTAGGGGAACATGAATGGAGCTGGAGGCTGTTATTCTTAGCAAACTAAAACAGGAACAGAAAAATAAATACTGCATGTTCTTATAAGTGGGAGCTAAATGATGAAAACTCACTAATACAAAGAAAGAAACAATGGACACCTGGGTTTACTTGCGGGTGGAGGGTAGAAGGAGGGAGAGGACAAGAAAAAATAACCATTGGGTACTAGGCTTAATACCTGGGTGATGAAATTATACTTATAACAAACGTCCATGACACGATTTTACCAGTATAACAAACATTCGGGGGGTGGAGCCAAGATGGCTGAATAGGAACAGCTCCAGTCTACAGCTCCCAGCATGAGCGACACAGAAGACAAATGATTTTTGCATTTCCAACTGAGGTACTGGGTTCATCTCACTGGGAATTGTTGGACAGTGGGTGCAGGACAGTGAGTGCAGTGTACCAAGCCTGAGCCAAAGCAGGGCAAGGCATCACCTCACCTGGGAAGCACAAGGGGTCAGGGAATTCCCTTTCCTAGCCAAGGACAGATGGCACCTGGAAAATCAGGTCACTCCCACCCTAATACTGCGCTTTTCTGATGGTCTTAGAAAACGGCACACTAGGAGATTATATCCTGGGCCTGGCTCGGAGGGTCCTACACCCACGGAGCCTCACTCATTGCTAGAAAGCAGTCCAAGATCAAACTGCAAGGCAGCAGTGAGGCTGGGGGAGGAGCGCAGGCAATTGCTGAGACTTGAGGAGGTAAACAAAGTGGCTGGGAAGCTTGAACTGGGTGTAGCCCACTGCAGCTCAAGGAGGCCTGCCTGCCTCCATAGACTCCACCTCTGCAGGCAGGGCATAGCCAAACAAAAGGCAGTAGAAACCTCTGCAGATGTAAATGTCCCTGTCTGACAGCTTTGAAGATAGTAGCGGTTCCCCCAGCACACAGCCGGAAATCTGAGAATGGACAGACTGCCTCCTCAAGTGGGTCCCTGACCCCCAAGTAGCCTAAAAGGGAGGCACCCCCCAATAGAGGCAGACAGACACCTCACATGGCAGGGCACTCCTCTGAGATCAAACTTCCAGAGGACCGATCAGGAAGCAACATTTGCTGTTCACCAACATTTGCTGTTCTGCAGGCTCCGCTGCTGATACCCAGGCAAACAGGCTCTGGAATGGACCTCCAGCAAACTCCAACAGGCCTGCAGCTGAGGGTCCTGACTGTTAGAAAGAAAACTAACAAGCAGAAAGGAGATCCACACCAAAACCCCATCTGTATGTCACCATGATCAAAGACCAAAGGTAGATAAAACCATAAAGATGGGGAAAAAACAGAGCAGAAAAACTGAAAAGTCTAAAAATCAGAGTGCGTCTCCTCCTCCAAAGGAACACAGCTCCTCACCAGCAATGGAACAAAGCTGGATGGAGAATGACTTTGACGAGTTGAGAGAAGAAGGCTTCAGACAATCAAACTACTCTATGCTAAAGGAGGAAGCTCCAACCTATGGCAAAGAAGTTAAAAACCTTGAAAAAAGATTAGATGAACGGCTAACTAGAATAACCAATGCAGAGAAGTCCTTAAAGGACCTGATGGAGATGAAAACCAAGGCACGAGAACTACGTGACGAATGCACAAGCCTCAGTAGCTGATTCGATCAACTGGAAGAAAGGGTATCAGTAATGGAAGATCAAACGAAAGAAATGAAGTGAGAAGAGAAATTTAGAGAAAAAAGAATAGAAACAAATGAACAAAGCCTTCAAGAAATATGGGACTATGTGAAAAGACCAAATCTACGTCTGATTGGTGTACCTGAAAGTGATGGGGAGAATGGAACCAAGTTGGAAAACACTATGCCAGAGATTATTCAGGAGAATTTCCCCAATCTAGCAAGGCAGGCCAACATTCAGATTCAGGAAATACAGAGAATATCACAAAGATACTCTTCGAGAAGAGCAACTCCAAGACACATAATTGTCAGATTCACAAAAGTTGAAATGAAGGAAAAAATGTTAAGGGCAGCCAGAGAGAAAGGTCGGGTTACCCACAAAGGGAAGCCAATAAGACTAACAGCGGATCTCTCGGCAGAAATTCTACAAGCCAGAAGAGAGTGGGGGCAAATATTCAACATTCTTAAAGAAAAGAATTTTCAACCCAGAATTTCATATCCAGCCAAATTAAGCTTCATAAGTGAAGGAGAAATAAAATACTTTACAGACAAGCAAATGCTAACAGATTTTGTCACCACCAGGCCTGCCCTAAAAGAGCTCCTGAAGGAAGCACTAAACATGGAAAGGAACAACTGGTACTGGCTACTGCAAAAACATGCCAAATTGTAAAGATCATCGAGGCTAGGAAGAAACTGCATCAACTAACAAGCAAAATAACCAGCTGACATCATAATGACAGGATCAAATTCACACATAACAATACTAACCTTAAATGTAAATGGGCTAAATGCTCCAATTAAAAGACACACAATGGTAAATTGGAAAGAGTCAAGACCCATCAGTGTGCTGTATTCAGGAAACCCATCTCACGTGCAGAGACACACATAGGCTCAAAATAAAGGGACAGAGAAAGATCTACCAAGCAAATGGAAAACAGAAAAAGGCAGAGGTTGCAATCCTAGTCTCTGATAAAACAGGTTTTTTTTAATTCCTAATTGTTTTATTAAGAGTTTTATTTCTTGTCCTCACACTAAAATCTACATGGAATGATCAAGTTTTTTCCAAAGTCATAGCTCACATAAAGCAACCCTACTTGATGAAGTCCAGAAAAATGCAGGCAGTTGGCTCAAGGAGGTAACTTGTCTTCTACCTTTAGGCCCTAAATGCAAAACAGGTTTTAAACAAAAAAAGATCAAAAGAGACAAAGAAGGACATTACATAATGGTAAAGGGATCAATTCAACAGGAAGAGCTATCTATCCTAAATATATATGCACCCAATACAGGAGCACCCAGATTCATAAAGCAAGTCCCTAGAGACCTAGAAAGAGACTTAGACTCCCAAACAATAATAATGGGAGACTTTAACACCCCACTGTCAATATTAGACAGATCAATGAGACAGAATAATAGGAGCTATTTGTGACAAACCCACAGCCAATATCATACTGAATGGGCAAAAACTGGAAGCATTCCCTTTGAAAACTGGCACAAGAAAGGGATGCCCTTTCTCACCACTCCTATTCAACATAGTTTTGGAAGTTCTGGCCAGGACAATCAGGCAGGAGAAAGAAACAAAGGGTATTCAGTTAAGAAAAGAGGAAGTCAAATTGTCCCTGTTTGCAGATGACATGATTGTATATCTAGAAAACCCCACTGTCTCAGCCCAAAATCTCCTTAAGCTGATAAGCAACTTCAGCAAAGTCTCAGGATACAAAATCAATGTACAAAAATCACAAGCATTCTTATACACCAATAACAGACAAACAGAGAGCCAAATCACGAGTGAACTCCCATTCACAATTGCTTCAAAGAGAATAAAATACCTAGGAATCCAACATACAAGGGACGTGAGGGACCTCTTCAAGGAGAACTACAAACCACTGCTCAATGAAATCAAAGAGGACACAAAGAAATGGAAGAACATTCCATGCTCATGGGTAGGAAGAATCAATATCGTGAAAATGACCACACTGCTTAAGGTAATTTATAGATTAAATGCCATCCCCATCAAGCTACCAATGACTTTCTTCACAGAATTGGAAAAAACTACTTTAAAGTTCATATGGAACCAAAAAAGAGCTCGCATCGCCAAGTCAATCCTAAGCCAAAGAACAAAGCTGGAGGCATCACAGTACCTGACTTCAAACTATACTACAAGGCTACAGTAACCAAAACAGCATGGTACTGTTACCAAAACAGAGATATAGACCAATGGAACAGAACAGAATCCTCAGAAATAATGCCACATATCTACAACTATCTGATCTTTGACAAACCTGAGAAAAACAAGCAATGGGGAAAGGATTCCGTATTTGATAAATGGTGCTGGGAAAACTGGCTAGCCATATGTAGAAAGCTGAAACTGGATCCCTTCCTTACACCTTATACAAAAATTAATTCAAGATGGATTAAAGACTTAAACGTTAGACCTAAAACCATAAAAACCCTAGAAGAAAACATAGGCAATACCATTCAGGACATAGGCATGGGCAGGGACTTCATGTCTAAAACACGAAAAGCAATGACAACAAAAGCCAAAATAGACAAATGGGATCTAATTAAACTAAAGAGCTTCTGCACAGCAAAAGAAACTACCATCAGAGTGAACAGGCAACCTACAGAATGGGAGAACGTTTTTGCAATCTACTCATCTGACTAAGGGCTAACATCCAGAATCTACAATGAACTCAAACAAATTTACAAGAAAAAAACAACACCATCAACAAGTGGGCAAAGGACATGAACAGACACTTCTCAAAAGAAGACATTTATGCAGCCAAAAGACACATGAAAAAATGCTCATCATCACTGGCCATCAGAGAAATGCAAATCAAAACCACAATGAGATACCATCTCACACCAGTTAGAATGGCGATCATTAAAAACTCAGGAAACAACAGGTGCTGGAGAGGATGTGGAGAAATAGGAACACTTTTACACTGTTGGTGAGACTGTAAACTAGTTCGCCCTTTGTGGAAGACAGTGTGGCGATTCTTCAGGGATGTAGAACTAGAAATTCCATTTGACCCAGCCATCCCATTACTGGGTATATACGCAAAGGATTATAAATCATGCTGCTATAAAGACACATGCACACGTATGTTTATTGTGGCGCTATTCACAATAGCAAAGACTTGGAATCAAGCCAAATGTCCAACACTGATAGACTGGATTAAGAAAATGTGGCACATATACACCATGGAATACTATGCAGCCGTAAAAAAGGATGAGTTCATTTCCTTTGGTGGGACATGGATGAAGCTGGAAACCATCATTCTCAGCAAACTATCTCAAGGACAAAAAACCAAACACCGCATGTTCTCACTCATAGGTGGGAATTGAACAATGAGAACCCATGGACACAGGAAGGGGAACATCACACACTGGGGCCTGTTGTGGGGTGGGAGAAGGGGGAGGGATAGCATTAGGAGATATACCTAATGCTAAATGACGAGTTAATGGGTGCAGCACACCAACATGGCACATGTATACATATGTAAGAAACATGCACATTTTGCACATGTACCCTAAAACTTAAAGTATAATAAATAAAAAATGTGGCACTTATACACCATGGAATACTATGCAGCCATAAAAAAATGATGAGTTCATGCCCTTTGTATGGACATGGATGAAGGTGGAAACCATCATTCTCAGCAAACCATCGTAAGGACAAAAAACCAAACACCACATGTTCTCACTCATAGGTGGGAATGGAACAATGAGAACACATGGACACAGGAAGGGGAACATCACACACTGGGGCCTGTTGTGGGGTGGGGTAGAGGGGAGGGATAGCATTTAGCATTAGGAGATACACCTAATGTTAAATGATGAGTTAAGGGGTGCAGCACACCAACATGGCACATGTATACATATGTAACTAACCTGCACGTTGTGCACATGTACCCTAAAACTTAAAGAATAATAAAAAAATTCATCTGTACCCCAAAAACTGAAACAAAAGTTTAAAAAAAGAAGTAAAAGAAAAAATTTGAATTACTTCTGTTTGCAGATAATATGATATTTTATTTGGAAAACCTAAAGACTCCACTAAAAAAGTATTAGAACTGATAAACAAATTCAGTAAAATGGCAGGTTACAATATAAACATACAACAATCAGTACCATTTCTATATTCCAACAGTGAACAAACTGAGAAAATGTTAAAAAGTATTTCTATTTACAATAGTCACCAATGAGATTAAATACATAGAAATTAACTTAACCAAAGATGTGAATGATCTCTATAATAAAAACTATAAACATTGTTCAAAAGGATTGAAGACAACACAAAAAACTAAAAGATATTCCATGTTTATGAATTGGAAGAATTAATATTTTTTAAATGTCCATACTACACAAAGCAATCTATTGATTCAATGCAATTCCTATCAAAATACCAATGACATTCTTCACAGAAATGGAGAAAAATATCCTCAAATTCATATGGAACCACAATAGACTCAGAATAGCTAAAGCTATTCTAAGCAAAAAGAACAAAACTGGAGGAATCACATTACCTGATTTCAAATTTTACTAGAGCTATAGCAAGCAAAACAGCATAGTACTAGCATAAAAACAGACACATAATCCAATGGAGCAGAATAAAGAACCCAGAAATAAATCCATACATATACAGTGAACTCATTTTCAACAAATATTCTAAGAACATATATTGTGGAAAGAACAGTCTCTTCAATAAATGGTGCTGGGAAAACTGGATATCTATGTGTGGAAGAATGAAACTACACCTTTATATCTTACCATATGCAAAAGTCAAATAAAAAAAGATTAAAGACTTAAATCTGAGACCTCAAACTATGAAACTACCACAAGAAAACACTGGGAAAACTCTCTGAGACATTGCAGTGAGCAATGATTTTCTGAGTAATACTCCACAGACACGGGTAACCAAAGTAAAAATGGACAAATGGGATCACATCAAGTCAAAAACTTCTGCACATTAAAGGAAACAATCAGCAGTGTGAAGAGACAACACACAGAATGAGAGAAAGTATTTGGAAACTACTCATCTGACCAGGGATTTATAATCAGAATATATAAGGAGCTCAAACAACTCTATAGGAAAACATCTAATAATTCCATCAAAAATTTGGCAAAAGATCTGAATATACATTTCTCAATAGATAACATACAACTTGCCAACAGGTATATGAAAAGGTGCTCAGCATCATTGATCAACAGATAAATGCAAATCAGAACTACAATAAGATATCACCTCATCCCAGTTAAAATGGCCTTTATCCAAAAAACAGGCAATACCAAATTCTGGTGAGGACGTGGAGGAAAGGAAACCCTTCTACACTGTTGGTGGAAAGGTAAATCACTACAACCACTATGGGGAACAGTTTGGAGATTCCTCAAAAAACTAAAAGTAGAGCTACCATACCATCTAGCAATCCCACTTCCAAGTATCAACCTAAAAGAAAGAAAATCAGTATATCAAAGAGATATCTACACTCACTTGTTTATTGCAGCACTATTCACAATAGCCAAGATTTGGAGGCAACCTAAGTGTCCATCAACACACATATGGATAAAGAAAATGTGGTACTTATATACCATGGAGTAGTATTCAGCCATAAAAAGAATGAGATCCTGTCATTTGCAACAACATGGATAAAGCTGGAGATCATTATGTTAAGTGAAATAAACCATGTACAGAAAGACAAACATAGCATGTTCTTATTTATCTGTGAGAGCCAAAAATTAAAACAGTTGAACTCATGGGGGTAGAGAGTAGATGGACTGTTACCAGCAGTTGGGAAGGGTAGTTGGGTAGCAAAGTATTGGGGATGGGCAGATGGTTAATGGGTACAGAAAATAGAAAAAATAAATAAGAAGTAGTACTTGCCAGCACAGCAGGGTGACTATAATAAAAATAACTTAATTTTGGGAGGCTGAGGCTGGTGGATTGCTTGAGTCCAGGAGTTCAAGACCAGCCTGGCCAACAGGGCAAAACCCCATCTCTACTAAAAATACCAAAATTAGACAGGCATGGTGGCTCACACCTATAATCCCTGCTACTTGGGTGGCTGAGGCATGAGAATTGCTTGAACTTGGTAGGCAGAGGGTGTAGTGAGCTGAGTTTATGCCACTGCACTCTAGCCTGGGTGAAAGAGCAAGACTCTGTCCCAAAAAAAAAAAAAAAAAAAAAAAAACTTAATTGTACATTTTTAAGTAACTAAAAAAGTATAATTTGAATTTTTGAGACACAAAAGATAAATACCTTAGGTGATGGATACTCTATTTACCCTGATGTTATTGTCATGCATTGCATGCTTGTATCAATTTATCTCAGTAATGCATAAATATATACACTTAATATTTACCCAAAAATTAAAAAAATAAAAATTTAAATAAAATAAAATAAAAAATGAAGGCCTTCCCTGAATACTTCTAGTACCGGCACAGTACTAGAATCTATAGAGTATTTTTGTGACAACAGAATTCAGAAACTGATGAAAATGCCACATTTCTCCTCTTAAATGCTAATCTTCCTGTGCTATTCATTCCTTGGTTTCTCAGTGGGATATTATTCAGGATCAAAATCAGGATGTTGGTCCAAGTTGTCTTTCATTCCCATTTTATCCTATATACTCACATGCTGCTGCTAATGCCTCCTGTTGCAGAAGAAATTGATCTGATAAATATATCGTACATATATATAAAATATATGTATATATATAAAATATAACTATATTTAGATTGAAGCACAAAAGACTTATGATGATATTCCTTCATGGATTATTGCATTTTAAAAGATGCTGGAAGAAGGCAATGACAAACACAAAACTAGAGAATGTAACTACATTGACAATTCTGGAAAGCAACTTTGGTCCATCACAAAAGACAATGTGATCAAAGTGGAAAACAGAATGAAAGTCTGCCACTGATTTACCCAGAAGGACTTAACACAAACAGTGCAAATGTGAAGAAGTTATTTTCCTTTCTATTTTGGAGACCATTCATTGCTATGAAAGGGTTTCAATCAGCTTACTTTAAGGTTTCTTTCAGACTTAAATTTTATGAATTGACAATGATGGAGACCTTCCAAACAGGCTTCAGGTTACACCACAAAGGCTATTTTGGCTGTTTATGAACAAAGCTGACTATGAATATAAGCTCTTCACTTCACCTAGGAACATTGAAAAAAACTTCAGAAAGGACAAGTAGGATTTTTCCAGGTAGCAAATGATAGAGAAGGACATTCCAGGTAAAGAGTAAAATATATAAAGTAATATACCAGTATGTAAGAATGTGCTGTATTGAAAAAATAAGGAGTGGTTGGATGAGGCTAGAGGATCATTTATATGGTGGGAGTTCAACCTAAAGTAGTTTAGGTTCACACTGTGAAAGGCACTGAATGCTATTCCCAGTGTTAGAAATTAACCCTATAAGCAATGGATAACCACTGAGGATTTGTAAACTAGGGTGTGAAATGATCACATCTGTGCTTTAGGACAAAACCTCTGGCTACAATGTAAAGCATAGATTTTAGGAGAGCAGCCTAGAAGCAGAGAAGCTTTTTGGGAAGTTATTGCAGAAATCTAAACAGAAGGTGATGAGAGCCTGAATTTCTCCTCCAAGAAGAAAATGAGAATGGAATGAGAAAATAAGGAATGGGGCAGAGAAAGATGAGTGGTACTTTGCAGGAAAGCAATATCGAGATAACCACGTGGCTCTTCCTTAAGCCTTCCCAGGGCAAATACAAAGCCTTACACCTTTTTCTGTCTCCTATAATTTCCAGTTCTTTGCTGGGCTCACAAGAGGCATAGGACCCACTAAGCAATAATAGTTGAAGATTCAGGAAGTTCTTGGTTCTACTAAGGTTTCTAAGCTAGCTTTCACTTGAAGTAACACAAAATTGAGCATAAAGAAGTCCCCCAGAAATATTTCAAGTGAGTCAAAAAGTCTGATTTAAATAACATTAAACTCTTGGTTTTTTGATAAAGGATTAATTTGTCATTCCCTACTAACAAGGCAGGACTAGGCTTTAGCAAAAGACTTGCAGGACTTCCAGAGAGATTTTCATGAATCTTTCGATTAGAACTCTCATTTCATGGACCATATTTTCTGTTCTTGCTTCTATCATAAAGTACATCCTGTTTTTTTCCAAGAATGGCATATTAGAGTCTTTTAGAATGCCTCAGCCACTTGGAAATAGAAAAATAGTGCATAATGATCAACTCTGTGAGCTTTAATTCAAGAAGGAAAATGGGAATCTACCAAAATCATGAAGAACACACCACATCCCAGGAGGAGAATGTAGAGGAAAGCCCCTATGATGGCGTCCAGTTGATAAAAGTGAGTGAAACCCCAGTATGTGAGAGGGACAGAGAGGTTCCCTTCTGTGACTCACTTTTCCACTGCAGATATGAGAAACCAAGGCCAAGGGAGAACACTTTGTTTCTCCCAAGCCCTGGAGCTAATATGGGGAGAGGCTTGGAGATGCTGACAGGGAAAGACACCAGGAAAAATGTCAGGCATTTTCCCAGACCTGGGATCAAGAGCAGGATGCCATTTTTAATCTGGGTACATAGTAAGTCAATCGATCATTGTTGACTCAGCAGCATGGCCATGCAGGCCATTTAATTTTAGGCCAGAAATTGGAGCACTTTCTCTGGAGCAGGGTAGGGGTCTCCACAGACAAAGCTGTAGAAAGTGCTTCAGCAGTCGGCACTGGAGTTATGCTATCCCCTACTACAGGCCTGGGGAGAGAGGAGAGCTGCTACAGCCATGTTTTCTCCTGGGTAATGAGTCTTTCATCCAGAGCCAGCCTGGCAACCCAGAAAAGGTCTGTTTGTGTCATCTCTGGGTACCCCGGGCTGCTCTCCTGTGATTATTGTGCAATGGGGCACTCTCAACTCCATAACCAGGCAGAAATCCAGGACTTCAGAGCAACTGCTTACATGGACTAGCAGCCTGAGTCACCCCATCTTTCCTGTGCAAATATTTGAGCGCAGGAGGTTCATTTCTACTTCATGCCCTGAAAGATCTTCAGGCTCTCACAGTACCTGTTCTCATGGACTAGCAGCCTGAGCCAGCCCACCCTTCCTGTGCATAGATCATGGTACAGTGGAGACCTCTCTGCTCCATGCCCAGGCAGATCTCCAGGAATTCAGAGCACCCACTCCCATAGAATAGCAGCCAGACCTGCCCCACCCTTTCAGTGCAGAAATCCTGGTACAATAGGACCCTCTCTGCTCCATGCCCAGGCAGATATACAGGCATGCAAAGCATCTGCTCACTTGAATTGGCAGCCTGAGCTGCCCAAAATTTCATGTGCAGAGGTCCAGGTGCAGGGAGGCCCTCTCTGCTTTATGCCCAGCATATCTCCAGGCATTTGGAGTACTCATTCACCAAAATCATGATCTTGAGCTGTCTCACCCTTCATATGCAGAGTCTGTGTTGAAGTGGGGCCCTTCTGTTCCATGCCCAGGCAGATCTCCAGGCATTCAGAGCACCCACTCACCTGGATCAGCAGCCTGAAGCACCCAACCATTCCTGTGAAGAGTGTGATGTAGCAGAGCACTCTATGCTCCATGCCCAGTCATATCTCCAGACATCTGGAACACCCATTCTCCTGGATTAGGAGTTTAGGCCACCCTCCCCTTGCCAGAAATAGAAATTGGGACCAAGGAGATTTCCCAGATCCACACCATGGCATACATTTGGGTGCATGGTGGCTACCCACTGGACCCTCCCTTGGTGCTGGTAGTTGTGCCTGCCACTGGGACACCTATAGGAGGGCCTTCCCAGTCCAGCCCTGCCCATCTTTGTCTACCCCTGTGGGGCTGAGCATGGATCCAAAACATTCCTGAAAAGAGAGATGTAAAAATCCTCAACAAAATATGAGCAAACTGAATCCAGCAGCACATCAATATGCTAATTCATCCCAATCAAGTAGGCTTTATTCCTTGAATGCAAGGTTGGTTTAACATATCAATAAATATGATTCACTATATAAACAGAATTAAAAACAAAAACTATATAATCATCTCAATAGATGCAGAAAAGCTTTCGATAAAATCTAATATCCATTCATCATAAAAAGCCTCAACACACCAGCATTAATGTGCATATGCAGAGACATCTACCTCAAGCCCACAGACACCACTTCCCTGCTGATGCACATGTCCCCTGCTACACTACTACAGCCATGGCTGGCATGGCCAAGTGCACAGATACCACTGCACTGCAACCTCCAGCATGCATGTACACTCTGCATCACCACTGCTCCTGCTGGCACACATATGTGCACATAAGTGTGACTGCCTCACCTCCCCAGGCAGCCCACTGCCACCAACATACATGCACCATGCCATACCACCATTGCTTTTGGCACGTACATGTGAATGTGAACTCTGCGGCCAATGCCCTGATTAAGTGCACTAACTGGAACTCCCCCATCAAAGTGTTGTTACCACTGGACCAGAAACACCTCAGGCCCTCCTGTGCAGCAGTTTCTTAACCTCAAGGAGCCAGGGAACAAAGCTGTGGGCTTGGAACCAGCACCCCAGTGTTAGCGCATGCAGCCAAGGAGTGCTGAGATGAGCCTTGGCCCCCTGAAATCTTCCAGAAATTAAGCCAGTCTATTTAACTCACCTAATACAACAATCAAACCCTCAAAGGCATCAAAGAATATAAAAGCAAAAAAACCATCCAAAGGACATTAATTTCAGATTAAAGGACTATCAGCCAACACAGATGAGAAAGAACCAGCACAAGAACTCTGGCATGCAAAAGGCCAGAGTGTCTCTTTACTTCCAAATGACCACACTAGTTCCAAAGCAATGATGGTTAACCAGGCTGAAATGGCTAAAATAATATACATAGAATTCAGAATCTGGATAAGAATGAAGATTTTCAAGATTCAAGGGAAAGTCAAAACCAAATCCAAGGAATCTAAGGAGCCCCATAAAATGATTCACAAGCTTAAAGATAAAATAGTCATTTTAAGAAAGAACAAGACTGAACTGATAGAGCTAATAAAAACCTACTATAAGAATTTTATAATATGATCAGAAGTATTAATAGAGGAATGGACCTAGCTGAGGAAATAATCTCAAGCTCAAAGACTGGTTCCTTCAATCAACTCAGTTATACAAAAAATAAAGAAAAAAGATTTTTTTGTAAAGAAAAGAATGAACAGAACCTCCGAGAAATACAGGATTATATGAAAAAAAATAAATCTGTGACTCATTGGCATCCATGAACAAGAAGGAGAAAGAACAAGTAACTTAGAAAATATATTTGAGGATATAGTCCCCAAAAATTTCCCCAACTTCACTACAGAGGTCAACATTCAAATTCAGGAAATACAAAGATCCCCTGTGAGATACCCTACAAGATGACTATCCCCAAGACTCATAGTCATCAGACTCTCGAAGGTCAACATGAAATAAAGAATATTAAAGGCAGCTAGAGAGAAGGGGCAGGTCACTTACAATGGGAATCACATCAGGCTAACAGCAGAACTTTCAGCAGAAACCCTACAAGCCAAAAGACATTGGGAGCCTACATTTACCATTCTTAAAGAAAAGAAATTCCAACCAAAAATTTCATATCCAGCTGAACTAAGCCTTATAAGTGAAGGAGAAATAAGATCCTTTTCTGACAAGCAAATGCTAAGGAAACTCTTTACCATGAGATCTGCCTTACAAGAGGTCCTTAAGGAGTGCTAAACCTGAAAATGAAAGATGATTGCCACACAACAAAGAAGCACACTTAGTGTACACAGATCATTGACAATAGAAAGCAACTACACAATCAAGTTTACATAACAACCAGCTGAAAACATGATGACTGGATGAAAGCTGCACATACCAATATTCACCTTGAATGTAAATGGACTAAATGCCCACACTTAAAAGCAGATGACAAGCTGGATAAAGAAGCAAGACTTAACTGTATGTTGTCTTCAAGAGACCTATCTCTCATACAATGATACCAATAGGCTCAAAGTAAAGAGACGGAAAAAAAGTCTACCAAGGCCAGCTGCAGTGGCTAACATCTGTATAATTCCAGCACTTTGGGAGGCTGAGGTGGGTGGATGACCTGAGGTCAAGAGTTCAAGACCAGCCTGGCCAAAATGGTGAAACCTCATCTCTACTAAAAATACAAAAATTAGCCAGGCATGGTGGCATGTGCCTGTAATCCCAGCTACTCAGGAGGCTGAGGCAGAATCTCTTGAACTCAGGAGGTGGAGGTTGCAGTGAGCCGAGTTCATACCAATGCACTCCAGCCTGGGTGATAGAGTGAGACTTTGTCTCAGAAAAAAAAAAAATAGTCTACCAAGCAAATAGAAAACAAAAAGAGTGGGGATTGCTATTCTAATTTCAGGCAAAACAGACTTCAAACTAACAATAATCAAAAAAAGACAAGTAAGGGCATTACATAATTATAAAGGGTTCATTTCAACAAGAAGACTTAACTATCCTAAATATATATACCCCACTGACATTACTAGATGGATCATCAAGGCAGAAAATTAACAAAGATATTTAAAACCTAAACTTGACACTTGACCAAATGAGCCTAACAGACACCTACCAAACACTCTGCCCAACAACAGAATATATATATTTTCTCATATGCACATGGCACATACTCTAAAATTGACCACATTATTAGCCATAAAACAATTCTCAAAAAATTCAAAAAAACTAAAATCATACCAGCCATACTCTTAGACCACATCACAATAAAAACAAATCAATACTAAGAAGGTGTCTCAAAACTATACGATGACATTGAAATTAAACAATCTGCTCCTGAATGACTTCTGGATAAACAATAAAATTAAAGCAGAAATCAAGAAATTCATTAAAACTAATGACAATGAAGATACAACATAACAAAATCTCTGGGACACAGAAAAAGCAATATTAAGAGGAAACTTTGTACTGTTAAATGCCCACATGAAAAAGTTAGAAAGATCTCTAATTAACAGCCTAAACTCATAAATAGAGGAACTAGAATAACAAGGGAAAAGTAATTCAAACCTAACAGAAAAAAATGACCAAAATCAGAGCTAAACTCAATGAAATTGAGACAAGAAAAACCATACAAAACATAAATGAAATCAAAAGTTGCTTCTGTGAAAGAACAAATAAGATTAATAGAGCAACTGCTAAACAAATCAAGAAAAGAGAGAGAGAGAATCCAAATAAACACAATCAGAAATGACAAATGGACATTACCACCAACCCCATAGAAGTATAAAAACCCTTAGAGATTTTTTTGTCTTTTTAAAATTTAATTTAATTTTAAGTTCCAGGATACATGTGCAGGATGTGCAGGTTTATTACATAGGTAAACATGTGCCATGGTGGTTTGCTACACCAATCAATTGCAGCAAACCCAGGTATTAAGCCATGCATGCATTAGCTATTTATCCTGATACTCTCTAACCCCCAACCCCACCCCCAGAGACCCCAATGTGTGCTGTTCCCCTCCCTGTGTCCATATGTACTCATTGTTCAGCTTCAACGTACAAGTGAAAATATGTGGTGTTTGGTTTTCTGTCCCTGTGTTAGTTTGCTGAGAATAATGGCTTCAGGATCCATCCATGTCCCTGCAAAGAACATGATCTCATTCTTTTTTATGGCTGCATAGTATTCCATGGTATATGTGTACCACATTTTCTTTATTCTGTCTATCATTGGTGGGCATTTGGGTTGATTCCATGTCTTTGCTATTGTGAATAGTGCTGCAGTGAACATAAGCATGCATGTCTCTTTATAATACAATGATTTTTATTCCTTTCGGTATATATGCAGTAATGGGATTGCTGGGTCAAATGGTATTTCTGCCTCTAGGTATTTGAGGAATTGCCACACTGTCTCCCACAATGGTTAAACTAATTAACATTCCCACCAACACTGTAAAAGCGTTCCTATTTCTTCACAGCTGTGCCAGCATCTGTTATTTTTTGACTTTTTAATAATTGCCATTCTGACTGGCATGAAATGGTATCTCATTGTGGCTCTGATTTCCATTTAATGATCAGTGATGTTGAGCTTTTTTTCATACGTTTGTTGGCAGCATAAATGTCTTGTTTTAAGAAGTGTGTGTTCCATGCACACATATGTTTATTGTGGCACTATTCACAATAGCAAAGACTTGGAACCAACCCAAATGCCCATCAATGATAGACTGGATTAAGAAAATGTGGCACATATACACCATGGAATACTATGCAGCCATAAAAAAGGATGAGTTCATGTATTTTGCAGGGTCATGGATGAATCTGGAAATCATCATTCTCAGCAAACTATCACAAGAACAGAAAATCAAACACCACATGTTTTCACTTATAGGTGGGAATTGAACAATGAGAACACATGGACACAGGAAGGGGAACATCACACACTGGGGCCTTCAGGGGGTAGAGGACTCAGAGAGGGACAGCATTAGGAGAAATACCTGATGTAAATGACGAGTTGATGGGTGCAGCAAACCAAAATGGCACATGTATATCTATTCAACAAACCTGCATGTTGTATACATGTACCCTAGAACTTAAAGTACAATAAAAAAAGAAGTGTCTATTCATGTCCTTTGCCCCACTTTATAATGGGGTTGAAAAACCCTTAGACATTATTACAAACACCTCTATGCACACAAACTAGAAAATATGGAAAAAATAGATAAATTCTTGAAACTTAATCAGTAATAAAAAGCCTATCAACAAGAAAAAAACCCTGGACCAGATGGATTCACAGACAAATTCTAAGAAACATATAAAGAAGAGCTGGTACCAATCCTGCTGAAATTATTCCAAAAAAAAATTGAGGAGAAAAGACTTCTCCCTAACTCATTCTATGAGGCCATCATCACTCTGAAACTAAAATCTGGCAGACATAAAACAAAAAAAAGAAAACTTCAGGGCAATATCTCTAATGAATATAGGTGCAAAACTCCTCAACAATATATTATCAAACTGAATCCAGCAGCACATCAAGAACCTAATCCACCAAGATCAAGTAGGCCTTATTCTTGCAATACAAGGTTAGTTCAACATACACAGACCAATGAATATGATTCACCAAATAAAGAGAACTAAAAACATTGGCCAGGAGTGGTGGCTCATGCCTGTAATCCCAGCACTTTGGGAGGTCAAGGCGGGTGGATCATGAGGTCAAGAGATCGAGACCATCCTGGCCAACATGGTGAAACCCTGTCTCTACTAAAAATACAAAAAAAAAAAAGCCCTGGGCATTGTGGAGTGTGCCTGTAGTCCCAGCTACTTGGAAGGCTGAGGAAGGAGAATCACTTGAACCCGGGAGGTGGAGATTGCAATGAGCCAAGATTGCACCACTGCACCCCAGCTTGGCAACAGAGCAACACTCTGTCTCAAAAAAAAAAAAACAACAAAAAAAAAAAAACATTTTTCAATAGATGCAGAAAAGGCTTTCAATAAAATTCAACATGTCATTATGTTAAAACCCCTCAAAAAACTAGGCATTGAAGGAACATACTTCAAAATAATAAGTGCCATCTATGACAAACCCACAGCCAATGTCATACTTAACAGGCAAAGCTAGAACTATTCCTTCTTGAGAAGTGGAACAAGACAAGGATGTCCCACTCTCACCAACCCTATTCAACATAGTACTGGAAGTTGTAGCCAGAGCAATCAGACAAGAAAAAGAAATCAAAGGCCTCCAGATAGGAAGAGAGGAAATCAAACTCTCTCTCTCTCTTTGCAGATAATATGATTTTCTATCTAGAAAACCCCATAGTCTTTGTTCAAGAGCTCCTAGATCTGATAACCAACTTCAGCAATGTTTCAGAATACAAAATCAATGTATAAAACTCAGTAGCATTCCCATACACCAATAATGTCAAAACTGAGAGCCAAATCAAGAATACAATACCATTCCTAATAGCCACAAAAAGATTAAAATATCTAGAAATACACCTAACCAGGAAGATGAAAGATCTCTACAATGAGAATTATGAAACATTGCTCAAAGTAATCATAGATGGTATGAAAAAATCGAAAATCATTTCTTGCTCATGTATTGGAAGAATCAATATCACTAAATTGCCATACCTCCCAAAGCAATTTAAAGATTCAACTCTATTTCTATCAAACTACCAATGTCATTTTTCACAGAATTAGAAAACATTATTCTAAAATGTATATGGAACCAAAAAAAGAGCACAAATAGTCAAAGCCATCCTAAGCAAAAAGAACAAAGCCAGTCACATCACATTAGCTGACTTCAAACTATAAGTAACCAAAACAGCATGGTACTGGTATGAAAATGGACACATAAGCCAATGGAACAGAATTGAGGACCCAGAAGTAAAGCTGCACACCTGCAGCCATATGATCCTCGACAAAGTCAACAAAAACAAGCAATGAGGAAAGGATTCCTTATTCAATAAGTGGTTCTGGGATAGCTGGCTAGCCATATGCAGAAATTAAACGTGGTCCCCTTCCTTTCACCATATACAAAAATTAACTCAAACTAGATTAGAGGTTTAAATGTAAAACCTCATGTTATAAGAATCTAGAAGAAAACCTAGGAACTACCATTCTAGGCATTGGTCTTCAGAAAGTGTCTGTAACTAGGTCCTCAATAGCAATTGCAAAGAAAACATAAATTGGCAAGTGAGACCTAATTAAACTAAAGAGCTTCTGCACAACAATAGGAATCATCAATCGAGTGAACAGAAAATTTACCCAATGAGATAAAATATTTGTGAATTATGCATCCTGACAAGGGTCTAATATCCAGAATCTATAAAGAACTTAAACATTTCAACAACAACAATAATAACAAAGAAAAACAACCCTATTAAAAAGTAGGCAAAAGACATGAACAGACACTTCTCAAAAGAAGACACACAAGCCACCAACAAACACACAAAAAAAAGTTTTATATCACTAACCATCAGAGAAGTGCAAGTCAAAACCTCAATGAGATAGCATCTCACACCAATCAGAATGGCTATTACTGAAAAGTCAAAAAATAACAGATGCCAGTGAGGCTGCAGAGAAAAGGAAACACTTATACACTATTGGTGGGAATTTAAATTAGTTCAGTCACTGTGGGAAGCAGTTTGGATATTTGCCAAATAACTTAAAACAGAACTATCATTTGACCCAGCAATCCGATTACTGGCTATATATCCAAAGAAAAATAGATCATTATACCAAAAAGACACATGCAGTCATATGTTTATTGCCACACTATTCACAGTAGCAGAAACATAGGACCAACGTAGGTGCCCATCAATGATGAAGTGGTTAAAGAAAATATGGTACATATCTACCATGGAATACTATGAGGCTATTTTAAAAAGAAGGAAATAATGTCTTTTGCAGCAACATGAATGCACCTTTATCCTAAACAAATTAATGTAGGACCAGAGAACCTAACTCCCCATGGTCTCACTTATAAATGGGAGTGAAACATTGAGCACTCATGGACATAAAGATGGCAATAATAGACAATGAGAATTTCAAGAGGTGGGAGTGAGGGAGGTAGGGAAGAGCTGTAAAACTATCTACTGAATACTATGCTAAGTACCTGGGTGATGGGATCATTTGTGCCCCAACCCTTACAGTTTAATAACACTCTATTTATATGCTAATAGCAGTTAACAAACTGTTTAATAAATTTATTATTTTAGCAATAATTATGCAACTGTTAATATGTGCAGGGCTCTATTGTGGCTGGGTAGGTGGAGGGGAAGGTGGATGAATGGGGAGAGAGGATAAACTCAGATATAAACATTACTTTCAATGAGCTTAACATCTAGTAGACCAGATTACTGGTGAAAAATACAGGACAAACCATTGATGCCAAAGATCATTTACCAAGCTAGGTATAATGAGAAGCATGGCTTACCCTCCTGAGAAAATGGAATAAAACCAACTTTTCCAATAAATCTTAAATTTACCCAGTGGTTTGCTACATAACGAAAAGTGTTTCTCTCCTCCTTTCAGTTTTTGTTGGCATACCACCACCTACTCTGTGGCTGGCTTGCAGGCTGTCATAGTGAATGACGGCCTCCAAATGCCACCGTCCCTTGGGCCCATTAGTCATGAGCACTGTTCAGTAGAGAAAATAGATTTGAAAATGCTTTCCTAAGGACTCTGGTATTTGTTGATGATATCCAATCTAAAGAATATCTATAACGATTGCTCTCTCTCTGCTGGAACTTCAGAGCTCTCTAATTTCCCTGAATTGCCAAAAAAAATGCTATTAGCATTTGGCAGAAGGGTCAAAACAGTACTATGTAAATAAGTTTTTGTTTGTGACCTTTCAAAGTTCAATCGGCTTTACTAGCAGGAATATACTATCTTGCCTTCCATCAACTGGACTGTTACTCTTAAAAAAAATAACTCCTTCCTATGTTTGGAAATCATTTGTACCTTATAGTCCTCTTTCTCAATATGAAAACATCCAAGGTGTTGTGATGAGGTTTCCAATTTGATTAGAAACAATTTCTTGGAGTCCTATATTTAAACCATGAAGTACACATGAACTGAGTACATGGAATGTAATCTAAATTTGCCTTAATGTTTCAAGGTTACTATTATAAAAATGAATCACTGTAATATGCTGTGCTACTCTTAAGGGTAATTAAGGTATGTAGGAAAGTTATCCCCTAAGCTGATTCCTGATTGCTGTTCTTTAATAATTTTCTCCATATTTATCTTACCCTCACTGCAAGACATGGGGGTGGGGGGACGGGGGAGGTATAGCATTAGGATATATACCTAATGCTAAATGATGAGTTAATGGGTGCAGCACACCAGCATGGCACATGTATACATATGTAACTAACCTGCACATTGTGCACATGTAGCCTAAAACTTAAAGTATAATAATAAAAAAAGACATTTCTTCTTGTTGCTATCATCAGAACTGACTCCAAATAAAATGACTGCTTTCTTGTCTAAAATGGATTAACCAGTTACCTTCTTAACTAATTCAGCTAAAAGGTTAATGAATAAAAACAGTTTAATATCCTTGCCTTAAATAATACTAAACTCTTCTCCTAAGCTATATTCTCAGCCTTTACCACTTCTCAAAATAACAAATTCCAAGTGCTCATCACCCTTTTCATTTTCCTAAGTTTACTTGAAATTTTGGTATTCAGGAATATAGGTAGTCCAGTAAACAAATCCAAGTCCACCTGATCCACCCTTTTACAGACTTCAGTGATACCCCTTTTACTTTTGTCTTTCTGAATAACAAGCACCCATCTTTTTAGACTATCCTTATATGATGTTTTATATGACATGTTTCTTACGTAATATCTCTCACTACTAGTATTTTTGTTGCAATTATTCCCTTCCCACACCATATTTCTTTTCTTTTTCAGAATCAATGCATCATTCCTCAAGCATAGTAGTGACGTATTTGGTCAATGGTTCTTTGTACTAAAAAGTCCAAAGTATATTAGTGTCCTTCACTTGACACTTAGTAGATACCACCTTGCATCATTCTTTATCCTTGTATCATCAATAGCAGCCAATATTGAATATTTAGTAGGTGAGGCACACACAGGGGAAGGAGCATCCATTTTCCAAGGCACTATTAATTTCAAATAGGCTACCTACATTTTCAGATAATGTATTCCAACTTTTAGTTTGGAAAATATGGTCACCATAGGTGAAAAAATCATACATGAAACTATCATACATAAAAAAATATATACAGTATATAATTAGATTGGCAAAACTCAGTGCTAGAGACAAAATGAACTTAAAGGGCTGGAGGAGTTTTTTGTTTTTGTTTTTGTTTTTGTTTTTAAGATAGGCCAGGCCAGCGTGGTGGCTCACGCCTGTAATCCCAGCACTTTGGGAGGCCAAGGCTGGCAGATCACGAGGTCAGGAGATCGAGACCATCCTGGCTAACACGGTGAAACCCCGTGTCTACTAAAAATACAAAAAATTAGCCACACATGGTGGCGGGCGTCTGTAGTCCCAGCTATTTGGGAGCCTGAGGCAGGAGAATGGCGTGAACCCGGGAGGCAGAGATCGTGCCATTGCACTCCAGCCTGGGCGACAGAATGAGACTCCGTCTCGAAAAAAAAAAAAAAGAAAAAAGAAAAAAAATAAAAGATAAGCCAGTCTGACCCAAAGCAACTAGAGGAGTTTCACAAAGAAAAGACATCTGAGCTGGTCCCTGACAGTTGAGTCATCTCTGGATACAGTAGAGATGAAAATGGGAGTGAGGTTTCTCATCTGAGCAGGTTTAAGCACCCATTTATATGACTGTCAAATATTGCTCAACAGCATCTTACAACATCAGTCAATTCCTTGGCACCTATAATAGATTCTGATGTCAATTGTTAGAAGGCCCTGCCTAATAAATCAGAGTTTTACCCCTTGGTTCCACATCCCATGTTGCTAGCTCATTCCCTGGCCTCATTTTACTGGGCTTCCTGAGATGGTCCAGTTACATTAGTCAATCAGAAGTTAACCAAAATGGTTTAATTGTTGGAATGGACTGGAGATACTCCAGCCTGAGAGAGAAAAGAATTCTAGTTGGTGATGCAATATGATCTTAACTCTCAAAGGCTAAACTAATTCAACATTTTTCTTCTTCATCTCCAAATTGTCGGGGATGATTATATAGAGATAACCTGTAACAGACAATGTTGACATAAACCAATGTGTAGATCATTTCAAAATAGTAAATGAAAATAAGATAAATACAGATGGGAATCAAATATATAGATAAAACAATTACACCATGTGCATACTCAGGCCCATTAGCAGGAAGGTGAGCAGGGAAAGGCAAGGAAGTTTCATGTTGACACAGAGGAGGTTGGTACAATTTATTGGGTTTCTTTTGAGTAGCCTAGGAAAACTTGGAGGAGTTAGGATATTAAAAACTGCTTACATGGAGTCGAGTAAGGTAGGGAAAAGGAAAGGAAGCTTGATCTAAAGCTTGTGAACAGGAATAAGGAAATTTGGATGGGGCTTTAGAGGATCTGATAAACAAGCTTCCCTTTATATCTGTTTGTTGGTTTCTTTTATTTCTAGTGCCTCTTAAAATGAGCGTGTTCAAAGCCCTGAATCACCAAACAGCTAGTAAAAATTCAGGAATTTGTGAGAGCTATAAAAATTAAGCAGCATTATTATTACTAGAATTATGATTAATATGTAGACATATAAACAGACAAATAAGTAGAATTGCTAAAACAAATGTTGCAATCCAAAGATGTCATAGAGATGGCCAGTTAGCATCTTGAAGGTTTCCTATGTATTTCAGGCATCTTGTTATTTGCATATATGTTACAGGCATTATGAACAATTTCTAGGATTGACTTATGAACATTATACATATTGTCTAGGAATTGTTTAAAATTCCTGATTTAACATTCTGCCTATAACATAAATACTAGTTAAAAGGCAAGGAACTTGATCATACACTGGCATCAAATCAGAAGGCACTATTTCTGCAGGCCTGACATATAACCAGATAATTGATTATCTATAAAAAATGTAATACAGCATAGGTAATAGCCAAATAACTATACTGTATTTTTTAAGACGCATGTGTAGAAGACTACATAAAGTAAATGAAAGAATGTAAGTGCAAAGAAAATTTTGATTCAGTCCTTTTTAAAGAAAGTTATAAAACTTCTTATTGAGTTGTACAACCATAAGTCCAAACATATGATACATATTTAAAAATCTAACATTTTACAACGTGAAATACCAACATGATGGCTATATTGAAAGTAAGAACATGCTTCCTTCTGGCAATGAGCCCAAGATATCACTGCTTGGCTGTTGTTAACAAAGATGATGATGATGGCTGGTGATGGCTATAGCATATCTCTGGATTAGGAGCTGATTAGATTAGCATAGTGCCTTCAGAGACTAATATCATGTCCCTTGTGGACGAGTTTGCATATGCCATGTTCCATTCACAGATTAAGACTGGTTTAGGCCAGCTAGCTTGCAAATACATGCCATAGGGTTTTGTTTTCAAGTGTGGGAACTGAAACCCAGAGATCTACAGTGGCTTGAGCTAGGGCACATAGCAAACTAATGAAGGGAAGAAGAGCTTCGTTCTCAGATGAGGAAAATCAAATATCAGGTCCCTGCATGCTCTGGCATTTACCCTTTTCCAAGCTAAAATTGCAGTCCTGGAATCTTTCTCCATGGTCTGACCACCTTCTTCTTAGGCTAGAAAATCATGACCCTGAGGCCCTCTTCAACTCCCCATCTAATTTTGGAATAGCCCCCACTGCCTGTATTAGAAATAGCAGCAGCAACAGCACTACTACTACTACTATTACTACATAGCATGCAGTATGGTGACCCTTTATATGTGATATCTCTTTTAGTTCCTTTCGCAAACCCATCAAGTAAGCAATGTTATTATCTTAATTTTATAAATAAAGAAACTGAGGTTTGAAGAAGTTAAGTCACCCAGTTAGTCAGGGATTTAAGCCTTTACCTGCCCAACTCTGAAGCCCAGACTCTGAAGTACAACAATATGTTTCTTTCTCAGCATTGTGTACTGCTCTCTGCCACATCCTTCTCCTAACCCACAATAAACCTGCAAGAAAAATCTGAAGAGCCATCATAATTCAAACTTTAAAGTGATTTGGTATCACTTACAGCACTCAATAATAATGGCTGAAAAGCAATACAATCCTAGAGAATGACCATCTGTTTTAAGAGCTTAAGTGAGTATGTTTTTCTGGAATATCCCCTTAGAAATGTTTTTTGAACATTTGTTCAAACAAGTTGAAGTCTGGACACCCTCTGATGCCTTTCTCAACTGGTTAAATGCCAAGTATGACATAATCTTTCTGCATGTGGTTTGAGTTAGGTAGAAGTATTGTACGTGCCTGAGACACTGGGCAAGCCCTCCAGAGATGCTGCTAGATCCAGCCAAGAAGGCCCACTGAGGAGATGGCAGCCCTAGAATGATGGGGCTGAGATCAGTAATAGGCTGAGTAATCCTATAAGCCCCATTTAGGGGGCATCCTTCACCTGACAACTAGGACATTTGTGTTCTCCTAGTCTTTAGGATATTCTCTCATCTTTGGGACAGGTCCCAGAAATGCCCAGTGGACTTTTCTTGCCTTATGACTTAAGAGTTTCAGGGGCTCTGACCTTAAACCACTAGGCCAGCATTGCTGTGGCCTTACTTTCCTGCCACAAGTCACCTGAGCTCCACCTGCTGTACCATGAAATCATTAGGGAACTGATTAATGTCTTTAAAAGGTGCCTCCTAGTGCACATAACTGGAAGGTACTACAATCCCAGACAGTTTTACAGTTTTGGCAGAATGGAAATATTCTCTGTGGATAGATTGAATGTCACCTCTTGGCAAGGGTTTGTGGGAGATGGCTGCAGGGCCCTTCAGCAAAGCTGCCATGTGGCCAAGTCCATGTGATTGATGGGAACATGACTGTGGGAAGAGGCCAATGCTGGTAATGATGGGAGATACTTAAACCTAAGGGAAATCCCTGAATCCCCAACATCTGTGAGATGGATCAGATGAGGCTAGAGGACAAAAAGCAACAGAAAAACATTCAGCTGATATAAGTATCTAATAAAAGAAGCAAAGAAGATTAAATCTTATGGGGTTGTTGTCATAGGAAAATTATAGGTGTCAGGTCTGTTTTGACGTTCAAATTAGCAGGTAAAATATACAATGGGAGTGTTTCAAAGTTTGACACTAATGTAAGTACGGGAGAATCTTTCACTAGGCTACTTTGTACTTCTGAAATTGCCTCCAACTATTCCAGGAAATTGCACAAGTTGATGCTGTTCCTTGTAACTGAGAATGCTATTCTTTCTCTACCTCCCTCAATGCAAAATGCACCCATACCACTGAAAATTGACAATGTAATCTCCCCATACACTTGGTCTAATACTAAGGGTAGAAAAAGAAACTAAGCTAAAGGCTTCTGTAGATTTTTATTGATTGAAGATGACAAGGTTTAAAGGGAATGGATGAGATATGTTAGTATAGTATTCAGAATGGGAAGTCATGAAGGCCTAAATGAGAGTGGTGGCAGTAAGTATGGAAAGGGGTTGCTGATTGTGAGAAAGATTATAAAGGAATATCCATAGAACTTGGCAACTGACTGGATTTAGCAGGGCAATGGAAGATTCAGAGATATTGCCAAGATTATTATTCTTAGTGATCCAGAAAAAATAGTGGTGCCAGTAACAGAAGGAAAGGTGTCTGAGAGGGAAGATAAATGAGTTTGAGGTGTCAAATCGAGAGATAGAACAGGCACTGTGAAATTCTGAGGATAGAGATTTGGGCTAAAGATAAAATTTCAGGCAGGCATCACTTGCGCAATCCTTCACCTAAATCCAAACCTGCTAATTTCCAATCCCTACAAGTGAAGACCACATACAAAGGCTATTTGAAACTTCCAGCTTCTCCCTGTTTGTTGCTAGTCCTCCCCACTTCCCAAATTTTTCTGCTCTCTAATTATCTTCAGAACCTTACAGTGGAGAAACCTAGTTGACCTCTTTGTCTACTCCAAGCATTTATTGTAAATGTATAATTTTAAGACTGGTTCTTCATATTCCCAAGCACATGTCATTTATGAGTAATAAGTGATCCATGCTGATTACATTGATCAAAGTTTCAATTGCTTTGAAAATTATTTATACTGATAAAGAAATTGATATACATGAGGAAAACCTAGAAAGAAAAGATCAGATAAGTGCTACAGAATTATGGCGACTCTAGTTTCTGAAGCAAAAATTGTTCATTGACTCCTGTTGAAAAAAAAAACTTTGATATTCTGAAGTCCTTTTTGATTGAATGGGGCAATTTTGGAGATGTAATTGGAATGGTGAAACATTGCAATTTTCCGGATATTTGGATTGTTTCTAGGGACAAAAGGACAGAGTATTTATCCTGGAAACTCTGGGAAGTGCATAGAGTAGAAAACTAGTAACACAAAGCATACCTCTTTATTTTTTCTTCCTTAGACGGAATCTCACTCTGTCGCCCAGGCTGCAGTACAGTGGCACCATGTCTGTTCACTGCAAGTTTCATCTCCCAGCTTCATGCCGTTGTCCTGCCTCAGCCTCCTGAGTAGCTGGGACTACAGGCGCCTGCCACCACACCTGGCTAATTTTTTTGTATTTTTAGTAGAGACGGGGTTTCACCGTGTTAACCAGGATGGTCTCGATCTCCTGAGCTAGTGATTAGCCCGCCTCAGCCTCCCAAAGTGCTGGGATTACAGGCGTGAGCCACTGCACCCAGCCACATACCTCATGTTTTTGTACTCTAAAATTGTTTATTAAAATTATTCTATATTATATAACTTCCAGGTTAGGATGCCTAACAGTCTTGATATTTGCTTCCTCTCTAAAGAACTTGAGGACACAAAAGTATCGAAGGTCAGAGTGAGTCAGAACCTTGGAGATCAATAAATTGAACCACTTTTTTCCATATAAAGAAACTGAGGACCAGACCTAAGAAATGGCTTGCCAAAGGTTACACAGCAAGTCAATGGCAGAACTAGGACTAGAATCCAGGTATCCTGATCTCCAAACTTCCATTTGGGCAACAGCCCCTCCGCTCCTTCTTCACATCTCCCTCCTGCCCTTGGCCTTGGAAATCCCTAGAGAAATGGGGCTCGCCATTAAGAGGACACAGTGCAAAAGTATGGAACCCCCAATGCCCATCATCTCAAATTTCTGTGCTATATAGCAGCATCACTCCCTCCCCTCACCCAAGTATCTTTTCCTCTTCTCAGCTGAAACATCTACACCTCTGTTACAGCAAGTGTCTTAGCGTCAAATGGGACATCAAGGGGAAACACAGGTGAAACCTGGGTACCTGTTATTCCCAGAATTTCATTCTCAGATGCCTAAAACTTAAGACCTTTGCACACATCCATCCTGCTGAAATGTCAGCACACTTCCTGCTTTCCATGTTTTCCTGCTTTCCATGATTTTTTTTTTTTAATTGTTGAGAAGACCAAACCTCCTGCTCAGGGGCAG